>NW_027507718.1:398954664-399554664 GCF_037356315.1 Lithobates pipiens | reverse complement strand
GCGGTGCTTGGTTTTCGGGGCCCCGTACGCGGCTAGGCTCCCAAAAAGTCCCACATATGTGGTATCCCCGTACTCAGGAGAAGCAGCAGAATTTATTTTGGGGTGTCATTTCACATATGCCCATGGCATGCGTGAGCAATATATCATTTAGTGACAACTTTGTGAAAAAAAAAAAAAAAAAAAAAAAGTTTGTAATTTTCCCGCAACTTGTGGCAAAATATAAAATATTCCATGGACTCAACATGCCTCTCAGCAAATAGCTTGGGGTGTCTACTTTCTAAAATGGGGTCATTTGTGGGGGTTTTGTGCCATCTTGGCATTTTATGGCCTTCAAAACTGTAATAGGTAGTGAGGAGTGAAGTCAAATATTTACGCCCTTAGAAAGCCTGAAGGCGGTGCTTGGTTTTCGGGGCCCCGTACGCGGCTAGGCTCCCAAAAAGTCCCACATATGTGGTATCCCCGTACTCAGGAGAAGCAGCAGAATTTATTTTGGGGTGTCATTTCACATATGCCCATGGCATGTGTGAGCAATATATCATTTAGTGACAACTTTGTGAAAAAAAAAAAAAAAAAAAAAAAGTTTGTAATTTTCCCGCAACTTGTGGCAAAATATAAAATATTCCATGAACTCAACATGCCTCTCAGCAAATAGCTTGGGGTGTCTACTTTCTAAAATGGGGTCATTTGTGGGGGTTTTGTGCCATCTTGGCATTTTATGGCCTTCAAAACTGTAATAGGTAGTGAGAAGTGAACTCAAAAATTTACGCCCTTAGAAAGCCTGAAGGCGGTGCTTGGTTTTCGGGGCCCCGTACGCGGCTAGGCTCCCAAAAAGTCCCACATATGTGGTATCCCCGTACTCAGGAGAAGCAGCAGAATTTATTTTGGGGTGTCATTTCACATACGCCCATAGCATGTGTGAGCAATATATCATTTAGTGACAACTTTGTGTAAAAAAAAAAAAAAATTTTTTTTTTGTCATTATTCAATCGCTTGAGGCAAAAAAATAAAATATTCAATGGGCTCAACATGCCTCTTATCAATTTCCTTAGGGGGTCTACTTTCCAAAATGGGGTCATTTGGGGGGGTTTTGTACTGCCCTGCCATTTTAGCACCTCAAGAAATGAGATAGGCAGTCGTAAACTAAAAGCTGCGTAAATTCCAGAAAACGTACCTTAGTTTGTAGATGTGACAACTTTTGCGCAAACCAATAAATATACAATTATTGACTTTTTTTTTACCAAAGACATGTGGCTGAATACATTTTGGCCTAAATGTATGACTAAAATTGAGTTTATTGGATTTTTCTAATAACAAAAAGTAGAAAATATCATTTTTTTTCAAAATTTGCGGTCTTTTTACGTTTATATCGCAAAAAATAAAAATCGCAGAGGCAATCAAATACCATCAAAAGAAAGCTCTATTTGTGGGAAGAAAAGGACGCAAATTTTGTTTGGGTACAACATTGCATGACCGCGCAATTACCAGTTAAAGCAGCGCAGTGCCAAAGTGTAAAAAGACCTCTGGTCATTTACCAGCAAAATGGTCCGGTCTGAAAGTGGTTAAAGTAATTTTCAATATTTTTAAATATGCAACTTTCATTAAATAATACCTGGTGATCCTGCCATGAAGGTCCTTGAATAGGCTCTACCTGTCGGAGGGTGACAACACTCTCTCCCCGTCTCACAGTTGTGCTCTTGCATAGTCATCCTGCCACATGGGCTTCCAATTGAGAGTACAATTGGGTGTCATTTGAAAAAGACAGTTGTTTGTGATACATGGTGCTTTAATAAAGTAAGTGCCCCTCCAAATGAGCAGTTAGACTGCAGCTTTTAGATGCTGCTAAACTCTGCACCTTGAAGCAGCAGCATTAAAATAAAAATGTAATGATTACTGGCTAGAACCATGATCAGACATGAACAGTTTGTGTTCAGGGTCGCTCAAAACCCTATTCAAATGTAACTGGTGGTTACATGCTTACAACAGTGGCTGGGGCCATTGATTTGTATAGGGTACACATCTGGCTGCATGGATGTTGGCTCCGGTTGTTTGTATAAGAGGTGTGCATGGGGATAGTTTCTCTGTCAGCGAGAATCTGTAATTCTTGCTGGCCGAATTGCCCTAAATTTTAGGCTCCATTCACACTTATGAATGGGAATGGAGCACATGAGCATTTTTGCAGGTTTTCATGTGTTGTATTTAGGGCAGCCCATTAAATTTTTAAGAATTGCACTGCATCAAAACACATTGTACTTTGTTAACAATTCATGGCACCACGGTACATCTGTAAAAGGGTTGTGCATTTTTGTGCATTGCAGGAAAATATATGATTTTACAGGCATTCCCGCAAGGCACAGCCCTTAGAGTTTACATTTACTTTAATCAGCATACCAAATAAATATAGTAATTGCATTTAACAGCTGTTTGAAACTACATAGGTCCTGAATGTTCTAAAAAATGGAAATTTGTAAAGCGTGCTCAGGTGAATGATCAGCCAGGGTCTGGGAATGCAAACTTTCCTTTCTCCTGCAAGGCAGTAGAACATAATTAACAAGTTAGCTGTGCGGTTCCCTGAAATATGAGAGCCTCACTTCTTTCTGAGACAATATATTTTCTGCTTCCTTTTATTTTTCTCTGGAGCCATAATATACAGCTCAGCAGTGACCTTCCATCTGTCATGTGTTCTTTTTCTCAGATTTTCTAGCTACCATATCATGTTTTAAATCAACGAAAAGCTCTTGTAAGGTTCTAAAGACCATAGTGTAAGGTTATGAAACAGGTCCATTTCTCTGATGTAGCAACCATGATTATCAATGGATTGTAAGTGTGTTGGCTTTGTAGGTCAAGCAAGCCAAGAATTAAGAGTTACATTTTGGCTGTGCTGGGCAGCCTTATCCAATGCAGTCCAAATACATAGACAAGGCAGAAAGCCTTGTTCCATATCATGGAAGTTTACATCACCCTGCTGCTCTGGCATGTGCTGGAAAAAGGACTGTGTGCAGCATGGTGCTTTGGCACTGAAAAACCTGAATAAAATGTAATATTTTAATATTTCAATGAAATCTAGATAGCCATTACATACAATGTGGTTTTATTTAACATTGATCCCCCATCCAAAATAATGCATTGATTACAAACATGCCCTTAGCTGCAAAAAGCTGCACTGCAATCTAGTGTTGTTGAGAGAATATATAGCTGGATACTGTCTAAATTAACTGGTAATATTTATTCTGACCAGATTTCACACCCAGCACTAGATTTTGCAAGGTATTTGATCTTGTGTATTGTGTCAGTCCAAAGAGCACTGGTGCTCAGTAACTTACAGCAGCCAAGCAGAAATAAACTTGTATTAATTTTCCCAGTCTAACACTGATTTTAAATGACTTGTTTCTGACTTGTGCAATCAATGAACAAATGTGTGTACATAGGAAATAGAAATATTTGAACAATCAGTATTTTGGCCTCAGCACTTCGCTTGCTGTCAGCAGCTTTGTGTCTTCTACATCAATGTTTTTTTTCACTTTATTAAAGTATGTAACTCTTCAATAAAAGAACAGAATGGACTGACTACCACACAGGCATATCATGAAATCAGTGGGCCTGTGTGCAAGATCAAAATTGTGCCCTAGGGATTGAGGGAAAAAAATGGAGTGTGCGAAAGGTGGGAGTGGTTTAAATTGCACTAAATATTGGGGTGGCTTAAAGGGAGTGTGGTTATATAGAGTCTGAGATGACTTACATAGTGCAGAATGTGGTAATGTTAAATAGGGAATGTACAGTGTAGATTGTACAATGGTGGGTAATATGTAATGGACAGGATTGCACAGTTTATTGTGGGGGTGGTATGTGCAGGAGAGGAGTGTATGGCGGTGGGTAGTATGTGCAAGGAGAAGAGTGTAGAGTGTATGGCAGTGGGTAGTATGTGCAGGGAGAGGAGTGCGGAGTGTATGGCAGTGGGTAGTATGTTCAGGAGAGGAGTGCAGAGTGTATGGCAGTAGGTAGTATGTGCAGGAGAGGAGTGTATGAGAGTGGGTAGTATGTGCAGGGAGAAGAGTGTGGAGTGTATGGCAGTGGATAGTATGTGCAGGAGAGAAGTGCAGAGTGTATGGCAGTGGGTAGTATGTGAGGGAGAGGAGTGCAGAGTGTATAGCAGTGGGTAGTATGTTCAGGAGAGAAGTGCAGAGTGCATGACAGTGGATAGTATGTGCAGGGAGAGGAGTGCAGAGTGTATGGCAGTGGGAAGTATGTGCAGGAGAGAAGTGCAGAGTGCATGGCAGTGGGTAGTATGTGCAGGGAGAGGAGTGCGGAGTGTAGGGTGGTCACAGAAGGAGTGCAGCATCAAAGGAGGTAAGCAGCAGGACAAGAGGAGGGCAGCGGGACAGGAGGTGGACAGCGGGACAGGAGGGGGGCAGAGTCACAGGAGGTGGACAGTGGGACAGAAGGGTCAGCTTTACAGGAGGTGGGCAGATGGGCAGGAGGGGGACAACAACACAGGTGATGGGCAAAAGGACAGGAGGTGGGCAGCAGGACAGGAAGGAGGCAGCATCACATAAGGGTGGCAGCAGGACAGGAGGAGAGCAGCATCACACAGAAGGTGGGCAGTGGGACAGGAGGGGTCAGTGGTACAAGAAGGGGACAGCATCACAGTAGGGTGGCAGCCGGACAAGAGGGGGCAATGGGACAGGAGTGGGGCACAGCAGGGCAGTGTTACAGGACAGAGGAGAACCTCTCCAGCATGAGGCAGCAAGGGGTGGTGGGGCTTGTGCAGTCCCAGTTAGGCACCTTGAGCATAAAGGGCAAAGAGGTGCTCATAAGCCTGGGGTCACCACGGGAATGGCGGCAGTCAGAAGCGGAGGGTTTCAGGCAGGTTTCCAGCTCTAACAGCTACTGCGCTCCTTCTGCTGATCAGGAGGCTCCCAGCCCAACTGAGCCATGACATACCAGCTTCAAAGAATGCTTATTAATCCCCTATCAACCTCCCCCAGTCCGGGGCGCCCTGTGCCCCTGCTTACCTCTAATGCCTGACTCCCCCTTTTCCTCCCTGCTCCGTCCAGATGGAAGCGCGGGCACTCTGTGTGGATCACCAAACATCCACCTGTGGGCTGGACTCCCTGCTGCTGAAATAAAGAGCACTTTTTATTTGTATTGAAGAGGACCGGTCCTACCTTCTCTCTGGGACTAGCCTCCCCTTGCCCGCTGTGCCATTGCTGTTGATCGCAGTGCAGGGGATCCCTTTTCACAAGCATCCGTTGATGCAGTATGGGTCAGAGCACAGTGGGGGCCCTTCAGGCCCATGTGCAGTGCACATGTTGCTACAATGAATATGATGCCACTGGACTACCTCTTGGTGTGGTCGCCTGTTCTAAAATAACTCACAGTTGCTCCCTGGAAATAGTTAAGTCGCCTCTGCCTTTCTGGTGAGATCTCAATCGTCACCAAAAATTTTGTGGGATTTCTCAAAATTGCAGGGGTAGAAAGTGTTTTTTCCCAGAATTCTTAATGAAATAGCTATGATGGCCACCATTGATGTGCACTATGAAGATTTACAAAAGGAGGAACAGAACAATAGCATGTCGGGACAAAGTAAGAAATAAAGCTTCCAATACACTAGTAGAATTCAGTTGAATGTTTTTTTTTCTTTTTCTTCTTCTTCTTATTATTCACAATGTATATAGTGCCAACAGTTTACGCAGCGCTTTACAATGTATAGGTGGGGACAACACAATTACAGTACAATACAAAAGGTACAGGCGGGCCCTGCTCATAGAGCTTACATTCTACAAGGAGGGGGTGGTGGTACAAAAGGTAATAGCTGCAGAGAATGATTTGATGGGGGTTCTTATTCAGAATGTTAAATCAATCTTGTAATTGTTAGTGGGGTCAAATTAATGTCGAAGTAGAATAGAATTTATTTTTTACAAACTAAATTCTAATATTTTTTTTATTTGGTCCATTCATTCCAAAATTGAACGCTAAAAGCAAAAGAAGTACTTCTGAATAACATTCTTCATGGAATGCACTGAAAATGTTCACACAAATGTTGATACTCATTTCCATACAAACATTAATTTGGAAATATACAAGTGTATAGCCAGCACAATGGAACCAATATGCGTTATATGTATGTATTTGGCAATAATTATTTAATTAGTGGTGCTGGTTTCAGGTAAGGAATCAGGGAGAAAGTCTGCTTCAATAACTAAAATTACTAATATCAATTTCTCTCACAATTAATGGTTATGATTTCATTACTAAAATTAGTGTGACTATCACTCAAACCCATCAGAAGAACCTGCAGGGTAAATAACCAAAGTTCTACATTTTCCAGTTGTTGTCACTCATGCAGCAGATAGCTGAAAGATCAATATTTTTGGTTGGTATACTGTAGATTACTGCATTTTGTTCTTTACTCTTACCTTGAATAAAATGTATGTGAAATCAATTGTATTTAATTTTTTTTGGATAGAGCAGGAAAGGGTAAGATCATCTGTCAAGTTTTTATTGCTGCCTGAGTCCCTGTTTGCAAGATCCTCCCTCTATATTTGTCCTTTTGACTGTTTTTTTTTTTTTTTATTTGGTTTGAAAACTTCTTTTTTATTTAATCTTTATTTATTTTTTCCATCAATATACAAAAATAATAGGAAACACATTATTCCCATTTACAAACATTTCTTAATACTTTCTTAATTTATACATACTCCCTCTGAACCTTAAATACCCTTCTATCTTCCCCCACTCCCTCCCTTCCCACCCCCCTACCCTTCCTTGACAGTTTCTCATGGGGTTCATAATTAAATCATCTTTTTCTATCAGGAGTTGCTTATCCTTGGTGCTATTGTGTTATTTCCTCCACGTATCGCCATGATTTTTTAAATTTTTCCCAGGGTTCCCATTTCCCCACACCGACCTCTTTTACTGTTAATTCCTCTCCCCCTTCCTTAAAACATTCCATGTGTTGTATTTCATTTACTCGGAAGATCCAATCCTGTATTTTAGGGCTCTCCTTCTCTCGCCATTTTTTCGGAATTAAGCCTTTTGCGGTATCAAGTAGTATGGGGATCACCGTGGATCTATATTGTTTTATTGGCTCGTCTGTCCCATGGAATAAAACAATCCATGGGTCTTCTCTTACTACTTTTTTTGTTACAACTTTTATTATGTCAATAATCCTCCTCCAATATTCTTTAATGATGGGGCAGTCCCATCAAATGTGGCCCATATTCCCAATTTTCTTACATCCCCGCCAACAATCCGAGGGTTGTTCGACTCCGAACTTGCTCAGTTTGTCAGGGGTGGCGTACCACCTTGCTATGCATTTATAATTCGTCTCTATCAGTTTATTATCCCCCACCGCGCAGTGAACTAATTTAAATATTTTCTTTCTAATTTGAGTGCTACATTGTGACCCCAGCTTGTTTTCCCATTTTTTGATAAACGCCGGGTCCTCCAGTTCGTCCCCCTCTGAGAGTATTTTATATATTCGGCCTATGTTATTTTTTGATTTTACTCTCTGGTAGAGCCATTCAAAGGGCCTTAGTTCTTCTTCACTTCGTATTGGTTGGGGCAGTTTTGCGACAAACTGACGTAACTGGAGGAACCGCCAAGCATCAATCCTCATAAATTCAGTATCCTCCCTTAGTGCTTGAAAAGTGATTAGTTTGCCCTTCACTAATATATCTTTTAATTGTGCATTATTTTTTATTATCCAATTCCCCCCTATTTCTTGTTTTCCCAGTGGAAAGTAATCATTTTCTTTTAACAAAATCAAAGGTGAGTTATAACCCCATTTATTTTGTGTATGAATTCGATCCCAGATTTTAAATGCGTATCGTGTTATTTCATGTGTGTTAGGACCCATTATCCTATGTTGTGGAGGGTTCCATATTATTCTCCATAATTGTGCTTGACATATTACATTTTCTAAACTAACCCATCTCTTATCGTTTACATCTTTCGCCCACTCCACCACCCGTGAGAGAACCACTGCATTATGATATCTTTTCAAGTCCGGAACCGCCAACCCCCCTTGTTTTTTCCCCCTCCTTAATACTGCAAACGCAATTCTCGGCTTTTTATATTGCCATATAAACTTAGAGATTAATTTTCTTAATATTTCAAAGAAGGCCACAGGGAGTGAAATGGGCAACATTTGGAACTTATATATGATCTTCGGGACCAAAATCATTTTAACCACGTTTATCCGTCCTAACCAAGAGAGGGGGCTGGTTGAGATTTTTTTTATTTCTCTCTTTATTTCATCTAATAATGGAATGTAATTTTTCATATATATTTTCCTAGTAGTATTTGAGAGGAGAACTCCCAGGTATTTAATCTCCTTAAGCCAGGGGAAGTGAAATTCTGCTCGAAGTCTCTCCTCTTCCTGATTGCTGATATTAATGTTTAAAGCTTCGGACTTGCCAAGGTTAATCTTCAAATTTGATATTTTACCAAATTTTTCCAGTGTCCTTAGCAAGTTCGGAATCGTTATCCTAGGGTTAATGATGAAAAAGAGCACATCATCCGCAAAGGCTGCGAGTTTGTGCTCTTCCTCTCCCACCCTAATCCCCTTTATATCTGGATTGTTTCGGATCGAGGCCAGTAACGGTTCGAGAGATAACGCAAACAGGAGGGGTGATATCGGACACCCCTGTCTGGTGCCATTTCCCATTTGAAGCTGTGTAGATGTTTCTCCGTTAACCTTTACCGCAGCCTGCGGACTATTATATAGAACTTTAATCCATTAGATCATCCTTGGGCCCATACCCATCGCTTCTAAAGTTTCTAACATGAGTCCCCAGTCTACCCTGTCGAAAGCTTTCTCGGCGTCCATTGACAGGAATAGACCTGGGGACCCATTGTTTTTTAAGGCCTGGATAAGGAGCAGTGCCCTCACCCCACTATCCCTACCTTCTCTCTCGGGTATGAATCCGACTTGGTCCGGATGTACCAGTTCTGTAATTTTTTCCTTTAGTCTAGCCGCCAAAACTTTGGCGTATAACTTTATGTCTGTATTCAATAAGGCTATCGGCCTATAATTAGAGCAGAGCAAATGGTCTTTGCCCTCCTTCGGGATCAACGTTATTGCAGCTCGCAGGGCTTCTCCTCCCATTTCGTATTTTGTACCTAATCCATTTATATGTTTACAAAATTGAGGAACCAAAATGTCCTTATATTTTTTATAGTAGGAGATCGTGTACCCGTCTGGGCCCGGGCTTTTTCCTAGTGCCGTTTCTTTTAATGCATTATGAATTTCCTCTTCTGTAATGGGTCTATCCATGTTCTGCCTGTCACAGTCTAGTAATCGTGGTAGTTTAGCTTTGTACAAGAATTCTTTGGTTTTTTTTCCTTTTTCCCTTTACCTTGTTCCCCTTTCTGACCTACATTGTACAGAGCTTCATAATATTGTTTAAATACTTCCGCAATTTCCCTAGTTGTGTGGACAATCTTCCCATTCTTATCCTGAATTTTTTCAATGAAATTAATCTCTCTCTTTCTTTTCACCTGTCTCGCTAAATATTTACCTATTTTATTTTCCCCATAGTATCTCTCTCTAGCTCTCCCCTCTAATACCCTTCTTGCTTCCTGATCGTACATGTCTTTAAGCTCCTCTCTCTTATTGATCAATTGATGAAAGAGTTCCTGTTGTCGGCCCTTTTGTTTTTTGTGCTCCTGCTCCAATCTGTGGACCTCCCTCATTAATTTCTCCCTTTCCTCTGTTCTTTCCTTTTTTTTTTCTTGCCCCTATGGAGATGAGGATACCTCTAACATAGGCTTTATGTCCCTCCCATAGGGAGGCGCCTGTCGCCTCACCGGTGTCATTCGTCGAGAAATAAAATTCTATTTCTTTCTGTATTGTTTCTGCGGTTTTATTGTCCTGTAAAAGGTTTTCGTTTAACCGCCAGGTAAACGGATGTCTGTGTATTCCAGGTATTCTCATCTTCATTGTCACCGTTGAGTGATCTGACAAGGATACTATTCCTATCTTTGTTTCCAATACAGTCTCCAACAGTCTATGGTCTACCATCATGTAGTCCAACCTAGAGTGCGTCCCGGGCATCGGGGAGAAAAAAGTATAATCTTTTATTTTTTCATGTTGTATCCTCCAGACATCTATCAATTGATTTTGTCTCAATCGGAGTTTGATTGTTTTCAGGCTCTTCCCACTCATCCCCTTTGCACGAGACGTACTATCAAGAGGTGGATCCATACAAAAATTAAGGTCGCCCGCCAATATTACATCTCCTGTTTTGAAATCCGCAAGTCTCCTCAGGATTTGCTTCAAATATCTTACTGGGTTTTTATTTGGACTGTATATATTTGCTAGTGTAAAGGTCCTGTCCCCGAGTTTTCCTTTCAGGAACAAATATCTGCCCTCCGGATCGGTCAGCCTGTCGATCACCTTGAATTTTGTACATTTCTCAAACCCAAAGTCCTTTTGACTGTTGACACTGAAAAAAAAGTGATGAGAATTTTAGAGTTCATCAGAGCAAAAGTTGGGAATTAATCAAATTTCAATTCAAAGGGAACAATGTTCTAGTGACAAATGACTGAGATGGGGATTTCCCTCAAATTGGGGAGATTTTTTCTCATTTTCTTTTGTATCTCCAGCACTAGAAGTGAAGGAAAATATCCTTAATAAGTGACAATGGCAACAAAAAAATAGCTTAATTGGAACTTTAGCCCTTTGCTACCCAAAACTATTTATACCGTATACTTTGACATTGATGAGCTAGTTTGGCGTGGATGAACTTGACTGGCCTATACAGAGTCCTGACCTCAACCCGATAGAATACCTAGAACATCCACATCAGTGCCTGACCTCACAAAGGCACTTTTGGAAGAATGGTCAAACATTCCCATCGACACACTCCTAAATCTTGTGGACAGCCTTCCCAGAAGAGTTAAAGATGTTATAGCTGCAAACGGTGGGCCAACTCAATATTGCACCCTACTGACTAAGACTGGGATGCCATTAAAGTTCATGTGCGTGTAAAGACAGGCATCCCAATACTTTTGCCAATATAGTTCATATATATCTTTAACCGCTTCAGCCCCGGAAGATTTGGCTGCTTAATGGTCAGGATTTTTTTTGCAATTTGGCACTGCGTCGCTTTAACTGACAAGTGCGCAGTGATGCGGCGCTGCATCCAAACAAAATTGATGTCCTTTTTGGTGGTATTTGATCATCTCTCTATTTTTTGCGCTATAATAAAAAAACAAAAACAACAATTTTGAAAAAAAAAAACACAATACTGTATTTTGTGCTTTTTGCTATAATTAATGTCCCCTTTTTTTTTTAAAAAAAAGCAATTTTTTTCTCAGTTTAGGCCGATATGTATTCTTCTACATATTTTTGGTAATAAAAATCGCAATAAGCGTATATTGATTGGTTTGCGCAAAAGTTATAGCGTCTACAAAATAGGGGATAGATTTATAGCATTCTTATTATTATTTTTTTACTTGTAATGGTGGCGATCTGCGTTTTCCATCAGGACTGTGATATTTTGGCGGACACAGCGGATGCTTTTAACACATTTTTGGGACCATTGGCATTTATACTGCGATCAGTGCTATAAAAAGGGGTTAACACTAGGGAGCGATCAAGGGGTTAACTGTGTTCCCTCACTGTGTTCTAACTGAAGAGGGGATGGGACTGTCTAAAGCAACACAGTGCGGAATCGTGAAAAATGGCCCGGTCATTCAGCAGCCGCATCTTCTGGGGTTTAAGTCTTTAATGCATAGAACGGTTTCAAGAAGAAGTAAGGATTTATTTTTTTTTTTCCCCAAGTCATACTTGCCTAGGTGGATGCAGCATCGGTCCGATGCTGTATCTGTACCCTGGCATCTCTGCACTGAGAACCGAGCCACCGAACACCGCTAATGGCTCAGCTCTCTCAGCTCCCTGAAAGGAGAGCTGCTGACTGTCATTCAGCAGCTCTCCTGCTCCTCCATGCTCACTGGAGCGCTGAGCTGTGTAGAGGCGAGAAGCGCCCATCTCAGCCTCTCAGTGACTCGCTGACAGGCTGAGACAGATATCAGTCCAGACACCTGGCGGATCCAGACTTCTGAAGTCAGGATGATGTGGTGCCTGGACTGAACTTGGTGACATCAGCAGAGCGCGGACTTCAGACCGTTCTCTGCTGAAAATGGGTCATAGGAGTGCAAATTGAGTTGCACTCCTGTTACCCCTAGGAGAAGCCCAGCCAAACGAGCCCAGGCTGGACTTCTCCTTTAAGGTAAAAAAACTCTAAGGATTTAGAACCACTTTAATGTTCTCAGAATCCATGTGCCTTTTTTTGTAACTATTCATTATTAGTAAATGCAGATTTGATGTCCACAACATTTGTACAGCGATCATTGTCAAGCAGCCTGTGTAAAACACACAATAAGACAAACGCAGAGCACTAAAGTCTATTGTAATTTCTCCAGAACAGAAACAACAAAGACTTTTTTAAGTAGATGAAGATATGGGGGGTGGTACTTGAAGTTCATTTTTCAATTTAAGTTCTGGGTAACTTGCCTAGTGATAATTACTTGTAATGTCTTGTTTTTTAATAGCTTAGACACACCTGCATAGAAACATTGCATGATGTTTTCCGTTGTCCTCTGTATGGACGTTTTCCAGTTTCTCAGAGCTTCCATAGTGTTTTGCTGCAGCTCATTTTATTGTCTTGTGAGAACATTGTTTATAAGCTGATGTTTTTCTTTAGCATTATATTCATTAGCGATCATAGTTTCACACAATAAAGAAGCATTGACTAGATTTTACATGCCAATTGACACTTTCCATTTCTATCAAATTTGTATCCCTACCAAAATTAACTGTAAATAAATGTTGTTGAAAATATTCTTTAGTCAAGAGCTTTGACTAATTAGTGTTCAGTATCTCAAATCAGTTTGCTTCCTGCTGCTCTGCTCTATGTGATGTTGCACATTTAACGTGTTACCCTGTTGCTTTTTGTCTTGTAAACAAGCTGGAGTGATTGACTTGAATAGTTTTTAAGAATTGTGTTGAGATGAAATTGCAGGAAATTCACTAAGATTCTTTGGAGTATTCACTCCATCTGCTGAAGTAACGAGAAAGTTTTGTAAGCATAGCAAAAGTGCGAATTAGAATTGAACTTGTGGAGTCAATCTGGCTGCTCTGTGTGTCACCAATCAAGCTGTTATAAACTATCTGTTCAAACCAACTTTGAACTTCAGTTAAGAAAAAAAGAAATCTCAGAGGTTAAAATAATGAAAAAGTTACATAACAATATAAAATTATATCAGTACTTTTAAAACAGATCTCAGACATCTCATTAAACAAGATTATGAGATAATTAAAGTATTTTTCTCTTATCATGCCATGGCTGCTGTTTTTCAGACATACAGTGTCTGGCTGTTTTATAGTCACCTGCTGACCATTGATCAAAATAATATATATACGGTCTGCCTTTGTTTATGGGCTGCAGCACTGATTTGTGTGTTCTGACAGTGGGGGAGTTTCCCTGCTGTCAGAATACAATGGAGTAGTACCAAGGATTCCTACATTCATCTCACTGGCTAAAAAACTGAACCATGTATGTCCAGCTTAACTCTATTCTGTTTCAAATTCCACTTTATGCATTGACATACCTTCTTAGACCCAGTCTGTCTGGGCAGTATAATCACCTGCTGACTTGGCACCATTCTTTTTTTTTAATCCAACAAAGTTTTATTTAGTTTGCATAGGTACATTACAAGTATATTCCTTCTTGCATTAAATGTTATTGTACAGAGTGCATCTATTCTTTATTGCATTTTGGAGTTCAGAGCAGTTTGTTCCACCAAAAAAAATGTCCTTATACATCAACCATAGTGACATCACAGTATCCCCTTTATTGTTTCACCTCTCTCAATCCTCACCCAGCATTTACTCCCAGAAGTCTATCTACTATCAGGTCCTCCGGTGCCAGTCTCAAACTTGTGCGTGCTACCTCTATGTTGATATATTAATTTTTCCATACGTAGTATCTTCAATATTTTCAATCCATTCTTTTTGTAGTCGGGGGAGCCTCGGCTCTCCAATGTATCATGATTAATTTCCTTGTCTGGAATAGGACTCTAAGTACGGCCTCTTTGCAGTGTTCTTCCCATTCATATTCTTCCAGAACACCCAGGAGGCACGCTCTCAGGTCCTGTGGGAGGGATATTTTAAATACAGAGTTGACCGTGGTTACTACATTTTCCCAGTACGTAAGTAATTTGGGGCAGCACCATAGCATGTGGATAAGACTGCCGTGTTCTCTTTTGCACCTAGTACATATCGTATTCATCAAATGAAGCCTGTGGGGGGTGTAGTATGTTCTCAGCAGGATATACAGTTGTGTCAACCTTTGAGATACATTCAATGAGCACTTACCCACTGCCTGAAATATTTCCTCCCACTGTTCCCCATCTAGTTGTCCAGCATCAGCCTCCCACCTTTCCCTTTCCTTCAGAGGATGCCGCCCCATCACGGATTGCAACAGGATAGTGTAGCACTGAGAGATAAATCCTTTGGATGAGGCAGCATCCTCCAAAAGGCTAAATAAGGGGTCGGGGACAATCGCCACTCCAAAGAACGACTCTGTGCTGCCACAGTGTGTCTAAGTTGTATATATTGGAAGTGCATTGAGGATGGAAGATCATAGGATTCCTTTAAATCTGCAAATGAGCGCAGCACCCCATTGCGGAATATGTGCTTGAGGTGTGTAACCCCATACCTCCTCCATCTAGTTCCCGATTGTAGCTTGGCCAGTTCCGTGTATGTGTCATTCCACCAAATGGGACTATACTCCGTGCAACCATCTTGATTTTGAATGTATTTAGACTTATTCCATACTTTTTGGATTAAATGGAGAGTGGGGTATTTCTTGTAGGGTTTGGCAAAGGCCAAGGCCTCCAACGCCATGGGGATAGGGCCCCTATGTACATTGTGCACTAGTAGCTTTTGTGAGGAGCTGTGCGGCCTAGTCTCTGTCCCCCCTGTTGATGGAATCATGCCAATGAGGGGCTGCAGCTGAGCCGCCAGGTAGTACAGCCAGGGGTTTGGCAGCCCCGCTGTCCTTGGACCGTTGAAAATGTTCCAGTTTGATCCTGGGGTTTTTATCTTTCCATATAACACTGCGAAAAATTGTGTTTACAGTGTGAAACGTCTTCAGAGGAATGATCAATGGGGAATTCTCCAAATCTCGATATGGTTGACATGGCTTCCCTAAGGGAGGTATCTGTGTCCCCCAGCAGAAGTAGCATGTCGTCCGCGTAGATCATGACCTTTTTCTTGCATGACTCCGTAATGGAAGCCTTCAATACTTTGGTTTGCCCTGATGTCAATAGCCAGTGGCTCAATTGCTAACGCGAAGAGGAGGGGGGACAGGGGACAGCCCTGTCTCGTTCCCCTCTTCAATGCGATTCCCCAGAGAGAGGGAGCCGAAGCCCCTGATGGCAGCCTGTGGTTGGCTATATAAGAGCTTTACCCATGAGATATAGTTCGGGCCGAAGCCAAATCTCAGCAAAATTGACCATAGATAATTCCAGTCTATGCTGTCGAATGCCTTAGTGGCATCCAAGTACAGCATTGCTCTACTACCCATGTTGTCTGCCCGGGACTGGATATTGAGGAACAACCTCCTCAAATTGACTGCTGTGGATATATTGGGCATGAAGCCAGCCTGATCATCATGCACAATAGATGTTATCACCCCATTCAATCTAATTGCTAGTGCTTTTGCTAATATTTAATGTCGGTTTGAAGCAACGAAATTGGGCGGTAAGCCCCTTGGTCTACTGGGTCCTTGCCCGATTTGAGCAGTAGGACTATATTCGCTTTGGACATGGATGGGGGGAGGGCCTCTCTCTCTCTCTCTAGCTTCATTGAAAACATTTAGTAGTTGCAGTATCAGCACTTCAGAATAATGTTTATAGACTTCTGTGGGTATGCCATCCTCCCCTGGGGTCTTACAGTTGGGGAAGATCCCCGCTGCCATCTGTAATTCTTCCACTGTGAGTGGGGCTTCCAGTTGGGCTCGTTGACTCTCAGACAGCTCAGGGAAAGCAATTTGACTCAGGTTTAAATCCAAGTCCTCTTGGGTGTGTGCCGTGCCAGGATTGTATAGGTTCTTGTAAAACCCCGTTAACTCCTGCATAATCAATTCAGGCTGGCTCATTAAGGTACCCGCTTGAGACCTGATAGCCCCTATCGCAGGCGAACGTTGGTGAGAGTTTGCAATCCGCGCCAAAAGGCAACCGGTTTTCTCACCCTCCTCCAAGAATGCCTGTTGTCTGTTTCATGAAAAACCTCTTCTTTTCGGCCAAGGAGGAGAGCAGATGCTGATAGACCACCAGAGGAGAGCGATCTGAAACGCTACAGGGTCTATGTGTCATGTCAGCTATAAACGGGAGCATGCTCAGGTTCCCAACCCCCAGGTCAATTCTAGACAATATGATTTCGAAAAGCAGGTCAATTGTTTTGCATCTGGATTGCGGTGTCGCCAGATTTCCACCCAGCCCACCTCTTACAACAATCTCGCCAGGGGAGTACTCCTGGAGAGGGCAGAGGGTCTGGATCCTGGTTGTCTATCCGCCACTTGGTCCAGACAACAGTTGAAGTCCCCGATCACAAGCAATGGAACATCTGGTCTACCATCCAGGAATGCCAGGAGGAGCTGTAGTACCACTGCCGTGAATGGCGGGGGAATGTATATGCAAGCCAACACACATGTCAACGTATTAAATCTGCCATGAATAAAGACAAACTTCCTCTCTGTGTCTATGACACTTTCAAGTTCCTGGTAATCCAGGGCTCCATGGACCAATACACTTACCCCCCTGGAGAAGGAGGTATGTGTAGAGTGATAGGCTTTCCCCACTCAAGAGTAACGCAAAAAACATTCTGTCTCTACCGTCAAGTGGGTCTCCTGGAGACATATTACCCCAGGGAGGAATTTCTTCAGGCACATAAAGATCATAGTGCGTTTTAGAGGGGAATGCAGGCCTCTGACATTCCAGGACACTATGGGGACCTTAGCCATTTGTGACATTGATAAGAGTCATTTGACAGGAGAGTTGTGGGTGAGGACATACATACGGTCCTGTAGGTGGGTACCTTTTCAACTCCATCGGGTCATTCTTGGTGTACTCCTCAGTGCTCAAGCATTCCCGGTATCCTTGTCTTCTGTATTGTACCTTTGTTGGCCAACAACTGCCAAATAAAAAAGCATGAGTTGGAACAGCAGACCAAACTGGTCCGTGAACTTTGCTGGCTGCCAACAGGGCAGCTTTAACTGTGTTAGCGTTCATCTGTCGCCATCTGTTATCTAAAGTCAACCTTAGAGTTAGTATTGTTTCATCCATTTCGCTCTCATTGTATCATGCACTATTTTTTCCCCCAGCCTGGGAGTGTCCTTTTAACAAATTTTGCGAGGGGTCCCCCCGAACAAGATAAACATAAAGTTCCGTTCGTTTTGTTATTGTATATGTCCGCGGGACATCTCACAGTGCGAATGTCAATCTTCATCCTCTTGTGCTCTTCTTTGCAGTGCTTGTTCATTGCGATCTAGCCATGCTGCGGCCTCTTTAGCTGACTCAAAAAATTGCGCTTGATCCCTCACTGTTATCCGGAGTTTTGCCGGGTATAACATGGCGTACGGTAGTTGCAGGAGCCTCAGCTGGCATTTGACATCAATGAATTTGGCCCTGTGCCTCTGGACTTCTGCTCAAAAGTCTGGGTAGAATGACACCCTTGTTCCATTGTGCTGAATATTCGCTCATTCCCTAGCTTGGCGCAATACAGCCTCCCTATACCGGTAGTGAAGTATCCTTGTCAGGATGGATCTAGGGGGGCCTCCCTGCTGTGGCGGGCGAGATGGCACCCTGTGCGTGCGTTCCACTTCAAAGAGGGGCGAGAATACGTTTTTGCCGAATACTTCTATGAGCCAGTTCTCCACGAATGCAGTGGGGTCTCTGCTCTCCACCTTCTCCGGTAGTCCCACTATACGTATGTTGTTTTGTCGCAGATGATTTTCCAAATCTTCTGCATGATCGTTTGCGTCTCGCGCCATCTGTAGCGCTGCTCTGGAGTCTTGGGCCATGGGTTGCATATGGTCCTCCATCTCGCTGACTCTGCTCTCCACAGCCGTGGTGCTTTGCGGATTTTTTGCATGTCTTGCCTTAGTAGCGGCACATCTTCTCTGAGACCTTTAATGTATTGACAGACACAGTGCAGTTATGTACAGCTTTAAGTATATCTGCCAGTGTGGGTGGTGCTGTGTCTTGTGCCTCAGGGGCCTGGGTTTCCAATGCTATGGTGTCTGATTGCTCTCCCTCCTCCTCTCCCCAGTGATCAGGGACAGGCGCTGTCTGCATATTGTGCTGCCTGTGCTGTGTGTCCCCTGAGCGGGGTGGCTGCTCTAATCCCAGACAGCTTCTGGGCATAGTACACCATGTCCTTTGGGGGATCTTAGTTGAGGGATTTGGGTGGCTTACTTGCCTTAGGGTTTAGTTTGTCTGGCCTCATGGTGCCCCTTTCACAGCGAGCACAGCGGCGCCATCTTGGATCTCCGGACCGGCGGCCTCTCCCTGTCCTTTGCGGGTCATCCTTCTGGTACAAAGAGCCGGCGGTGGTTCCACAGGTGTCTCCTGAGTACAGGTGTGCAGCATATGTCGGTAGGTTCTCAATCGGACAGCTGGGGGAGGATCAGTACCTGATTAATGCCTGTGGGAGATGCGTCCTCTCACATGCCTGTCTTGGCCATGCCACCAACTTGGCATCATTCACCGACAGCTTAACTTTTCAATAAGACAAAAAAGTTTAAGACAGCGCAATTTCACTTTATCTAATTACAGTATAGAGGATTGTTCTAGTCTTTAGAAATGTAAGAAAACAATAACTTCCCTAAGCCCTGCCCCTGTGAATACCTAAAACTGACTAAGGAAATGTGGAAGAAGTGAGGAGGGGCTAGCTATAACGAAACCAACTAGTACTATAAGGCTGGATTCACACCTATGCATTTTTAGTGCTTTTTGCATTTTTCAGATTTGCACTACAGTCCATTTAACATGGTTTCCTATGAAACCGTTCTGTAGTACAAATCTACAAGATGCAAAAAGCACTAAAAATGCATAGGTGTGAATCCAGCCTGAAGGAGAAGAGGATAGCACCTGGAACAAAGCAGAGATTCTCATCAGTCAGTGCGGTTATCTGCTAAATAATGAGTACTCCCTATTGCAAACAATATGCTGCATTACAGAATCCAGGACTCTTTTGTGAAGTTTTTAAAGTTTGCTACCCTAAATTATTTTAGATATGTGTCTGTGTTTACATGAGCTTTTTGATAAATATAGCCTGATGTATTTATTGTTAGCTGTTAAGTACCTGGTAACCCCACTAAATAATGCCATGAATCCAATATGGAGTTGCCCAACACCACATCTCAGAACTAATATATAAAAAAAATGTCTGTCAAAGACAGTATAAAAGGTACTGAGGGACTTTATAGATGTATCACCTCCAAAAGTATGACAGACATGGATTAGTTAAAAACAGGCTTTTACTTATCCACACAACCTAGCCACCAGGTAGGTGGTATTAAAATCCAAATAGTTAAAAACATATGAATATTGTTAAAATGAAAAAAATCCTGTATATTCGTTCCCAAGCCTTATATAGGCATATACAGAATGTCAACATATAACTGCTCCGGTAAGGGCCATAAAAACAGACCTCCAGATACCAATACAATCTAGCATATAGAATAAATAGAACAACTGTAGACTGTGGAGGGTTTGGAACAGGCAGCCTGTCCTGTGATACCTTTTTCCATATGTCCCTAATCACTGGCAGGGATTCCTCTCTCAGCAAATGTTTATGGAAGACCTATCTGTAGGTTCCTTGAACACCCTTCTCCTGAAGAAGAATGTCTGTGAAAAGTGTTGAGAAACTGTAACCTCTCCACAGGCTACAGTTGTTCTATTGCTCTACATGCTAGATTGTATTAGTATACATCCAGGGGGCTGTTTTAGTGGCTTATACCGGAGCAGTTATACGTTGACATACTGTATCTGCTTATACAGTATACAGTATGTCTTAGCCCTTGTACGCACGGTCGGACATTCCGGCAGAAAATGTCTAATCAGACCGCGTTGTGGGATAATCCGACCGCGTGTGGGCTCCATCGGACTGTTTACGTCGGAAAAAAAGTTTTAGAGCTGGGCTATGAAATTTTCCGACAACATGATCCGATCGAACTTTGTCCGATCGTTTGTAGAGAATTCCGATCAGACAAAGTGCCACGCATGCTCAGACCAAAGCTATTGGCTACTAGCCTGAGCGTAGTCCCGTTGTAACGAAATAACGTCATCACGTTCTGAACGATCGGATTTTCCGACAACTTTGTCCGACCGTGTGTTTGCAACACCAGTTTCGGTGGTGATATAGCTATAAAGTCCTTTAGTACTTTTTTGATTGTCTTTGATGGACATTTTTGTATACATGGTGATTTTGCCAGTCTCCTTTCTTTTCTGCTTTAAGCTGAGCACACCAAGGACAATAGCAGATTTATCCTAGTGTGGTTAGTTTGCATTTATTCCTTCCTACTTGGGACGTTGGGAGTTACAGGATGCCATGCCTGTACTCCCATAGTCAAACTTCTGCTAGCATGGCCATCACTAACACAGGTTGAATGACAGCAGCTGAGATGTGACATTGCAGAAGGTGAGACCAGTGAGAATCTCTCCCTTCTACATTGGAGTTGCATGGGCATAGTTAGCAATGACAGGCCGATTTCTTTTTTTTCTTTTTGTGAAAAAAAATAATATGGAGAAATGTTTTGCCTGTTATTGACTTGTGTTTTTGTTCATTAAAAACGTGAAAATCACTGCCACATCTAAAAACCCAACCCAACCACCGTTGTTCCCCCGAGAAGCTTCAAGATTAACTTCAACTTTTTTGTTTTGAATTGAGTAAAGAAAATGATAGAATTCCAGT
The DNA here is from genome assembly GCF_037356315.1 of Lithobates pipiens. Classification (NCBI taxonomy): domain Eukaryota; kingdom Metazoa; phylum Chordata; class Amphibia; order Anura; family Ranidae; genus Lithobates; species Lithobates pipiens. The sequence goes on along the minus strand of NW_027507718.1, from coordinate 399,533,681 downwards.
TTGGTTGTTATTGTGATATGTGGCCTTTTAGGACAAGAAGTGATGGTAAAAATATTTGCATAGAAAAAAAAAAAACATATGTTAGCAAAATAAGAAAGGGTTAAAACCTCTGTTAGATGATTATTACTGTCTATGTCTTCTAATCCTTGGGGCAACTGCTCTCCTCATTTCTTCTCTTGTTGTCACAGGGTTAGGAAAAAAAAGATCAACTCTTCCCAGAAGACTAATGCCCCGTTCACACGAGCGGATTTTCTGTGGGAAAAAACTTGGATGGTATTTCCGTCGGAATTCCGCTCAAGCTTGGCTTGCATACACACGGTCACACAAAAGTTCTCTGAACTTTCGACCATCAAGAACGCGGTGACGTACAACACTATGACTAGCCGCGAAAATGAAGTTCAATGCTTCCGAGCATGTGTCAAATTGTTTCTGAGCATGCGTATGAATTTTGCACGTCGCAATTTGTACAGACGATCGGAATTTCCGATCTGAACTTTTTCCGACCAAAAAATAGAGAACCTGCTCTCAATCTTTTGCTGGCTGAAATTCTACCAGCATAAGTCTGATGGAGTATACACACGGTTAGAATTTCTGACCAAAAGCTCACATCTGACTTTTGCTGGCAGAATTTCTGATTGTGTCTACTTGGCTTAACAGTAAGAAAAACTTGGCAGGTTAAAAACTTGACTTGAGTTGGGTTTTTTAGTATTCTGATCCTACTCCCCTCCCCTCCCATACCCTCTATATTCAGATAATGCTGTAAGGTTACATGGGTAAAGGTGTGAACTTCCTTCAAAATAATTTTTCTTCCAAATACTGTATATTGCCATTCTAACATCACTAAAAACCTAGAGCAAAATATCAAACTCATTAATGAAAAAATAATGTACCGTACTCTTTCCTCTAGAACCTTCTAAGTGAAAAGGTGGAGCAAATGATGGAATGGAGCTCTCGCCGATCAGTCATCCGTATGAATGGAGACAAGTTCAGAAGATTTGTGAAAGCACCACCCCGTAACTATTCTGTGATTGTGATGTTCACTGCGCTGCAGCCTCAAAGACAATGCTCTGTATGCAGGCAAGTATTTCTAAACATTATTTGAATTTATCTTTACAGTGTATGTGACCTTTTCATGTTTATCAGTTCATTTTCATTATACGTTGATCTCCAGGCAAACAGCAAAATACTCAGGTGGCATATATCTTTTGAAGCTCTTTTGCTGCTAATCATGAGTACTGCAGCACACCTTATTGTCTCATTGTGCTACCTCTCGAAATGCTGATACCAGGTCAATTTAAGGTACTCACACGGCTTACATTAACAAAAAAATATATAATGATCTTAATATCATTTTTGTTTTCTATATGTGCTTGGGGTTCATTTTAACATTACTATGGGCGTTAGTAACCACTTGACCTCCGGAAGATTTACCCTCCTAATGACCATGCCATTTTTGCAATACGGCACTGCGTTACTTTAACTGACAGTTGCGCGGTTGTGTGACACTGTACCGAAATAAAATTTATGTAATTTTTTTCCCACAAATATAACTTTTTAGTGGTCTTTGATCACCTTTTTTGCGCTATAAAAAAAAACATTTGGGGAAAAAAAATATATATATATTTTTTACTTTCTGCTATAACACACATCCAATAAAAAAAATGAACATTTCTTTATAAATTTCTTCAAAAAATTATTATATTGATTGGTTTGTGCAAAAGCTATAGAGTCTACAATCTATGGGATATTTTTATTTATTTTTATTAAATGTTTCATTTTTTACTAGTAATGGCGGTGATCAGCGACTTATAGCGGTACTGCAATATTGCGGCAGACATTCTAACACTGATTGACACTTTTGACACTTTTTGGGAACCAGTGATACTAATACAGTGATCAGTGCTAACAATATGCCTGTCACTGTATTAATGCCGCTGGCTGGGAAAGGGTTAACTTTAGGGTCGATCAAAGGGTTAAACACGTGCCTTAGTTTATGTGTCTACAGTGTGGTGCTTTTACTAGGGGAAGTAATCAATTTTATTCCCTGCTTTGAGGGGAAAGAAAATCTATTACTTCCCCACCGACAAAACACGGCTCTGCCTTGCTTACTGTGTGTGTTCCGGTCGATCAGTGGGTGCCGGTACTCGTTGAACACAATCTGTTGTGTAAAATCATGGCAGAGCCAGGTCGCCAGTGGCACGCATGCCAGATCACTTACTAGGTACATGATCTGGCGCAGTAGAGCTGTATATCTAGGTTATACAGTGGGCAAATGGTTAATATGTGTGTTATTATTCTTTAAAAAAAAAGTCACATCATATTTAAAATTTTTCTAGAACAGGAAATGTTCGGTAAGAATTCACAACATTCATTTAGAATATTCAGTGAGGCAAATTACCCTAATAACATGAATAACTTTACTTTACGAGTGCTTCTCCAAAATAGTCTGGTACAGTATAAGGATTAACAATAAACAGTATATTAAGGCCCCTTTCACACATGCGGACATTATGTCCGTATTTCATCCATCCGTTTGCGGATGAAATACGGACATAAATGCATTTCTATGGGATAACGGGTGTCTGCGGATCAACATCCGCAGACACCCGATATCGTCCGCCTCCGCTATTGTCCGATTCTGCAGACGGAGGAAAATCCTATTATTCTATCCATCTGCAGAGCGGATCGGATGAACACGGACAGACAGTCAAGCAAGAAATGTTGAGATTGCACAGTCGATGCCAGTTTTTTAAACGTATGCCCTGTACACACGGTCGGACACTTCCGACCACAAAATCTGTGTTGCATACACACGGTCAGTGGGCCAGTAGCCAGTAGCCAATAGCTTTCATCTCTTAATTTATTCTGAGCATGTGTGGCACTTTGCCCGTCGGAATTGTCTACACACGATCGGAATTTATGCAATCGGATTTTGTTGTTGGAAAATTTTGGATCCTGCACTCAAACTTTGTGCACCGGAAAATCCGACAGAAAAAGTCCAATAGAGCCCACACATGATCTGATTTTCCGACAACATGATCCGATCTGACTTTTTCCATCGGAATTTCCGACCATGTGTATGGGGCATTACAGTACCTGTCCGCGAGGATGTGTTTCCAGTGCAATCCCATCCCGCTGGTTCTCCGTGTCAGGGTACTGTACTGTAGATCAGATAATGGTCTTCTAGAAAGGTTTCTGAGAAAGATATTTAGCACACTTAAGGGGTATAATTGTCATCATTACAACAAAAAAGTTGAGAACTGTCTGTGATACTTTTTTATTTGCACTAACATCCAAAATTTCAGGACAAGCTTTCTAAGTTTAGAAAAAGAATGTTACACATAACCTTTGTTCCACAATGCATTTTGCCAGGAACTTACCTATGCTCATCCTGTCCACTTGTTTGTTTTGCTTCTGTTTCTTTTGTCCCCCTGGGCCCCACTGCTTATCTGTTTTTACTGCTATTCTGTGTTCTGGTACAAGTGGACCTGCCTCATTTATCTGTTCAGGTGAGCTGTGAACATGCATGGGTATGGCTAAAGGCTCATCTCCTGTTGACTCTATACTTCTTTAAAATGACCAAAAAATAAATATATCTTTTTTTTTACAATCTTGGTATAGCGTTCAGCTAAGAGATTTGTTCTGATATTTTATCTATTCTTGTCATCCTGGTCTTGACAGGTTTCTAGTTTGTATTCCCTGTACTCTTGTCTCAGTTTATTTTGACTTTTGATCCCTGCCTAGTTCTAGTCCCTGTTAACTTCTTTACCTTTTATTCCTGGATTTCACCACTTGCTTGAGCTGACCTTGCCAAAATGCCTCCTGCCTTGATCTTGGCTTTGCTTATGACTATATCCCTACTCAACCGCTGGCTAAGACACTCAACTGTTGTTATCCCCAGCAATGACCTTGGCTACTTATGAGGCATGCACCGATATCAGTATCAGTACTCGCGCAAATGCTCCCGATACTCACAGTAAAATCGTCAGTGTTAAATTTAACTCTGTGGGATTATATCAACACTTCCCTGGTGTTTATATAATCCACACTGTTTAGAGCTAAATTAACACTCATAAAAGTTGTTAAACTCTGTATTTTAACCGGATAGAGAGGATTGTTTACACTAATAGTGTGAATTCCCTATAATTCAACACTATAATATTAACACTTTACTCTAAACAACTTAACACCAGGATCTTAACCGTCACAGTTATACTATGGCAGGTTGGCTCGGCTGAGCGAATCATCATAGCTGTACATTGGTCCCTTTAACAGCTATAACTATCTGCGGTTTTTATATTTTGCACTTTAACCTTTTCCCGCCCGCCCTATAGCGGAATGACAGCTATAGAGCAGGCGCTTTCATCCGGGAAGCCGTCCCTGGACGGCCTGGTGTTTACTTCCGCAATGGGCACCGCCGCGGGTGCGCATCGGGGAAGTTCTGTGTTTGCCATGTCCCCCGGGGACAGGCAAACACAGATCGCTGTAAACGGACAATCACAGCGGCCGTTTACAGCGCGATCGGCGTGTCCAATGTGAGATGATCTCATATGTAAACATATGAGATCATCTCTCAGCGCCGCTCTCCCTCCTCACACAGACAGCATGTGAGAGGGCAGAGTTGAGCGGCTGCAGCGGCCGTAAGTGGGAAAATAAAAAAAAATAAAAATAAAAGTGCCATCCGCCCCAGTGCCATCCTCCCCCAGTGCCATGTTCCCCCAGTGCCATGCTCCCCCAGTGCCATCCTGCCCCAGTACCATCCGCCCCAGTGATATTCATCCCAGTGCCATCCGCCCCAGTGCCATCCACCCCAGTGCTACCTGCCCCCAGTGCCACCTGTTAGTGCTATCTGTCCCCAGTGCCACCTGTTAGTGCTATCTGTCCCCAGTGCCGCCTGTTGTCAGTGCCATTTGTCCCCAGTGCCATCTGTCATCAGTGCCACGTATAAGTGCCATCTGTCATCAGTGCCACGTGTTATCAGTGCCACATAGTACCATCTGTCATCAGTGCCACGTATCAGTGCCATTTGTCATCAGTGCCACCTGTCAGTGTCACGTGCCATCTGTTGTCAGCGTCACGTGTCATCAATGCCACTTATCAGTGTCATCTGTCATCAGTGTAACACATCACCGGTGCCACGTATTAGTGCCATCTGTCATCAGTGCCACGTATTAGTGCCATCTGTCATCAGCGCCACGTATTAGTGCCACGTGTCAGCAGTGCCACATATAAGTGGCACGTGTCAGCAGTGCCACGTATAAGTGGCACGTGTCATCAGTGCCACGTATAAGTGCCATCTGTCATCAGTGCCACATATTAGTGCCATCTGTCATCAGTGCCACGTGTCATCAGTGCCACGTATAAGTGTCATCATTGCCACGTATCAGTGGCATCTGTCATCAGTGTCACGTGTCATTGTCCTGGTGCTCCAGGGCCTTCAAACGTGTCATCAGTGCCACGGTTCATCAGTGCCACATAGTGCCATCTGTCATCAGTGCCATGTATCAGTGCCATTTGTCATCAGTGCCACCTGTCAGTGTCACGTGCCATCTGTTGTCAGTGTCACGTGTCATCAATGCCACTTATCAGTGCCATCTGTCATCAGTGTCACGCATCATCGGTGCCACGTATTAGTGCCATCTGTCATCAGTGCCACGTATTAGTGCCATCTGTCATCAGTGCCAGGTATTAGTGCCACGTGTCAGCAGTGCCACGTATAAGTGGCACGTGTCATCAGTGCCACGTATAAGTGCCATCTGTCATCAGTGCCACATATTAGTGCCATCTGTCATCAGTGCCACGTGTCATCAGTGCCACGTATAAGTGTCATCATTGCCACGTATCAGTGCCATCTGTCATCAGTGCCACATATTAGTGCCAACTGTCATCAGTGCCACGTGTCATCAGTGCCACGTATAAGTGTCATCATTGCCACGTATCAGTGGCATCTGTCATCAGTGTCACGTGTCATTGTCCTGGTGCTCCAGGGCCTTCAAAAGTGTAATAGGTAGTCAACAAGTTAGATGTGTACTTTATGCTCCTAGAACACCTGATGGCGCTCCCTGCATGTTGGGCCTCTCTATGTGGCCAGGCTGTGAAAAAGTGCCATATGTGGTATTGTAATACTCAGGAGGAGTAGCAGAATTTTTTTGGGGTGTCATTTGTGGTATACACATGCCATGTGAGAGAAATAACCTATTACAATGACAATTTTTTGGGAAAAAAATAACAAAATGAAAAATCTTAATTTTGCAAATAATTGTGGGGAAAAATGACAACATCAAAAATCTCACCATGCCTCTTACTAAATACCTTGGAATGTCTACTTTCCAAAAAGGTGTCATTTGGGGGGTATTTGTACTTTCCTGGCTTGTTCGGGTCACAAGAAGCGAGATAGGCCACCAGTACATCAGATGTGATCAATTTTGTGCGATTCACACTACAGTTGTAGACTCTCTAACTTTCACAAAGACCAAATAATATCCACTAATTTGGGTTATTTTTACCAAAGATTTGTAGCAGTATAAATTGTGGCCAAAATTTATGAAGAAAAATTAATAATTTGCATAATTTTGTCACAGAAACAAAGAAATATGCGTTTTTTTTCAAAATTTTTGGTCTTTTTTCATTTATAGCACAAAAAATAAAAACCCCAGAGGTGATCAAATACCACCAAAAGAAATCTCTATTTGTGGGAAAAAAAGGCCAAAAAATTAATTTGGGTACAGTGTTGCATGACTGAGTAATTGTCATTCAAAGTGTGAGAGCACCGAAAGCTGAAAATTGGTCTGGGCAGGAAGGGTGTTTAAGTGCCCAGTAAGCAAGTGGATAAACAAAAAAGACCGACAATTTTGAAAAAAACAAAACAATATTTTTTACTTTTGCTATAATAAATATCATTTTTTTTTTTAAACCAATTTCTTCATCAGTTTAGGCCAATATGTATTCATCTACATTTTTTTGGTAAAAAAAAATCACAATACGCGTATATTGATTGGTTTGTGCAAACGTTTATAGCGTCTACAAAATAGGGACTATATTTATGGCATTTTTATTATAATTATTATTTTTTTATTAGTTATAGTTATGATCTGTGTTTTTTAGCGGGACTTCAACATTGAGACGGTCATATCGGACACTTTTGACACTTTTTTGAGGCCAGTGTCATTATTACAGTGATCAGAGCTAAAAAATAACCACTGATCACGGTATAAATGGCACTGGCAGGGAAGAGGTTAACACTAGGGGGCAATTGTTGTTCCTACTTAGTAGCAACAGACGATCTGTTTCTCCTCCCCTGTGAGAACAGGGATTTGTGTGTTTACACACACAAATCCCCGTTTCTGCTCTCGTGCATGCGATCGCAGGTGGCTGGCGGCATTCCTGCCGCCGGCCACACACGTCGGGTCCCCCGCCGGGCAGCATGCGCACCTGTTATGACTCTTAAAGGAGCCGCCTAATACAGTGATTCACACGGGAGAGCCATCCTGCCACCGTATATATACAGGAGCCAGTCGGGAAGCGGTTAATCACAGGTCAAATGCAAAATATGCATAGTTGTCCCAGTCCTTCCGATGATAGCAAATCACAGCTGCTGGTGGTGCTCACAAGGCTGGAGATGTAGAGGCTGACAAGCTGACATCACTTCCGGAATACCCACAGGGTCCCGGAACTCCTCCTCCAGCTCTGGGAGCATCTCCAGCAGCCGTGATATACTATGAATTTGACCAGATATGTACTTAATGTGAGTTATACAATTTTTTAATACTTTCTATACACACGGACACAGGACCAGTGGGAGAAATTGCATGCGATTCAGACAGGAATAGTACCACATTCCTGTTCAAATCGCATGTGATTTTTGCAGTGCAATTTGCGCCTATTTATTTGTATTGACGCAAACACAGCTTTATTATTCACAAATGTACATTGTAGAAACCAGTTTATTTATTCAGATAACCATGAAATCTGGGTACACTGACAGCCAAGCTCGGTCAATGGTAAAGGAGAATCGGCCCTGGTACTCACAGACCTCCAGTATGAAGCATTTCAAATCCTCAGGTGCTTTTTTTCAAGGGAATAGAGGACAACAAGCTGCATTATGCCATAAAAGGTGGAACAATGGCTTACATAGTGATGAATTAGTGATTCAAGCAAATCTTTAAGGATGAGCATGGAAGAGCTAAAGCTTAAAAGTGAATCTGTGGAATGTCTATACAGGCAAAAGCAACAAGTTCAGTGTTGCCTTACCTGCTTCTAATACTCAGGTTCTCTTTTGCTCTCCAACCTCTCTGTTCATCCATTGTAAACAAATATAGAGAAACTGATGTGCCTTTCTTCCACCATTGAAAGGGCTCCATACCTAAAAATACCAGGCATTCTTTGACGCTTCCAGGGGCCAAATGGAGTGAAGAGAAGTTAAGCAGCTGGTTGGGTCAGTAATAAAAATACGGTATTTTATTTTTTGCCCTATATGAAGAAAGCATAGCTTCAATTTACAGTATACCACCTAAACATAGGTCTAGCATTGGTGAGATCTAACATGCTACAATAAGTGGTAGGCCTGTTGGGTATGTGGATCTATATTTGGCAGCATCTTTGCTATTTACTAGCACTCCCTGACCCATAGTGAGCAGCAGGATTATTACATAATTTTTATATATTTGATTTTAATTCCTTTATCAAGTATTACCTTTTTTTTTACTTATGAAGATGTATGAACATCTGATATTGATATTTCTACCATTAGATTTCTTATTATCATAGCTCCTTCTATGTAGCTGTATTATAATTTTTTTATTTTAGTTTGATTATATTGTTTTGTAATGTCTTGGAAAACAATACAAATTACATACAAAAAGCAAATGCAATATCGTTTAATGTTTACTTCAAATAGCATTCCATTTCACAAAAGGGTAGTGCCATAGAAAGCAAGGAAAAAAATACAGAATCACTATATGATCATTGAAATGCTTACACCAACTCTGTATGCTCATTTCATGTCACACCATGTTGAAACTAAGAAATAATCTTCAAAGCTTACACGCAGCAGACCTGTATATTGCCATATACTGTATCACAGTATCATACAAGATATTATATCTACAAAGTAAAAACAGAGCAAAACGCTAGGTTTTACACAAATAGGTATTTAGAGGAGAAAGGATATGATAAAGCCATAGTAGACCCTGCTACTTGTACTGTGTTCAAGGGAATGTTTTAAACCTGCAATAAGTCTGGCTTAAGACCGCTATGTGACAGAAACCTTCAATTATACCAAGGGAATTGGATTCAGAAAGAGATGATTGCCAGGGTTTCAATTTGAACCTGGGGTGAGGCATGTAAAGAAATGTATTTACTTAAAGACTACTGAATACCTGCAATAGCCTCCAAACTGTTGATTGGTCCAAAATTAACTATGAAAATGCTTTCTTTGATAGAAAAGACTAAAAATTAGAATGCTGGATAATGATATTCTGATTTGGATAGTGAAAATGATATTCTACAGTATACAAGGCCAGACACTATACAGTAATGCTGATTGCTAAAATTACCAGTCGGCTGCTGAGATTCCAAATACTTGACAGTTTAGTGGTCTCTGCACTGATGTTATAGCATTTTACAATGTCAAAAAGTGTTATGCTAAATAGCACATTGGAAGATGACATAACAATACATCCTACTGCAATTCTAAAAGTCTGTAGGCTAAAGAATAAGAACTCATAACATTTACATTTGAACAGAGAATGGTGTATTGTGTTGATATTTTAATGAAATGCATATTACAGTAATTCTGGAATAAAAGGTAATACAGTAAGTAAATGGCTTTACTGGTATTGTTTTTTTTTTTTTGTTTTTTTTTGTAATACAGAGTTATACTTAACAGATTGTATCATTCCCTAAACATCTGCGTCACTCCACTGCCCTCTACAGGTTGCTGGTATACTGTGCTGTGGGGATAACAAGAGTTTTTTAATAGCTTCAAATACAAATGCAGATGTCAGAAACAGTAAAAAAAAAAAAGAAACTTTAGTTTAATCTCTAATGCTGATTTTTTTTTCCTTTAAAATAGATAAAAATTAACAAAAAAATGGTATATAATCTTTAACATGTTAGTAATTTCAAAAGTTATTTTCAATCATAAATGTACAGCTTTCATTTAAATAAAACCTAGTGATTCTGCCATCAAGTTCATGTACTTTCATTTCTGGATTGACAAGGCTCTGTCCTGTGGACATTGTGGCCATCGAGAAGCCCATACATGCAGCTGCATCTGGAGAGCAGGAAGTGGTTTGTAAGAGACCACAGAAGATCAGCAGCACTAAAATGCAAACATGGATGAAAATGGAAAAAGCTATTTTGGAAACACAGTGCTTTTAACAAACGTTTGGGTTTATATTTACTTTAAACCCCAACTATAGCAATAATGGTGTGCTCTGAAAATGGTATATGTTTAAAGTATATGCGAATCCTCTCCTTGTAAAACAACCCATTCAATTTAAAATAGAAATAAAAGGTAAAATATTTGTGTATACATATAAAAAAGGTTATATATATATATATATCTATATAAATATATAGATATATCTATATAGATATAGATATGTATATGTAGCACTAACCCCCGAAGGAGCTGCTGGTTAGTTTTGGGCTTACCGTTACCTTCTGTTTTCCTCATTGTATGTCTAGGGGTTCTCGTGGTAGATGGCCCAGTAACTTAGAGACTGACAACAGATCCACTGAATGGATTTTATTTGCAAAAACGTAGACAAGGAAACAGTCTCTTGAATTGGGATCAGAGGGTTGGAAAGGAAATTCAGGTACTCTTAAGCCCCGTACACACGAGAGGACTTATGTCCGACAGACTTCCGAAGGAGTTCCGTCGGAGTTCTGCTGGAATTCCGACGGAGTTCTGACAGACTTTTCGGCTGAGCGGACTTGGCCACAAACGATCACACTAAACTCCGACGGATTCGAACGTGATGACGTACGACTGGATTCGTATAAGGAAGTTCATAGCCAGTAGCCAATAGCTGCCCTAGCGTCGGTTTTAGTCCGTCGGAGTAGCATACACACGAGCAAATTTTTCGAAGGGACCGGGTCCGGCGGAGTTCCTTTGGAAAAATTTGAAGCATGTTCCATATTCTAAAGTCCTTCGGACTTTGGCGAGTCAAAAGTCCGTTGCAGCCCACACACGATCGAATAGTCTGACGGACTCAGTCCGTCGGACTTTGGATGTTGAAAAGTCCGCTCGTGTGTACGCGGCATTAGTGTCAAAGTCAAATTTGTTGAAGAACTTGCTTACTTTGACTGCATCCAGAGAATAGCCATTCGCAGCTGGATGGTCACTTAGGTTGGACAGTCCCTCTCTCACAAGGCCTAGCAGCCAACAAGGTGTTTACTCAGGAACAAGTCTCTGCCACAGACATTGTAGAACATACAAGATATTGTCTCTGCCACAGACATTGTTGTAGAACATATAGGAAAACTAAGCTTGAAACACTTGTAGGATACCTGATTCTTTCAGCCAGATTGCAGATATCCACAAGACTGGATTCTCTTGGTTACTTCAGCCCTTCCAGGCTCTCACTAAGAAGCCAACCCGTATGTGGTCTTCCTCTGAAGAGCCCTCCCTTGGAATGCTTGAAGTCACTGGGTCTCTCCCGAACCGGAGACGGCACCCAACCACCTGCCCCGAGACATTAAAATCGGGTGGATCCGCACCCCAGGCCATAGCCTTCCTGGGGTCTAGTCAGGAGGAGTAGAACCATGAAGTCAGTAAATCATTCTGGATGGGAACCCCGAACCACGTGACGTCCGCATTTTAAGTACCCTCTCCCAGAAAGCACAGCAAGAGCATCCCTCCCACTGGGCAGGCTCCGAGAGAGAGTAACTTAAGCACCTAACCAGACCATAGTTCTATCTATCTATCTATCTATCTATATATATATATATATATATATATATATATATATATATATATATATATATATATATATATATATATATATATATATATATATATTATTATACCCTCTGTTCTCAGCTGCATATGGAGCTCAGAGAGCTGGGGGGGGGGGGGGGGGGGAGGAACAGCATCACACTGATTTTCCTATTGGCTATGTGTGTGTGTGTGTGTATGGGGTGGGGAGTGGCATGTCAGCACAAGCCTAATCATATGCTCCCAGTACAGGCAGAAAAACTGACCATGCTGTGCTCTCATGCCAAGTGTGGTTCGTTTTTAATAGGAAAGCAGGGGGACTAGGACACCAGGGATCTCACACAAAGTAAGCAATGCAAAGAGAACAGGATCATTTTTCATACAAGTACATGGTACAGCAGACACATTCAGGAATATGAAATGATGGGTTTACATATTCTTTAATACCTGTAATGATAGAAATCATGTTGATATTTTTTTTTTATAAAAATGTCCTTGCCTCTATTTATATTTTGTCTTAACATATATATGGAGACCAAGTTGTTGTGCAAAATTGACAGTTGCAGGGTATTGGGCAAACCATATAGTGCTTCTGGGGTGCTTACAGTCAGTTTTTATTCATATACTGGAGTTGGATTTTGATTTTATTTTTTCAGTTTTCTTTCTCCACTATTTATTATTGGTAATCACTGGCCACCTAGGAACAAGGAGTGGAGAGGAGTTCCGGAGTTTTCTTAGCTTAGCTGTAGTGGTCACACTGATCCGGGTAATAATATTCCTGCAGGGGGAGCACCTGTGGTGATACACATCCTGGATCATTTTTGATCACAGAGGAGTGGATTCATTTTCAGCACTTATTTTGAAACACTTACATTTTGGGGACTTTATGGACTAATTTCTTTTATATTCAATTTTTCTTATATGAATTCTGTTTTTTATTGTTTTAGAAAATGTAAGTTTTTTATGCACTGCATGATTCATGTATATATTTTCACTAGTGTGTTTTCGGTTCAAGCGCTGCACAGTTGATTGTTTGTTTAAAAAGAAAAGTGATTACCTTCTGTTTTTAAGAAGTCTTTACTATGCTACCATATAGCTACCTTCTCAACGTCAAACCTCTCTGGGACCAGGGAAACATCAGAATTGTGTGATACAGTATATATTATTTCTTATCTGTTGTATAGATTTATTTATATAGACTTAGTTCATGTGTGCTCAATAACAATTAAATAATGTAGGGACTGCGTATTGAGAAATCTTTGCAATATATGCTAAAGCTAGTTATACACTAACTGGAAAATAAAACTGCAGCACTTGAAAAAAAAAAATAACTCTTCTTCCAGGAGATGTGCTCTCCTTTAATCAGTTACCTCCACCAAACATATGCACAAACTGCTCACCAATATATTAGACCCCAGGATTCCAGCGGTCAGTTTCACATGTGATTATTTATTCATACACTATAATCCACAGTGTAGCAAGGTGAATGAGACTCCTTGAAATGAGCTACCACTGCTACTACTCTATGCTGATCAGAGCTTACCAGATGGATAGACCACAGTTTCTCAGAGGTCAATATTTGCTCACCATATATGGCACAGTCCCCATACTTGGATATTCCAGGAGCCCCAACCAATGTAATCTCCAAGGATGATTAGTTGCAAAGAAAAATAAATTTATATTGCCTGAATTATTTTTTTTTTTTAAATCCTCCAGTGGTGTAGACTGAAAACATCAATTTATTAAAATATCCTAAAATCCATAAGATTAATATTTAGAAAAACTACATACAGTATGAACAAAGATACAAGTGAGCCTCCGCAAGGTACTCAAATAACAATGACAAGCAGTATGTGTGTGCATGAGCAACCTGTGTAGTTTAAAGAGTATGCAAACCCAACATGTGCTATTCTTGATATGTGTCTGCGGTACCATGTACTTTTATGAAAAGGTATCCTGACCCCATCTTTGTTTTCTGCTCGATCTACTCTGGGCCTGTTTCATGTCCACAATTTTTCTAATTGCTTCAAGTGTTTCCCGACACTGTGAGTCTTATAGTCTTCCTTCCTCAGAACTTTTTAGGTACCTAAAAATTAATTACTTCCCTTGCACCCCTTCTGACTCAAGGAACCCGGACTTTATGCAATTTGAATGAACGTGCAAATCTGATCCCCACAAACGGTGTTAATCTCTGAGCTATATACGCATCTCCTAACCCCCGAAACTGCAAATCCCCCATCTCACATCGGTAACTGGGAAAAGGATCTTAACCTTACAATAGACAATGCTGATTGGTCATTTATCTGGTAGGCTACTAAATCTTCTTCTCCCAATATTGCCCCCTTGGAGACGAACTACATAGTACTTAGCAAGTGGTATCTGGTCCCGGCTAAGATTGCCAAATTCCCCCCGCAATACTCACCTTTGTTTTCTTGGTTGTAATGAGTCAGGCACATACCTCCACATTTGGTGGGGATGACCTGTAGTGCGCTCTTTTTGGTTAGAGCTCTCCTGAACAGCAAACCTGAGGCTCTAACCAACTGTTTTTTCTCCTTCTTTTCATACTTTCACACTGCTCCATTACACCCCTTCTGCCTCTATCCTTTCCTTGTTTTGCCTCCATGCAGCCTTCTCTGCCTGGCTCTGGCCTCTAGTTAGGCCTTCCTCTGAGTGCATTATTACCACTCACCCAGGAGTACAGTCTCCCAGGATTCTTGGACTTTTTGGCACTCCCCCTCGGGGGTGAGCCAAATTGCTGGGCACCTGTTAGGTGGACCTTACATGCTTATAACCCCATGATTCCTTGCTAACCTACATGTGATTTATGTGAGAAAGTATGATTTAACCTACGATTCTAACAGCTGCCAATTAGATTCAAACCTCATACAGGAAACAGAGAGAGCAGAAGTTGCAAGAAATACACAAGTACGAAAATGAGAGGAGCTGTCCGGATTCTAGTGTCCACTAACCTTACAATCTGGGAAAAACCTGCAACTGTGTAGGTATATCGTTTCTGTTAGCTACAAAGTATGATATGTGTCCTCCAGTACGACTGATGGGAGAGAAGTAAAACCAACAAACACCGGGCATCTGCATTAATTACAAAATAGTGTTACCCCATAGACCGCTCACCTGTTAAGGTGTTATCACAATAACCAAACACCTACTATACTACATAAACCCTGGTATAAAGAATACCTGGGAAACCAAAAGGGATATGAGTCATGATTGGGTTGGTACTAAAAAAAAATTGAACTTTATTAAATATGTAAAAATTCCTAAGATTCAATCATGTATTTACACAAAAAAATCTGACCCCCAGCGTTATATGAATTACTCATGTCAACCACAGCAAAGTATAGTCAGCAGATAATGAACTCCTTACATTGTCTTCGGAAGACAGGTCACTGTATACACTTACAAAGGACCTGTATGGAACTGCAATGTGCAGATGAAATGTTTAATGGAGAGAACATAGGTGCTCTACAAGCTTGGACAGATGCTCCTACTTGCCTTACAACCTTTGCTGCTATTCCCATACCACTGCTTTACCTCCTTGATACTGCTTGATTACTGATTGAAATTTGCTCCTTTATAAAGACTGCTACCTCAATCCTTGCTGGCACTATATTACTTCTGACACTGCCATACCAGTAGCCTTCTGTTGGCCCCATTGAGCTGAAACCTGTTTCACTGGCAAGCATAACATACCTTGCAATACCCCTATGGATTGTCATTTTTGATTTGTGCCTAACCTTATTTGACCTTATGAATATCCTCACATGGCTACCGTATTTACTTCGATATAGGGATTAGTGTCTATTTAGGTACCTCATCCAAGAGGGAGTTACACATAAGCTCAAGTCCCTAAGGGCTCTACATGCATGGGTTGTTACCTAATATTGGTCTTGGACCAGGTTAGTAGATCCAGAAGCATTATTTATTTATTGTGTCACCTGTGTGTAGGACACTTTGGTGTCTGGACAATAAGTCTGTTGTATGTTTTATGTATTTTGTTTGTCTGTCTCTAATGTAACTTACATTTTTATGTGTTGTGGTTAACCTGAGTGATTCATATAACGCTGGGGGTCTGATTTTTTTTTGTAATTACATAATTGAAACTAATGCCGTGTACACACAACCAAACTTTTCGACAGCAAAGGTCAGGCAGAACGAATCCGCCGGACAATTCGATCTTGTGTGGCTTCATCAGACCTTTCTTGTCTAAAAATCAGAAGGACTTTAGATTTAGAACATGTTTCAAATTTTTTTCGACGGACTCGAGTCCAGTCAAAAAATCAGTTGGTCTGTATGCTAGTCCGATGGGCGAAAACCGATGCTAGGGCAGCTATTGGCTATTGGCTATGAACTTCCTTATTCTAGTCTGGTCGTACGTCATCACGTTCGAATCCATCGGACTTTGGTGTGATTGTGTGTGGCCAAGTATGTTCGTTGGGAAAATCCATCAGAACTCCGCTGAAAAGTCAGTCGGGAAGACCGTTAGACCTAGTCTGCCAGAAAGTCCAGTCGTGTGTACACGGTATTAGAAATGTTTACATATTTAATAAAGTTCAAGTTTTTTTGTAGTATCAACCAAATCACGACCGACTCATTGTAATCCCTTTGGTTTCCCAGGTATTCTTTATACCAGGGTTTATGTAGTATGATGGGAGAGAAGACCAGTAAGGGTGGACTACACAATGACCATGGTGGATCTGTCTGCTTTTTCCCTAAGACTGACTAAGTTAAGCATGTGAGGCAGCAATTGCAGTAACATACTTTACGTTGCAGTATTCACTGGGTGGCATTAATGACTCAGCAAATCTGATACAGCAACAATTAAAAACAGGTTTTGGGAGTCATATGTAAAAAAGTGCATCATCAATATTTGAGAGCATGATTATGAACTAATAAAAAAACAACTAAAAAAGTAATCAAAGATATAGCTAATACTTCAGTGCTAATAATGTAGGTCAGTCATACATGGTCTGGTATTTCTGGTGATTTCAGCATCTCTTGTGACAGTCTCATTAACTTTCAAGTGGCATTTAAGTCTTCCTAATCATCATGTACACATAGATTTTACAGCATTCAGCACTTGATTGGGGAAATTGGACTGCATCCAACTGTTTGCCATGTTGATGATGAACAATATTGTTATTGACTGTCAGATTTGGCATGAGCAAATTATTATCAGGCCATCTCTAGATAGTGTAAAGCTGGGCACCTCTTTTATGTTTTTTGCGAGATCCAATTTTTTTATTACAAGTTTAAGCATTTAAAGCCAAACGCTGAGTAAACATAAAGTGTATGTGAAGCCAAAACTTGTTGGGAATACTTAAGACCAATGTAAGTAATTTTGTTTTTTGTTTTGATTTTCTGCCTGTGTCCTGTTCAGGAGATGTCCTATTAGTCAATATCTTTCATAGCAGAAAGTAAAAGATTATTTCAAATTGAGGAGATATGCCTTCTCAGACAGCTGCTCCTAGAATAGGTTTTCCCATTAGAAGATTTCCCCTTGCCTTCTGTTCCTGTGCCAACTCAAAAAGTTTTAATTTCCTATCAGTTTCTGTACCTGGCATAATAGTCCCCAGGGCAAACAGAAAGGGAAAATCTGTGCAGCAGGAACACATATCAATAGGAGACAAACAAAACACCTAACCACTCTATCCAAAACTAAAACAAGATTTGGGGCTTTACGTGAACTTTAAAATTGGATTTTAGCAAGAACAACAGTTACTTTTTTTGCAGAACATATTTGTAGATCTAAAAAAGAAAACAAATTAAGCCACTAAATCTAAGGATGGGTTAGCTGTAGTATAATAAATGTGTCATCTTTGGTTTAGATATCTTTAATGTTAAGGTTATTTTATTTTTTGTACCACCTGGCTGATTTGATTGTTTTATTTTGAAGGAGACCTAAAGGCTACATAAAAGTGTGCAAAAAAACAATACTTCCCCATGCCTACACTATATTACCAAAAGTGTTGGGACGCCTGCCTTTACAGACACATAAACTTGAATGGCATATCAGTCTTAGTCCGTAGGGCTCAGTTTTGAGTTGGCCTACCATTTGCAGCTATAAATTATAGCTTCAACTTCTCTGGGAAGGTTGTCCACAAGATTTAGGAGTGTGTCTATGGGAATGTTTGACCATTCTTCCAGAAGTGCATTTGTGAGGTCAGGCACTGATGTAGGACGAGAAGCCTGGCTCACAGTCTCTACTGGGTTGAGGTCAGCCAAGTTCCTCCACCTCAAGCTCACTCATCCATGTCTTTATGGACCTTGCTTTGTGCACTGGTGCGCAGTCATTATGGAACAGGAAGTGGCCATCCCCAAACTGTTCCCACAAAGTTAGGAGCATGAAATTGTCCAAAATCTCTTGGTATGCTGATGGCTTAAGAGGGGGGCCAAACCCAATCCCTGAAAAAAAAACCCACACCGTAATCCCCTCTTCACCAAATTATTAGCAGGGGTGGCTCAATCCATTTGGCAACATAGTGGGTATGAGCGAGTTTGGGGTGGAGGAACTTGACTGGTCTGTACCTCAAACCGATAGAACACCTTTTGGATGAATTAGAGCGGAGACTGCAAGAGCAGGCCTTCTCGTCCAACATCAGTGCCTGACCTCACAAATGCGCTTCTAGAAGAATGGTCAAACATTCCCATAGACACACTCTTAAACCTTGTGGACGGCCTTCCCAGAAGAGTTGAAGCTGTTATAGCTGCAAAGTGTGTGCCAACTCAATATTGAACCCTACCGACTAAGACTGGGATGCCATTAAAGTTCATGTGCATGTATAGGCACGTGTCCCAATACTTTTGGCAATATTGTGTATGATGTAAAAAAATGTGTGAAAATACCTTGATGTTGACAACAGAGCTGAAGTCCAAGGGCTGTGACTTAACCTTCAATTGCCCATCCCCTGTTGGCACGCCCTCCTCTCCCCTGCAGCAGCTGCTCCATGACACAGAGTAGCCTCAGCCTGAGCTTCTGCATCAAATGGCACACCAGAGAAGATTGAAAAAGGGTATTTGCACATATATTTTTTTAACAACAGTATACAGCATGGGCAAGAGGAGAGGGAGGGGGCAGTGTTTTTAAGCAGACATATATATAGCCTTTACTTCCACTTTAACTGCATGCCAACCAGCCGCCACAGTTGTACTGAGGCAGCATGGCTAGGCTGCGTGAATCACCATTATGCTACGTCAGTAGCATAAAAGGCCACTAGGGGCGTGCGCGCTCCCCGCTCACTCCCTGAGCCGATGCGAGTGGTGGGCGGTCATACAGAGTATGAACAGCGATCTGTTAGTTTCCCTGCACAGTCCCACCCCCCTTCAGTTAGAGCACTCCCTAGGAAACATATTAACCCCTTCACTGCCCCTAGTGTTAACCCCTTCACTGCCAGTGACATTTTTACAGTAATCAATGCAATTTTAATCGCACTGCTCGCTGTATTAATGCCAATGTTCCCAAAAATGTGTCAAAATTGTCCAATGTATCTGCCATAATGTCGCAGTCACAATAAAAATCGCTGCTCGCCGGCATTACTAGTAAGAAAAAAAATTAATTTATAAAAATTCCATAAAACTATCCCCTATATTGTAGACACTATAACTTTTGCGCAAACTAATCAATATATGCTTATTGCCATTTTGTTTACCAAAAATATGTAGAAGAATACATATCGGCCTAAACGGAGGAATAAAAAAAAAAATTATATATTTTTTGGGGATAATTATTATAGCAAAAAGTTAAAAATAATGCTTTTTTTTTTAAATTGTCTATAGTTTATAGCGCAAAAAATAAAAACCGCAGAGGTGATAAAATACCACCAAAAGCTCTATTTGTGGGGAAAAAGGACGTCAGTTTTGTTTGGGAGCCACGTCGCACAACCGCGCAATTGTCAGTTAAAGTGACGCAGTGCCATATCGCAAAAAGTGGTCTGGTCTTTGGCCAGCCAAATGGTCTGGGGCTTAAGTGGTTAAGCTAGGTAAGGGCCTCTAGAATAGTTTTCTAGTGAGTCTTGTACACTTCGGTAAGGAAGCTTATATGTTTGAGTTTACTTTCATTTGTTTTTGTCCTTGGTAAAAGTCACCCTGAGTGAATGAAATGTCAGAATAAATTACATTCAAGTTTTCACTTGAAAAGCCTTGTGTGCTTGGATTCCTTTTGCTTCTGTTGTTTTCCACCACAGAGCATTGGTAGTGTGTATGTTCAGGTGTGTGCACTTGTTTTATAAAATAAAATATAACCCATAAATGAAGCTGTACAGTACGGGCGCTGCCTTGTAACAGGTGGTAATGCCAATGCAACTGTTTTTGTATCCCTCTTGATTGCAAAGTGTAATTACATACAGGTGTAATTACACTACTATAATAATTTGGGCAAAACCTCCACTCTAGGAAATACTCTTTCTTTCTTTCTTTTTTTTTTCCTGGGCTCATTTTTTAATAAATGTCCTTGACTAAATGTTCGTCTCCCCAAGCCCATTTTATGAGCATTTAAGGTTTTGAATCTATGTACTTAGGGAAAAGTTAAATAAATGCATTAAGAAACTCTTAATGAGATTTATAATTTTTTCACTAAAATTTAAATGAGAAAAACCTTGATCCATGAAATGCTTTACTATATGAGTGCCGCAGAGCCAGGGGAATTGAATTTAGCTGATCATAAGCTAAATCATAAGCCTTTTATGTTATCAAATAAAAAGAGACACATTTGTGAATTAAGATGGAATATGACCAATAGCTTGAACTTTCTTCCTAAACATGGAAAAAATGGATTAATTTGTAAAATACGTTACATCCGTACTGGATATATGAGACAATAAAGTGAAAGTGTTCCATCTAAATCATGTTACCTTTCTATTTCAAGGTAAATTTACTTAATGGTGGTCCTGGGGCTTATGTATTGAAGTATTTTGCTTCAAAGAATAGTAGAAGCAAGTAAAAGAGAGTTATTAAATTGTTCGTCGGGGATTGACTGAACGCTATTTCTTTGCTTGTAATTGACTGGTCATTATGCTTTTCACTAATGACCTGTTTCCATTACTGTAAATGTTTTTTCCATCCTTCACTAGAAAATCAATACACAGAAGTGAAGAAGTCTGTGTTTTTTTACTGTGAAAAAAGTTACATTATAGAGATGAATTATCGAATAATGAATACATCTCAGATTGTTTTAAAGCTGAACTCTGGGCACAAAAATGGACAAGATCATATTCACCCATAGCTGCAAAGGGTATAGATCTACTTCCTTGTAAAAGTATTGATGACATATAATAATATACAGTATGCTCAAAGTATTGATTACATATAATAATATACAGTATGCTCAAAGTATTGATAACATATAATAATATACAGTATGCTCAAAGTATTGATGACATATAATAATATACAGTATGCTCAAAGTATTGATGACATAATATATTCTCATAATGTTTCCTCCACCACGTTCCCCTTCCCCTGTCAAGATCGATGGCACAACTATCAGTATGTCCCCACATACCAGTGCTAGGGGTAACCCTGGACTCTGAACTGTCCTTTCAGGCCCATATCCAATCCCTGTCCAAATCATTATACCGCCTCAACCTCTGCATCTCCAGAATATGCCCCTTTTTTAATCAATGACACCACCAAGCTTCTAATTCACTCCCTGGTCATCTCTCGCCTCGACTACTGCAATCCCTTCTCATTGGATTACCTTTACCTAGGCTACCCCCCCCCCCCCTTCCTTTTCAGTCCATCATGAATGCTGTAAGACTGATCTACCTTACCTTACCAATCATTCCCCTCTCTGCCAAATTCCCTCCACTAGCTTCCACTTACCCAACAAATAAAATTATAGTATTATTAAGTACTAACAATAACTTACAAAGCCTTCCACAACTCTGCCCCCAGTTACATCACTAGCCTGGTCTCAAAATATTAACCAAGCTGCTCCCTTTGGTCCTCCCCAGACCTCCTGCTCTCTAGCTCCCTTGTCACCTACTCCAATGCTCAACTCCAGGATTTCTCCTGAGCTTCTCCCATTCTTTGGAACTCCCAACCCCAATCTGTCCATCATTAGATGATCCCTGAAAACCCTTCTCTTTAAAGTGGAGTTCCTCCTGGAAAAAAAAGTTAGCAGCTACAAATACTGCAACTGCTGACTTTTAATATAAGGACACTTAACTATCCAGGGAGCCCACGATGTCGGCACCCGAAGCCGACCCGTCCCTCAGCTCTGGGTGCAGGCACCGGCATCCTTACTAAGGGAAACAAGAAGGGACCTGTATGTCTCCCAGAAGGCAGCGGGGGGGGGGGGGGGGCAGACATTACATAGCTCATCACACAGATTCTGGCAATCTTTCCCCAGGAGTTGGAGCAGATACCTGGATTTGATAAGTGTCTGCTCCCCCCTGAAATGTGCCAAATGTGGCACGGGAAGGGGGAGGAATAAATATATAAAACACACCAAGATTCAAGTTATATACCTATGGCTCTTGCACTTAGAAAACTTTTTCTTATTCTGGAACTCAGATTTAAGCATATTGTAAGTTCACTCAAATCTGGCAAATTATAGAACATTTTTTAAGGTGCATAAACAATGCTTGCTAAGAATAGTTGGTATTTGCAGAAAGGGAAAAAAATATATAGCTTTGCCACCAGATTTCTCCCTGGTGGGGTTCATTTTTTTGCCTTTTTTATTTAAGAATACACAGTATGGCAAAAAATATGTGGACACCCTTTCAAATGATTGAATTGAGGTGTCTCATATGCAACCATTATTAACAAGTAGATAAAATCAAGCAAATAGTCATCTTTTGGATGCATTAGAACTATGATTGGGAGATATGTCTTCCCATCCAACATCAATACCTGTCCTCACAAACGCTATTTAAACTTAATGGGCATAAATTCTAAATTCCAACAGATGCACTCCAGAATCTTGTAAAATGACTTTCATGAGTGGAGACTGTTTTACAGCTCCAATTATCCATCCAACTTTACATTACTGCCAATGTCCAACAACCTGAGATAGGTGTGATGGTCAGTCGTTCATACACATTTGGCCATATAGTGCATGTACAGGCTGCTAGTAAGCTGGCCTTTGTAGAAACAGAAATGGAAATGGGATATTCAGCAGGTGCTAGATCTGCCATATATGTACTGCTGGTTGTTATAACAAATTCTGATCTCACTTGTTTTTTAGGCAAGCCATACACGGAACTGTGCATGGACAGGCTGATTGTACCAAGTCGATAAACTTGGTTACAACCAGTATTTCCCAGGTTTTACTTATGACTATTGCTAGCAGCTGCTATAGCTGCTAGCAATAATCACTGTCCTGGCAGGAGGGGTTCCCACATTACCACTGTCTCTGT
This sequence comes from Lithobates pipiens, assembly GCF_037356315.1. Classification (NCBI taxonomy): domain Eukaryota; kingdom Metazoa; phylum Chordata; class Amphibia; order Anura; family Ranidae; genus Lithobates; species Lithobates pipiens. The sequence continues at coordinate 399,510,365 of NW_027507718.1, read as the reverse complement.
GGATGGGGAAATCGAGTGAATTTCTGTCCTGCAACCCGTGATTATAGGAAAGAAATTTGCTCCGTTTATGGCCAAGCCTTAGGCTTCAAGCACATGATCCTAAAAGGGTTGAACAGTTTAGTTTTGGAAATAAAGTCACAGCATAAAGCCTGATGCTAGCAGCCTGTCAAAATCAATGACAGTCTGCATTGGGGACAGTGCATATGTCCCTGTATTCAAATAGTACTCACACCTGCGAAAGACCTGTCATTGATTGATTTTGCAAGGCTGCAATTGTGACTCGAGAGCAGAGAATTACACCCAATTGTACAGATTACGGCCCTGTAGTGGTGATGTGCATGAAACCATAGAGCACTTTTTTTTTTAGAAAAGTGCCAACATAGCTGAAATAAAAAAATAAAAAAAACACATTCTAAGGTAAGTACAGAGAGTCAAGGAAATGAAATTCATATTTAGAACCAGTAGATCTCAAATTTGTCTTAGCCTGTCCTTCCCCTCAGTCTTCACAGCTCTCATTTCACAACAGAGCGAAGAGTAGGAGGTCGCATTGTGGACGGGGGGAAGGATTGGGAGCTGCTGCAGTTAACCAGTAGGTGATTGATTGGTTGTTAGCAAGCCGAGTGGTCCCAGCAACCAGTAACCACCTTGTTGATATGAAAAGTTAGAACAGTGTGAAAGGCGGAAATGTAAACTGCTGGGGGGTTTACAGAGGACACTACTTTGGGAAGGGGAGGCACAGGGTCCTACAGTGAAGGGGGGTGATGTGAAGGGGCAGAGGACAATACAGAGTGGATGGTGAAGTGGGGGGGGGGCAGAAGAAACTGCTTTGGGGGGCATGGGACACTTATGTGTGGTGGGACAGGACACTACAGTGGGGGGAAGTGGGTCATGTGAAAGAGGCAGAGGACATTGCAATGGGGGTGTAGAGGGGCAGTGAACAGACATGTGGTGAATGCAGAGAACACTGCTATTGGGTACAGAGGGGCAGAGGACTCTACAATGGGGAGATGTGATGTGGAAGGGGCAGATGACACTGCAATTGGGGCACAGAGGGACAGAAAACACTACATTAGGGGGGATAGTGTGGAGGGGGTAGAGGACACTGCTATGGTGGAAAAGCAGAGGGGAAGAGGACTCTAAAGATAGGAGGGTGATGTGAAGGGGGCAGAGGACACTACTATGGGGGGGCAGAGGGGCGGCGGACATTACATTATGGGGTGATGTGAAGGACACTGCTATGGGGGGGTCATAAGGGGCAGAGGACATTACCCAGATTCCCATAAACATTGTATGCCCAATTACTTGCATATAAGCCTTTAAAATGGCCACTTTTGATGTTTGAGGTTTGGGTCCCATAGACTTCAATGGGGCTTGTGATTCCGCTCCGAACTTTTGCGATGTTTAAAAAGTTCTGGTGCGAACTGAACAGGGATCGTTTGGCCCATCCCTAGTGTGTAGTAATCATCTTCTTATGTTTCTGTGTGTTGTGAATATGTAGATCCATTATTTTTTGTAATGTGTGCCCTGTTTTACTAATATATCATCCCTGGTTGCATTGAACAAGGTAAAATACATTACTGGAGGTGCTCATGTAATTTTGTAGGTTCCTTTTGTGCTCGACGATTTTAAATGATAGACGTGGCTGCACTTAGTCCAGTCCAGTCAGAATGAAGCTTACTGCTGATTAATTTATGTCAGAGGTTGGGTGATTTTACTGTTGTGGGTTTAGTAACACTTTAATAATGGGGGGATGATCAGCTTAATGCAATCTACCACAGGCTATGCTGCTTACTAACTACTTAGCACTCTTATTTGCCTTTTGTAGGCACAACCTCCATGGACCAACTGCTCTTGAAAGTGTATGTATAGCCAAAATGTGTAAATAGATAGTGAAGGGTTTAAGCCCCTACTGGGTTCTTTTTTGCCTTCTCTGTCTCATTTGGGAAGTTTTCCCACACTTTCTGTCCCAGAGACTCTGTAGAAAATGAAGAAAATCTTCCCAAAATTAGAGTAATTCTCAGCTTAGACATTTGTCACCAACTGAAGTATCTTTGCTGTAAAAAAAAAAAAATGCTCAATTAAAAAGAAACTACCAGGGCATATTTATAAAGCTAATATACATTTTTGACACACATGTTAAATTATGCACTTATGGCCTGAAGAATACATATAAGGCCCAAAACATTAGGTTTTCTAAAAACTGATCCTAAAATAAAAAGATGGACACAGATAGCTCTTACTCTATCCAAAAGGAAAAAGAACATTTTTGCCTTTAGAACACTTCAATATAAAAACATGTTCCCTTTTATCTATTGGTATGCATATCTATGGGTTATACAGTATATATAGAAGCTACACTCCATATAGCACGTGTCTTGAACTCTGAAAATGGCGGGAGCCTGCAATGGTTAATGAGGACATCCAATCAAATATAACAAGTAATTGACACTCCAAAAGCATTTCCTTTTTACTGATTTATTGTGAAATAAATATTGTTAGATAATAATAGCCTAAGTTTTGGGGGTTTGAGGGGTTCCTTCTTCCATGTTAGTCTTTATGTTGCTACTATGTGACATTTTTTTCACAATGAATTAGGTAAAAAGGGAGGTTATATTTATGTTTCAATGCATATGTTTTTAATATCATTGTTCAGAGATGTAATAACAGGCTTGCTGAGCTTACTCAAGCAAAGTAAATGTTCAGTTAGCTTAGTAATTAAGGTAAAGCTGTTTTCATCTAATCATCCAGTCACTGTGTCGTGTAAAGATGTAGTGGATGAAGGATAGAGCCATAGAATACAATGAGGGACATGGTATTCAGCACTTCTGGAAGTGTTGGATACACAGATCAGCTAAAGTAAAGATTGGAGAAGTAATGATTATTTTTCTTCTTTTACATCATGCTTTTTATTTTCCTAGCTAGATGATAGATTTAAAGTGCTTTGTTTTTAAAGTGGAGGGGGTCAGCAGAATGATATCTAGGGTAACAGTATGGGTAAAGTAGTGTTTAAAGTGATTGTAAAGTCTTATATTTTTTTAAATAATGAACATGTTATACTTACCTGCCCTGTTGCAGTGGATTTGCACAGGACAAACTGGATCATCCTCTTTTTGGGTTCCTCTTCATTGTTCCTGGCCCTCCATGCTGTCGAGTGCCCCCATAGCAAGCAGTTTGCTATGGGGGCACCTGAGGCTAACTGCAGCTCCTAGTGATCATTCAGACATGAAGCTGCGGTTGGGCCCTGCCCCTCTCTCTCCTGATTGGCTAACTGACTTTAATTGATAGTAACGAGGTGCTATGGTGCCGCTGCTGTGTCTTAGCCAATCAGGAGGGCACTGGATGGCCAAGGGACTCGTGGACATCACTGGACAGAAAGGAGGCTCATGTAGGGGGCAGCACAGTGGTGTAGTGGTTAGCATGTTCACCTAGCAGCAATAGGGTTGCTGGTTCAAATCCCAACCATGACACTATCTGCCTGGAGTTTGCATGTTCTCCCTGTGCCTGCCTGGGTTTGCTCCAGGTACTCCAGCTTTCTCCCACACTTCAAAGACATGCTGGTAGGTTAATTAGACCCTGTCCAAAAAAAAAAAATGGCCATAATATGTGTATGTGTATGTCAATGTTGTATGTGTTGTAAGTGTGTTGGGACCCCACAGGTTAAAGGACCTCATAAAAGCTGCAGATGGACACCAGTGGCAAGAAAGCACCCTGAGGTGATTCAGTTTACATAGGTAGTGCTATACAAGTCACTCATTCATTCATGTAAGTATTAGGGGGGCTGAGAGGGACTGCTACACACAGAACACATTTTATCTTAATGCATAGATTGCATTAGGATTAAAAGTAGTACAGGCAAACCGTTGGACCTTTGTTACGGAGTATGGTGGCATGGTTAGGAGAATGGATATAGAGGTAAATTTATGTGGTTGCCATAGGTTTAACCATTTGCTGCCCGCCATATAGCAAAATGACGGCGGCAAAGCGGTTCTGTTATCCTGTTAGGACATCATATGACACGATCAGGATAACGAGCTGGCATGCACCGATGGGGCGGGCAGCGTGGCGTTCAATGGTGCGGCGTGTCAGTCTGACTTACCTCAACTCCGATCTAGATAAAGAGTCTCTGGTGGAGACTCTTTACCACGTGATCAGCCGTGTCCAATCACAGTTGATCACAGTGTAAACAGGAAAAGCCGTGTATCGGCTTTTTCTCACTCGAATCTGTGAGACGCGACTAGAGCGAGTCTGTGCTGATTGATTATCAGTGAAGCCCCCCAAGGATACCCACACTAGACCACCAGGGATGCCACCAGGACTACCAGGGATGCCCACCACTTGTGAACACCAGGTATGTCACCCATGGCCACAAGGGATGCCATTCAATGCCCATAATTGATGCCAATCAGTGCCAAACTCTTAATGCCTGCCAATAAGTGATGCTCATCAGTACCATCCATCAGTGTACATCCGTGCCACCCATCAGTGTACACCAGTGCCACCTATCAGTGCCCACCCATGCCACCTATCAGTGCCCATCAGTGCCATCTATCAGTGCCCATCAGTGCTGCCTTTCAGTGCCCATCAGTGTCACCTATGCGTGCCCCTCAGTGCTGCATATAAGTGCCACCTATCAGTGCCCATCAGTGCCGTCTACCAGTCCCCATCTGTGCCGCATATTAGTGCCCATAATCAGTGCCCATCAGTGCCAACTCATCAGTGCCACCTCATTGGTACCACCTCATCAGTGCCGCCTTATCAGTACCCATCAGTCCGCTCCATCAGTGCCCATCAGTGAAGGAGAACATGTGCTTATTTACAAAGTTTTGTAACAGAAACAAAAAACTTTTTCTTTTTTTGCTAAATTTGTCTGCCTTTTTTTTATTTATTTAGCAGAAAATAAAAATCCCAGTGTTGATTAAATACCACCAAAAGAAAGCTCTATCTCTGTAAACTAAATGATAAAAATGTTGTTTGGGTACAGGGTAGCATGACCACACCATTGTCATTCAAATTGCGACAGCACTGAAAGCTGAAAATTGGTCTGGGCAGGAAGGTGTATAAGTGTCCTGTACTGAAGTGGTTAATGGGCTAAAGTTTATGCTAATGACATATTCTATTAGGAAGAGGATTTGAATATATTGTTATTATCAGTCTTTTAAGGATGAGGTTTTCATACATAGTTGTCAGCCTTTGGAAGATGGGACATTTGTGAGTGCCATAATCAAGAAATATGAATGGATACTTGAAACCCTGAACAAATAGGCTGCATTTTCTATATTTAATGAAAGGCTTTTTTTTGTTTTGTTTTTTACCTAGAATTGAATGTTTTCTCTTTTGTTTGGATGCTAGACAACTGCAGTCTGTAAATAGGTTTGAAAGATTATTAATCCATTCCGCTGACCTTGACTGGTTATATGGCATACAAGTATTCATGCACACAAGATATTATCAGCAAGTTGGCGTAAACAAACAGCTTAATTTCCGGTCACTCGCTGAGTTCTTTACTTTTTTTCTGATAATCTCTTCTCACCTTGAAAGATAGGCCCATTATGTTTCCCAGTAGGCCCATTGTTGTCAGTTGCCATACATAACCTCCCACTCAGGTATCATTATACTTACAATATTAGAGTTTGTTCAGGTACATTCAAAATTCAGATTCTACCCTGGGGAACTTAATGTAGCTAAACACTTACTCGATATTCATCAAAATACATTTTCCATCATAAACAAAAAGCGATGTGGGTTATTGGCTTATTAATTTATTAGATAAAGACATACTAATATTAGCCTCAACAGAATAATAAAAGTACTTGGCTTGATGTTAATGGAGGATTTGAAAAATGGACAAGTCCAGAACTCTATTGAAGAGTAGGAAAAGAAAAACTATTTAACAATTTTAAAATGACATAACTTATTAAAGATAATATGAGAGCTAGTGACTGGGTTTATATAAACTTTAGTGTAACAGATAAAGCGCGCAACCAAAAAAATTTATTAAATAATTGATAAAAACGCCCTGCATATATAAAAATGCAAACATGTGATATAACCATATAATTAGGGTAAAATATTGGCATGTAGATTGTAGTCCATAAAATGCTTCAATCAGTGCAAATAAAGGTGATGGACATTCAAGAGATTAATCAGTTGTTCTGTTCATCAAAAAGGAAAATCAATCAGCACCGCTTACCAGAATTGTTGGATCCCAAATTATAGAGATAAAAAGGGAACACACAGGGAGGATCACTCAGCCAAGGAAAGCACATCCACAGGCTCATCCAGTAACGGGATCCTCTCTCCTGTGGACTCTCCAATAGTGCAATATTCCTCACGGTTAAGGCAAAAAACCTTCTCCAACCGTGTGGTATTTCATAAGATAAAAAGCAGAGGCTTGATGGTGCAGTACTCCACTTTAAAAGATGTATTCAAATCATAGGCACTAATATCCAAAAAACAGTCAATACATTCAAAGCAGCCATGGCTCAAGCCAGCCAGCTGATGCGTGGTGACGTCAAGACCTGTAGCTCCACCCAACGTGTTTCCCCATACAAGGCATTGACTCTGTTCACAGTTGATGCCTTGTATAAAAATGCACTAATTAACTAGTGGGTGATCAAGGGGTTCAATGTGTTCCCTCATGTGTGTTTCTAACAGGGGGGTCGAATGTGACTGACTGGAGGAGGAGACATATTGCTGTTCTTAATAACTAGGAACAGATGACCTGTCTCTCCTCTCCTGTCAGAACGGGGATTTATGTATTTACATCTTCGTTCTGGCTCTTGTACTCTCGATCGTGGGCGACCGGCGGACATCGCAGCCACTGGCCATACGCATCAGGTCCCCCACCATGCAGCGGGCATGCATATTCCTGCTATGGTTTTTAAAAGAGCCACCATACAGCTACAGAGATTTGCAACTGAATAATGACATTGGCTGATCGGCAAGTGATTAAAGTATATCTAAAGCCAAAACTGTTTTTTACAGAGGGTTTAAACTGTTGTCAGCTTTTCTTGCTATGTGTGTATCAGGAGATTTCAATTGACTTCCATTCCTGTAGATTAGACAGGAAGTGAGAGGTTGTCTTACCAATGTGAGGGAAATCTCCTCTTAGACAATTGTCACAGGAAAAAGTGTGCCCTATTGGAAGATTTTTTCTTTATTCCCGTTCTGATGGCAACTGAAAATTGTGGATTTTTTTATTTTTCAATCAGATAAACTTTTACTGAACAAAAAAACATATAGTTCAAACATTTGGAGTACCAACCCCATAAACATTGAGAATTACAATATATCTTAAATACTCTTATCACACAGTTTCTTTGAGTCAATACATCTGGACAGCAGCTGTTAACACACATAAAGGTGCAAAGAATATGTAAAAAATAAAAAGAAAAAAAATCGACAAAAAGCAAAAAAAAAAGGATAAATAAAATAAAATAAAAATAAATAAATAACAAACATCCTAGAGTGTGAAATACACATACTAGACATATTGGAAACATAAGAAAGAGGGCACTCATATTGGATTCAGTGGCCCATTAATAGTAGTGTTCACTACCTATGGAAATTGTGGATTTGCCCTCACATTATTGTCTGGCTAAATTGTCTGGCTTTATTTCCTGGCATTGGTGATCAGGACAGCTAGAGAGGATGAATCTCCCTAATGCAAAGACAGACCACAATACTGTCAAAACGTTGACAGTGGTTCTAACTGCTCACCACTCCATCTATCCAATAAGAAAAAAAAAAAAAAAGTTTTGCCTTTAGTTATACTTTAAGAAAGTTGTAATCCTATTGGTTTCTTAGCATGACTGATGTTTGACGCTTTGTATTTTGCTTGTAGCTTTCTCCTACCTCCTCTGGAAGGACATGATAATTACACTGCAGCCTATGAGCGCAATTGCTTTCATCTCTACTGCATGTAGTCTCCCTGCATGTGAGTGGGCAGCCTACTTACATTACAAACCTTTGTCTGCCATCATAATCTTACTAAGTTTAACCTAGCAGCAATTAATACATCTAAACTACTCTTTTAAAGCAGAACTTTACCCATAACAACTTGATGATTTATAATGTTTTTAAGCAAGGAACATACATTCCACATTAATAATTATGCTACTAAAATTGGTGTGTGCTGTTAATTGCCTCCAACATTGCTCCTGTGTCTTCTTGCTGGAGGCTGCAATTTTATTGAAGCCCAGAGCCCCTGAACAGCAGTAAAACCCAATTTTTGACAATTTTGAAAAACAGTTAAATTCCCAGAATGCCGTCAGCCCATCAAATGGCTAGTGTCATAACTGATCACACCTGTAGCATCATGGCACAGGAGCAGCAGAAGCAGCTTCCTTGGCTGTAAAGGATTGGAGGTGTGGCGGTAGGACCCTGTGCTATCTGGAGGATTGCTGGTTTACTCCAGATTTTGTAGAGAAAGGAACGTTGATTGCACAGCTGTGTGCTGGGCTATTTAGTTTTGACCTGGCTATGGCTCAGGGTTCCACCCAACAGACAGAAAGTCTGTGCATTAAAGTCAGGTGGACTCCCATTCCTCTGAGAGAAGTCAGAGGCTACATGAGTGCAGGCAGAGCATGCTTGTCTGTAGGAGGCAGACGTACTTGGTGACAGAGCAGCAAGACACTGATCGGAGTCAGAGGCTACATGGGTGCAGCCAGAGCATACATGTCTGCAGGAGGCAGACGTACTTGGTGACAGAGCAGCAATACGCTGATCGGAGTCAGAGGCTGCATGGGTGCAGCCAGAGCATGCATGTCTGCAGGAGGCAGACGTACTTGGTGACAGTACAGCAAGGCACTGATCAGGAGTGAACTAGGAGAAAGCTTAACTCTATGAAACTCTTTTGGGTCTGAGGAGCAGACTAAAGGCCTGAATCAGCCGTATGGGAAGAATCTAAGCCAGGAGGCTAAAGTATTGAGTGTACAAGATACAGTAATGATGGAACCCCCTGCGTGGGTACTGATTTCTTTGTGAACTTTTCTGTGCTTTAAATTAAAGAGGAAGTAAACCCTGATGAGTTTACTTCCTCTTTGATTCCCTGCAAAGGTAAAGCATAATGGACTACTATGCATTGCATAGTAGTCCATTATGTGTCACTTACCTGACACAGGAGCCAGCGAAGTCACCGCTGTCCCCTGTAGTCCGGAGCCTCCATCTTCTCTGTGGGTCTCGGTGGCTCTCGCTGCTCTGCTGCTGTCATTTGACGAAGCCACGATGATGTCACTCCCGCGCATTTGCACGGGAGCCGTCACTAGCGGCATATCGCCGTTGACAGCGGCACGCTCAGTGCGCCTGTGCGCCGCTGCCACATGCCTGTGTTTTGCCAAATATCTCCTAAACCGTGTAGGTTTAGGAGATATTTCTTGGACCTACAGGTAAGCCTTAATCTAGGCTTACCTGTAGGTCAAAGTGGTTTGTAAGGGTTTACAACCACTTTAAAAGTGGACTACCAGGCCCTTAAAAATACAGTTTTGTACTCACTGGAAAACACACCTACCCGTTGAGTCTGATAACCCCAATCTTAAAGAGGGTTTGATTTCCCTTTTAAGGCTGTCAACAGATCGGCCTCTACAAATTTGACAGTGTCTAAAATAGAGAGCAACTGAGCATGTGCAGAGCAGGGTGAGACAGTGTATTAGTGGATTTTAAACAGTATAGACACTTATTTTTAATGTTTTACATAGTGTACAGGACGCCAAGGTTGGGTCCTGGATGGGTGCTATGTAGCACCTATATTTGGGTTGTGGTCCCTTTAAGGGAATCCTGGTAAGCCTCAGGGGGGTCACCCAAAAATGGGTGACAAATTCCGGGAATAGTTTTAGGAGAGGACTGACTCGTGGTGCTCTCTATCTTAAGAGAGATAGTTGGGACTCTGAATTTGGGGGGCTCTGAAGTGACATTTGGGTGGGAAAGAGCCTCCCTCCCTGACCACAGGGATTCGGCACACAGGGGGTTAACGGCCTCCAAGAAGACAGCCCATAAGACAGGAAGTAGTAGAGAGGTGGTGGTGAGGAGGGGTAGGAGATTAACACCTGTCTGAGGAGCTGTCTGGCTGTGTTGCTGTCTTGCTGTTTTGGAGGCTGCAAAAGATCTCTGTAAGGACTCTAAAACTTTGGGGTGAAGACCCGACTACAGAACTGTAGGTGCTTTCTTTTCTTATTATTTGTGCTGAAGAAAAGCCTTATTTTTGATTCAATTATAAATAAAAGTATTTTGGTTTCACCTTATACCAGTTTATGCACTTGGTCCCGCGGAGCTAGTATCCCCAATCTTTACAACTGGTGGAGAATGCCAGGAGCAGATCAGAGGTTTCCTCATTTTGCGTTGAAGGGGGACTTGCTTTATCGAGTGGCTGAAAGCCGTGGGGAAACTATAGAGAAGTTGCTGGTTCCCCAACCATATAGGCGGATGCTACTTGATCTAGCCCACAACAATGCACTGGGAGGACACTTGGGGGCAGAGAAAAAAGAGGCCACGATAACCGACCGGTTTTACTGGCCAGGGGTGAAGGTTGAGGTTAAAAGATATTGTGATATTGAGGTTCCATTCGAGCGGATCGCTATGGATCTCGTGGGACCCCTGATTAAGTCGGCAAGGGGGCACCAATATATATTAGTCATCCTGGACTACGCAAACCAGGTATCCAGAAGCAGTTCCTTTGAGGAAAACTTCCTCTAAAGCCATTGCCCGGGAACTATTTCAAATGTTTTCATGAACTGGATTTCCCAAGGAGATACTAAAGGACCAAGGCACCCCTTTTATGTCTAAGGTGATGGCGTACTTGTGCAAACTGTTTCAGATTAAGCAGTTGCGGACATCCGTCTATCACCCGCAGACCGATGACCTAGTTGAGAGGTTTAATAAAACCCTAAAGTCCATGCTAAAAAGAGTGGTCCAGAAAGACGGGAAGGATTGGGATATGTTACTCCCTGCCCTCTTGTTTGCCATCCGGGAGGTTCCACAAGCGTCCACGGGCTTCTCACCATTTGAGCTAGTGTATGGGCGACGGCCCCGGGTGTTGCTGGATCTGGTAAAGGAAATGTGGGAAAGTGAGTCCTCACCACACAAAACCGTGGTAGAGCATATTTCTCAAATGCGAGAGAGGGTGGCTAAGGTGATGCCGCTGGTGAGGGAGCACATGCAGAAGGCTCAGGAAGCCCAAAGGAGGGTGTATAACTGATCTGCAAAAGTCAGACAGTTTCAAGTAGGAGACCAGGTGGCTGTCCTAATTCCCACAGTGGAGAGCAAGTTCTTGGCCAAGTGGCAAGGTCTGTTTGAGATAGTGGAAAAAGTGGGGGAGGTAAACTACAAGGTACACCAGCCAGGGAAAAGGAAACCATACCAGATCTATCACGTGAATTTGTTGAAACCCTGGAGAGACAGAGACCAGGTGTCCGCAGTGGTAGCGGTAGTCAGAAGACCATGCAGGGATCGACCTGGTGCAGGTGGCTACTACCTTAACTAGGCCCCAAATCCAGCAAGCAAAAGAGTTCCTCCAAAAAAATAGGGACATGTTTTCAGGGTTGCCGGGACTCACCAATGTCATCGAGCATGACATCATAACTGAACCCAGTTTAAAAATTTGGTTAAAGCCTTACCGTATCCCAGAAGCTCATAGAGTGGCAGTGTCTGAAGAGGTCAAAAGAATGCTCGAGCTTGATGTCATTGAGGAGTCGCAGAGCGAGTGGTCAAGTCCAATCGTGTTGGTACCCAAACCCAATGGCACTCTTCGCTTCTGCAATGACTTTAGAAAACTTAATGAAATCTCCAAGTTTGATGCTTATCCCATGCCACGGGTAGATGAGCTAATTGAGAGGTTGGGTCCTGCCAGGTATATTACCACGCTGGACCTCACAAAAGGGTACTGGCAGATTCCCCTGACCAAGGAAGCTTGGGAGAAAATAGCCTTCTCCGGAATACAAAAGAATGCCATTTGGTTTACACTCTGCCCGCGCTACGTTCCAAAGGGCCATGGACAAAACTTTGCGTCCACATCATCGATACGCTTCGGTTTATTTGGATGACATCGTCATCTTCAGCCCTGATTGGGAGTCCCATCTTCCCCGAGTTCAGGCAGTCGTACACTCCCTGAGAAGAGCAGTATTCACCATCAATCCAGAAAAATGTGCAGTTGGGGTGGAGGAAGCCAAGTACCTAGGGTACATTGTGGGTAGAGGGCTGATAAAGCCCCAAATGAGTAAAGTGAAAGCCATACAGGACTGGCCCCGTCCCCTAACCAAGAAGCAGGTCAGAGCGTTTTTGGGCATAGTTGGCTACTACCGGAGGTTTATCTCCAACTTTGCCACCATTGCTGCACCATTGACTGACCTGACCAAAGGCAGAAAGTCGGTGATGGTAAAATGGAATGACGATGCCGAAAAAGCTTTTCAGAAGATGGCATTGTGCCAGGATCTGGTGCTTGTTGCTCTGGACTTTACTAAGGATTTTGTAGTACAGACAAATGCTTCAAATGAAGGGTTAGGAGCAGTCCTGTCGCAAGTAGTCAACGGGGAAGAGCACCCTGTAGTTTTTCTAAGTAGAAAGCTGACGGCAGCAGAAAAAAACTATGCGGTGATGGAACGGGAGTGTCTTGCCAATAAGTGGGCTTTGTACTCTTTGCGGTATTTCCTCCTAGGCAGAAGGTTTAGCCTGGTATCCGACCACGCCCCACTGACCTGGATGAGGCAAAATAAGCATACTAATGCCAGGATAACGAGGTGGTTCCTGTCTCTCCAGGAGTTCAATTTTGTGGTAGAGCACAGATCCGGGAGACTACATCAGAATGCTGATGCCCTCTCCCGGGTCCACTGTATGGTGTCAAGTGGTGCCTCCAAAACCTCCGCGTTGAGGCAGAGGAGGGGGATATGTACAGGACGCCAAGGTTGGGTCCTGGATGGGTGCTATGTAGCACCTATATTTGGGTTGTGGTCCCTTTAAGGGAATCCTGGTAAGCCTCAGGGGGTCACCCAAAAATGGGTGACAAATTCCAGGGATAGTTTTAGGAGAGGACTGACTCGCGGTCCTCTCTATGTTAAGAGAGATAGTTGGGACCCAGAATTTGGGGGGCTCTGAAGTGACATTTGGGTGGGAAAGAGCCTCCCTCCTTGACCACAGGGATTCGGCACACAGGGGGTTAACGGCCTCCAAGAAGACAGCCCATAAGACAGGAAGTAGAAGAGAGGTGGTGGTGAGGAGGAGTAGGAGATTAACACCTGTCTGAGGAGCTGTCTTGCTGTTTTGCTGTTTAGGAGGCTGCAAAAGATCTCTGTAAGGACTCTAAAACTTTGGGGTGAAGACCCCACTACTGAACTGTAGGTGCTTTCTTTTCTTATTATTTGTGCTGAAGATAAGCGGACTTTAATTTACGTTTTTGTATGCTGAAGAAAAGCCTTATTTTTGATTTAATTATAAATAAAAGTATTTTGGTTTCACCTTATACCAGTTTATGCGCTTGGTTCCGCTGAGCTAGTATCCCCAAACTTTACAATAGCTATACCAGCAAAAGAGGCCAGCCTGACGTAATGTAACAGGACTTAATTGTCTGACTAAAGTTCCACTTTAAGTACTTAAAATATATCCGTACAATTTGGTCCCTAGTTTGTAATTTATCTTACATTGTCTTACAATGTCACTTGCCTAACAATATATACTCTAAAAAGTAATAGTGATAGCTTTTCTACTGCTTACATTGGTGTAAAATAATATAGTACACCGTTTGGTAGTGGTTAGGATAGCAGTTTGCTGCAATGGCAGGAATTGAATGGGAAGGGCAGTGTGCTTTCTTGTCCTTTACTTGTGATTCTGACAGATTCCTATGACAGCTTAGATGTGTGCTGGGTATGGATGACTGCAGGAGATAATCTTTGGCCACTTTTGTTGTAGGAAAAGCTGATCAGTAAAGCTGAAAAATTTCTTAGAATAGACCATTGTTTTAAATTGTCAGTGCACTGTAGCAGACAGTAGTACGTTCCTAGAATGTACAGTATAGCTATGTGCATGTCAAGATTTGAAAATATCTTTCAGTTGTTAGACTGTAAACAGCTTTGGGTGATGGACTAATGAATTCCGTTTTCTGATTGCATGCAATGGGCTACTGCACTTGTATACCTTCATCTGTTAGAGTGTTACTAAGATTAATTCATTCCCAGTGGTCTTTCATCTAACACAGATTACTGATATTAATGTAACGTATATTTTGACAGACAAGCAAATGAAGAATATCAAGTGCTTGCAAATTCTTGGCGATATTCTTCAGCATTTTCGAACAAGCTTTTCTTCACTATTGTCGACTACGATGAAGGAGCAGATGTTTTCCAGCAGGTAAATAAAAATAATAATAATAAATATACTGTAATAGTAATATTGTTTACTGCTAAATATGACATATGAGATAAAATTTCTTGTTTTATATTTTTTATAGCAATACAAGAAATTGCAGATAAAGAGGTCATTTATTCAAATTATGTTTTTTTACAAAAGCCTTTTTTTTTTTTTTTTTTTTTTTTACAAATTTTGTAATGGATGTATGTAAATGATAGTTCCTCAAAGTAACCAAACAGATTTTACCTTTCATAAATTTAGAGTAATTATAGTTATATGCTTGCTGATTGGCTGATATGAGTTGCAAGGCTCTATTCAACACTCAAAATTAAATAATATATTTGATGTATATATGTTGCAAATATGACCTGTTAATTTAAATTACTGTTTAAAGCGGAGCTCCACCCAAAAGGAGAAGTTCCGCTTTAAGCATTCCTCCTCCTTCTATGCCACATTTGGCATGTCCTTTTTTTGGGGGGGGGGCAGGTACCCAGTTTTGACAGATACCTGCTCCCACTTCCACTCGGGTCGCCTAGTTCTCCTCTTCCCCTCTCCCCCTGCAATCTTCCGTCTCAGGTCCCAGAAGTTTACCCAACCATTGAGGAGGTGCAGCACGACTCACGCATGCGCAGTGCCCACCCGTCTGTGAAGCCACAAGCTGTCACAGCCGGGTGCCCAAACACGTAATTCTGGCACCGGGGAGGGAGAGAAGGGAGGGTTTGGGTGGCCACATTGCTGGATCATGGGACAGGTGAGTCTTTTTGTATCTGCTGACTTTTAAAAAACACAGAATTGTCTGGAACAAAGATAAGATCTAAACTGAGATACTGGGATCTATTGTCACTCAGCTTCAGATCTCAGTGTATATTTTATTAGAAAACGATTAAAGGTTATCTAAACCCTACAACAAAAATATAATGCAGCTTACCAGTCCTTAGATGTGATAACTGCTTTCCTTTTCTTTATTTTCACCAACTGATCCTGCCAGTAACACACTTCTTGTCATAGTGTAACAATACTTACTCATTCTACTGCATCGTTAGTGGAAAGAGCGTTGTCACTCCAGGAGAGAAAGTGTGTTGTTAAGACTACAGAACACCCACCCCTTTCTTTATCTCTGTAATATTAAAGAGGAAGTAAACCCTGATAGGTTTTACTTCCTCTGTTTTCCCATATAAAGTAAAAGCATAATGGACTAGTATGCATCGCATACTAGCCCATTATGTGCCACTTACCTGCAACCGAAGCCTGCGCTGTCCCTGTTGGTGAGTGCGCCCATCTTCTCCCCTCTTCCTTCCGGGGGGCCATGGGCTCCGGCTCTGTGACTGGCCGGAGTCGTGTGACATCACTCCCATGCATGCACGTGGGAGTCATCAGTCACGGCACTTGCTAGTGAAGAAACGGCACGCAGAGCCATTTCTTCACAACGCATGCGCCAATGACATTACCGGCGCACTACAAGGTAAATATCTCCTAAATGGTGCACGTTTAGGAGATATTTACAGTAAATATAGGTAAGCCTTATTATAGGCTTACCTATAGGTACAACTTCTGCATTGGAGTTATACAACCACTTTAAGGAAGTGGGGGGGGGGGGGGTCTGTAGTTCATAGAGAGACAAAAACAATATTAACTAAGAACAGTGCAGCAAAGGCAGAGGCACGAGTTTTTTTGTACTTATTGAACATAAATAATAAAATAGTTAAATGGTTTAGTATATTTAAAATACCAAAATGTAATAAATAAAGTAACTTAAGGTTTAAAATTAAATAAACGTATTGTCAAAATGAACGTGCACTACTGCTATAATGAAAATAAGCATGTTCACCTGATTGTGGGGAGCATGTATTGAATATGCATGTACTCTGCGGACAATCAAATCCACTACCAGCCTATCCAGGACTCCCATGTAAGCAGATCACATTTTACAGAGTGCTATATAGTCATTCACCCAAATGTAACAGCGCTTGGACCTGACAATTGGCTAAACAGGTGCCCCAAAGTCTCATTATTGGGAGACAATAGAAGTGTCACATATTTCCTGAGATAATTGGGAGCTCTAGAAAAGTGAGTATGAGTTCTGTGTGCTACATATAGTAAAGGGACCCTGGCACTTAGCCAGTATGAGCCAAGGTACAGGTTCACTTTAATATATTGTTGTGTAGTACAAATGCTGTATGGCTGTATAAATAAAGAATGAGAGAACATTCTCTTATCTAAAAACAAAAGTCATCCAATGATTACTCAATGCTTCCTCAGTTGCAAGCCTTTTAAAATTTCTAAGCAGCGTTAATTTTGTCGCTGAAAATATATTTGTCGACAAAACGTACACTATTTTAGCCGACTAAAATATGACTAAAGCTAAAAAAATTTAGATGTCTAAAATACAACTAAAATGGCATTTTAGTCAAAATACTATGCCTAAATAGACCGTGCCTAAAAACAACTAAATCTAAATTTGATGTCAAAATTAACACTGCACTACCACATAAGAATAATGCTACATGCACATGATCGGACATTCCGACAACGAAATCCTGGATTTATTTCTGACGGATGTTGGCTCAAACTTGTCTTGCATACACACGGTCGCACAAATGTTGTTGGAAATTCCGAATGCCAAGAACGCGGTGGCGCACAACACATACGATAAGCTGATAAAAAATGAAGTTCAATAGCCAGTGTGGCTCTTCTGCTTGATTCCGAACATGCGTGGAATTTTGTGCATCGAAATTCTGTACACACGATCCGAATTTCCGACAATGGATTTTGTTGTCGGAAAATTTGAGAACAAGCTCTCAAATTTTTGTTGTCGGAAATTCCGACAAATAACTTCCAATGGATCCTACACACGGTCGGAATTTCCGAAAACAAGCTCCCATCGTACATTTGTTGACGGAAATTCCAACCGCGCGTACGCAGCAATAGTAGAGGGCATCTACTATGCTGCTGAAAGAAAAAAAAATGATGAAAAAGGCTTTTCTTTTTTTAATATTTAATGTTGGTAATATATTCAGGTAATATTTGCAATGGCATTACAGTCAATAGAGTCTACAGTTTTTTGTATTTTTCTATTTTAAATTTGCACTTCTGTATGTCAAAAAAGCAATATTTTTGTTTGTTTATGAAACCCGGTTTTATTTATAAAGACGTTATATATCACAATGGCTATAATCTGTACCTGTAGTGCATGTTCAAACCTTAAAGTGGTTGTAAACCCTTAAAAACTACTTTGTCCTACAGGTAAGCCTAGATTAAGGCTTACCTGTAGGTCCAAGAAATATCTCCGCTTCACACCGTAGATAGTGGCGAAATGCAGCTCGTGGCGGCTCCTGTGCACATGCGCGGGAGTGATGTCATCGCGGCTCTGGCGAATCACAGCGCCGGAGCAGTGAGACCCGGAAGCCACTCCGGGATACATGGCAGCAGTGAAGATGAAGAAGGAGGACCACTTCGGGGGCTTCTTTCTCAGGTAAGTTATTCATAATGAGCTAGTATGCTATGCATACTAGTTCATTATGTCTTTGCCTTGCAGGTTGCATTTTTCAAAAAAAAATGTCAGTGCCTTTACTTCCTCTTTAACACCATAAATAATTGTGTTATTCGATTTTTACTCCACGAGTATATAATGAGTTTATATAATGAATTCTAGAGAAATGCTTAAATAATGCATTGCAATTTAACCACTTGCCAACCTGCCCACACATATGTACTGTGGGGAGGCGACTCCTACAGGCAGAATCTCCTACAGGTACGTGATTCTGCACTTCTAGGTCTGCAGCCCACACACACTCTGCTGTGATTGGACACAGCGGGAGCCAATCGGGAGCCAATCCACCGGGACCCGATGATCGTTCCCGACAGGCAGAAAGGGGGTCTACCTATGTAAACAAGGCAGATCGCCATTCTGTAAAAAAAGAAGATAGAGATCATATGTCTCTGCTAAGCAGGAACACAGGATTTCTGTCTTCCAGCAGTACAAGCACCCCCACACAGTTAGAAAGCACTCCTCAGGGACACATTTAACACTTTGATTGTCCCTGATGTTTACCCCTTCCCTGCCAGTGTCATGGTACAGTGACAGTGCATATTTTTTTAGCACTGATCACTGTATTGCTGTCACTGGTCCCCAAAACATGTTACTTTGTAGAAGCTATAACCTTTTGTGCAAACCAATCAATATATGCTTATTGGGATTTTTACCAAAAACATTTTTTTACATTTTTTTATTGGGTGTGCTTTATAGCAGAAAGTAAAAAATATGTATTTTTTTTTCAAAATTGTCAGTCTTTTTTTGTTTATAGCGCAAAAGATAAAAACCGCAGAGGTGATTAAATACCACCAAAATAAAGCTTTATTTGTGGGGAAAAAGTTTATTTGGGTACAGTGTCGCATGACTGTGCAATTGTCAGGTAAAGTAACACAGTGCCGTATCACAACAAATGGCCTGGTCATAAAGGGGGTAAATCTTCCAGAGCTAAAGTGGTTAACTAAACCCATTAGATTTTAGTTGGCTATAATGTACTGGAGATTTTAGTGGACTTAAATATGACTAAAACTAAAGAAAATCAGATGACTAAATTATGACTAAAATTGCATTTTAGTCAAAAGGCTATGACTAAAACTAAATTAAAATGTGACATCTCATGCAGATGTATGTATTATGCTAATGTGAGTCAATGCATCTGTACTGCAGCACACCACAACACATACAATACCTTAAAAAGTATTCACATCTCTTAACATTTTCCACTTTTTTGTCATGTTACAACCAAAAAATTTATTTTATTGGGATTTTAAGTGATAGACCAACACAAAGGGGCACATCATTTTGAAATGAAAGGAAAATGATAAATGGTTTTCAATTTGTTTTACATGCATTTATAGTCAGCCCCTTTTACTCAGCTACCCCTAACTAAAATCTACTATCTAGTGGAACAAATTGCCTTCAGAAGTCACCTAATTAGTAAATATAGTCCACCTCTGTGTAATTTAATCTCAGTATAAATACAGCTGTCCTGTGAAGCTCCCAGAGGTTTGTTAGAGAACCTTAGTCAACAAACAGCATCATGAATGCCAAGGAACACACCAGACAGGTCACGGATAAAGTGGTGGAGAAGTTTAAGGCAGGGTTAAGTTATAAAAAAAAAATCCCAAGCTTTGAACATCTCACGGAACACTGTTCAATCCGTCATCCGAAAATGGAAAGAGTATGGCACAACTGCAAACCTACCAAGACATGACCGTCCACCTAAACTGACAGGCCGGCAAGGAGAGCATTAATCAGAAAAGCAGCCAAGAGGCCCATGTTAACTCTGAGCAAGTTTCAGAGATCCGCAACTCAGGTTGGAGAATTTGTCCACAGGACAACTATTAGTAGTACACTCCACAAATCTGGCCTTTATGGAAGAACGCCAAGAAGAAAGCCATCGCTGAAAGAGAGCCATAAGTCACATGTAGGGGACACAGCAAACATGTGGAAGAAGGTGCTCTGGTCAGATGAGACCAAAATTTTACTTTTTGGCCTAAAAGCAAAATGCTATGTGTGACAGAAAACTAACACTGCACATCACCCTGAACACACCATCCCCACCGTGAAACATGGTGGTGGCAGCATCATGTTGTGGGGATACTTTTCTTCAACAGGGACAGGGAAGCTGGTCAGAGTTGATGGAAAGATGAATGGACCCAAATAGAGGACAATCTTAGAAGAAAACCTGTTAGAGTCTGCAAAAGACTTGAGACTGTGGCGGAGGCTCACCTTTCAGCAGGGCAACAACCCTAAACATACAGCCAAAACTACAATAGAATGGTTTACATCAAAGAATCTTCATGTGTTTGAATAGCCCAGACAAATTCCAGACCTAAATCCAATTGAGAATCTGTGGAAAGACTTGAAAATTGCTGTTAGCAGACACTCTTCATCCAAGCTGACTGGGCTTGAGCTATTTTGCAAAGAAGAATGGGCACAAAGCGTTACGCTCTAGCTCAGGCTTTCTCAACCTTTTCAACATGGAGGAACTCTTCAAATAGTTCTCCGGTCTCAGGGAACCCCTGCTAAAAATTTGAAATCTACAACTCATGATACATGTGATGGTCAGTGGGAAGAATGGTCTTTAAACTTGTGGTCATTTGGAAGAATTACCTCCTTACAGATAACTAAAAAGATCAATGGTGTCAGTGGGAACTTATCTGAGAGGCAGAAATTGCCAATGCTGAAGGAACCCCTAGCAACCTCTGGAGGAACCCTGGTTGAGAATCACTGCTCTAGCTGGTAGAGACATCCCCAAAAAGACTTGTAGCTGTAAGTGCAGTGAAAGGTGGTTCTACCAACTATTGACTAATGTCGTGTACACACGAGCGGAATGTCCGACAGAAAAAGTCAGGTGGAATCTATTTATTGTATATTCCGATCATGTGTATGCCTCATCTGCCTTTTTTTTAAACGAAAATTCTGACGAACCTAGAAATAAAATATCTTTTAAATCTTTCCAACTGAACCAATTCCTATCAGGAAAAGTGCTCGTCTGTATGCTGTTCCGATGGACCAAAAACTAAGCATGCTCTGAAGCAAGTACAAGACAGAGGCTATGGGCTATTGAACTGCCTTTTTCTAGTTCCCTCGTACGTGTTGTATGTCACCGTATTCTTAATGATCCGACTTTGGTATGATCGTGTGTACGCACAACGATCGTTCAGTTCAGTGGAACTCTGTCCGACGGGAAAACCGGTCGTGTGTATGCGGCATGAGGAGGGCTGAATACAAATGTACGCCACTTTTCACATATTTGATTGTAAGAAATGTTGAAAACCATTTATCCTTTCATTCCACTTCACAATTATGTGCCACTGTGTTGGTCTATCACGTTAAATCACAATAAAATACATTTACATTTTTGGTTGTAACATGACAAAATGTGGAAAATTTCAAGGGGTATGAATACTTTTTGAAGGTACTATATACTATGTCTTGTGGTACATTTGGTTAAAAAATGGGTCATATCCATTTTCGCTATGTTTAGGGTGTTGGCAGCCCTTTTAAAGTGAATTACTTCCATGTTCATTAACATACCTCAACACCTTGCTAGAGCATAAATAGTCCCTTAATATTGATAGTAACTGTGAGTTACATATCAGCTAGGACCTGATACCACAAAGTTATATCCACTGTCACAACAACTGACTTGCCCCACTGATAATGTAAGGCACGGCAGACCAAAATTCTCTTATATTTTTGGTTAAATTCCTCTTGCCCTATAATTTAGGTTGTTTTGTTGTTTTTGTTACTTTGTATAAAGGGCAAATTAAATATAATTATTGAAAATTAAGTTTACAACTGAAATACAGAAAGTTTGTTGAGGTATTTATTTACAATAAATGTTAACATTTCATAGCAAACTTTAAGCACTAGACTTAAGTCATTATGGTCTGAGCCATTATCCTGGGGATTTTCAAGTCAAAGTGCTCTGATAAATGTGTAAATTGCAGAAACACATGTTAAATTGCAGGTAACTAGATGTGTTCTTAAACATGCTGGCATTTTGCAGAAATTGCTCTTTTTGTCTTTTATATCCTCATAAATCATTTTTTTTGGCATGCAAAAACAGGAAAAAAATGACAGATTTCTCATCCCGAACAAAATAAAATGTCGTGCACTTTTCAAGAAACATTAGATAGGAATGTTTGAGTTGCAGCAAAGTCCTTTATTGATTTGACTTTATGTATACTTGGCCATATGCTTACTTGCACTGCATGCTTTAAGGTACCGAATACATTTTCTGAAGAAAAGACAATTTGGGAAGAAAAGAGCAGATGTGGTTTTTATTTTACTATTGTGAATTAACATAATCCACACCTTTTCATAAAAAAGCCATCTGTTATGTAATAACTTTTCTTTTCCGCTCATAAATATTAGTTTAGAAATGGAATGAAAATTTACCTTTCAAAATAAATGTCAAATAACATTACCAAATGAAACAATATAAGCTGTGTTTTAATTGGGCAATTAAGTTAATAGTTTGAACAGTAGAACTTATCATCTTAAAGTACTGCTCTGTGTAAAAGCATTGCTATACTGATGTATCCATTGTGCTTAAGGAGAGACAGGACATTTCAGGGTGAATAGAAGTGCACACACTGGCTGAAAAAATACTTTTCGGACTTTTCTGATAATGGCCCTGTTATGAGATGACCAGATGCCCCATGACTCTTAAGTCCAGGACATATGTGTTAGGTTATCAGATTGCCAAGACGACAGATGCTTCTCAATGAATTTCACATTCCTGCATATACTGTATGTACTGTAGTGCCGATATGGCAACTTTTATTGCCCCCCCCCCCCCCCCAGTGATATTTCAGTTTGGCCTCTAACTCCCATTATGTAGGATTTTATCAATGCAAACACTGAAAATAAAAGCCTGATTGTGCACAACCAACCCTCAAACGTATATCAAAAAGTAATTGATTCAACTCACTGAACTAACTGGAAAAAGTTTATTAGTTACACAAAGATATATATATATATATATATATATATATATATATATATATATATATATATACACAAAACATTGGTACAGTATCTCAAACTCACTCATGCCATTAAAACCCAAGCATCCACCTCACTCACAACCCAGCTATATAAGCCATTAACCATACATAATCGTAATCCAACAATTAAGCTGTGCAGCTATTAGGGATTGAGTGACCTAATGATTCCAAAGGGTCAAATAAACATTGGATGCTACAGTACATAGATTGAGTAATCACATATTATAGGTAACCATATTTGCTAAATCCACCATGTGAGATTGAAGAAACAAGAATATTTCAAAAGAAAAAGTTCAAAAGAAACAAGCGTAGGTGTTATTAGATGGAATTGATTCCGTGATGAAAGCTGATATGGATAGATTGTATATACAGTTTCAGTGGTCTATAGAGGGCTCCTAGACAAAGTTATATAGAATGTGAACCAACTGGTTCTTCTAAGACAACAAACGTTTTGCCAGCATGGTTGCATGGTACTACCAGATATAGCCAATACATGGTTTGACAGCCCCCTTGCATTGTTATTCAGGACAACACAATATTCCGAGTCACATTGATGGGGGCTCTACTTGGATGCCCACAATGGTATAGTGAACAGTCCATATAGGCTCTATGATAGAACCTTGGTCAATGTTTCAACTGCCCGAATAGATTCAAGTTTATGTGATACTTATCAAAAAAGGATTTTTATCAATGTTTTGTTAAAAAAAAAAAAGAAGGTGTTTGTTACTGGCAAAGGGGAACTGTCCACTCCATGTGTATAGCCAACTATAGTTCACAAAGGTGGATTGGACTACAAAAGCTGGTCATCCAGTGCCTTATTACCCTCAGGGGCATCAATAGCAGATTTATGTACAGTGGTGTGAAAAAGTGTTTGCCCCCTTCCTCATTTCCTGTTCCTTTGCATGTTTGTCACACTTAAGTGTTTCGGAACATCAAACCAATTTAAACAATAGTCAAGGACAACACAAGTAAACACAAAATGCAATTTGTAAATGAAGGTGTTTATTATTAAAGGTGAAAAAAAATCC
Organism: Lithobates pipiens; assembly: GCF_037356315.1. Taxonomy (NCBI): domain Eukaryota; kingdom Metazoa; phylum Chordata; class Amphibia; order Anura; family Ranidae; genus Lithobates; species Lithobates pipiens. The sequence continues at coordinate 399,486,456 of NW_027507718.1, read as the reverse complement.
AAACCATCATGGCCCTGTGTGAAAAAGTGATTGCCCCCTAAACCTAATAACTGGTTGGGCCACCCTTAGCAGCAACAACTGCAACCAAGCGTTTGCGATAACGTGCAATGAGGCTTTTACAGCGTCCTGGAGGAATTTTGGCCCACTCATCTTTGCAGAATTGTCCTAATTCAGTTACATTAGAGGGTTTTCGAGCATGAACGGCCTTTTTAAGGTCATACCACAACATCTCAATAGGATTCAGGTCAGGACTTTGGCTAGGCCACTCCAAAGTCTTCATTTTGTTTTTCTTCAGCCATTCGGTGGTGGACTTGCTGGTGTGTTTAGGATCATTGTCCTGCTGCAGAACCCAAGTTCGTTTCAGCTTGAGTGCACGAACAGATGGTCGGACATTCTCCTTCAGGATCTCTTGGTAGACAGCAGAATTCATAGTTCCTTTTATCACGGCAAGTCTTCCAGGTCCTGAAGCAGCAAAACAGCCCCAGACCATCACACTACCACCACCATATTTTACTGTTGGTATAATGTTCTTTTTATGAAATGCAGTGTTCCTTCTACGCCAGATATACTTGGACACACACCTTCCAAAGAGTTCCACTTTTGTCTCATCGGTCCACAGAATGTTGTCCCAAAAGTCTTGGGGATCATCAAGATGTGTTGTGGAGAAATTGAGACGAGCTTTGATGTTCTTTTTGCTCAGCAGTGGTTTTCTCCTTGGAACTCTGCCATGCAGGCCATTTTTGCCCAGTCTTTTCCTGATGGTGGAGGCATGAACGCTGACCTTAACTGAGGCAAGTGAGGCCTGCAGTTCCTTGGACGTTGTTGTGGGGTCTTTTGTGACCTCTTGGATGAGTCGTCGCTGCGCTCTTGGGGTAATTTTGGGCGGCCGGCCACTCCTGGGAAGGTTCACCACTGTTCCATGTCTTCGCCATTTGTGGATAATGGCTCTCACTGTGGTTCGCTGGATTCCCAAAGCTTTGGAAATGGCTTTATAACCCTTTCCAGACTGATAGATCTCAATTACTTTCTTTCTCAATTGTTCCTGAATTTCTTTGGGTCTCGGCATGATGTGTAGCTTTTAAGGATCTTCTGGTGGACCTTACTGTGTCAAGCAGCTCCTATTTAAGTGATGCCTTGATTGTGAACAGGTGTGGCAATAATCAGGCCTGGGTGTGGCTAGAGAAATTGAACTCAGGTGTGGACAACCACAGTTATAGTATGTTTTAACAAGGGGGGCAATCACTTTTTCACACAGGGCCATGATGGTTTGGATTTTTTTTCACCTTTAATAATAAACGCCTTCATTTACAAATTGCATTTTGTGTTTACTTGTGTTGTCCTTGACTATTGTTTAAAGTGGTTTGATGTTCCGAAACACTTAAGTGTGACAAACATGCAAAGGAACAGGAAATGAGGAAGGGGGCAAACACTTTTTCACACCACTGTATAGTATAGGCAGATTATTTACATATGTATGGAGGAATTATAAAAATCTGGACCTTTGGCATATATGATGATCTTCTGGCTGAATATACAGAATGAGAATGGTGGACATAGATTTACACTCAAAGTCATGTTCATCCTATATACAGATAGATTATTATAATATCAAGCCTAACCAGCCTTGTGACTAAATCAAATCAATATCCAAAGCCTTGCTGATGAGGAGCACTTGTTTCTATGTCAACCTAAGGGAATATTACATGCCTCCTTGATGTGATAGCATTGTCAAATGTTTATATAACTTACTATTCGTATAATAAAAGCACATTGCTAGTACCACAACTCCAACTATAGAGCCACAGCTACAACTATAGTGACTTGAAAGCACAAGTAGTAGAGTAAAGTAACTGACACCGTAGGTTATTATACAGTATGTTAATATGTTATATGGTATAGTTAACTACTAGGTTAAAAAAAAACTTAATGATCCAGTCTGGGCGAACTGTAAAATTAAAGCTTTCAATCACTTCAATACCGGGCACTTTCCCCCTTGCTGCCCAGGACCATTTTTAGTTTTGTTGCATTATGAATGACAATTGCGCGGTCATGTAGCACTGTACCCAAACTAAATTTTTATCATTTTCTTCCCACAAATAGATCTTTATTTTGGTGGTATTTCATCACCACTGGGGTTCTTATTTTTGCTAAACAATTTAAAAAAAAAACCTGATGGGTACTGATAGGTGGCACTGATTGGCGCTAATAGGTGGCACTGATAGGCGGCACTGATAGACGGCACTGATGGACACTGATAGATGGCACTGGATAGGCAGCACTGATGAGGAGCTACTGACAGGTATTACTGAGTGGATTCTGAAGGGCACTGACTGGCATTACTGATGGGGCACTAATTGGCACTTTATGGGCAATGATAGGCACTTTGATGGACACAGCCTGGCAGCTGATGGGCAGTAATTGGCAGCTGATGGGCAGTAATTGGCAGCTGATGGGCACCTCTGATCGGGGCTGCACTGATAATCAATGTGCTGATTATCAGCACAGACCCCGATTGGTCACAGCTGATCACGTGGTAAGAAGCATTCGTCAGAGATGCGGTGTGTCAGACTGATACACTGCACCTCTGATCGCCATGCTGCGCACCCCCGCGGGCATGAAAAACTCATAGTGTGTACCAGGCTTAAGAGTCATCCTCAGATAACGTAGGCTGAGACCAGTTGTTAGGGTGCTACATTCCTTTTATATTTTATACTGGCATTAGTAAGTGAAACGTGAAATAAAATTCAGTAACCATTATTTACCAGCCCTCACCAAATAAAGCCTAAAAAGTAAGAATGGAAGTGGGGGTTAATAAATGTTACTTGCGTTTTCATGCAAGGTCTGCTCGAGATACAACATTTAAAGATATGGCAACATTCATACTCAAATTGTCCCCCAGGGTTACCTTACATTCCTTTATGATGACTAGTATACATGTATTCAGCTTCTTCTCCTTTGTAAAGGATCAGCCTAAGTCCCTGTAACACAGGATTGGATTGGATTTGGTTTTACTTAATTATATTACCATTAAACCATAAAGAGCTACCAATGTTGCCAGCAAATGAGCATGGTGAATAATTTGGATCTGATTTAGTGGTAACAATGTGAAAGATTAAGTGTAACTAACCTAATTTCCTTTAACAGAAAATAATATTACTATTCAGTTGTACTCTTTAGATTTAAGCCATGATTTGCATATGTTAAAGGGTGCCTGCAAGTATCAGACTTTGTACAATTTTAGCTATGGGTAGATTCACTTGGCAGTTACATTCTGTTGGGCTATTTTGTATCAGAATTCTATTTTCCAATAGTCATTCACCACATTTGACATGTAAAAACATATTACCCTGCCATTTTATTTTTTGCTTTTATAAACTGTCTGATGAAATACACAGCCCTTTAATTTGTACATAAATACGTTTACGTCAGTTTCTGTCCCCCAAAAGGAACTCAGCCGTATGTCCCTATCAGGTTGATCCACACACATGGACAGTTTAGGAAGAAGAATAACATGCCTTTGCTGCTGGGGTAAAAAAGTAAAATGAAAGCAACTGTGGGGGGTTTCTTTATTGTACTTACCCTTTTATCATCCACAAAACAACAGCTAATGACCATTTGCATCATTCTTCATTTGAATAGTGATAGGATATGAAGGCTTGAAATGTTTTAAATGGCTGATGTGCTGAAAGTGGTCCTGACCATTTGTGGTGATTTTCTTTGACAACATTGTCACTTGTAAAATAGTGGAGGGTTCTGGATTTTTATTATATTTAATAATTATGTTTAGGTATTTTTGTTATACTAATAAGATTATTTTAAGCTAGACCACAGATGTCCCTTTATATAGTCTGAAGTAAACAATCTGTGCTTTGACCATGCAGGGCCATGCAAAAATTTCAATGTAATGGCAACCCGAACAGCAGGGAGGTAAGTAGAATTATGAAAACCTGGGGCACACTGAGGACAGCAATTACAGTGGAGGAAGGGGGGGGGGGGGGTGGTATGGCCTTATTTCACTAACAGTGGCAGGAACCTAAATAGGAATGGTTAAATAAAAACTGACCCTACTTCATGTATATAAGGCATACATATATCACAGTCTTCCAGTGCCAACAAAATATGGTTTAGTTACTTTGCCACAAGCAAGGGTTTTACAGACATAACTGTAACCTCAGCATCATCATTTTTAAATAATAAAACTCTTCTTTTACATATGCTTTTCTGCTATAACATCCCCCAACAAAACATCCCCTTTTGGCTCTAACAAACTCCCCACCAGCAAAAATCTAAATGTCCTCCTCCCTCAAGAACTCCCCCCAAAAGCAAAAGCAGACCCCCTAACATAAATCCTCCTCTCTGTAAAACATGAACACTTCCCTTAAACAACATCTGTCTAGCAAAGAGATATCTTTACAAGAACCCCCACAGTGCCCCTCCACAAGGAAATTCTTGCCAACAAGACCTATTCCCCATAAGAAAATAACCCCCCTAGCAAAGATCACTTCTTTCAAGTAAATATCCCTGGCAGGAATCCCACCAGCAAGCGCACCCCCACAAGACAATACATCAGCAAATTGCCTATTTTAAGAGAACTGCCCCACCCCTCCTCACAATTGAATCAGCTCCCCGGTAAAGAGCTTCTCCCCACAAGAACACCCCCACACACACACCCCACACCCCCCCCCCCACACACACACACACACACATACACACACACATATACACACAGACACATACCAAAAACTCCATCTAACTGTCAGAAACCATGAACCAGACTGAGACAGAAGTTCAATTACATCACACTTGTTTATTAATAAAAAATAAAAAGGTACATAGAGTAAGTGTAGTCAAAGCATAGCCAGAGTCAAGTAACCGGATCGAGTAGCCAGCCAGTCCAGTGTTCAATAACCAGATCGGGTAATCAGCCAGGCCAGAAGTCAGGGATCCAAGTGGAGCAACAGCAAGCAGGTATGTCAGCAAGCCAGTCTTTAAACAGAACCGCAGGAGATGTTTTTTTTGTGATATGACCAAGGCGAAGGCAGAGATGAAGTGACCTGGACAGCTTTAAGTAGGCAGATCAGACGAGTAGGATAAGGAACAACTGGGTGACTGTGGAGAGAGAAGAGAACTGGCAAGAGCTGAGCAGCCAGCCCAGAGAAGGAAGGGCTAAGCCAGCCCTGACAGTACTCCTCCTCAATGACCCCCCTCCCTCGGAGGGCCACCGGGCTTGAGGGGGAAACATCTATGGAACTCGCTGAGGAGGACAGGGTCATGTACGTCTGAGGATGAAACCCAGGAGCGTTCCTCCGGACCGTACCCCTTCCAATGCACCAGATACTGTATGCGCCCACGGCATCTACGAGAGTCAACAATGGATTGTACCTCATACTCCTCTTGGTTCTCAACCTGAATAGGGTGAGGACATGGCACCGAGGTGGTAAATCAGTTGCAGATCAGCAGTTTCAATAAGGAGACATGAAACACATTAGAGATGCGCATACTAGGAGGAAGGTCAAACGCGTAAGCCACTGGGTTAATCCTGCGAAGGATACAGAAAGGTCCAATAAACCAAGGTGCAAACTTCAGTGAGGGAACACAAAGTCGGTGGTTGCGAGATGACAGCCAGACCCTGTCCTCAACCTGGTAGGAAGGCGCAGACAGGCGTCTGCGATCATCAGCATGGAGTCTGTACCTATCATTAGCATGACGCAAAGCCTCCTGGACTTGTACCCAAGTGGAACGAAGACCACGGAGATGCTCCTCTAATGCAGGAATACTCTGCGGAACAAACGAGTCAGGCAACATGGTTGGAAACCCTAATTTGCCATAAATGGAGACAATCGGGAGGCAGAATTCAAGGCACTGTTGTGAGCAAACTTTGCCCATGGTAATAAGTCTGACCAGTTTTTATGGTGGTCAGAAATATAGCAACGTAGGAATTGCTCCAAGCACTGATTGGCTCTCTCTGCAGCCCCATTAGACTGTGGGTGATACGCAGAAGAGAAAGCAAGCTGGATTCCCAACTGTTCACAAAAGGCTTGCCAGGACCAGGAGACAAACTGACTGCCCCTGTCCAAAACAATCACCTTGGGAAGCCCAAGTAAGCAAAAGATCTCCTGAGCAAAAAGGGAAGCCAGTTCCTTAGAAGTAGGCAACTTCTTAAGTGGAATACAATGACACATCTTTGAGAACCGGTCAACCACCATAAGGATAACAGTGTTGCCTTGGGAGTTGGGCAACTCCACAATGAAATCCATTGACAGGTGGGTCCAGGGCCTCTCTCCATTGGGAATGGGTTGTAGAAGGCCCACTAGAAGATGTTGTGGAGTCTTACTCTGAGCACACACGGAACAGGCAGCTATGAAGGCAGTAACATCAGCCCGTAGACTAGGCCACCAGAACTGTTGGGAAATGGCCCAAATTAGTTGATTCTTCCCAGGATGGCCAGCTGCCTTGACAGAATGGTAAGCCTGGAGCACGGCAGTACGGAGACTCTCTGGGACAAAGCAGCGGTCACAAGGTTTCGCAGGAGGAGCATGGACCTGAGCAGCAAGAATTCTGTCACCCAAAGGAGAAGTAAGACTGGTGCGAACCGTAGCCAAGATACGATCAGGAGGAATCACAGGAATCGGTACTGACACCGACTTGGAAGTGGAGGAAAATTGTCGTGACAAGGCATCAGCCCTTACAATCTTAGTACCGGGTAAGAATGACACAATGTAATTAAAACTCGACAAGAAAAGAGTCTATCGCGCCTTTCTGGGAGAGAGGAGCTTAGCCTCAGACAAGAATGTAAGATTCTTATGGTCAGTAAGAATAAGAACCGGCACAGTGGTACCTTCAAGGAGATGTCTCCATTCTTTCAGGGCTAAAATGATCACTAACAATTGCACGCAGCAGGTGACACTTTCTTGGAAAAGTAGCCACACGGATGCATAGCACTTTCAGAGTTAGGACGTTGAGACAGAAGGGCGCCAACTCAAGTCTCAGAAGCATCAACCTCTAAGATAAAAGGCAACATAGGATCAGGATGTGCCAACACAGGAGCAGAAACAAAGGCAGCCTTAAGAGTCTCAAAGGCCTTAATGGACTCCAGAGACCAACTCTGTGGGTTACCGTCCTTTCTGGTCATATGAGTCAGGGGCTTGACCAGAGACGAGAAGTTCCGAATAAACTTCCGATAGTAGTTTGCAAAGCCCAGGAAATGCTGCAGAGGTAGTAACCCTACGAGTCGAGGTCACTGTAGGACTGGTGAAATTTCTCTGGGTCTATCGGAAAAAAAAACAGCAGTGGAAATGACATAGACCAGGAATGTAACCTGTTCACGATGGAACTCACACTTCTCCAATTTACAATAGAGATTGTTCTCTCTTCGTTTCTGAAGCACACGACAGACATCTGTGTGGTGGCTCTCCAGGGACTTGGAAAATATGAGGATATCATCGAGATAAACCACCACACATAACTGCAACAAATCTCGGAGGACATCGTTAATACATTCCTGGAAAACTGCCGGGGCATTACAAAGGCAAAAAGGCATTACCAGGTACTCATAATGGCCTGTTCTGGTATTAAACACAGTTTTCCACTCGTCGCCCTCCTTAATGCGCACAAGATTGTATGCCCCTCTCAAGTCAAGCTTCGCGAAAACCTTTGCTCCCTTGAGGCTGTCAAATAACTCTGTAATCAACGGAATCGCGTAGGCAAATGAGTGACAGATGAAAAAAGTGACTTTATTGTATTACTATATTTTGTCAATGATGTCACCACTAGCCTGGCTGTCAATAGTAGTTAAGAAGCAATGGCTGCTTGCACCCACAGCATCCTTACTGACCGCTGACGTCAACTTACATGGCTGGGAACCCTCAGCTAATGACAGTTTGGGTAGCTAGTGTTACCGTCAGAAATTGGTCTTGTGAGTTGGGTCATGGGGTTTTTCTTTTTTTGCACTTACAATGAGGGACTTTGTTTGAGATTATTTTTTTAATAAAGGACTTGTAAAATGTTTGAGTGCTTTTATTTCTAGGTGGTATATTTTTTGTGAATGAGTAGGGGTACCATGTACGCCATATTTATTCATGTGTGTGTGGGGGGGGGCACTTTCTGATTCCAAAAAGCCCTCCACCCACAGATCCCACAACCACCAGGAAAGGGTTCTGGGGATGAGGCCCTTGTCCTCATTACCATGTGGACAAGGTGCTTTGCCAAGGCACCCCCCATGTTGAGAGTATGTGGCCTGGTATGGTTCTCTCCTTCCCTGGCCAGCCAAGCTGCATGCTCAGATTAAGGGTCTGTTATGGATTTTTTGGGGAACTTCACACTTTTTTTGTTTTTAGCGTGAGGTTCCCCCTTACAATTCATACCAGACTCAAAGGATGATGACATTTACAAAGAAAAACATTCTTAAATCAGTTAAATCAGTTAAAATTGGCAGCAAAGGAAACCACATTGCTGGTTTCTTTAAAAAAAAAGTGCGCACAGACCCTCCTAAAGCTCACTAACACTACAAGCTATGCATTTTTGGTGTTCTTTGTGACCTGTATGCCATTTTATTCTTTAAAAAAAGAAGGGGGATATTATTGCCAGCAATTTAAAAGTATTTCTCCTTTGTAAATGACAGTGCTGAAAAATCACTGCTCCCGACCACATGGAATTAAAATTACTAATATTTATGCTATTTATTGACACCCCCTTGGCTATTAACCTGTAAAATGGCCATTTTTAATTTAATGGATTACTGAACACCTGCCAAACCAAACCCAGGCCAATTTGACTCATTGCTACTCTTTAGTTTTGTCACCTTCGAATATAAGAGGTCTCATGAGACCATTAGGTGGTATTAATATCCTATCCATGGAAAGTGATTTTGCCCTTACAAAATTACCCCTTGGCTTTTGAAACCTTTGATATCTCAGGGAAGGCAAATATTGCCAAATCCTTTCATGACTTTTCCTGAAGAGAAGGCTTTTTTCCAAACACAACGGTCTAAAGCATTTCATTTGCCTTGCCCTTAAAGTGATTGTAAAGGTTTCTCTTTTATTTTTTATCATTACTATACTTACAGGCTCTGTGCATTGATTTTGCACAGAGCAGCCCCAATCCTCCTCTTCTGGGGTCCCCCGCTTAGCTCCTTCTGAGCACCCCTATAGTAAGCCGCTTGCTTTGGGGGCACTTGTGCGGGCTCAAGCTAGAGCCATACTGTTTGTGTCTATTGACACACATAGTGAGGCTCAGCCATGCCCCCACTCCCTCATCACTAGATTTGATTGACAGCAGGTGGAGCCAATGGCTCCCACTTCTCTCACTGTGTCCAGTGAAGAGGAAACAAAAGCAGTGCCGCTGCTCTCGGGTACAGTGCTGGACTGAGATCGGGCTCAGGTAAGTACTTGGGGGGGGGGGCACGCTGCACATAAAAGGTTTTCTACCTTAATCCAAAGAATGCATTAAGGTTAAAAACCTTTAGATTTTACTTTAAACTGCCAAGATAAAAATAGTGCAGCTCTCTGTACTATTCGGACAACCTTTAACCACTTCCCGACCAGCGCACGACGATGTACGTCGACAGAATGGCACGGGCAGGCATATTGGCGTACATGTACGTCCAATATTCGTTGCCGCCGTGCCATCGGGAGCGCGCCGGCGGCGGCGCGCTCCCGCGCTGGTCGGGACCCCCGTGAGTCCGGTCGCGGGACCCGCGGACTCGATCGCCGCAGGCATCCCCGCGATCGTCTCACGGAGCGGCCGAATGGAGGAAATGCTGTATAAACAACATTTTTCCATTCTGCCTAGCAACTAGTGACGCTGATCTCTGCTCCATGTGATTGGAGCAGAGATCAGTGTACACTAAATGAAAGCCCAACCCCCCCACAGTTAGTAACACACCCCTAGGAACACTTAACCCCTACACTGCCACCCACTGGTTAACCCTTTCACTGCCAGTGTCATTTACACAGGAATCACTGCATTTATATAGCAGTGATTACTGTATAAATGACAATGGTCCCAAAAATGTGTCAAAAATGTCTGATGGGTCCCCCACAATGTCGCAGTCACAATAAAAATCGCAGATCGCCACCATTACTAGTATAAAAAAAAATAATAAAAAATTATTAATAAAAATGCTATAAAACTATCCCTATTTTGTAAACGCTATAACTTTTGCGCAAACCAATCAATAATCGCTTATTGCGATTTTTTTTACCAAAAATATGTAGAAGAATACGTATCGGCCTAAACTGAGGGAAAAAAATGTTTTTTTATATATTTTTGGGGGATATTTATTATTACAAAAAGTAAAAAATAATGCGTTTTTTTCAAAATTATCGCTCTATTTTTGTTTATAGCACAAAAAATAAAAACCGCAGGGGTGATCAAATACCACTAAAAGAAAGCTCTTTTTGTGGGAAAAAAAGGACGTTAATTTTGTTTGGGAGCCACGTCGCACGACCGCGCAATTGTCAGTTAAAGCGACGCAGTGCCGAATCGCAAAAAGTGGTCTGGTCTTTGACCAGCAAATTGGTCCGGTCTGAAAGTGGTTAAAATCTAGATTAATCTACAATTTAATATGCACATCCACCCACTCATACTCTGTCCCAAGTGACAAAGCATTGTCCTTGCTACAGGGCTATATATACATGTTTTATCAATATTTTGTTATCTTTCTAAACTATGTAAATTTTGATTATGCAGCCATATTTAAGTCTGAACAATTTTTTCTTTATCTGATGAAGTGGTTGTTGTGCAGACTTTCAGTGTTCAAACACTATTATCTCATAATAAATAATCTTTTATACACATTTATATTCTCTTGTGATCACTCAATGTTCCAACATAAAAAGTCATCCTCAACTCTTAACAATAAAAAAACAAGGAAAATGCTTTTCTAGCACCTGAAAAATCTCATCTATTTTGAGCGTTTTTCTTGTTTTTGAGTATTTATATGGGATGCGGTACAGGTGAGCTCTCCTTTGATCAATTATTTCTTGTGGTCTCAACTTTTAACATTCAAGGTTTCTGTCATTAAATTTAGTAAATATATGATTGTTGGTATATAGTTATCTTCCAAACGTCCAGCCATCATGAAACTGATAAAGTCAACAAATACTTTTTTTTTGAAATGTCTTAATACAAAAGTTCCAAACACAGGCTAATTAAATTGAGTGTTGACTGTGCTAGCCCCTATCATATATTAATAGATACACCACCTATGTTATACTAGAGAGTACCGTAAATAAAATATTATGAAACAGTGAAAAATTATATGTGCAATATGCCAGTGCCTATATCACATGTATGAATCCTCAAATCATTAAATGATTTACCAAAAAAACATCACTCAAGCCTCCAATCAATGTTGAAGGAATAGATCAAATCAATAAAGGAAAAATATATAATAATAATGATAAATCAATCAGTGTCCAGTGTTGCTGCTTTTTTAAATGTGCCAGCCAATTAATAAATCTCACTGCAATCTCTCCACTGTGAATGAACTATTCCTGTGCACTTTTACCCTACATCCGTGATTCCATGTGACTGATCACAGATGTAGGATAAAAGTGCATAGGAATAGTTCATTCACAGTGGAGAGATTGCAGTGGGATTTATTAATTGGCTGGAACATTTAACCACTTAAGCCCCGGACCAATTTGCAGCCAAATGACCAGGCCCCTTTTTGCGATTCTGTCACTTTAACTGACAATTGCGTAGTCGTGCGACGTGGCTCCCAAACAAAATTGGCATCCTTTTTTCCCACAAATAGAGCTTTAGTTTGGTGGTATTTGATCACCTCTGCAGTTTTTATTTTTTGGGCTATAAACAAAAATAGAGTGACAATTTTGAAAAAGAATTAATATTTTTTACTTTTTGCTATAATAAATACCCCCAAATAATATATAAAAAAACTTTTTTTTCCTCAGTTTAGGCTGATATGTATTACTCTACATATTTTTGGTAAAAGAAAATTGCAATTAGCGATTATTGATTGGTTTGCGCAAAAGTTATAGCGTTTACTAAATAGGGGGTAGTTTTATAGCATTTTTATTAATATTTATTTTTTACTAGTAATGGCGGCGATCAGCGATTTTTATTGGGACTGCGACATTATGGCAGACACATCAGACATTTTTGACACATTTTTGGGACCATTATCATCTATACAGCAATCAGTGCTATTTAAGTACACTGATTCCTGTGTAAACGACACTGGCACTGAAGGAGTTAACCACTAGGGGCAGTGTAGGTGTTATGTATGATGTGATGTGTTTTTATTATTGTAGGGACGTGACCTGGTTTGTGACATCGCTGATCATCCTTCCCTATAAAAGGGAACAGACGATCGGTGACAGCCACACCAGGAAGCACAGGGAGAGGTTTGTTTACACAGACCTCTCCTCGTTCTTCAGCTCTATGACCCGATCGCGGGACACTAGCGATGATCAGGTCCGCTGGTCCCGTGGCCACGGTCATGGAGCACAGGACCGGGTCGGGAGCGCTCTGGCGGCAGCACACTCCCAATGGCATGCTCCCGACCCACAGCTGAGCACTTAAAGAATCACGCACCGGTACGTGATTGTGCCCAGCCGTGCTATTCTGCCAACGTATATCTGCGTGAAGCGGTCCTTAAGTGGTTAAACCAGCAGCAACACTGGACACTGATTGATTTATCATTATTATTATATATTTTTTCTTTATTGATATGATATATTCCTTCAACATTGATTGGAGGCTTGAGTGATGTTATTTTAGTGTATCATTTAATGATTTGAGGATTCATACATGTGATATAGGCATTGGCATATTGCACATATGATAATTTTTCACTGTTTCATAATATTTTATTTATTCTCTGGTATAACATAAGTGGTGTATCTAGAAATATATGATAGGGGTTAGCGCAGTCAACACTCTTTGTTTTTCATTTATTTGTATTTTTGACTGCAGCAACTAAAAAAAAAATTCACATTAGTTAGGTTATATTATATCGTAATTTAATAAATGTTGTTGCGCTGGTGGCCCACATATTTGATTCAATTGCCTCTTTGCATGGTTGATGCCAACTCCAATAGTCAACAGCCTATACATGTATGTGGTCATCTTACATTACCATTGTTTACTCATTACACACAAACTTCAGAAGTTTGGGTTAGATAAAAATACAAATGACCTAACCCTCCTAAATTTACCGTACATGGGAAACATATCATAATATAGAGATGTGTGACAGTGGAAAATAACCAAGTGATCCAGTAAGCCTGCCTCTTGAAATTTTTACTTTTTAACATATTATATTCCAGTTAACATAACATGCTGGTGTCACTGGTTATAAACATACTATCTCAAATTTTACAGTTGAATCTCTATTGGTGACTACTACAGCTCAGGAGACCATGCTGTACTTGTAAAAATAATAAATCTTTATTAGTTATTTGCATAATCACTAAAACATAGTATTCCTAAATTTGCTGCTTCAAAACATTTGGAGAGTTGTGTGTGTTCATCACCTACATCTTTAGGGTAAAATCCACAAAAGTAAAACAAAATATATATAGTATGTCGTTAAAGAGGAAGTAAATCCTGATGGGTTTACTTCCCCTTTGATTCCCTGCAAAGACAAAGCATAATGACTATTACGTATCATATAGTAGTCCATTATGTGTCACTTACCTGACACAGGAGCCAGTGAAGTCACCGCTGTCCCCTGTAGTTCCAAGCGTCCATCTTCTTGGTGGGTCTCCGTGGGTCTCGCTGCTCCGGCGCTGTGATTCGCCGGAGCAGCAATGACTTCACTCCCGCGCATGCGCAACGGGAGCCGACACTCGCGGCATATCGCCGCGATCTGTGGCTTACCCAGTGCGCCTGCGCGCCGCTGTCTACGGTGCATGCGCCATAGACAGCGGTGCCTGTCTTCAGGTAAATATCTCCTAAACCGTATAGGTTTAGGAGATATTTCTTGGACCTACAGGTAAGCCTTAATCTAGGCTTACCTGTAGGTCAAAGTGGTTTGTAAGGGTTTACAACCACTTTAAAAAAAAGGTGGTGAATCCCTCTCTGGGTATTAGCTAGATAGACGACAATGTAAAACAAGCAACTGACCTTCCTATAGCTTCAAACTGGAAATGCTGCCCTCTTGAAACATATTCACATTTGTTTCTACAAACACTATTCAGTGAGCGGAAGCAAACAGCATTCCAACAGATAGCAGTGTTAGGTAGTTTAAAATAATTCATTTGGATCTCTGACTGATCCCAGGGGAAAACTTTTTTTCATTGACATTTTAAAGATGAGAGCTAGTGACTTTTCACACTCTGCAACAAGGTGGCAAAAAGCTCTTTTATTTATAACTTCAGTATATAGATAGATAGCAATACAAACTTGTATTGTCACACGAAATCTGATATTATAAAGAAGTGGTAGCATTCCATCCTGAAGTGGAGTGCGAAAAGGGCATTAGCTTGCACTTACAGAGCTAGGTTTGAGTGACACAATGTTGTTTTATTATACCCAAGCTAATATCTTATTAGACATGGTAGGACATATTTTTAATTTACTTTGAATTTTACAAACATAATAACTTTACTTCTCCAAGGGTCCTTGCGCATGTTACTAATGTATGAACACCAGATCTTCCTGGCAAGTTCCTGCCCAAAAAAAAGTAAAAATTCTTCTAGCTCCCATAATCCTAAATAATATAGAGGGGGGGGGGGGGGGGGGGATTTATGTGCATCTTTGCACATATTCGTGCATATTCACACATAAAATACTATCAACTGATTCAAACATGGCCCTAGTTTTATGAGCAATTATGAGCCTATCTCTATTTACCAATTTTTCAAACAAAATTCACATTTTCACATGTACTCTTTTATTACAGTGTGAAAAGTGCTTTACTTTACCAATAATTATTTTTCTGATGATTTGTTCTGCAATTTGCCCAACAATCACACAGTGCCTGCTCTAAATCTAACCATGAAACTAGGAGAATATAGCGTGGATGATCTTGGTGGCGAGCTGGGCCAGCACCTATCGTAGTGACCAGCCACGGGATTTGTTTCCTCATCTTACCTGGAGCGGTGTTTCCCTTTCATTGTATTTATAAATCTAACCATGGCAAAATTTGACTGGTGCATGTTTTGTATACAAATAAATAAGTACACAATAATATATTAAAGTGATTGTGCAAAGACATAAGTGTGCAATCAAAGTGCAATCAAATAAAGTTCTTCAGTGCAAAATGAACATGCCAACTTCTGCTTGTGAGGATAAAAGTGCCAGTTCAAGCTCCTCTCCTGTGTCCCCACTCACCAGCAGTAAGCTTTTGCAAGGTCTTTATCCTACATCACTAGTTGAGGTGTCTCCCACCAACTGCAAACTTTAAAGGATTCCAAGGTCTTTAATCCACTTCGCTACCTGTTTGTACTTGAAGGATCTTCACTTCAAACAGTTAGGTAATTTCAGCATAAATTGCACAATGTAATGTTTTTAGAGATCCTCTGACTTGCAGACTGTGTGCCATCCAACTGCAACCAACCATTTTTTGGTCATGCACCAGGCCACCTGTTGATTTTTTATTTAATTTTTGTCAAAGCTTAAGGTTGGGTTCACACTTTAGAATGCAGCGGCTCACAGCAGGAGTGCGGTGCTTCTCCATTCACCATATCAGGTCCACTTTCAGCTGAAATATTGGGCTGATTTCAGACCTAAAATGAACCAAAAGATGCACAGGAGCCGCTGTGGAGAACCAGCCACAATCTCCTGTGTGAACCAGCCACAATCTCCTGCTATGTGAATTGGATGCGGGGAAACCCGCATCAAATTCGCATAGGTGTGATTTTCCCAAGAAAAGGCTGTGCAGGGGAGGTGTCAGGACAAGTCTGATCATTGGAGGAGAGCAGCCTGAGTTCCCAGCACAGCTTGAGAACTGACCACGCTGTGTTTTACTGCTTGGTGTGGTCAATTTTTAATAGGAAAGTAGATGGCCTGGCAGGAACACCAGGGAATTTACAGAAAGGAAGCAATACAAAGAGAACAGGATGCTTTTTCATACAAGTACATGGTACAGCCGGCACATATCAAGAGTATGAAATTCTGGGGTAACATCACTTTAACTGATAAAAACAAGCTGCAGTTTGAACCTAATTGGATAGTTGTAGGCTTTACACTCTACAGTTTTAGTAAATCAAGCTCTTTGCCTCTGTTCAGGGGTTTCTTGTACTGAAGACCAGTCACTGCTGCTTTCACCTTGAGTATAGTGACTGTTCTTGTATCTGCCCCATTCTGTCTTCTTCTAAAGGCAGCCTGTAGTGGGTGGATCCTGTTAGGTTCCTCCCACAGCTCTGCTCTTTGCACCGGATATGTGGAACCCAGTGATGATGTCACTGCTACTTTTACAAGGTAACATCCAGGTTTGAAAAGGCAGCTGGTGCACATATAGTGAAATATTTTTAAATGAACATTTATGTGCCCAGAATTCAGCTTTAAGTACGTTTACATCTTTATATGTTGTGCAAAAATAGCTAAAACTAGAAGATATGTATGTGAATTTCTTTACTATTACAGCTCAACATGAACTCAGCCCCCACCTTCATGCACTTCCCAGCAAAAGGAAAGCCCAAGAGAGCAGATACCTTCGACCTCCAACGTATTGGGTTTGCAGCCGAACAACTCGCAAAGTGGATTGCTGACAGAACAGATGTCCATGTATGTAAATATTATGACATTGCACAACTCTAGATATCTGAAATTCAGTTTGTACTGAGACTTTGTCACATGTCTTTACATTTATTTTTAATCACATAATAGATGTCTTTCTGCTTTTCCTTGTACTTTTTTTCTAAAAAACTTCTTGCATCTGCCACAGTGAATTTATTATTCCTATTCCCAAGTAACTCTGAATGACTCGTGATACACCGCTTACATTGTTCTATGCAGCAATAAGTCCTGCCACCGAAACAAGAGTAAATTATGCTGGAAACAGATTCCCTTGGTGTTTATTGTAGTAATGAAGACTATTTTATACACAGAAATTTTTTTTTTTTTAATATTGCATATATTATTATTTATAAGTTAGGCCTTTTCTAATATTTGGAATCATTATTTTGCTTCCAACAACCTGTTCTAGTTCAACAAGGCAAGATATAGTTTTGTTGCAGTGCAAGACCATCTATGGTTATATGAAGCAAAACATGTTTTATTTATAAGCCTTTGTTTGTAAGATACTGTACAAAGTAAAACCACTATAGAGACCTGCTAGATCTCATTAGAATAACCAGAACACAGAACTGCAACCCAAACTAGTCACGAAGTTAAAAATAGCAGCTACTGAAACCGCAACCCTACTCTTAGCTGCAGCGCTTGCATACATTTCATGCTGCCATGAGATTGGCACATATTTTCACAGCTCAATTGTTTTCTGCACTGAGATTTCGAATGCTTTCGGATTGCAGCAATAGGACTGGTATAAGGAAAATTTGACATTTCAGAGGTTAATTTGTGTTAGACATTCGGCTGAAGTGTATGTTCAGCCCAGACCTGTTTTGTTTATCTTTGGATATGTTTGGGAAGGATTAGAACCCCTGTCATATTATAACTGTTATTTACAGCTCCAACGGAAAGATCTACCCTCGCTTAAGCAAGCCATAGATGATGCAAAATTGCTTGATTCCCCCATCAACACAGTCAATGTTGATGGGGGAATCCTTCCCGCAGAACTATTGTTCTGCCAGTGGGTAGCCTCGCCTGCCGCATCGCATGCAAAAAATCCAACAGGCTGATCGTACTGAACTCGAACGATAAGAGTATGCAACTGGTCTAAACTATGTGGCATGTTCTACGTGGCATGCTCCAAGTGGCCAGGAGCCTGGCGGACAAGAAGGGAAATCTACAGATACTGTTGTACGAGGAGGATTTGTGGGAATTTCAGAGACTTGGTTCAACAGCTCTCATGATTGACTGGCAACCATTCAAGGGTATTCTCTTCATCGCAGGGATAGAGAGGGTAAAAAAGAGGAGGGTGTGCCTGTATATCAAGAACAATGTACTGTACAAGTTAACGTGAGAGACGACATCACTAAGGGAGCTAGGGAGGCGGTGGAATTCTTATGGGTAGAAGAGCACCAAATGGATGAAACTAAGGGGAAAATAATACTGGGAGTATGTTAAAGGCCCCCTAACCTGAGGGGGGTGACAGACCTCCTATCACAATTTGGATTAGCAGCAATAATGGGAGGTGTCATCATAATGGGAGATTTTAATTATCCAGACATAGACTGGCTGGGAGGAACTGCGCATTCGTCTAAGGCTTGCCAGTTCCTAAATGTCTTGCAGGACAATTTCTGGGTCAGATGGTAGACGCACCAACGAGAAACAAAGCTTTACTATACTGATTATGAAAACAGATTATGAATACAGACCTGATCACAGATGTGGAAATAAGGGGCAACTTATGAGGAAAAAAGGACCTGGACGATGAGGTAAACAGTTTAATCTCTGTATTTGCAGACGGTACTACGCTAAGCAGGGCAATAACTTCTCTGCAGGATGTGGAAACCTTGCAAGAAGATCTGAACAAACTAATGGGGTGGGCAACTACATGGCAAATGAGGTCTAATGTGAAAAAAATGTAAAATAATCATTTGGGTGGCAAAAATATTTATGAAATCTACTCACTGGGGGCAGAATCTCTGGGGGAATCTCCAAGGATGGAAAAGGACCTGGGGATCCTAGTAGATGATAGGCTCAGCAATGGCTTGCAATGCCAAGCTTCTGCTATCACAGCAAACAGAATATTGGCATGCATTAAAAAAGGGGATTAACTCAAGAGATAAAGCAATAATCCTCCCACTTTACAAGACTCTGCTTTGGCCTCACCTGGTGTATGCTGTCCAGTTCTGGGCACCAGTCCTCAGGAAGGATGTAATGGAAATGGAGCGAGTACAGAGAAGGACAACAATGCTAATAAAGGGACTGGAGGATATTAAGTATGAAGAAAGGTTACGAGCACTGAACTTGAGAGGGGATATGATTTCAATTTACAAATATCATACTGGTGATCCCACAACAGAGATAAAACATTTCCGCGGAAGGGAGTTTAATAGGACACATGGCCACTCAATAAAATTAAAAGAAAAGAGGTTTAACCTTAAACCAGGCATGTCCAAAGTCCGGCCCGCGGGCCAATCGCGGCCCGCAGTCCGGTTTTGAACGGCCCGCCTGGTGTGCTGCGGGATCAGGGCCGTCAAATGAGCCGATCCCCGGCACTGTGTGAAGCTCCGTCGGCTTCAAAAGTGAAAGTAAAGTGCAGAGGAGTGTGCTGTGCTCTCTGCTTCCCCCTACAGTGCAGTACCCGGCTGAATGAGGAAATGGAATGGAAAGGTACTGTACTACAAGCTAGATTCGTTTTAAAAAGGCTTTATTTATGTGTATGTGTGTGTGTGTGTGCATGTGTGTCTGTATGTATGTATGTGTGTACATGTGTGTCTGTATGTGTGCATGTGTGTCTGTATGTATATGTGTGCATGTCTGTCTGTATGTATGTGCATGTGTGTCTGTATGTGTGTGTGTGTGCATGTCTGTCTGTATGTGTGTGTGTGCATGTCTGTCTGTATGTGTGTGTGTGCATGTCTGTCTGTATGTGTGTGTGTGCATGTCTGTATGTATGTATGTGTGTGCATGTCTGTCTGTATGCATGTGTGTGCATGTGTGTCTGTATGTATGTGTGTATGTGTGTGTGTGCATGTGTGTCTGTATGTATGTGTGTCTGTATGTATGTGTGTCTGTATGTATGTGTGTCTGTATGTATGTGTGTCTGTATGTATGTGTGTCTGTGCATGTGTGTGCATGTCTGTATGTATGTGTGTGCATGTGTGTCTATGTGTGTGTGTGTGCATGTCTGTCTGTATGTATGTATGTATGTGTGTGTGTGTGTATGTGTGTCTGTATGTGCATGTGTGTGTGTGTCTGTGCATGTATGATTGCATGTGTGTGTGTGTCCATGTATGTCTGTATGTATGCGTATGTGCATGTGTGTCTGTATGTATGTGCGTGTATGTCTGTCTGTATGTGTGTGCATGTATGTGTGTTTGTATGTGTGTGCAGCATGTGTGTCTGTATGTATCTGTGTGCATGTATGTGTGTGTGTGTGTGTGTGTATGTATGTCTGTATGTGCGTGTATGTGCGTGTATGTCTGTATGTATGTATGTGTGTGCATGTGTCTGTATGTGTGTGTGTGCATGTGTCTGTATGTATGTAAGTATATGCATGTGTCTGTATGTGTATGCATGTGTCTGTATGTGTGTATGTCTGTGTGTATGTGTATGCATGTGTGTTACTTTTAATCCAGACCCCCCCCCCCCATTCTTGTACCATCAGAACTGCTTTTGTGGTGCTTGTGTGTGTGATAGCAGCCAGGATTGCCGCTCCTCTGAGAAGCAATCCATATACAGATCGCTTTTCAGAGGCATTTGAAAGGTGGTAAAGAGGCATTATGTTGCCTCCTCACCACCTGTTTTAAGCCCGTAAATGTAGCATCACTATACCGCAACTGTGCAGTCTACACAGTTGCGGGGTAGTTGCAGTGCAGGCCCATTCACCCTGAGCATACCTCCAGCTGCAGCCACAGCATGTGTACACCCCCAGCTGCTCCCTCTGCAGCTAAAGGGGGAGAAGTTGGGGGTGGTAAAAACAGCTTAACCATGTAGTTTTACTGCCCCTCCAATAAGCCCTTGGTTCACATCTGCATGGCTGCATGCTGTGTGTAGGGCAGCCCATGCATTTCAATGGGCTTCCATACCCACAAAAATGCAGGGAAAGAAGTCCCAGAGCTTTTTTTTTTTTTTTAATTGCGCTGCACCAAAAGCACCCCATGTTTCCAATGTGTGGGGTACCATTAAGACTTAACGGTACCCCCAAAGAACAGAGCATTCGTCTGTGTGTCAGGCAAACGAGCGCGACAAAGGCACAAGAATTTTTGTTGGGCCAGGTATGAGTGCTCGAATGACCGAATTTTAATGGTTCAAAGAATGTCAGGCAAAATGGTCGGCCCTCACACATGTTCACTTCATCGAATCTGGCCCTCTTTGAAAAAAGTTTGGACACCCCTGCCTTAAACTGTGTACAGAGTTCTTTACTGTAAAAGCGACAATGATGTGGAATTCCCATACACAGGCGGTGGTTTCAGTGGGGAGTATCGATAGTTTCAAAAAACTATTAGATGAGCACCTGAACGACCACAACATACAGGTTGGACTTGTTGGACTTGTGTCTTTTTTCAACCTCACCTACTATATAACTAATACAATACAATACAAGAGGATAAAGTGGGCCCTGCTCAGAAGTGCTTACAATCTAATAATGTATTGTATTTTCTTTGAAGCGCATTTCTTAATCTTGTATTTACTATTGTTTACTAGTTTATCACATTTATTTCTATACTCGATATACAGTTGTGCTCATAAGTTTACATAACCTGCCAGAATTTATGATTTCTTGCCCATTTTTCAGAGAATATGAATGATAACACAAAAACTTTTCTTTCCCTCATGGTTAGTTTGTGGCTGAAGCCATTTATTATCAATCAACTGTGTTTACTCTTTTTAAATCATAATGTCAACAGAAACTACCCATATGACGCTGATCAAAAGTTTACATACTCCAGTTCTTAATATCGTGTATTGCCCCCTTTACTATGACAGCTTGAAGTCTTTTGTGGTATTTGTAGATGAAGCTCTTTATCTTCTCAGATCGTAATGTATTTATATACCACACTACCCTAATGTTAGCAGCCAGCACAAAAGGTGTAAATAAAACGTGTATATAGAAAGAACAAGTGCAGCACTAAACAAATCAAATAGAAAATACAATAATCAAAAAAATCATACAAAAATAATGACATATAGTGACATGGAAAATACAGCCCAAAGTGAATGGCCAGTAGAAATAAAAAATATTCTAAACTCGTGAAAAAGTCCAGAACCAAAAAGAGTTGCTCCAAAGAGTGTCCAAATAAATATGTGACTTCCACTTATAAGTGACTATAAAAAACAATGGTAGTTCCATGAAAAATCCAACCCAGTGACAAACGTGATCCACCACCGACAGCATAAATCTCTTACCAGAGGACGTGGACACACACAAGCATATACTTGGTGGGTCTAACAAGCTTAATAGTATAATCCCAGGGGACCAAGGTTCTTCAATGCAGATCAAACCTCCAGAAACTCATTCTCATAGATATAGGATATACTGGATAATATAGGGATCACCCCCATCAGAGAAGCACAGAAGAGGAAAGAAGAAAGGAACATAGCATAATTCCGTATAGGGAGTTTTATTAAAACCAATGGTATAGGAATTGCACTTACATGCTCCAGGTAACAACAAACGCTTAAAATAGACAATTCATCTGTAATGAGCAGGTCAGCAAACAGTCCCAACGTGTTTCGCTTGCATAAGCATCCTCTGGTGGCAGACGGTAAAGCTGCCCATTCCTCTTGGCAAAAAGCCTTCAGTTCCTGTAATTTCTTAGGCTGTCTTGCATGAACTGCACATTTGAGATGTTCCCAGAGTGGCTTAATCATATTGAGGTCAGGAGACTGAGATTCTGCTGTAGCCAATGACAGGTTGACTTGGCCTTGTCTTTTGGATCATTGTCATGTTGGAATGTCCAAGTTCGACCCATGCGCAGCTTCCTGGCTGATGAAAGTAAATGTTCCTCGAACATTTTTTGATAACATACTGCATTTATCTTGTCATCAATTTTGACCAAATTTCCTGTGCCTTTGTAGCTCACACATCCCCAAAACATCAGCAATCCACCTCTGTACCTTTCATCATAGGCCTTGTTGACTCCTCTCCAAATGTAGCATTTATGATTGTTGCCAAAAAGCTAAATTTTGGTCTCATCACTCCAAATGATTTTGTACCAGAAGGTTTGAGGCGTGTCTCTGTGCTGTTTGGCATATTGTAAGCTGGATACTTTGTGAAATTTGCATAGTAATAGCTTTCTTCTGGCGACTCGACCATGAAGCTTATAAGTGCCTCCTTATTGTGCATCTTGAAACAGCCACACCACATGTTTTCAGAGAGTCCTGTATTTCACCTGAAGTTATTTGCAGGTTTTTCTTTGCATCCGAAACAATTTTCCTGGCAGTTGGGGCTGAAATTTTAGTTGGTCTACCTGGCCATGGTTTGGTTTCAACAGAACCCCTCATTTTCCACTTCTTGATTAGAGTTTGAACACTGCTGATTGGCATTCTCAGTTCATTTGATATCTTTTTATATCCCTTTCATGTTTTATACAGTTCAACTACCTTTTCCCTCAGATCCTTTGATAATTCTCTTTTCTTTCACCATGACTCAGAACCCAGAAACGTCAGTGCAGCACTGGATGAAAGATGTAAGGGTTGGAGGCGTGGCCTAGCACCGGAGCTGAATGGGCGTCTGAGCCCGGAGCTCCGTGCTAACAGGGACACCAGCAGCATTCAGCGACGGACCCAAATGGCTCTTCATCCCGAACGGGTAGCGGAGGAAGCCAGCATAGTGTTCCGCTATGCCGGGGAAGAGGCAAGCACGTCGGAAGCCACAGCAGCTGACGGATTTCTTCCCACTGAATAACAGGGGAGAGGGACGACATGGCGCCTCAGCGTGCCTGCACCTGAAGGCCTCCACACAGAAGCAGTCTTCCAAAAAAAGGTAACCGCTCTTCTAATTTTGATTCCCCTGGGGAAACAGTGCATTCTCCCTCCACACCATCCTCCCGCAGCCCAGCCAAGACTAAGCCCAGGCTAGATGAAGGAGGATTGAGCCCAATGGCGAGTGCGGCCTCTGATTCTGGGGAGGACACGTGGAGCCCATTGAAACATATACTACACAGAATCAGCCAGTGCTGGACACAGTGTTAAAGGATATGTTGTTGTCTTTGCGGAGCACTTTACAATCCGACATGGCTGCATGTATGCATCGCTTTAACAGTGACATACAAGAGATGGGGAGTAGAGTGGACTATATTGAGACAAAAATGGAGGAGTATGCAACTACTATAAATGATTTAGTCGATGCTCATGATGAACAGGAAACTGATATAGACTGGCTTAAAGAAAAATTAGCAGCTGTAGAAGACAGGTCTAGATGGAATAATTTGAAACTCAGGGGGATCCCTGACTCAGTACTACAGTCTGACCTACACCTTTTTGCCACTACAATGTTTAAAATGCTGATTCCCGGTCTTACAGATTTGGATGTTACAATTGATCGAATTCACCGCCTGTCTAAGCCATCTCATATACCGGAGCAGATGCCCAGAGACGTCTTGCTTCTGTTACATTTTTTTCATATCAAGGAGCAACTCATGGCTATAATGAGGAAACAGGAATCTATGCCTGCACAATACCAGCAGATTCAGTTTTTCAGTGATTTGTCGCAATACACCTTACAAAAAAGAAAAAGCCTCAACACGGTGACTAAAATTTTGTGCAGCCATGAGATCACTTATCGGTGGGGCTACCCGACTAAACTAACCATAACTAGAGACAATCATTCCTTTACAGTGACATCTCTGGAAAAAGGTATTGATCTTCTTAAAGAGTGGGGTATATCACCAAGTGAAGAAGGCGGCCAGATAGCTACTAGTACCCCACATAGACTTGAACAGGAGTGGAAGCAGGTTACCACTAAAAATGCTAAACCCCACACTTAATAGAAGACCACAAGGGTTTGCTTTAACAATGTATCTGAGAAGGCTAATTTCATTCTATGACCGAACTTGTTCCCCAATTACACGTAGCAGCACACTGCTGCCTCTGGGAGGTATGGAACTTCCTTCAATATTGGTCCAGTGATGGAGTAGAGAAAATTCACTCCAGATGTTATTTTTTTTCTTTTTCTTGTTTTTGTTACTGTTTTTTACACGTTAACAATGTTGAATTTGTTTGTTTCTTGGATGTGATACCACCAGTAGACACTGCAAACTATGGAAGGGTCACAGAGGAACTGCAGCAGATGGACCTCAGCAAAAATGACTGCAAGTGGACAGACCCTTTTTGGACATTCAACTGTAAGTACTGAAATATACTACCCGCAGGATAACCCTTTTCAACACATAACAGCAGGATCTGCTAGTAAAAATAGCCTCTCAATTTACTTTATATTGCCAAAGGTACTGCCCAAGCGAATATTTTAACCTTTTCCCATGCCACTTAACATAATCTCAATCAACGCCAGAGGACTCAACCACCCGGTGAAGCGCAAGACCATGTGGAATGAAGCTCTTATGCATCATAGTGTCATTATATGTGCACAAGAAACTCATTTCAGTAAGACTGTCAAGATGCTTTCATAGGAGTTTCCCGCATGTTTTTACCACCAACGCGGATTCCAAAGCTAAGGGTGTTTTGATAGCTATTCGGGACACTGTGGCTTTTCGATGCTGGAGCAGATACAAGATCCACTTGGCAGATACTTGATCCTAATATGTGAACTGAACTCTACGGTTTACACTATAGTTAATGTTTATTCCCCTAATAGACGTCAGGTATATTTTTTTAACAAACTGATGAAAAAGATTAAAAAATGCAAAAAAGGTAGTTTGGTTATATGCGGGGATTTTAACGCCTGATCCTGAGATGGACTCGACTACTGAAACTAGTTGTGTCCATCCTGCATTGTTACAATCTATTCACAAACAGAACCTATATGATGTTTGGCGCTGCCTGCACGCTAATGAAAAAGATTTTACATTTTTCTCCCCACTGCATAGAGTTTATACCAGAATCGATTTTTTTTTGGTGGATCAACAGGTCCTTATGCAAACTGAGTCCACTGGTATAAACTCTATAACATGGTCGGATCACGCATCAATAACCCTATTGATAACTGATTCTACCATTTCTGGCACAAGGCCGGTCTGGAGAATCAACACGTTTTTATTACAACAACCCAAATTTAAAGAACAGATACAAACCCATTTAACACATTTTTTGGCAGACAATGTGGGGTCAGTGTCCGATCCATTTGTGCTGTGGAACGCCCACAAGGCATTTATGAGGGGAATTTTCATACAGATGGGAGCAAGAGCCAGGAGGTAGAGGCAGCAGCACGTTAATGAGCTGATAAGAGAAATCACAGATTTAGAAACCCAAAACAAATCCAAGCCTTCCTTTGTCCTTTCCCAGAAATTAACGACACTACGAATGGAACTCCGATCATTCTTACTCAAAAAATTTGAAAAAACAACTAAAAAACTAAAGATGAATTACTATTCCACTGGTAATAAAGCTGGGAAACTCCTAGCTTAAGCCCTTAAAGGTCATAGGTACAAACATAAGTTCAATATATACTTCACCCTAGAACCAAACAAAAAATATACCACCCACAACAAATTGCAGATGCCTTTAGCCTTTATTATGGCATGTTATACAATTTAAGGGATGATCCCTCTACCACTCAACCCACTCTTGAGGCTATTGATAATTTTTTGGGTAAGCTGTCCATACCTAAACTAACACCGGATCAGTTGCAATTCTTGAATCTGCCATTTAGTAAAATAGAAATAAACAAGGCCATTGAGGCCAGGATGTGCGTTCCAAGGAGCAGGATATTATGTCAGTGCCACCGGAAATACGTCAAATTACGTATTTCCGGTGGCACTGACGTAATATCCTGCTCCTTGGAATGCACTTCCTGGTGTCTGGAACGCATGCCGTGAGCAACGTCTGGATCCATCCCTAATCCCTTTAAATCCCTTTAATACATCATAATTCTGAATGAGAGAGACTATAGTGGCTTTACCTACAAAGTCACTGGCCCGACTGATCTTGCTAAGGGATTGCAGAACCAAAGAAATCGAATCACCTGCCAATAGATCTATACCTGCCTCTCTGATCAGACACACGTTGACTGTATGAAGGGCCAAAACTGCCAAAATTGTGCTACAGGCACTACAGAGGTATAAAACCTCTTCAACTTCACATATCTTTTTCTATTAAGGGGCTCTCGAAAATAAACAACATCTTCCATATGCAGGGTGATTTCTCTAGCCAGTCTGATGACAGCCATGTTGACTAAAGGTGCTGAATCCAAACAGGTCTCATGTTCCTGAATAGGTACATCTCAGCAATCCTGCATGCTAAAGAGTTTTTTTCTCCATTTTCTTCCTTTCATCAAAAATAAGATCTCTAATTTCCTCTGTTAAAGGGAACAGTAGGACAGATTTTTTTAATTGTGGATACTACCTACTTGATTTTGAAGGCTATTCTACTCAGGGCTGTCTTAATAGCATCATGGGCCCCTGGGCGAAGTAATTCTCTGGGGCCCCTACAATGGAGACAGTGCAGGTAAATAGACATCAAGTAGGTAGGAGACAGACAAGCGGAGCTTCCCCTTTTGGGTCGAGCTCCGCATTAACTACATGAACAATCATTCTGTATAGCAAAGGAACAGTGGGAAAATACTACATACATAAAGTAACAAAGCTGTCCTGTGCATATAATATATCTGCTAGATTGATACCTCCCCAGCACTATGGCCCCTCTATAGCTGAGATATCCCCCCAGCACTCTGACCCCTCTACACCCCAGATATCCTCCCAGCACTCTGACCCCTCTACTCCCCAGATATCGCTCCAGCACTCTGACCCATCTACACCCTAGATATCCCCCCATCACTCTGACCCCTCTACACCCATGATATCCCCCTAACACTCTGATCCCTCTACATCACAGATATCCCCCCAGGACTCTGACCCCTCTACACCCGAGATATCCCCCCAGGACTCTGACCCCTCTGCACCCCAGATATCCCCCAAGCACTCTGACCCCTCTACATCCCAGATATCCCCCAGCACTGTGACCCCTCTACACCCCAGATATCCCCCCAGTACTCTGACCCCTCTGCAGCCCAGATATCCCCCCAGCACTCTGACCTCTCTACATCCCAGATATCCCTCCAGAATTTTGATCCCAGATATCCCTCAACAGTCTTTGAATGCTACTATTGAATGCCACTGTTCTGGGGGGTGGTATTTAAGGTACCGACACCACGTGGTTCGGGGTTCCATCTTTGATTTTCTGTCTGTTCAGTTCTGGTGGTCCTCCTGACCCAGCCCATGGCCCTCCTGGCCTGGGGCGTGGAACCATGCATTTCGAGTCCCGGGCCCGGCCGGCCCGAGAAAACGCAACTGCAGGGACAGGCCTGAGTGGATTTCTGGGCCTATTGATCCAAAGGTGGTCCGGTGCCATCTCATCTGAAGGGAGAGGCCCAGCAACAGAAGAACCCCAGGGGAGGACTCTTCAGGAAAAGGCCATGCTCAAGGCTGGCTTCCCTGAAGGAGCCTGGAGGCTTAGTTGAAGGACACAACTTGGATCTACACTCATACGGTATCGCCGGATCGCCTGAGAGAACCTGGTACTGTACGATAGCTTTTTTAATTTATCTATGTCCCTCAGTAACGCTTAAGTGTACATCACAAGTCTGTAGCAGAGACTTTGTCAAGCACCCTACCGGCTACTAGGCCTAGTGAGAGGAGGTCTATCCGGGGGCTGTAAAATCCAGTTGTGAAACGGTCTTTATTCTCTGGATTTTCTATAAGGACTTCCTATAATATTTGCAGTCTAAAGTACCTGAACTTACTCCTAACCCTCTACCCTTTACTCTGAAAGACTCTGTTTCTGTTCCAAATAAATAACCTAAAAGAAGATTCAGTGTCAGTTTCCACATTCTTTGGGCCATCTACCACGGGAATCCCTAGATGGAGAGACAAACAAGGAGGTAACGGTAAGCCCAATAAAACCAGCAGTTCCTTCGGGGGTCAGTGCTACAATAGTAATAATGAAATGATGCTAAAACAACAAAGGGACTTGTTTATTTATAAGGTAAGGAAAATTACTAACAGTAATTTATTAACAGTAAGGTACATAGATAAATCTAAAAATGACAATAAAGAGCAAAGGTAATATGTTATACAGAAATTTGATCCTCTTAAAGAGGAGCTCCAGGCTGCCCCTCAAAAAAATTTAAAGTCAGCAGCTAAAAATACTGTAGCTACTGACTTTTAATAATAGGGCACTTACCTGTCCAGGAATCCAGCAATGTCCTCACCCGAGCCAGTTCTTCAGTCGCCATCTTGACTAAGCGAAACCCGCAGTTATGCCTTGTGGCTTCACAGCCAGTTTCTTACTGCACATGTGCGAAGTTCGCTGTGCTTTGTGAATGGGCTGCAGTCATGCTTCACAGGTCAAGGCTGCAGGGGAATGAGAGGGGGCTAAACTTTCGGCTCAGTTCTCCAAGAGTCAAAACCAGGTACTTGCCCCCCCCAAATGGTGTCAAATGTGGCAGTGGAGGGGGGCAGGCAAGCAGAGCTTCCCCTTTTGTGTGGAGCTCCACTTTAAGAAGTTCTGTATCTCAGCTGGACTTAGCAAGAGAACAAGATAGCTGAGCTACTGCTGTTATAATATATATAATGGCGGGCTCCTGAACAGCATGCGCTATGTGTTTTCAAAGTTAAATTTTACTCAAACTACAGTTTGGTTTGGGTCTATTTGCCTAAAGTTGATTTCTTTGTCAGTCTGACTGGGCTGTGAGATGTTCAGCCTGGCCACAGGTGCACTGTCTCTTGTGGCAGGCCTGGAACTATGGTCTGGTCAGGTGCTTAAGTTACTCACTTTCGGAGCCAGGTCAGTGGGAGTGGTCCTCTCACTGTGCCCTCTGGGAGAGGGTATTTAATATATGTACGTCACGTGGTTCGGGGTTTCGGTCCAGTATGATGTGCTGATTACATGGTCCTGGTCCTCCTGACCAGCCCCCAGGAAGGCTATGGCCTGGGGTGCGGATCCACCTGACCTTAATGCCTCTGGGCTGGCTAGCCCAAGGCAGGGAAATGAAAGGAGGATTCTGAGGTGGTTGGGTGCCGTCTCCGGTTTGGGAGAGACCCATTGTACTTCAAGCATTCCAGGGCAGGACTCTTTAGAAGAACACCACGTACGGGTTGGTTTTCTTAACAAGAGCCTGGAAGGGCTGAAGTTACAGAGAGAATACGGTTTTGTGGATATCGCCAAGTAGGCTGAAAGATCCAGGCATCCTACAAGTATTCTACAGCTTAGTTTCCCTATGTGTTCTGCAACAACATCGGTGACAAAGACTTTGTTCCTGAGTAAGCACCTGGTTGGCTGCTAGGCCTTGTGAGAGAGAGACTGTCCAACCTGAGTATTAATCCAGCTGAGAATGGCTATTCTCAGGATGCAGTCAAAGTAAGCAAGTTCTTTAATGTTTTTGGACTTTGACATTGAGAGTACCTGGACTTCCTTTCCAGCCCTCTGATCCCAAGTTAAAAGACTGTTCAATGATTTAAGTTCGCAAATAAAATCCATTCAAGTGGATCTATTGTCAGTCTCAAGTTACTGGGTCATCTACCACGGGACATCCCCTAGACGTGCAACAAGGAGACGGAAGGTAACGGTAAGCTCAAAAATAACCAGCAGCTTCTTCGGGGTTAGTGCTACATGTGGGGGCTCGTAGTCCGGGATTTTACCGTTACCTTGCAAAGGAACTGTACACGTGGTAAAGCAAGGACAGAGGGTTGTGTTTTGTAACTGCACCATCGGCGCCATCTTTACTTGGACTTTCACTGAGGCGCGTAAGCATGGGAGGAGCCCTTGCCGAAAAGCCCACGAAGTTGCGCAACCCAAGCATCTTGGTGGGAGGAGTCTGAGTTGTTCTTTCCTGCACGAGGCACCACGTGAGAGTGTGCTGTGGAAAGAGGAGAGACTAGTCGATACTTTCTCTGAGTTTGGAGAAAACTTTTCTGGAAAATGTTCCATACCCCAGGAATGCAGCCTGCGCCAGGACCCAGGATGCCTCTCGGAAGGGGTCCCACAGGAATACAGTTGCCTGGTACTGTACTTATGGACACGGAATTCGCCTGCTACCACAGGGGCGGGCCATTCTGTACATTACTGGAGACATCGAGGGCCTGGGTATGCTGTGCAGAAAGTGCAACAGCCTGGTCGCTAACTCTCAGCCATTCTCCAGGTGCAGGAAGTGTCGGGAGTACACGTTTAAGGTTGAACAGCCCACTGAGTTGCCTTGGGTTTACCAGATGGACTGGGTCATGGGTATGGCAACCGAGGAGGTGATCGTCTATGCCCCAGCATCTTCTGTTGGAGCTTGGATTGCCAGAGAGGATGCTGCACCCTCTAAAGTCTGGGAAGCTACCCCAGAGGTTGTGGACATGAGTGAGTATTGCTGCAGAGAAACTCGATAGCAAGGAAGGGAAGCAGCCCAGCGCTCCTTGTGGCGGCAAAACTGGATCGTCCATACGCCGTCCTGGGCCGAACATCTGGAAGAGGATACCCGCGGAAAGGCACAGGAAAACTGCGGGTGTTGTTACTGGAAACTGCCGGCCCGTAGGGGAGTCATTGCAGAGCTCGGGGAACAGTTCTGGCTCTGATAAGGGAGACGACTGGCACTTTGAACCTAAGTTGCCATGAGTACTCTTTTAAACTTTCTGTTAAAGGCTGGTAGTTATTAAGCCATGCTTAAAAAGTAAAAAAGAAACTGCCCGATCATGACGAGGCCAATCGGGTCTCGGAGACTGTTAGAATAGGCGGGTGGCAACAGAGTATGTGGTTGGAATTCCCCTATGTTCCAAGGGACATTATGACTGTCATTGAAAAGAACCGTGAGGCCTGGTACAAGGATGATATTTGGAGCTATTTAAAAGTACCAAAGCCACTTTTTCACCGTAGCTTTATGAACGGTTTGTCAGATGTCTACGGCATTGGAGCTACGGTCGGCACATCTATGAGGACAGTTGTGATCTGCAGACCGGATGAAGTATAATATGTACTGTGTACTTTATCACTACCGTGGATGCACAGGGGAAAGATTTAACTTTGCCTGATCCCTGCTTTTACTGGTGAACTGTTCCTGAGTCAAGACTTTGAATTTGCAAGGAGAGCTTCTCCGGTTTTCATCTCTTTTGCATTTTTCTTTGAAACGACTGAACTTTGGGGTAGTTAGTCAAAGTCAGTCACACAGAGAATGGAACTTCCACCGTGTCAAGAATACTTAAATTGTTTTAGGGTAAAGATTGCACTTAATCGACGCATACCACTAGGTGGCATGAGTCGGCGCAATTAGTACTGTTTACAAAAAAAACGGTTTTAGAAATTTAAGAAATCTTAGAGTTTAGAGGAGAGGAATCCACGGAGATTGGTGGAATCCTGCCTTCTAATATTTAGGTGTAAAATATTGTATATATGTTCTTTTCTTTTCCAGGATTCCCCGGAAAGTATCTATCAAACCGCCAGAGAATGGGTGGGTTAGATAGACAGGCTTGGGTGGTAACTGTGGTGTAAGATAATTCTGTGTTTGCTGCAATATGGAAGTTTTACTGTTGCTTTCCTTCCCTTTTTCCCTTTCCCACTCCAATATTCAGGTACTCTAATTTTTTTTTATAGGACTAGCTGTTAGCTCTGGGTTTCTTTTTTCCTGTCTTTCTCAGACGATGGGGGCATCTCCTAAATAAGCAGGGGGAATGTGTAGGGTCGGGCTCCTGAAGAGCAATGCGCTATGTGTTTTCAAAGTAATATTTTACTCAAATTACAGTTTGGTTTGGGTCTATTTGCCTAAATTAGACTTCTGTGTCAGTCTGACTGGGCTGTGAGATGTTCAGTATGGCCACAGGGGGCACTGTCTCTTGTGGCAGGCGTGGAACTATGGTCTGGTCAGTCGCTTAAGTTACTCTCTTTTGGAGCCAGGTCAGAGAATCCGGTCTTGTGGATATCGCCAAGTAGGCTGAAAGATCCAGGTATCCTACGCCCTAAGTGTTCTACAGCTTAGTTTCCCTACATGTTCTGCAACAACGTCTATGACAAAGACTTTGTTCCTGAGTAAGCACCTAGTTGGCTGCTAGGCCTTGTGAGAGAGGGACTGTCCAACCTGAGTGTTCATCCAGCTGCGAATGGCTATTTTCTAGATGCAGTCAAAGTAAGCAAGTTCTTTAACGTTTTTGGACTTTGACATTGAGAGTACCTGAACTTACTTTCCAACCCTCTGATCCCAAGTTAAAAGACTGTTCAATGTTTTAAGTCTGCAAATAAAATCCATTCAAGTGGATCTATTGTTAGTCTCAAGTTACTGGGTCATCTACCACGGAACATCCCCTAGACATGCAACAAGGAGAGCGTAAGGTAACAGTAAGCCCAAAAATAACCAGCAGCTCCTTCGGGGGTTAGTGCTACATATAGAAAACTCTATTCATACTGAGAAACACCCCTGATGAGTCTTTCATCCAGTCTGCATCTTACTGTGACATAATGCAGCAGACTTGACTTACTGCAGCAACGTCTTGAGGTCACAAACTGCCCTTAAACCTGTGTTGATGGATAGAAAACAAATTGTATTGTCCTCAATGCTTCAGGTTTTTATAAGGCTGTCCTTGTCGCAAATCATTTTGACAAGGACTGTAATGCATGTTAAATCTGGGGCAGATATAAACACTGCAGGGCATAATGCGTGAAACCCTATCCAGATGATATCTCATTCTTTTATGACCCCTGACAGGAATATCCAGCCGGGTACCTGCTCAACTAGTCCTAAAGTGCCCCCAGTATTTTATATATATATATATATATATATATATATATATATATATATATATATATATATATATATATATATATATATACATATACATATAAATATTGGGAAGGCCTGATTGCTTGGCACTTGCATCTTACCTGTAGTGATGTACCTCACCCTCAAGTCTAACAAGGCTTATATGATGTTCCTTGGTCTGGCTGGAGCTCAAGTTGTCACACCAATAACCTACCATTAAGCACAGTAAACATCCTCAACATTATACTGTGCTTTTGGAGGGTTCAGGTGACCCCTACAATGAACATTCATTGCAACATTTATGGCAAGGCACATTTTATTTTTGTAAAACAATATTGCACAGTTTCATATCAGACTTTGAATAGAAATAGTTTCTTTTAAGAATATATTTCTAATTAGTGATTCATGTTTGCTTTCTTTGTAACAGATCCGCGTATTCAGGCCACCTAATTATTCTGGCACAATAGCTCTGGCCTTACTTGTATCCCTGGTCGGAGGTTTGCTTTATTTGAGAAGAAATAACCTAGAATTCATCTACAATAAGACAGGCTGGGCCATGGCAGCCCTTGTGAGTATTTCTGTTTCTAACTTCAATGTTTTCATTTATGTAAAAGGATTGCCATTTTCTGTGCACGAAATGTATAATGATATATAAAAGAATGGCATTCACTAATTCATGTTCCAACCAGGTCATTGAAGAGGGCAACAATCCATTAGACCATTCTTTCAGTGTACTTATTAATGCACAAAAGAAACAGTTATAAAAGACATTTTAAAGTTTTAAAGGCATTTATAACAAAAACATTCACATTTTACAAAGCAGGAAGGCAAACAGCTGTGAAGAGCACTGTAGCATGTGGTATGTATTCTATAATAATATTTTAGCTTTATATCCTTGGTATTAACTCTATTAACATCATGTGGCTACAAGCAATTTCCCTTGTAAAATGAGTCTTAGACAGGCATCTTAAGGGGAACTCTGGGAAATGATTCACAAAGAATAGAAAGTATGTGAATCTTGTGTGTTTATATGACTTTCCACCATTTCCCCCATTCTAAGTGCTTTCTCCAGGACCAGCAGTATTGTGTGAGGATGGAAAGGACTTTGTAAAAGCCTGCGAAAAATCTTTAGACAAAGGCCAGTGCACAGACCATGAACTGTAGCAGGAATTGGACTTATCACAGTGAGATCTTAGGACCACTCTGCAATAAAAAATACATTCATGACATTCTTTATTCCTATAATTAATATTGAGTTTATCCTGCAGTACTTTAACTACTTATTAGCTATGGGCAAACTTGGGGATCAGTGAGTGTATTATGATATTTTCCAAAAGTGTTCAACACTTTTAGCTACAATTATTTTTGGATATTTAAGCTATACCACAGATAACACATATTATGACCTTCAGTCCTCTTAGCACAGCATCCGACTATGATCGTCTTGGTATAGGACTCTGGTATTATTATATTGTTGTCTAGTCATAGGCTCCTTAGTGTGTGGGTCTCCAATCTGGCAGGGCAGAAGAGTGTGGATCACAAGGCTAGCTGATCAGAATTATCAATCTTTTGGCATATTAAACAATTTACGAATATGTTTTTAGTGATACATTTAGCCTTTTTGTCTAGAATACAGCTTTAACAAATTATCCCTATTGAGCCAACTACCTCAATTATTGCATTTTATTTCACTGTCCAATAGTGATAAGCATATGCCACTGGTAAACAAGATTTTTGTTTCAATAATTGTATTTATGCTGAACAGTTAGGCTCTCTACGTTAAATAGGCTGGTGTATTTCAAAATGATACATTTTAATGATATTATTTAGGGTAATGGACTTAATAGTCATAAAGTAATATCACATAAGCATATACCATAGGATTGTTTTTCATCAAAATAGTTTGAAGGATGTCAGTCCCTTGCATGCATGAAATGTGCTTATTAGGCATTAGTTCAGGGTCAAAAGTTCCAACAAATTTCCTTGAGTGCTGATGAATTTACTGAGGTGCATACATCTTTCTGAGCCAAAACCCGTCTACAGCAGAAAAGCTGCAAGGTAAGATCTCCATTATCTGTGCACAATGAAGTGTCCACTGTCAAGTCCCCTGACATATTGTTTATAAGACTGTCAGCCCGGGAGGTTTGGCAATGTAGTTTCACTATCAGATAAAAACAGAGAAAGGATTACACACACATTAAGGTAAAGCAGTGCACATTTGTGTTACAATTGGCCAAAATTGCCATCATCAGTCAATGCCACACACACCCCGCTAAAGATGCCGGCTCATCCATAGAGTTTTTATGACAGCAGCAGTTACTAATAATATTCTATAATGCTGTAAATTGATGCTGAAGAGCATGCATTCTGCAAGATCTCTTTCTGGTCTGATTTGTGAAGTTAGAGGGAAGCCTTGCTTTGACAGAGCAAAGTAATCATTAGGTGTAGAAGTGCATGATAGCCTTTTTCTGTCTATCTATCCAGTCATACATATATTTACTGAAAATAAACACCATATATATATATATATATATATATATATATATATATATATATATACTTTTTAGCAGAGCTGGAAATCTTGAATTTGGTGAAGCATTCATGTCTATGTCATAGTTGTTTGTTCATATGCGTATTTTTTAGGCATATATGCACATATAAACTTGTGTGTGTAATAAAATAAACATGTCACAAACCTGGGTAATTCAAATCTAGGATATAAGGATGAAAACGTAGGCAGAGGCCCACTTCAATGAAAATCACTTAGCAAAACATTCCAGAGATATAGGCAGGTTTTTTGCACTGTATTCTTTTTTGAGATTGGAGTGCCTGCATTTTTACTGCTTTAAAGGCATCATTGTCATTAAAGTGTATCTTATTGCAAAAATAAAAGGATATTACATTGAAGCTCACCAGTCCATAGAAGTGGGAGCTGCATTCATGTTTTTTATTCGGCTATTTTTTATTTTTTCACCTGGTGGTCCTGCCAGTAACACACTTCCTGTTTCTGGGTGACAACGCTCAGTCACTCTCTTTCTCTCCATAACATGGGGGGGGGTTCTGAGGTTCTAACACAGTTCCTGATAAAATTGTGTAAGATAAGGTGGCAAAATGCACAGGACAGGACACAGCCTTGGATTTCTGGCAGAATCAATAGGTATGTGTTTGCACTTATTGAACAGGTAAAACAAAATACTTTCAATGGTATATTTCAAAAATGAAAGGGGAGCAAACAAGTGAAGTCCATTGTTAGGGTTTGTATAAAAGAATACTAATGCGCTCCACCTAATGGTTTATAAGAAGACTAACTGAGTAAAACATTTTCCTACACAGGAAGCAGCCAGCACAAAATGGTTGATAGACTGTCTTGAATTACATACACATTCATTTTAACCAGCATTATTTACCAAGCATCTTACTGCCTGGATTAATTAATATGTAGTCAGCCAGTTATGGGCCTTTTGCAGCTTGACTCAATTGTAGTCCTATGTTATCCTTTGCATAATTCTATGCCCTTCCCATTGGCACGTGCCAATTTTTATTACTCGTGAATTCCTTTTGGTGAGATTTTCATTCATCTTTTCTGCATTCTAATCAGTAAGCCTCTATACCTGAGCTTTTGTGAAAGAAAGCCAAACACAAAGCTTTGTTTTATGCCATGTTCCAGCCTTGGCAGTTTCTGTATTTTTCTATGAGTTACTGAATGCACGGTACAGCATATTCATGTTTGCTTATTTACTACAAATGTAATCTATACATATGTCAACAAAATTAACAAGATGCTCAATCCCTGCATGAAATTGCATTTCATTAGAAAGGTGCAATAAACTCTCAGAGCAATGCACTTGAAAGGTAGGAAATTGGAATTGATGTACTGTATAAGCACAAGAAAGCTATTTATTTCACTGCAAGAAAATCTACCCAAAGTGACTTAAGCCCTTATTTTTATCCTTTTTTTAACAAGTCAATTTCAGAATGTATAAAACACGGAAAATTATTAAACGTTACATAACATTCTGTACATTTTAGAGTTAACCTTTTTCATTAGTGCTGGAAAAATATATAATATGAAAGATGAAATAAAAAAGAGCTTATTGACGTCTGAATTGATCAAAAAACTAAATTTTAAGTGTATTTAAAATTGATCCATAGGCATGTCATCCTCCCAGCATATTCATTGTTTGCCCCAAATCAGGGCAAAGTTGCAGGTTCTTTTCATAACATGCCTCCTCTGGTACTAATACTTACATTGCTTCTGGTCTTCCCCTTGCCCAGGCAGAGCCCTAAGAGATAACATGTATGGGGACCATGTGAGCTCCTTTTCTCCCACTTTTTTCTCCCACTTTTCTCCCACTATGCTCTATACACAGTATCTGAGCAGCTAGTCATCAGGCCTGAGCTCAGTCATATGGTGGCAGGAGAAGGTCCTTAGCCTATTGTAAGTTCCAACACAGAGCTTCCTACCCATGGCCCTAGTGGGCAAACAGGCAGGCAAGGATGCACTGAGAACATTACATGGAGCATATAGCATGCAAAATTCAATATTTACGGCAAGAAACTTTATATTCACCTCAACCTATGTATAGTGTAATTTGATTGCTAGTGGAGGCAACTTGTGTTGCACATCTCTAAAAGCTTGCTAGGATATTAGCAAATGCCCCTTCCCACCCCCCTCAAATTAACAGCATATGATGATGTGAATAACTCGTAAGCCCTATACACATGATCGGAAATCCCACCAGCAAAAGTCCAATGAGAGCTTTTGGTCAGAAATTCCGACCGTGTGTATGCTCCACTTTTGGAATTTCTGCAAGCAAAAGACTGAGAGCAGGTTCTCTATTTTTCCAATGGAAAAAGTTCAGATCGGAAATTCTTATCATCTGTAGCAATTTCGACACGCAAAAGTCCTATGCATTCTCAGAAACAATTTGACGCATGCTCGGAAGCATGCATGAACTTAATTTTCTTGGCTCATCATAGTTTTGTTCACCACGTTCTTAACGGGCAAAAGTTCAGAGGACTTTTGTGTGACTGTGTGTTTGCAAGCCAAGCTTGAGCGGAGTTCCGTCGGAAAAACCATCCAAGATTTTTCAGACGAAAACTCAGATCGTGTGATCAAGCGGCATAATTGATGGACGAAACACTTCCAGAAGCCAGGTCCTCTCTCATAGGCTTCAGGGGCAGGAGAACTTATGGGTGTGGTGAGGGAACCAGTGCCGAAGAAGATAATAAGAAACGGAAAATGCCCAGTCTCCAGGGCAGGAAATAAAATTGTGTCAGAGAGGAAATTGTGAGTTTGACACTTCAGAAGGGCTCAGGGAGAGGTGTTTGCAATGAAGACTGAGGAGTAATATAATTAATGCACAATGCACTATTTACATATTAGTTTTGCCTTGAGCTAAGCTTTAAAGTGGTTGTAAAGGACCTTTTCTTTTTTAACCACTTCACCCCCGGAAGAATTTACCCCTTTCTGACAAGAGCACTTTTTGCGATTCGGCACCGTTTTGCTTTAACTGACAATTGCGCAGTCGTGCGACGTGGCTCCCAAACAAAATTGGTGTCCTGTTTTTCCCACAAATAGAGCGTTCTTTTGGTGGTATTTGATCACCCTTGCAGTTTTTATTTTTTGCGCTATAAACAAAAAAATAGCGACAGTTTTGAAAAAAAGCATTATGTTTTACTTTTTGCTATAATAAATATCCCCAAAATATATAAAAAAAAAAAATTTTCCTCAGTTTAGGCCGATATGTATTCTTCTACATATTTTTGGTAAAAAAAAGAAACAAACGCAATAAGCGTTTATTGATTGGTTTGCGCAAAAGTTATAGCGAGTACAAATTATTGGACAATTTTATGGCAATCAGCGATTTTTATCGTGACTGCGACATTATGGCGGACACATTGGACAATTTTGACACATATTTGGGACCATTGGCATTAATACAGCGATCAATGCTTCAAAATTGCATTGATTACTGTAAAAATTTCACTGGTAGTGAAGGGGTTAACAACTGGGGGGGGAGTGGTTAAGTGTGTCCTAGGGGAGTGTTTTTAACTGTCTGGATGTCTGTGTGTGACGTCTAAACTGATCGCTGCTCCCAATGACATTGGGAGCAGATGATCAGTGTCCTGTCATTAGGCAGAATGGGGAGATGCTGTTTGCTTCGGCATCTCCCCGTTCTCAAGCTCTGTGACATGATTTTAGGTATCCCCGCGGCGATTGAGTCTGTGGGTCCCGCGGGAGAGGCCTAAGAGCTTGCGGAAGGCGCGCGCGCAAGGCAGGAAATTCAAAGTAATGTACCCGTACGTTACTTTGCCCTGCCGTGCCATTCTGCTGACGTATATATGCCGACAGCGGTTGGCAAGTGGTTAAATACCAAACATCTCTATACTTACCTGCTCTGTGCAATGGAATTGCACATAGGGGTCCCAAATGTCTACTTCTTGGTTTCCCCCGGTGGTGCTGCTGGCTGCTCCTATCTGTCCAGTGCCCCCACAGGAAGCCGCCTCACATGGGGACATTCATGCACACTCGCTCCCAAGCCCCACCCCTCACTGGCTTTGATTGACAGCACTGGGAGCCAATGGCTTCAGTGCCCCAACAAACCCAGTGAGACATGGAAGTGAAAGGAGGGAATAGCTACAGACAAGCACAGCGCTGGATTGAATGAGAGCTCAGGTAAATGGGGCGAGGGACTAAAATCACTGCCTAAACAATGTTTAGAATTTAGAATCACTTTAAAGCGGAAGTAAACCCATACATAAAACAGTTTTATTTAGGGTACATGCCGGGAATTTAACACTCCCATTGGTTGTGCTTGCAGCCAAACTGTCAAACCTTCCAATGGCTGGTGTCATAACTGATCACATGTAAAGCATCATGGCAGTTGTAGATTAAACAGAGGCAAAGATGACAGATTCGCTGAAAACGATAGGGGGGTTTACTTACACTTTAAAGGGGTTTGTAAACCCTCATGTTTTTCACCTTAGTGCATCCTATACATTAAGGTGAAAAAAATTCTGTCACTGACCGGCCCCCCAGTCCCCCCGTTTTACTCACCTGAGTCCTGTAACTCCCACGCTGGAGACGCGCTCTTCCCCTCTGCGCATTATCTCAGCTCTTGATTGGATAGATTGATAGCAGCGCAGCCATTGGTTCCTGCTGCTGTCTATTAAATCCAATGATGCGGGGACCAGGGGGCAGGGCCAAGTCTGGCATTCTGTGTCTATGGACGCAAATGCTGGACTCAGGAGTGCACCCACAAGGTGACCCCCCCCCCCAGGAGAGTACTTCTTCCAGGGGTTATACAATGTGGGGAGCAGCTACCAGCGCCGCCGGGGGACCCCAGAAGTTGAGGATCAGGGCCACTCTGTGCAAAACGAACTGCACTGTGGAGGTAAGTATGACATGTTTGTTATTTAAAGAAGAAAACAAAGCCTTACAATCACTTTAGGTTATCTTCCAGTGAGGTTTGGACACTTCTTAGGCAAAGGATGTCACCAGGAAACATAAACTGAAAATATACAGTACCACATGGGACTTGCCAGAAGTACTTTTTTGTAATCACATTCTGGGTTATTCCCTACCTATTTTTCACCATGTTGTTGCACCAGTACTGTGAGTTTTATCCACTTCAGCACCAGTTTTTTGTACATCCTCCACCTCTTCAGGCCATTTTCAGTTTCAGTGCTGTGATGCTTTGACTGAAAATTACTGGGTAATGCAACACTATACCCAAAAAACTTTTACATCTTTAATTGCAATAGATAGAGCTTTCTTTTGGTAGTATGTAATAATCACTGTGTTTTTAATTTGTTAATATATAAAGGAAAAGGAAACTGCAAAATGATTAAATTTCTTTCTAGCATAAACTATATTAAATAAAAATGGCAGGACAGTACAAACACCCCCATAATGCCCTCCTTATGCAAAGTGGACACCCCAAGTTTTTGGAAATGAAGAACCATGCTGGTATTTAGTCACGCGCTGAAGCCAAGTGCACGTTTTCTTGTATTAGTGTTGAGAGGTTAAAATTGTATTTCACTGCATTTGCGTTGTATGCAGAAGTCATGAATAAAACTAAATCACTTTTATAACCCCCCCAAGAAATAAATACCACAATTATTGCAGCCAGTGTCCCTTTCAAATCCCCCAAAACAATTCTATGCCGCCTTTTAAACCCTACCCACCCTCCTTGTTACCCTTTGATTGTAGCCTTCTCTGCTGTAGCTGGAGGATTTAATGAATTGATTCATTCAATAAATCCTCCTTTCTCTCCTTTCTATGAGAGAGAGGGGAGGGCTCACCAATGTAAATAGTACAACACAGTTTATATTGGTAATCACTGTGAATGGTCATCACAGATGACATAGAGCCACTTCAATCAGCTCTGTGTCTTTAGTTAATGCTCTTCACTGTCTTATTGACAGTGGGAGCAGCAATATTCTGCATAAACAGAAGGAAATACAGTTCTGCACTAATAAGGGTGCCATCTGGCTGTTTAACTACAATTCAAATTGTTCAAGAAATACAGAACTTTTAAAACTTACAGAACTACACCACATGTCATAAGATAGTTAGTATGATCTCTAGGATTTAGGGCCCCTTTCACACTTATGTGAAAGTTTTGATTGGCGAAAAAGCACCTTCCTTCTTTTTTTTCCAACACACAGGTGCACATTTTTTGGCCATTGAAGTGCCATTCAAAAAAAAAAGCAACACGCTTTAACCACTTGCCGACCGATGTCGGCATGTATACATCGGCAGAAGGGCACAGCTGGACAAAGTAACGTACCCGTAAGTTACTTTGAATTTCTCGCCTGCTGCAAAGTCCGTGACCGTGCACGCGGGACCCGTGGACTTGATCACCACAGGGATACCCGCGAGCCTTGGGACTTAGTGGAGGCCCTTATTTATGGCATCAACTACCCTACCTCCAGGTACTCTTCCCTCCCCCACTGGAAGAAGAGGGAAAGAAGAATGAAGAGTAAGACTTGAAATCCCCCCCCCCCTTTTTTTTACAATTTTTTTTTTTATATATCTGATAACTACACCTGCTTATGTGTAATGGACCTTTTTGGCCTTGCCTACCCCATGGATTGGCGATGCAATGGTGCTTGAAAGCTGCCCAATCACACACCTGAAAGCACTCCCATATTGGGGTACACCAATATTATTATGAATCTAGCAATACAGGCCTATTCAGGAATAGATCACAGGTGTAAAGGGCTCCTTTGGCCTGCACGCACATCTGCCTACCAAAAAATTTTCTTTGAGTTTCCTGTTTATCTCATAGCTGCGGGGGAGGGATCTCAGCTATTGGGTCCCTGACTTGTTGAGGAGGGGAGGGCTTAAGAGTCCTAATGTTTTTAGATATAGCACGGTGACAACCTTACTACGCCCCCCATTCTAATAGATATGGTACATCTCAATTTCTAAGGGACCTCAGTACAAACTTGGATCTGGACCCGTGGCCCCTGTCCCGGAATCCCCAGGATAACTTTGTTAGGGCACTCGCTTCCACCCAGGGCCGTGCTTACTGGTTCAGCTGAGCCCAGGATGGACTTGACTGTCTTCTCATAAACATATATGGGTATATTACCCGCCCCCTACGATGCCAGTCCACCCCCACTACTGATCCGGCTGAACCCCCACCCCCCCCCCCTTTTTTTTTGTTTCCTTTACAGGGGCCACTGGCTAGACTATGTTTCGGGTATTAGAATCAAGCCTTCTCTCGAGAGCAGTTAATTGTCGCAGTATAGTACCCCTCTTGCGATATATTGTATGACACTTGCAGGCTGGTGATAATGTTGATCTATTTCCTTCTGGTTTTTCTTTTTTGTTCCTTGTTTTTTGTATTGGAAGTAATGGGTTTATCTTATATTGTTCAATCTGGTTCCCCTACCTCTCCCTGTCTTATACTC
Organism: Lithobates pipiens; assembly: GCF_037356315.1. NCBI lineage: Eukaryota > Metazoa > Chordata > Amphibia > Anura > Ranidae > Lithobates > Lithobates pipiens. The sequence goes on along the minus strand of NW_027507718.1, from coordinate 399,442,928 downwards.
TATTGTTCCCCACTCAGCTACTGTTCTCTAGCTCCTCCAGATTGTGGCAGCAGATGCGCCCAGACATTCTCAGTGTCCCCCTGCAGCGGATCTATGAAACTGGACCGCTGACCCTCCAGCTCATTATCTCCCAGGTGGAGCGGTGTTTCCGTCTCCACCTCTGGTAACCTTCTTTGTTCTACACCTCGTGGTGCTCACGATCCTCTCTCCCCCCCTTTTTTTTCCACCCTCGCCTCTTGGGTCATCTGTCTCTGTCTGTTTCTACCCCCTCCCCTCTTTCTTGTCCTCACTGTCTCTTCTTTCTCACTCTTCCCTCTCCCCCCTTTTCTTTATTTTTTTTGTTTGTTTTTTTTTCTTTTTTTTTCTCTTTTAATCTTCCTCTCCATCTCTCATCCCTTCTGATACGTGCCCTCCCCCTAGTCACACTTACCCACCCCTCAGGGCAGCCACCTCGGTATAGAGAGGCACTTCTTTATGCATTGAACAAGTGTACTTAGAAGCTCGTAGCTTTGCCCTTGGATCTCCTCATACCAAGCAGACGGACCCGCAGCTACACGGTTCTCTCTCGTTGAAGTGTGTGTCGCTCAATGTTAAAGGTTTAAATGTCCCCGAAAAATGATCGCAGGTTATGTCCGCCCTTACTAAACACAAAGCTCAGTTTATTTTTCTGCAAGAAACACACTTCTGCTCGAATTCCATTCCCAAGCTCACTAACCATGTTTACCACACAGCTATCCACTCCTCAAACCCTTCTGCAGAAACTACAGGAGCTTCCATCTTAATATCCAGGCACACGCCCTTTCAAATTTCAGACTCACTGGTGGATCCGGAGGGCAGATTCGTCTTTATTAAAGACCGATACGCTTCAAAACCACTAACATTAGCGAATATTTATGCCCCGAATGAACATCAAGTTTCTTTCTTTAGAAAGCTCGTGACCTTCTACTCTCCTTCCGGGAAGGCATAGTCCTCCTCGGGGGAGACTTTAATGTCCCACTGAACCCAGACATTGATACCTCATCCGGCACCTCAACACTGCCCTACCGGGCCCTCCGGCAAATTAAATTACGGCTACAGGACCTAGAAGTACATGATACATGGCGTACGTTGTTTCCCACGGTTAAAGACTACACTTTCTATTCCAACCCATTCCAAAAATATTCCTGCATAGACTACTTTTTCCTCTCCCAACCTGACCTGACCTATCTTACACATTTGACGATAGAACCAATGTACCTGTCGGACCACCACCCTATTATGGTCTCCCTGACCTTTCAAGACTCAGCCCCAAGATCTAAAACCTGGCGATTAAATTCTGCATTACTCAAAGACGTGGAATTTGCCACACGCTTAGAATCCCGAATCCGGGAATATTTTAGACAATGCCTCGACAGTTGCATCCCCAATCACTCTGTGGGAGGCACACAAGTGTGTCATACGGGGGGAACTATTAACACAAGCAGCGAAAGTCAAAAGAAAACACCAGGAATCTATACTAAAACTAATAGACAGAATTAAACACCTGGAAGCCTCACATAAACATTCTCAATCACAGCGCTCTTTACAAGAACTGTCTCACACACTCTCCCTGCTACTGGAAGAGTTAGGGAAACGCACGATACGTCACTATGTTCTTCATCAGAGAGTCTTTTACGAGCAGGTCAATAAGTGTGGGCAACTACTAGCTAGAGTAGTAAAAGCCTCTAGACCCTCCAACACTATACACCAGATCCAGAGTCCACAGGGCACACCCTTCTTTAAAAATGAGGACATCGCAAAATGTTTTGAGAATTACTACAAGAAATTATACAATTTACAACCTAACACCCGGAACCCAGGTCGGATAAATGAGAGGACAGTAGCCATCAGGAATTTTCTAACTCAATACTGCCCAAATGCTCTCTCAGGTGAGCAAGCTGTGGACATGGAGTGGCCTCTTTCCATGTAAGAGCTCCAGAACGCATTAAAGCAGATGAAAACGGGAAAGAGCCCAGGCCCTGACGGGTTTACGTTGCAATATTATAAATACTTCTCCACCGTACTGTCACCAAAGCTAATAACTGCCTTTAAACCCTAGGACCTCAGTTGGACGCATGCTAGAGGCCCACATTACGGTTTAATGAATGAATGAAATACTTGTATACAATGCGAACTGAATCTATACCGAAACTATACCGAAAGAAGGAAAGGACAACACACAAGTACAGAATTACAGATCCATTTCCCTCTTGAACGTAGATATCAAAATTTATGCCAAAATTCTAGCGAATAGGCTATCCCCACTTTTACCCAACCTTATCCCTGGAAGGGAGGCTAGGGACAACACTATCAGAGATCTAAACCTTCATCACTGGCTTTCAACATCCAACACTCAGGGTTTCTTCCTGTCTTTAGACGCTGAGAAGGCATTCGATAGAGTGGCCTGGGACTACATGCACGAGACCTTGAAGGCAGTGGGCCTCCAATCTCGCATGCTGGCTCATATCAGCGCTATACTCTTCTCCGAGTGCGAGTGTGAGAGTTAATGGCCACCTATCGGACGCCTTCTCCATAGGTAACGGAACACGCCAGGGCTGCCCCCTGTCCCCGTTAATCTTTGTCCTAATATTAGAACCCTTCCTCAATAAATTAAGAGATAATCCCGACATAAAAGGCCTCTGGATACAGGATAGGGAATACAAAGTAGCTGCCTTTGCAGATGATATTCTGCTGTCCCTCACCTCCCCCCTTACCTCTATTCCCAACCAGCTGAAAGATATAGAACATTTCGGAACCCTGTCACACCTAAAGATTAATTACGTGAAATCCCATGCCTTAAATGTCTCCCTACCCGTAACAGAAGTAGCACGCTGTCAGGAATCCTTTCCCTTCTTGTGGAATCAGAAAGCCATTACCTATCTAGGCGTTCAAATCACAACAAAATTGACTAACCTATACAACGCAAAATTTCCTGATAGCCCTGAAAAAAGCCCAACAAAACTTGAAAGACTGGGGGAACCTTTATGTCTCATGGTTCGGCAGGTCAGCCCTCTTGAAAATGATAGTGCTACCACGACTCCTATATCTCATCCAATGCATTCCCATCAGCCTCCCAGTATCCTTCTTTGCAACATACAAGTCAGCATCTTCATTGTTTATATGGAGAAACTCCCCGCCACGCATTAAATATACATGTTTAATATGCCCCAAACCTAGAGGTGGTATTGGGCTACCAGACCTATATAACTATTACTTGGCGAGCCACCTTATTCGACTTGTCGATTGGCGCATTCATGAGGCTGGTAAGATCTGGGTGACACTGGAGAAATCTTTTACCCATCTCCCTCTTAGGTCCTTGCCCTGGGTTCCCTCCCGACTTTGGCCCATAGAGGTCGGGGCACACCCAATCATCTACCCATCTTTAGAAGCCTTTAGAAAGGCAACAAAATCGGCTGTGCTTTCCTCTGTGCCCGCTCCCCTGACACCCTTAAGGGGGAACCCTGGCTTTACGCCGGGTATCTCATCCTCATTTCTTAGACAGGAGTGGCCACAGGAGGAAATTCTAGTTCATCAATTCTTTGCCCGAGGAGCTCCTCGCCCCTATGAGGATTTAGTAGCGACATCCCCTTCCAATTCTTTTCCATTCTGGACATATAGACAGATCCGACATTTTCTCTCCACTCAGGCAATGACAGAGACATGGACAAGACACCTGACTCCATTTGAATTGATCTGCACGCGCCTCCCCCCACAAAGACACCTGATCTCCGGTATCTATGAGATACTTATGGATGAAGTCCCTAGTTATCCGGACCCAGCTCGCGTAGCTTGGGAACGTGACCTTCAGGCTCCCCGTACAGACGACAATTAGGGCCTTATCAATGAATACGTCCACAAGGGATCTCTTAATGTTGCCATCCAGGAAAACTGTTATAAAATTGAAACACGTTGGTATAGGACTCCTTCACTTCTACATAAGTTTTCCTCATCCATTCCAGATACACGCTGGAGGTGTAAGAAGGCGAAAGGAACCCACACACACTCCAACAATAGGCGAATGGTTTTTGAGGATTTCCAGGATAGAGGAAATAGAAGAACTAGTACATATTTCTCAGGAACGTATTCAAAAATTTACAACAACATGGGCCTGTTGGACCCACTTTAAATCAACACAACTCTTTCAGACTTATGGCACTTAAGCATTAGTTGCTGCCGGAATATACAGAGGTGGTTAGCCCGCTCCGGACCGTATTGCCTATGGGCCTGTATAGCAACTATACCCCCCTTGCCCCTACCCTTTTCCATCCCCTGTTCCTTTTCTTGCTCTCCATTCTCTCCGCCCTTCTTTTCCCTCTTCCTTCGGTACTCTTCCCCCCTCTCTAAAATCTTTCCTCCTTTCCTACTCTTACGTCCCCCTTTTTTTTTTTTCTTTTCTCTTCTTCATTTCTCACTTACTTTTCTATCTTTTTTCCTACCAAGTATGACAACGTGAACCCCCTTCTGGTTCTGAACTGTTAAGAGGGATTCCCAATGGCCTTAATATCCACATTATTACCATGCTTCATGCCGATGCCCTGGAATCTCTACAGACAATGTTTTCTGTTTTGAACGTATAAGCTGTTATGTGCAAAATCTAATAAAAAAATAATTTGTGGAAAAAATAAATAAAAGAAATAATGTGTTTTTTTCAAAATTGTCGCTATTTTTTTGTTTATAGCACAAAAAATAAAAACCACAGGGGTGATCAAATACAACCAAAAGAACGCTCTATTTGTGGGAAAAAAAGGACGCCAATTTTGTTTGGGAGCCATGTCGCACGACTGCACAATTGTCAGTTAAAATGACGCAGTGCCAAATTGCAAAAAGTGCTCTGGTCAGGAAGGAGGTAAATCCTTCCGGGGCTAAAGTGGATAATGTACATACACAATGTTTTGTTGCACTGCCAAACATTATGTGGTACAAAGCACACACAAAAATGTGTTAAGGTATCCAAAAGGTGGTATAATATTAGCTTGCTTGACATGCAATTACCAGTAAGTCATATTTTATAATCCACAGAAAGGTTTGTTTTACTGAAATAAACCTGGAATGGTGTTGAGTGGTCACTTCAGATGCGGGGAACGCATAGCTGAGATTTTGGTTCCTGTCTTTTAATTGTCTACTAGAATCAAGATAATTTATTACATTTCCTACATTTCTTTCAAAATAATTTTGTTGCACTGACCTATGGTCATGTCCAGATTAAAAGTGACTGTGGTTAGTTGCTCTGTTTGAAAATGTAATAATTGAATTAGGCATTCAGCTGGCTAAATTTCCTTTTTGCTTTGAGGCATAGAACGCCGCATCACCCGCAATGCTTGTCGAATGATTTAGTATCACTTGAATAGTTAGTAAACTTGCACACAGTGCATAAAGCTGGAACAGCACCACAGGAGGTTAATGTAGTCAAGGGAAATTTCTGTTTTATGTTGCAAACTATTTTTTATTTATTTTGCATAGGAAAAAAAACAAGAAATATGAGGAAAGCACTACTGCAAATAAATAATCAGAATTTTAAATTCTTACTAGAGCACACAGCATACCACAGTCCCACAGGAGAAGTCTTTTGTGTGTGTAAGGATGAGATGAATTAATAATACTAAATGTGTTGTCCAGTTTCTGCACTAACGTTTCCTGTTTTATAATAACCTGCTTTGGAATAAACCCCTTTAATTCAAAGCCAGTAATGATGTACAATATAAATGCATAGTTCATAATAGATGATATGAATCAATATTTATAATAAAAAAACACAAGCTGAATAGCATGACATTTTAATATTTCACTAAAATATAAAATATAATATAATAATAATATAATATAAAATATGTATGCCTGCTACTTACTAGCAATAAAAAAATCTAGGTGTGCCTCCTAAATACTATTCAAAACATATTGCAAAACTCCCAGCAAACAGCTAAACATGTTGATTTAATATATATGCTCCCTACTTAAATGTAAATATTAAATCTTCAAAATAGTGGATCAATTTAAAGCTGGAACCTCTTCTGTTATTTATTTCTTCATAAGTTTGGCTTAAAACTCAAATGGCTTTGCAAATGTGTACTTTTTATACCCGGGAGAAATCAACAGATGCATGCAACTTTGTGTCTGCATATTTACACCAGGAAGAAGTTAACAGATATACATTTTTGAGTCTCTTAACAATATTATACTATGTAAAATACATGCATATAGGTAATAGCTAAAAGGTTAAATTCTGATGTTAAAGCGGACTTTGAATCAGAATGTGCTTACTTGTGAGACCCTTGCCCCTCCATGAAAAAAATGCCTTCCACATAAAAGAAAAACATAAAAAAACAAAATACATTTACTTACATTATAAGCTGACTTCTACCCACAGTGCCTAAGAGAGGGTGAGAAAATCTTACGGCAAGATCATGGAAATGGTGTGGATCTCAGATCCATGAAAGGATGCTCTTGCATAGTGCTCAGGTGCCCATCTCATTAGGAATTCTTATGCCGTGTACACACAGTCGGACTTTCCGGCAGAAAAAGTCAGACGGAATCATTTCATCGGATATTCAGATTTTTTCGAAAATTCTGACGGACCTAGAAATAGAACATGTTTTAAATCTTTCAGACATAATCAATTTGTATCGGGAAAACCATTTGTCTGTATGCTGTTCCGACTGACTAAAAACGACGCAAGGGCAGCTATTGGCTACTGGCCTTTTTAACTTCCTTTTTCTAGGCCCGTTGTACGTGTTGTACGTCACCGCATTCTAAACGATCAGACTTTGGTGTGATCATGTGTAGGCAAGTCCGTTTCAGCGGAACTCCGTCAGAACTCCATCGGAGAATCGCCACAGTTTATTCTGACAGAAAAAACGGTCATGTGTACGCAGCATTAGAATTTCCCCATTTTTGTCAGAAGGCTGTGGAAGCTAGAGGAGTATATATTTTTAACTGAGTTTTTTTCTTTTTTTGGTACATTTTTATGGAGGGTTGGGTCTAACAAGGAAGTAGAGCCTTATTTTGATGCAAGGTCTACTAAAATCATTGCAAAACAATCTATTGTCATGTCATGTATAATATTGTATGTAAGCAATATTTTTAATATACATTCAACAGAAAGCATCATTATAATCATTAAAAGTGCCTTTTCACTGGTATTCATATTTTTCTTTTATTACATTTAGTAATGAATGTTTTATTAACACATTGTCTTTGTTTCAATTCACATTAGTGTGTTGTGTTTGCTATGACTTCTGGACAGATGTGGAATCATATACGTGGACCACCTTATGCACATAAAAATCCACAAAATGGTCAAGTGGTGAGTAACTTTATAATCATTACAATTTTGCTAATTTACAGCAGTTGAATGTTCAATTTGCAAGCAAGAGAATAGCAAGAAAAAAAAAAAAACAGGAAGGTACCCTGCACATGATTGGATTATTGATGTGAATACAGCTTCACTTCACTTAGTGAACATTCCCACTTTCTTTATTAACTAGATGCTGACCGCCGACCCTCCAATGACAGCCAGGCGGCGCACCTATTGTGGCGGGAGGCCGTCATATGACGGTCTCCCATTTAAACAGGGAATGCGCGCGATCGTGCGCGCGTATCCCTGTTTCTTCGGTGGCGGCGTGTCACAGAGACACCGCTCGCCACCGAACGGGGTGAACAGCCATTGGTTATGAAGTCACGGCCGATCACACATGGTTACACCCCGGCTGTGCACGGTGCATGATCGCGAGCGCGCTGCGCGTGCACGTCGGTGGCGGCGTGTTCCCCGGGAACACTTCTCGTCACCGACGCTGGTAAACAGCCATTGGCCGGCTGTTTACCCACGTGATCGGCTGTGCCTGAGTACCTGTCACGGCACATCAGGGTACCCGACTACCTGTCACGGTCCATCAGAGTACCCGAGTACCTGTCACAGTCCATCAGAGTACCCGAGTACCTGTCACAGTCCATCATGGTACCCGAGTACCTGTCACAGTCCATCAGGGTACCCGAGTACCTGTCAAAGTCCATCAGAGTACCCGAGTACCTGTCACAGTCCATCATGGTACCCAAGTATCTGTCACGGTTCAACAGTGTACCCGAGTACCTGTCACAGCCCATCAAAGTACCCGAGTAGCTGTCACAGCCCATCAGAGTACCCGAGTACCTGTCACAGCCCATCAGAGTACCTGTCACAGTTCATCTGAGTACCCGAGTACCTGTCACAGTTCATCTGAGTACCCGAGTACCTGTCACAGTTCATCTGAGTACCCGAGTACCTGTCACAGTTCATCTCAGTACCCGAGTACCTGTCACAGTTCATCTCAGTACCCGAGTACCTGTCACAGTTCATCTGAGTACCCGAGTACCTGTTACAGTTCACCTGAGTACCTGTCACAGTTCATCTGAGTACCTGTCACAGTTCATCTCAGTACCCAAGTACCTGTCACAGTCCATATGAGTACTTGTCACTGCCCTTCAGAGTATCCAAATACCAGTCACCAAGCCAACAGAGTACCTGTCACCAGGCCATCAGAGTACCCGAGTACCTGTCACCAGGCCATCAGAGTACCCGAGTAACTGTCACCAGACCATCAGAGTACCCGAGTACCTGTCACCAGGCCATCAGAGTACCCCGAGTACCTGTCACCAGGCCATCAGAGTACCAGAGTACCTATCTCCAGCCCATCAGAGTACCCGAGTACCTATTTGCAGCCCATGTCTCATAGAATATACGTTGGGATGTTTGCTTTCCAAAATGGGGTCATTTTGTGGGTAATTTCACTGTCCTGGTGGTCCAGGACCTTAAAAAGTGTGATGGGTAGGAATGAAATGAGATGTGTCATTTATGCTCCTAGAACGCCTGAACGTACTACTTCAATGTTCGGCCTCTCTATGTGGCCAGGCTGTGTAAAAGTCCTGCACATGTGGTATCGCCATACTCGGGAGGAGTAGCAGAATGTGTTGTGGGTTGTATTTTTTGCTATATACATGCTATGTGTTAGAAATATCTCATAAATTGACAATTTTGTGTAAAAAAAAATGCATTTTAATTTTTTTCCACATATTCCAAAAACTTCTGGAAAAAAAGTAACCATTCAAAAGACTCATTATGCCTCACAGATTATACGTTGGGGTGTTTGCTTTCCAAAATGGGGTCATTTTATGGGAAATTCCATTGTCCTGGTACTCCAGGGCCTTCAAAAGAGTAATAGGTGGTTGAGAAATGAGATGCGTCATTTTTGCTCGTAGAACGTCTGAAGGTACTACATCAATGTTAGTGCTCTGTATGTGGCCAGGCTGTGTAAAAGTCTCACACATGTGGTATCGCTGTACTCGGGAAGAGTAGCAGAATGTATTTTGGGGTGTAATTTGTTGTATGCATATGTTGTGTATGAGAAATAACCTGATAATATGACAATTTTGTAAAAAAATAATAATAATAAAAAAAATCTTCATTTTGCAAAGAATTGTGGGAAAAAATGACAACTTAAAAAAACTCATCATGCTACTTACTTAATACCTTGGAATGTCTACTTTGTAAAAAGGGGTCATTTGGGGGGTATTTGTACTTTCCTGACTTGTTAGTGTCTCAAGAAATGAGGTACACCTGATGTACTGAAGGCCTGATCAGATGTGATCAATTTTCAGCGATTGCCACCATAGTTTGTAGACTCTATAACTTTCACAAAGCCCAAATAATATATACTAATGTGGGTTATTTTTACCAAAGATAGGTAGCAGTATAAATTTTGGCCAAAATGTATGAAGAAAAATTACTAATTAGCAAAAATGTATGACAAAAACAAAGAAAAAGGCATTTTTTTCACAAAATTTACATTTTATTTTATTTATAGCACAAAAAATAAAAATCTCACTAGTGATTAAATACCACTAAAAGAAAGCTCTATTTGTGTGGAAAAAAGGACGCAAGTTTCATATGGGTACAGTGTTGCATGACTGAGTAATTGTCATTCAAACTGTGAGAGCACTGAAAGCTCAAAATTGGTCTGGTCAGGAAGGGGGTGTAACTGCACTGTATTGAGGTGGTTAATCTCGCCATATATCTTCCTTGGTATTACAGTGTTTTACAAATAGAGCAGCCATTATCGTGAATCCCAACTTCAGCTTGATATCAATAACTATAAAAAGTAGTCAGCTCAGCGCTCATGAAAATTAAAAGAAACTTTGATTATGCTGAAAAACTAATCTCCTTCTGAGTGCAGCCCCCCCGCAAACTTCCTACCCTGCCATCTAATGCTATTCCATTTCCAGGTTTAAATGATGCTCAGCATAATGTGTCATCTAACCAACTTCCAGGAAGCTCAGACTGTCATGGATATACCCCCTGGGCCATTATGCCACCTGGGCTCACAGTACTACTGGAAAGAATGCCGCTCACATGTCATTACATAGGTGCTGCTTAGTCCAAGACTAGGAACTACCCAAAGTTGAAACCAGAGAAGAACATAAAATATAAATCACAATTCTATCTCAAAAAGTCACTAAATCAACACAATTGTTTTGTATAGGCATCCAAAGAATGACAATAGTAAATTTTATACCCCTCAACATAAAATGGTGATCGTACTGATCAACAAGTCATAACGTCTGTTCTAGCGTATGTATATGATAGCTGTATTTTTTAAGTACATTGGCCCATTAGCTTTTTTTATGCTTGGTACATCAGTCTACTTTGAAAATATAAATTCCTTCTGCCTTTTATTTCCCTGTCCTTGAAAAGTAACATTGTAGGCCCAGGACAGTGTAAATATTACTTTGTGTACTTTCCGACTGTTTGTAGCGTGCATTAATCTGTAATTTGCATTGTACAGTGTAGAAAGCACATCTTCATGCCAGGTCTGAGCACAAGAGAGACTCAGTGATTACTTTAAATGCACATTCTGCTGTCAATAGACAAGCCTTAGCATACATATGTTGTGCTACAGACTTCCAACAGTTTGTGATCTTTTTCTCCAGTGACTGCATAAATGCAGTGAAATATTGAAGTCATCAGAGTTTCCTAGCAATGAAAAAATGAAACTTAACGTTTTACTTTCATCAAACCAGACATGTCCACCCTGCATCTGGCATTTGCATCTGCGTCTTGAGCATATAGATGCCCCTCTAGCTAGTTGATGATATTGACATTTGTGCAATGGTTATGAATATGTTTAGCAATCTGCTTAGTTTACACAGAGCAAAAAATAAAAATAAAGAAGCTTTCTATGTCTGGCTGCAATGCATTTCATAAACCCAAATTAGGGTAACTTAAATGGGTGTTCTGATTTTTACACAGTTGCAGGTGTTTCTGAATAATTTTACCAGTTAATTGATTGACTTGCTTGGGCTTCCCTTCTGCCAGTTTCTCCACAAACAAGACACTTTAGATCACCTTTCAAAAATTCTCCCACTCTCTAAAAACTTTTAGGCATAGTATGATTCCTTTCATCATGTCTGCTCCTCTCTCATCCCTTGTTGACACCTCCCTGAGGCACAATAAAAAAGATGGTTTATTCTTTTGAGCATCCAAAGTGAAATATTAATTTGTCCTCTCCTGATGAGTTCCAAACAAATATAAGGACTGTCAGAACCATGTCATACACATTTACTTGATGCGGAGTGTAACAATGGCTGCCAGTGTGTATCACTGCTTGATAAATCACACATTTTATTTATTTATACTGTATTTTGCCAGGAAGAAATGCATTGTGAATTTTCCTCTTTCCAAGTACGTACAGTGTACATAATATATAACATTGTTTGGCTTTTCTATTCCATTATTGTATATAAATGTTTCAAGGACACAGTAGCTTGTTTTTAATAGAGTTCTACAGTAAGCATGATCTTTACAAAGGACACACAAGCCTATTACACAATTACAAATTATTTATACTGAGTTATGATAAATAAGTTCCTGGAATTACATGAAAATTAGAAAGTCAACAGAGTAGCAAAATATTAATTTCCCAGTATAATCCTTTTGAATAGTAGCATACTGCTTACTATGCCATATTGATGTCCTTTTGAATCATTTGTCCAGGTGCCTATAGTAGAAAAAACATATATTTTTTTTACTTATGGATGTTAGAATATGAAATAAAGAATTTTAGTGACGGATGTAAAGTAAACCCTAATACAGGCAACATGCTTTAAAGGGCACAAAAAGAGTTTTGGATTGCATGTGATTGATTTTAAGCTTATGCTTACACAGCTTTTGTGAGCAGTTTTTTGTTATTTTTATGCTGGCTATGGAATCTAACCACTGGTTGGGGAGAGAACTGCAGTGGAGGTGAAGCCTTAAAGTGTTACTAAACTCACAACAGTAAAATCTGTCTGTATATGCAGAATAGCATGCTTGTTATACTCACTGTGGAACTTAAGGAGTCAATCCTCTGTATTGTGTAAAAAGGCTCTTTGATCTTGTAAAAAAATTCTTCCCACAAATTATACCCTTTCCTTGATAGCATGCAATTCTTGTTGAAAACCTTCACTTAAGTGAACCTGTGGGGGGAAAAAATGAACCAGGTAAACCAAGATCAGTAACAGATAGCATAATCTAGCACAGTGATGGCGAACCTTGGCACCCAAGATGTTTTGGAACTACATTTCCCATGCATTCTGCTGTGTAGTTTAGCCTCATGGGAAATGTAGTTCCACAGCATCTGGGGTACCAAGGTTCTCCATCACTGACCTAGCACATACCTTGTTTTGCTATGTATAATGTCTTTATGGGCATTGATATTTCCTTAATACAGCAAGAAAAGGTGGGTATAGGACCCAGAAAAAGTTGGTATAAGGTAACCTCAGATAAGGACCGGACTGCTGGGGAATTTCTCCCAAAGTGTGTGCAGGCATTAGTAGGAGCAGTGTTGATACAAAGGAGAGGAGTCTGTGACAGTAGCAGTAATTAGCTGGGGAATGTTATCAGGAATCTCAAAAAAGACTTATAGTTTGACAATTAACCATCCACATAGTTTCATAGTTACATAGTTAGTCAGGTTGAAAAAAGACACAAGTCCATCCAGTTCAACCTTAAAAACAAATAAATAAAATAAATAAATAATCGTACAATCCAAATACCCAATTTTATGCCCACAATTGATCCAAAAAACCCCAGCAGAGCATGCTCCAATTTGCTACAGCAGGGGAAAAAAAATTCCTTCCTGATCCCCCAAGAGGCGATCGGAATTTCCCTGGATCAACTTTACCTATGTTAGTACCTAGTTATATTATGTACCATCAGGAAAGTATCCAGGCCTTTCTTAAAGCAATCTACTGAGCTGGCCAGAACCACCTCTGGCGGGAGTCTATTCCACATTTTCACAGCTCTAACTGTGAAGAAACCTTTCCGTACTTGAAGATGAAATCTCTTTTCCTCTAGACGTAAAGAGTGCCCCCGTGTCCTCTGGGTTGACCGTACAGAGAACAACTCAACACCAAGTTCACTATATGGACCCCTAATATATTTGAACATGTTGATCATATCCCCCCTTATTCTCCTCTTCTCAAGAGTGAATAAATTTAGTTCCTCTAATCTATCCTCATAGCTGAGCTCCTCCATGCCTCTTATCAGTTTTGGTTGCCCTTCTCTGCACTTTCTCCAGTTCCCCGATATCCTTTTTGAGAACTGGTGCCCAAAACTGAACTGCATATTCCAGGTGAGGTCTTACTAATGATTTGAACAGGGGTAAAATGATATCTCTCTCTCTCTGGAGTCCTTACCTCTCTTAATACAAGAAAGGACTTTGCTCGCTTTGGAAACAGCAGCTTGGCATTGCATGTTGTTATTGAGCTTATGGTCTACCAAAACCCCCAGATCCTTCTCCACTATGGATTCCCCCAGTTGTACTCCCCCTAGCGTGTATGATGCATGCATATTCTTAGCCCCCAAGTGCATAACTTTACATTTATCAACATTAAACCTCATCTGCCACATAGTCGCCCAATTAGACAGAGCATTGAGGTCGGCTTGTAAATTGGAGACATCCTGTAAGGACGTTATTCCACTGCATATCTTGGTGTCATCTGCAAAGACAGAAATGTTACTTTTGATCCCAGACCCAATATCATTTATAAAGATGTTAAAAAGTAAGGGTCCCAGCACTGAACCTTGGGGTACACCACTGATAACCTTAGACCATTCAGAGTAAGAATCATTAACCACTACTCTCTGAATTCTGTCTTTTAGCCAATTTTCTATCCATTTACAAACTGATATTTTCAAACCTGTAGACTTTACCTTACACATGAGCCGTGTGTGCAGAACTGTATCGAACGCTTTTGCAAAATCCAAGTATACCACGTCCACCGCCACCCCTCTGTCCAAGGTTTTACTTACCTCCTCATAAAAAGAAATCAGATTTGTCTGACAACTTCTGTCTTTCATGAATCCATGCTGTCTGTTGCTTAAAGTGTTTCTGTTCAGCAAGAACTCGTCGATGTGGTCTTTTATTAAACGCTCCAGTATCTTCCCAGCTATAGAAGTTAAGCTAACAGGTCTATAGTTACTTGGTAAAGACTTTGATCCCTTTTTAAATATAGGCACCACGTTTGCCCTGCGCCAATCCAGTGGGACTATTCCCGTCATTAATGAGTCCCTAAAAATTAGATACAATGGCTCTGAAATTACAGAGCTCAATTCTTTTAGGATCTGTGGGTGGATGCCATCAGGGCCAGGTGCTTTATCCACCTTTATTCTGTCTAAATATTTCTGGACCATATAACTTTTGAGCCATTGTGCATCATTTGGGGCTGTGTCACTATCACCCCCATTATGGACATGCGCTCCCCCATGCTCTTTTGTGTACACAGAGCTGAAGAAAGTGTTTAATAAATTAGCCTTCTCTTTGTCCCCAGTCACCAACTCTAGATTATTTTGTAAAGGGCCTACATGCTCAGACTTGACCTTTTTACTAATAATATATTTGAAGAATTTTTGGGGGTTTGTCCTACTATCTTTTGCAATCTGTCGTTCGTTTTGAATTTTTGCATCCTTGATTTCCTTTTTACATATTCTGTTAATTTCTTTGTAACATTTAAATGACACTAGTGATCCTTCATTTTCATATTTTTTAAAGGCTCTTCTCTTATAGTTTATAGCTTTTATTAACTTTGGCCGTGAGCCACATAGGTTTTGTTTTTAGCCTTTTAAACTTATTGCCCATGGGAATA
Source organism: Lithobates pipiens (assembly GCF_037356315.1). Taxonomy (NCBI): domain Eukaryota; kingdom Metazoa; phylum Chordata; class Amphibia; order Anura; family Ranidae; genus Lithobates; species Lithobates pipiens. The sequence continues at coordinate 399,427,760 of NW_027507718.1, read as the reverse complement.
TACTTTGCAGTGAGGTCCCAAACAGTCTTTTTGAAGAATTCCCATTTCTGTTCTGTGCCCATTGAAGCGAATATTCTCTCCCAGTCTAAGTCCTTGAGAGTAGCCCTCATCCTTGGAAAATTTGCTCTCTTGAAGTTAAGTGTTTTTATCTTACCCGTATGTATTTCTTGTTTAGCGCTAACATCAAAGGAAATCATGTTATGATCACTGATACCCAGGTGTTCCTTTATCTGGACATTAGTAATAAGCTCTGCATGGTTTGAGATTACCAGGTCCAACAGAGCTTCATTCCTAGTTGGGGCCTCAATAAACTGGACCATAAAATTGTCCTGTAATAGGTTTATCATTTTTTGCCCTTTAACTGTCCCAGCAGTGCCATTACTCCAGTCAATTTCTGGGTAGTTAAAATCCCCCATTATTATCACTGTCCCAGCCCTTGCAGCCCTTTCCATCTGTGCAAGGAGCTGATTCTCCACCTCCTCATTCACATTGGGTGGTCTATAACAAACTCCAACGATTAACTTTGAACTACACCCATCTAAATGCAGTTCCACCCATAATGCTTCAGACTCATCACACTCTGCATCCACCAGGTCCTCTTTCACACTTGCTTTGAGATCACTTCTCACATAGAGACAGACCCCGCCACCTTTCCTTTTTACCCTGTCTCTCCGAAAAAGTGCATAGCCAGGAATATTAATAGCCCAGTCATGTGAGGATTGAAGCCAAGTTTCAGCAATACTGATTACATCATAGCTCTCCTCATGTACCACAGCTTCCAACTCACCTATTTTGCTTGGCAGACTTCTGGCATTGGTGTACAAATACTATAATGCATTATTACATTTTGCTCTGGTGTTTTTCATATTATTTTTAGTAGTACAAATTGCACTATAGTTTTCAATGGCTGTTTGCAACATGGGAAATTTCTTGTCACCTGCCATATCCCACCCCCCATCTATCCACATTGGGGATCACTGTAGCCCATGAATAGAAGACAAGATATGCCTTATTTGTTTTGAGTGCTATTAATGGGCCCTAGTGTGTGCTGATTTTATTATAACAACGTTGTTATAGTAAATCAAGAGAGGAGAGCGAACAATGGGGTGGGACTTTAAATGAAGCACATGGTTACGGTAGATTAGTTTGGTGATCATAATAAGGATTTATTGGTTGCCAAGGTATACAGACAAAGTATAAGATGTACAAATACGTTCAAATAATGCATGGGTAAGACAATACATCTTTAATACAAGCTTGTGCATACACATAGTGGCAAGACAATCATGTTCCGAAGTACACCAAAAACACATTTAAGGTAAAACCATAATAAAGGGTAGTGCCTGCAAAGCCTCGGGCCTCTTGGATCTTTATGTAAAATAATAAGGTTAGCTGGCAAAGCTTTCTGGGTATAAAGGTATCAAATGATATGGCAGCTCTATGCATTTCGTGGCTAGAAGGCCACTCGTCAGGAGCCAGCACTTGATGGATCTAGAGATAGAAATATTAATATTGGTATAAATTTAGAAAATAAATAAAATAAAATAATCATACATATGGGCGGGGGTAGGATAAGACACCCCCATACCAGATGCAGGTCAACTTACTCAAGTTTGTGCAGTGATAGTGGGGTGCCAAGCAGCATCGGCCATCTAACAGCGTCTCCCACCGTGGGGCCCGTGGGATGCCTCCCCTTGATTGCCTGCCGCGGCTCCCGGTGGGAGAAATTTATACCAATATTAATATTTCTATCTCTAGATCCATCAAGTGCTGGCTCCTGACGAGTGGCCTTCTAGCCACGAAATGCATAGAGCTGCCATATCATTTGATACCTTTATACCCAGAAAGCTTTGCCAGCTAACCTTATTATTTTACATAAAGATCCAAGAGGCCCGAGGCTTTGCAGGCACTACCCTTTATTATGGTTTTACCTTAAATGTGTTTTTGGTGTACTTCGGAACATGATTGTCTTGCCACTATGTGTATGCACAAGCTTGTATTAAAGATGTATTGTCTTACCCATGCATTATTTGAACGTATTTGTACATCTTATACTTTGTCTGTATACCTTGGCAACCAATAAATCCTTATTATGATCACCAAACTAATCTACCGTAACCATGTGCTTCATTTAAAGTCCCACCCCATTGTTCGCTCTCCTCTCTTGATTTGCATAGGGATGGAAATATGTGACCTTACCAGGCCACAATTTCATTCAAAGTCCCAAGGGATGGAAGAATTGACCTTACCAGGCCATACCTTCATCTAAAGTCCCTAACTCCAGTCCTCTATTAATACTTCTATTAGGGATGGAAGCACATGGTTACGCTATGTTGTTTTTAGTTACTGCTAATCCTCTTGCAAATAATTTTGGACCTCAGGATAGCCTGCTTGGATCAAAGTGATATATGGTTTTATTAGTAGTACTTTTGTCTATTATATCCTAATACTTTTACATTTCTCAATTATAACATTCTACTCCTTTAAATATGTCTCGATCCACTTGCGGTTGTTTTGTGGGTTGTTAGCCAGGACAGCTTGCCGTCTCTGATTGGCTGACCCCATCCGGGAGCTGTGATGTGCCTGTCGGCCCCCCCTCTCGCCCTTAGTCCTTGTCGGACTCGGAGGGAGGGGGCGCCGCCATAGCGCATCAGCGTTACGCATCCCGTGCCTGATGTGCTGCGCTCTATGGGCGCTGTTACGTCTATGCATGTGGGAGCTACGCTCGCGAGCGGACTGGGGAATTGGTGGTGCAGGCTGGCCGGGAACCTGATACCCGACTCACCTGGCCCCTCCCCCTTCCATGCTACGCGGCGTGACATCGGTGGGCGGTCCTGGTTTGGCGCCTATATTGGGCGTCCTCCGGTCGGGCTATGACACACAGGGCTTCACTCCACACTGGTTTTAACCTAGATCAGGATCTCTCTCCTCTTCATTTAATCGTAAAATTCCACTTAGGTGTTCAGCTAACTACACTACTGCTTCCTGTGGCATCTGTCACTTTTTCACTTCACTGACGATAATCTTGCTCCTTTCAACTCTCCTCTCTCTACCTCTTCTTAGGCATCAGCCCTTATCACTTCCTTAATTTTCAGCACTGGTTCTTTCCTTTCCTTTCCATCAATCAGTCACTTTCTGGTGTTGAAGTTTTTTTGGGTCACTTCATCTTTTATTTTACACTTAGGTTGCCCTGGTCTCATGCCCGCCCTGAGTGGGGCCCGTGGGATGCCTCCCCTTGATTGCCTGCCGCGGCTCCCGGTGGGAGACGCTGTTAGATGGCCGATGCTGCTTGGCACCCCACTATCACTGCACAAACTTGAGTAAGTTGACCTGCATCTGGTATGGGGGTGTCTTATCCTACCCCCGCCCATATGTATGATTATTTTATTTTATTTATTTTCTAAATTTATACCAATATTAATATTTCTATCTCTAGATCCATCAAGTGCTGGCTCCTGACGAGTGGCCTTCTAGCCACGAAATGCATAGAGCTGCCATATCATTTGATACCTTTATACCCAGAAAGCTTTGCCAGCTAACCTTATTATTTTACATAAAGATCCAAGAGGCCCGAGGCTTTGCAGGCACTACCCTTTATTATGGTTTTACCTTAAATGTGTTTTTGGTGTACTTCGGAACATGATTGTCTTGCCACTATGTGTATGCACAAGCTTGTATTAAAGATGTATTGTCTTACCCATGCATTATTTGAACGTATTTGTACATCTTATACTTTGTCTGTATACCTTGGCAACCAATAAATCCTTATTATGATCACCAAACTAATCTACCGTAACCATGTGCTTCATTTAAAGTCCCACCCCATTGTTCGCTCTCCTCTCTTGATTTGCATAGGGATGGAAATATGTGACCTTACCAGGCCACAATTTCATTCAAAGTCCCAAGGGATGGAAGAATTGACCTTACCAGGCCATACCTTCATCTAAAGTCCCTAACTCCAGTCCTCTATTAATACAACGTTGTTATAGTAGTGATAGGTGGAGGGATGCATTTTTTTTGTAAAGTTGTTATTTTGTTAAAATTTGATATCTTTAAATACTGCATTATCGTCTGGAGTTACCTTATACCAACTTTGTCTGGGTCCTATACCCACCTTTTCTTGCTGTATTAAGTAGCTCTTGGTATGTAGACCCAATCTCCTATGGGGCGGAATGGTGGATGCACCATTTTAGTCCCTCACTGATTCCCCTGCCTAAGGGTGCGTCTGCCCCTTTTCAGTTTTATAGATATTTCCTTGGATCCAGCAGATCACTAGTCACTGGCCATTTCATGATGGAATGTGTGTGAAGGACTAACCTCTTCCCTCTTATGGGAAAGCAATGGTAAATCAAAAGATATAACAAAATAATTACAGTGCTGAGTCAATAATATAAATTATTCTTCAGTGTAAAAATCCATGCACAATAGATCATTTAATAAATATTGGGATCAAATAAAGTCCTCCAAACAATACATGAAAATATTTTTAAACAAAATGTAATTCAAATCAAATAAGTTCAAATAAAGAAATCCAATGGTGTAATGACCCATTAAGTTCCCATCACCAATATTATTCTTCCAAGTGTAGAACAATCTTTGATCCAATGTGACCACCACCACTAATAGTGGAAAATGCATTTACCAGAAGTGTGTGCCTATCTTCCTACAAGATTAGACAAACACAGCTTAGTATTAATTCCAAAGATCTTCCAAACAGGTGCAGTCTACTTTAAAGTGTTAATAAACCCAGTAATATGAAAATAGTTCATCACCACCCCCCCCCCCCCCCCATGCCCACAGCTTATAAATCTTCTTTTCACATTGAAATACTGCCACTATATACCTTTTTGACTGATCTGTATACCACAGTCATGTGATAGACTGCAGAGTCTGCCTGAGTGCTGACTGTTCAGGTAGGAGGAGATTTCCGCTACATCTTGTGTCCTCATGCTTTTATGGGAGAGGGATCATCCATTAATCAAGCTGTGACATCCCACCCACGTGTTCTTTTTTAGTCACTGGGCACAGAGGAGGAGGGAGGGACTGCGTTGTCATTTAGGATCTGTATACATGCCCAAATGTGTGATGTCATACCATGTGACCTGAAAAGCTCAGCTCAAACAAGGAAATGTTCTCTCTAGCAATAGACACCAAACTGAGCATGTGTGGCAGTACTACCCTCACTGTGTCTTATCTGGCCTTGCCAAGAGTGACCCTGCAGGAGGGGGTGGATCTGTCCATACGCGATCAAAGAGCCCTTTTAAACAATACAGAGAATTAACCCCTTAAGTTCCACAGTGAACATAACAAGCATGCTATTCTGCATATACAGACAGATTTTACTGTTGTGGGTTTAGTAACACTTTAAGGCTTCACTTCCACTGCAGTCCTCTCCCCAATCAGTGTTTAGATTTCATAGCCAGCATAAAAATAACAAAAAGCTGCTCACAAAAGCTATACAGAGACACCATTGGCTGCCAGCCACTCTAATTCTTTCAAGCTTACAGAAACAGCAAAAATAACAGGACACAGTTCCTACTCCTGCCCAACATCAGATTTTCCATACACGTTTCGTCTGTTCTGACTTCATTAATGGAATCCCCTTTGATGTCAGAACAGACTAAACATGTAGGAGACGCTACACCACAAGACTACAAATAATCACAGGGCTATATGAAAGCCTTTTTAGCCTGCCAGCAGGAAAATCATATAAAAATCTGATTATATCTGATTAAAATTATTTAAGCTGATGTGCTAATTTAAACATTGTTTCAAAGCTGCCTGAATTGTATTAGCAGGTCATTTTATCATTTTAATGCTACTAAGTTGCACATTGAATATTCTTTTTTGACCCTCACTATCATGCTGGAGCAATGCTGATTTTAAGACAGCTCCACTTAGATTCTAATTTCCCTTATGATATCACTTCTAGACTTCCATTGGCCCACTGAGAAAATGTAGAAATGAACTCAGATCTGATCATTTTATTCAAAGTAATTGATTTTTGCTGCGTGAATTTGGGATTCATGATATTCTCTTCTTCTGGTTCATTACCAAATAAATACATTTTATCATTGCAGTGTGGTGTCACAAAATATAATTAGGTATGAAAATGTGGCTTCTACCATTATTAATTGTAAATTTCCCATGATGTGTTCAAGTTTGAAGCAAGGAATGTGCCTAAAGCTTGTATATATATACAGCTTTTTCTCTCTGTCATATACTATGTTTTATTCACTCCTATAGCATCGAGTGCAATAGAAATTACATGACATCTATTACTTTGTTTGGTTTTGAACCTTATTTATAAGTTGATCTCCTGTGGCACACTTAATGGGATTTCAGCAATAGAAGGCACCAGTTTGAGTTAGATTTCTCTTAACCGAATAAATATATGTTTATACATAAGGGACATAAGAGGACATAAATGAAACTTGTGATTATTATTTTCCAACATTACATGTTAAAAGTAAGTGTATCAAAAATATATTGAAATGTTTTTATGTATTGGATTCTGACAGCCAGATTATAGTAGCCAGTTTTCCCTTCTGTACACCCATAAGTGACTTTCCCATCCACAAACAGGAGTGCTTTGCAGCATTTAGCAAAAGTACTGTAATGGAAATACATGCAGGTGTTACCTAGGGTGGTCTAAATGCAAATGCAGCCTGTCCAGTTATGCACACTCATCCAGACTGAGATCCACCCATCAAGGCATTTTATTATTTGCATAACTCCTCCCAAGTGACAGAGAAGTGCTGTCACCCAGTGATGAAATAATGTATGTAACTAAAACCGGTTTTATTTGAAAATATCAATAGCATGTTGAATGGGAGGTGGGTAAGAAAGGAAAAATATAAGCAAAAAGTGGATCCAAGCTCCGAGCTTGCATTTTCAGGCTGATAAATTTGCAGGTTTAAATTTATTGACGGCTTTCTTGTAAGGTTAAACCCAATTGCCATGTCACATTTCATTCTAAGTATATTTCTGCAAAAAATATTTGTTTTTTGTAATTTTCACTATACAATGCATATACAGTACATGTATACAGCGACATAAATTTAAATTTTTATCTAGATATTCCCTTTAAAACTCATACAGGGGCTCATGTGCCAAACATGCGGCCCTTGGAGCCACACATGGCCCTTTCACACTTATTGTGCAGCCCTTGGAACCCCTGCAGACAGCAGCCCATGTTTTTCTTACCTGGGTGCTTACTCAGGCCAGTGAAGGAAAACATTTTTTTTAGCTTAGTTAGATGTTTTGGTTTATTTATTTTTCATACTGTTTGACTTTTTTTCTATACTTGTCTCTTTTTTATGTATCACCTTCTGATCCTTTATAGATCTTGTTGTGGCACAAGTCATTTTTAAATGGGCTTTAAGGAGTGTTAATGCAAAGAAGCTCTGATCTCTAGTAGTCTAATCGAATGTTCCTCCAGCACTTGACTGTTTCCGATAGTATGTCTGCAGTCTTCAACAACTCCTATAGCATCTTTACAGTCTCTGACCATCTCCTGCAGCATGTGTGCCATCTTTAGCCATCTTCTATTGCAGGAGTGTTCAACCTGTGGCTCTCCAGCTGTTGCGGAACTACAAGTCCCATGAGGCATAGCAAGACTCCGACAGCCACAAGCATGACACCCAGAGGCAGAGGCATGATGGGACTTGTAGATTTGCAACAGCTGGAGAGCCACAGGTTACGCACCCCTGTTTATTGCATGTCTGCAGCATATGACAGTTTTCTGTAGTATTACATTCACTAAATATTATTTGCAGATCTGTACTTGTGGCCCTCCATATCACAAAAGTTGACCATTATTGTTCTGGGAAGTAGTGTTAGCCATCAATTAATGCAGAAAGATTGTAGTTTATGTGATACCCATTATTGGCCACCTCCAAACCTCCACTTTTTAGCAAATGAAGGATTGATTTTGCCTTCTGTTTTGGGCAGTTTTCAGGCCAATGAGTGCAAATTTTGCTCCAATATTTTCTGCTAATATGCTACAACTATCTTGACATCAAGTTTGACTAAATTTCCTGTGCTGCTGCAGATCACACACTCATGTTTGGTTGTTGTGACCATGAAGTTATTTTTGGTCTCATCACTCCAAATGAGTTTGTTTCAGAAGTCTTTGGGTCTTCTTCATGTGCTGATTGAACTGTTTTGTGAAGTTGGTGCATCAAAAATGGCTGATATTTTACAAATTCTGCTAGGATTATGTCAAGTAATAAACACAAGTATGAAGCAAACAAACAACTACAAGCAATCTGATAAAATTGCATGCAAAGTAAAAACCAAATACTGAATTACAGGAGGTAATCAGGGAAGTAAGGCAGAGTAGGGAAGGATGGACATGCAGATTAGTGGATAAGAGGTCAAGAACTTGGCAAGAAGAGGTACAAGATTGTACAGGTACAGAATAGTGTAGGCACACAGCCAAATGCAGTGAGCATTAAGCCAGGTAGAGCTTAATAGTGTGCCTGCAACCAGCTTTGAGTTGTGACCAATCTCTGCTGGCTGCTGAAAGACACCTGCTGGTGAATAATTGAGTTACATCATGCCAGTCCAAAAACCACAGTGCCATCAACAGGTACCCTGGCTATCCTGCATATTCGTGGCAGAAATAGGCATGGTGTGACTTATATCTTTAAAGGTTATATTAACTTGTCAGTAACTAAAACGGCATTTTCAGCAAAAGCAGTCAGCAGTGGCAGCCTCATGAAAGGTTCCACTGTTCAGATACCCTTGTCATTTTATATTGTTTGTTACTTGCTTGCTTACATAATTCTGACCACGCTTAGCGAAACATTCTGTCATCTTTTACCAATTGTTATCTTTGTGGCAATCTTGACGAGCAATATAAAACCATGCTCTTTTGCTTTGTGCAGATTTTTGGAGAAGGCATAATTGATAAGCTTGTTTCCAGGAACATAATTAAATTTGACGTATGATATTCATTTATCATGTTTTGCAGATGTTTTATTAATTAAGGTCTTATTATTTCATACAGGATTAAAAATTAAACTAATAATTGCTGAATAGCCCTTAGTCATTTCAGACAATTCAAAATGAGTTTAGTTGTTTCATGATCTCTGTGTAATACATTTTCAGTTTATTACATTTTTGCTGATAAAATAAATTGCTTTTTGTAATTTCTTTTAAAGTTTTTCTAAATATTACTTTGAAGACAGGAATATTTGTAACATTTACTAGTTAAAGGGCAGCTCCATGCTACTTCAACAAGGCATGCTAATCATTAATTGACTTACACTTACTTTTAGAAATAATATTCTCAAAGTCAGACATCATTTTTTAGATAAGACAGGCTTAACTTTACAACTTACATATGACTACATTTACATTTATACATTATATACCTATGCCTTTACGAGAGTGTTTTGTGCTGTTCTATATCATATTTTCTGCCAGCATTTTTGCAGCCTTAAAAATTACACTGGATTTTGTCTGCATCTAAAAAGTCTTTTTTAGATCACTTCAGGCTATATTTTGCAAATATAGATATATAAAACATTAAAAACAAGTGCCTATACTGTTTAAAATTCAGTAATAAACTGTCTCATCCTGCTCTGCACATGCTTAGTTGCTCTGTATTTTTAAGCACTCTTTGTAGGGGTCAATCTACTGAGAGCCTTAAAGTGGCATTAAACCCTCTTATCATTTACAGCCAAGGAAGCTGCTTCTGTTTGATCTGCAACTCCCATGGTGCTGCATATGTGATCAGTTTTGACACCAGCCATTTGGTGGTTTGACAGCTTGATTGAGGACACAAGCAAATGTAGCAATCCCGGCATTCCAGGAATGTAACTGTCTTTTGAAACAGTTACATCAATGGGTTTACTTCTGCTTAATTATTTACTGCTGTTCAGTGGCTCAGGGCTTCAGCAAAATGGCAGCCTCCAGCAAGAAGAAACAGAAGCAATGCTGGAGGAAATTTACAGGACACAGTAATTGTGACAGCATAATTATTAGCATTGAATGTATGTTCCTTGCTAAAGACATTTTTTTTTTATCAAGTTGTTATGGGGAAAATTTCACTTTAAAGACGTTTCTTTTCCTTCCCTACAAAACCTCTTATTCTGTAGAAAAAAATGACAGTTATAGATAAGTAATAATTGTGATATCAGCCCTGCTCCAACTAATTTAAAGTAAAATTCCTGGGATAAAGCTAACTAGTCATAACAATATTCCCTCCCAACATCTACTCTACCTAATCTGTGTAAAAAAGAACTATATTCTTACCTATTTTCAGCCCACTCTACCTGGTTACATGATCAGTTCCCCTGTGTCAGCTAGTGGTGGCTTCAGTGGAAAAGCAGAAGCTCTGACAACAGATGGGCCTTAATAAGCCTATAGGTGATGTCAGTGTTCTCAGTGTTCAGGCATTACCAGCCTTATTAAGCACTGAATAATCTCCCCTGCTGCTGGTGTTGGCTGACAGGGGAGATCTCATGACAAGGCCCGAGCAACCCAAAAATAGTTAAGTATACAGATCTTTCCAACGCAGGTTAGTTAGAATAGTTGTTAGGAGAGGGAAGATAGCTTTTTAGGATTAGTTAGCATTGTCTTTGAATTCCACTTTAAAAATCAGTCTAGTTAGCCTCCATCACATTAGGTGCTGGAAATTTCTTCATTTACATCAACAGGCTTAACTTAAAAACAGAAAAAATATGCACATTAGGGAGACCCCAAATGTAAATGAAAAGTATATCTTTTGCAATGCATGCAAGTTCTTTCAACTAGTGAAGTAAGATTTAGTAGGCTTGTGCAATTCGTTTCGTAACAAATCGAAATTCGGCCAAATTTTGCATCTTTCGGGCATTTGTGTGCATCCGAATGTCCGAATAGAAAAAATAACGAATTTTAACTAATATGAAAGAAATTAAAGTAGATATAATGAATGAATTCGACATGATTCGTTAAAGATCTAATGAAACAAAACGTCAACTCAAAGTAAATCTTACAATCAAATCAGCTGATTATTTTGGGCTGGAGGTTGGATTACTGGCAGAGTGATTCCTTAGAACTGAATGAGAAGGGTGTTTTGTATATAAGCAGAGGAGAAGAGATATTGTCATTGCGTGTGTTAATAGATTCAATAAACAAACAACTTTTCAAACTACAAATCGTTATCACGAATCAATATACATACATAAATATCAAATTTCAACTAATACAAAATAAATTATAGTGGATACAAATGAATTTGACATGATTTGGTAATTATTTAACCACTTTCAGACCGGACCATTTTGCTGGTAAATGACCAGAGGTCTTTTTACACTTTGGCACTGCGCTGCTTTAACTGGTAATTGCGCGGTCATGCAATGTTGTACCCAAACGAAATTTGCGTCCTTTTCTTCCCACAAATAGAGCTTTCTTTTGATGGTATTTGACTGACTCTGCGATTTTTATTTTTTGCGATATAAACGTAAAAAGACCGCAAATTTTGAAAAAAAATGATATTTTCTACTTTTTGTTATTAGAAAAATCCAATAAACTCAATTTTAGTCATACATTTAGGCCAAAATGTATTCAGCCACATGTCTTTGGTAAAAAAAAAGTCAATAACTGTATATTTATTGGTTTGCGCAAAAGTTGTCACATCTACAAACTAAGGTACATTTTCTGGAATTTACGCAGCTTTTAGTTTATGACTGCCTATCTCATTTCTTGAGGTGCTAAAATGGCAGGGCAGTACAAACCCCCCCCAAATGACCCCATTTTGGAAAGTAGACACCCTAAGGAAATTGATAAGAGGCATGTTGAGCCCATTGAATATTTTATTTTTTTGCCGCAAGCGATTGAATAATGACAAAAAAAAATTTTTTTATTTTTTTTTTACACAAAGTTGTCACTAAATGATATATTGCTCACACATGCCATGGTTATATGTGGAATTTTACCCCAAAATACATTCTGCTGCTTCTCCTGAGTACGGGGATACCACATGTGGTCGACTTTTTGGAAGCCTAGCCGCGTACGGGGCCCCGAAAGCCAAGCACCGCCTTTAGGATTTCTAAGGGCATACATATGTCATTTTACTCCTCACTACCTATCACAGTTTTGAAGGCCATAAAATGCCAAGATGGCACAAAACCCCCACAAATGACCCCATTTTAGAAAGTAGACACCCCAAGCTATTTGCTGAGAGGCATGTTGAGTCCATGGAATAATTTATATTTTGCCACAAGTTGCGGGAAAATGACAAACTTTATAAATTTTTCACAAAGTTGTCACTAAATGATATATTGCTCACACATGCCATGGGCATATGTGAAATGACACCCCAAAATAAATTCTGCTGCTTCTCCTGAGTACGGGGATACCACATGTGTGGGATTTTTTGGGAGCCTTGCCGCGTACGGGGCCCCGAAAACCAAGCACCGCCTTCAGGCTTTCTAAGGGCGTAAATTTTTAATTTCACGCCTCACTACCTATTACAGTTTTGAAGGCCATAAAATGCCAAGATGGCACAAAACCCCCACAAATGACCCCATTTTAGAAAGTAGACACCCCAAGCTATTTGGTGAGAGGCATGTTGAGTCCATGGAATATTTTATATTTTGCCGCAAGTTGCGGGAAAATTACAAACTTTTTTTATTTTATTTATTTTTTTCACAAAGTTGTCACTAAATGATATATTGCTCACGCATGCCATGGGCATATGTGAAATGACACCCCAAAATAAATTCTGCTGCTTCTCCTGAGTACGGGGATACCACATATGTGGGACTTTTTGGGAGCCTAGCTGCGTACGGGGCCCCAAAAGCCAAGAACCGCCTTCAGGCTTTCTAAGGGCGTAAATCTTTGATTTCACGCCTCACTACCTATTACAGTTTTGAAGGCCATAAAATGCCAAGATGGCACAAAACCCCCACAAATGACCCCATTTTAGAAAGTAGACACCCCAAGCTATTTGCTGAGAGGCATGTTGAGTCCATGGAATATTTTATATTTTGCCGCAAGTTGCGGGAAAATTACAAACTTTTATTTTTTTATTTTTTTTTTCACAAAGTTGTCACTAAATGATATATTGCTCACGCATGCCATGGGCATATGTAAAATGACACCCCAAAATAAATTCTGCTGCTTCTCCTGAGTACGGGGATACCACATGTGTGGGATTTTTTGGGAGCCTAGCTGCGTACGGGGCCCCGAAAGCCAAGAACCGCCTTCAGGCTTTCTAAGGGCGTACATTATTGATTTCACGCCTCACTACCTATTACAGTTTTGAAGGCCATAAAATGCCAAGATGGCACAAAACCCCCACAAATGACCCCATTTTAGAAAGTAGACACCCCAAGCTATTTGCTGAGAGGCATGTTGAGTCCATGGAATATTTTATATTTTGCCACAAGTTGCGGGAAAATTACAAACTTTTATTTTTTTTTATTTTTTTTTCACAAAGTTGTCACTAAATGATATATTGCTCACACATGCCAGGGACATATGTGAAATGACACCCCAAAATAAATTCTGCTGCTTCTCCTGAGTATGGGGATACCACATGTGTGGGACTTTTTGGGAGCCTAGTCGCGTACGGGGCCCCGAAAACCAAGAACCGCCTTCAGGATTTCTAAGGGTGTAAATTTTTGATTTTACACCTCACTACCTATTACAGTTTTGAAGGCCATAAAATGCCAAAATAGCACAAAACCCCCCAAAATGACCCCATTTTGGAAAGTAGACACCCCAAGCTATTTGCCGAGAGGCATGGTGAGTATTTTGCAGCTCTCATTTGTTTTTGAAAATGAAGAAAAAAAAAAAAATAATGTATATTTTTTTTCTTTTTTTCAATTTTCAAAACTTTGTGACAAAAATGAAGGTCTGCAAAATACTAACCATACCTCTCGGCAAATAGCTTGGGGTGTCTCCTTTCCAAAATGGGGTCACTTGGGGGGATTTTGTGCTATCTGGGCATTCCATGGCCTCCGAAACTGTGATAGGCAGTGAGGAATGAAATCTAAAATTTACACCCTTAGAAATCCTGAAGGTGGTGCTTGGATTTTGGGGTACCGTACGCGGCTAGGCTCCCAAAAGGTCTCACACTTGTGGTATCCCCGTACTCAGGAGAAGCAACAGAATGTATTTTGGGGTGTAATTTTACATATAACCATGGCATGTTTGAGCAATATATCATTTAATGACAACTTTGTGCAAAAAAAAAAAAAAAAATAATAATAATGTATTTTTTCCACAACTTTTGTCAAAATATAAAATATTCCATGGACTCGACCTGCCTCTCAGCAAATAGCTTGGGGTGTCTACTTTCTAAAATGGGGTCATTTGGGGAGGTTTTGAACTGTCCTGGCATTTTATGCACAACATTTAGAAGCTTATGTCACACATCACCCACTCTTCTAACCACTTGAAGAAAAAGCCCTTTCTGACACTTTTTGTTTACATGAAAAAATATTTTTTTTTGCAAGAAAATTACTTTGAACCCCCAAACATGAAGTGTTTTTTTAAAGCAAAAGCCCTACCGATTAAAATGGTGGGTGTTTCATTTTTTTTTTTCACACGGTATTTGTGCAGCGATTTTTCAAACGCATTTTTTGGGGAAAAAACACACTTTTTTTTATTTGAATGCACTAAAAATCACTATATTGCCCAAATGTTTGATGAAATAAAAAATATGATCTTAGGCCGAGTACATGGATACCAAACATGACATGCTTTAAAATTGCGCAGAAACGTGCAGCAGCGACAAACTACGTACATTTTTAAAAGCCTTTAAATGCCTTTACAGGTGACCACTTTAGATTTACGGAGGAGGTCTACTGCTAAAATTAGTACCCTCGATCTGACCTTCGTGGTGATACCTCACATGCATGGTGCAATTGCTGTTTACATATGCCACCAGACCAACGCTTGCGTTCCGCGTTGCGCCTTAGCAGGGGGGGACAGGGGTGTTTTTTTTTTTTTTTTTTTTTATTATTTATTTTGCTTTTTTTTTTTTTTTTTTAAACTGTTCCTTTCATTTATATATATTTTTTTATGATTTTTATTGTTATCTCAGGGAATGTAAATATCCCCTATGATTGCAATAGGTAGTGACAGGTACTCTTTTTTTTAAAAATTAGGGTCTATCAGACCCTAGATCTCTCCTCTGTCCTCAAAGCATCTGACCACACCAAGATCGGTGTGATAAAATGCTTTCCCAATTTCCCAATGGCGCTGTTTACATCCCGCAAAATCTAAGTCATGAAATGTTCGTAGCTTCCGGTGTCTTAGGCCATAGAGATGATTGGAGCCATTCTGATCTCTGATCAGCTCTATGGTCAGCTGGCGGAACCACCGGCTGCATTCTCAGGTTCCCTGTTGGGACAGGAGAGCCTGAGAAAACCATGGAAGATGGTGCGGGGGGGGGGACATTCCCTCCCACTGCTTGTAAAAGTAGTCTAGAGGCTAATTAGCCGCTAGGATTGCTTTTACATAAAAGCCGACCGCTGGCTGAAAAGAATGATACCAAGATGATACCTAAACCTGCAGGCATCATTCTGGTATAAGCACTCAAAGTCCCGCAACATACCAGTATGTTGCTGGAACTGGTTGGGCATATATTGTAATTTTTTTGTTCATGCAGCCTGTGGGCTGAACGAAAAAAAAATATTGATCGGTGGGTATGCCCACCATTAGATACCACCCTTCATCCACCCACTTTCTAATGGTGGGCATACATGCACCATTTATATATGCCGAAGCATGGGGGCATCCTCCCGCAAAAGGTAGGAGCAGATCGCTCCTCCACCCCTTATGCCCCCATGCTTCGGCATATATGCTCTTTTTTAACTGTGGTGGTGAAATCACCCCCGACAGTGCTGGAATCGCGGCTTTATGTATCGTGGGAGCAAACGCTGTTGCTGTCAAGATAAATAAATCCGCTCTGCAGCAGAATGGCGTACCTGCTAAGCAAATGATGGTTAACAATAAAACAAAGTAACATTACAGTATAACAGTAGGACTTACCATACCTGCAAAGCAAATACAAAAAAAATCGCAAAAAATAACACATTTAACACAATCTGTGCCTAAAATATATATATGCCGAAGCATGGGGGCATCCTCCCGCAAAAAAGTTATGCCGCGTACATACATTCAAACTTTTCCACGATCCAGTCCGTCCTGAAGCTTTGTGTAGTACATAAGCATTCAGTATAGCCAATTGGAATAAATAAACAGACACTTTTTTGTACCAGCGTCTGGACTTACGGGCAACTAGATACGGCGCCAACAACTGGTCATTGAGGTCCACCCCTCCCATGTTAAGGTTATATTTGTGGACACAGAGGGGTTTCTCCACAATACCAGTCGCCGTAGGAATTTGGACCGTCGTGTCTGCATGAAGGGAGGTAAGAACGAAAACATTCTTATTATCCCTCCACTTCATAGCGAGCAAATTATTACTGCGCAAGCAGGCTCTCTCCCTCAGCCTAAGACGGGACTCTACAAGCCGCTGGGGAAAGCCCCGGCGATTAGGTCGCACGGTGCCACATGCTCCAATCTGCTGATCAAACAAGTGACTAAACAGTGGCACGCTTGTGTAATAATTGTCCACGTACAAGTGGTACCCCTTTCTGAATAAGGGTGACACCATGTCCCACACTATCTTGCCAGCGCTTCCTATGTAGTCAGGGCAGTTCTCCGGCTCTACGTGACTATCTCTTCCCTCATAAACCATGAAACTACGTGTATAGCCTGTGGCCCTGTCACAGAGCTTATACATCTTGACCCCGTATCTGGAACGCTTGTTGGGGACGTATTGTTTGAATGACAAGCGACCAGAAAACTTAATCAGGGACTCATCAACGCAGACAACTTAATCGGGAGTAAACAAGGCTGCAAAACGTTGGTTGAAGTGGTTTA
Source organism: Lithobates pipiens (assembly GCF_037356315.1). Classification (NCBI taxonomy): domain Eukaryota; kingdom Metazoa; phylum Chordata; class Amphibia; order Anura; family Ranidae; genus Lithobates; species Lithobates pipiens. Next base: position 399,410,870 of record NW_027507718.1, on the reverse strand, counting down.
TGAGGGGCCGAATTTTGTAGAGCCGATCGTACTCAGGGTCTCCACGAGGACGACAGAGTTCATTGTCGCTGAAGTGCATGAACCGCAAAATCTGCTCGTATCGTGCCCTGGACATGGAAGCAGAGAACACGCGCATATGGTGAATTGGGTCAGTGGACCAATATGACTGCAACTCACTCTTTTTGGTTATGCCCATGTTGAGGGAGAGGCCCAGAAAGATTTTAAATTCGGAAACCGTAACTGGTTTCCATTGTCTGGCAAGGGCGGACTGGGGAATAGTGGCGATGTGTTGAGCAGCATACAAATTGGTTTGGTCCACAATAGATCTAAAGAGATCTTCGGTGAAAAACAGTGAGTAAAAGTCAAGTGTCGTAAAATCAACTGTTTCCACGTTAATGCCAGGTTGGCCAGTGAATGGGGGAAGTACGGGTTCTGCAGAAGTGGTGGGCACCCAAATAGGATTGGCGAATTCTGCAGGAAGGGCACTATGGGTACGACGGGCCTGTCTTTGTCTTCTTCTTGGTGGCAGCGGGACACTACTTGTGCTTGCCACCTCGCCAGCTTGAACTGCACTTATGGGACTCGCCACGTCACCACGTGTTACTGCAGTGCTGGATGTAGGTCCAGGGTGTACTAGGCCGCTGGTGCTTGCCAGTTCACCAGAAGGATGAGCGGCTCTAGTACGTCTCTGCTCCATACGAGTGGCCTGCGGTTTATGCACCTCAACAACAGAATACATTCGGGATCGGGCACACCTGTCCCTAACAGAGGCCTCATCTCCGTCGTCAGAGCTATCTGTCATGGAGCCGCTGTCCTCTACAGGATCGTATTCTGAGCCTGAATCTGACAGATGAGTGACGTCCTCTTCACTATCTGTCATGCTCAGAAACGTGTAGGCCTCTTCACTAGTGTACCTTCGCTTTGCCATTTTGGGCTCTAAATTTAGGGGTACACTAGTGAGACTCACAGGTAAAAAAGCACCTAGCCTGTCAGCGACTGTTTCAAAACGCTACAAAAAAAACTGTTAGCGATCGCAGGGATCAAGCCTGACTCTGCGAACGCTGCAGTTATGTGTGTTGTGTTTTGTAAGTGACAGTGATCGATCGATACTGCACTTGGGTGGGCTGGGCTGGGCTTGGCGGAGGGGCTAAACGCAGGTGCTAGCGGGTATCTGGGCTGATCCCGCTAACAATGCGTTTTGGGAAACCTAAAATGCAGGCAATGCTAATATAGATCTGATCAGATACTATATTACTAAGGGAGGTGTATGCTTTGCGCGTGGGTGTTAGCGGTACTGGCACTAACCTGACGCTGGGGCGACGCAGGCCTTATCTGACCCTCAAACTTATATCACCCGCCGGGTGATCAGGGGGTTAAACCTTTATTAGGTAATAAATGGCGGGTGCCCTGAAACAAAAAAAAAATAACTAACCAACCAGCGTCACCTGTAACAGTTATATGGTGATCACTGGTGAAAGGGTTAACTGGGGGGCAATCAGGGGGCTATGCGGTAGTATATGGGGGTCCCTGACGCTATAAAAAGCTGCGGCGAACCCAAATACTTACCTGCCTAACTAGCGTCACCTGTGACACTAATACAGCGATCAGAAAAAAATCGCTTATTAGTGACACTGGCGACGGGGGGTGATCACGGGGTTAAACCTTTATTGGGGGGGTTAGGGGGGCACCCTAGAGCTAAAGGGGGCTAACCCTAACTGCCCTAACAGTTATTACAGTCACAAATGACACCAATGCAAAAAAAAAAAGAAAAAAAATGCACTTGGTGTCACTGTGACTGGGGGGGGGCAGGGGTGATTGGGGGGTGATTGGGGGGTGATCAGGGGGGTGAAAAGTGTGCCTGGCGTGTTCTACTGTTAGTGTAGTGTGTTGGTGCAACTCACCGATCCTCTCTCCTCCGTGCCGGAACGAAAAAGACCGACACGAGGAGAGATTACATCATTTCCTCTCCTGTGTTTACATTACAGGAGAGGAAGTGATGTCACGAAGACTTTCTATTCGTCGGGAGCGATCGCGAGGGGGTGGCCATGAATGAATGGCCGCCCCCTCATCCCGGATCGGTCCCGTACGAATACCGACCGCCGCAGGCACCGGGCGGGGGCCCGATCGGGCCCCCGACCCAGGGGAAGGCAGGGACGTACATGTACGCCAATATGCCTGCCCGTGCCATGCTGTCGACGTACATCGTCGTGCGGCGGTCGGGAACTGGTTAAAGATCTAATGAAACAAAAGGTCAACTCAAAGTAAATCTTACAGTCCAATCAGCTGATTAATTTTGTGCTGGAGGTTGGATTATTGGCAAATTGCATTCCTGAGAACTGAGTGGGTGTTGTATTGTATTTGAGCAGAGGAGACGAGATATTGTCATTGTATGTGTTAAAAGATTCAACAAACAAACAACTTTCCAAACTACAAATCATTATCACAAATATATGTACATACATAAATATTGAATTTCAATGAATACAAACAAAATCATAGCGCATATAATGAATGAATTCGCCATGATTCAAGATTCAGTATAACGAAAATCGACACTCGAAATAAACAGAAATAACAAAATATCCGAAAACATATTAACGTAACATAGCTAATATAACAGAACGAAATTATGTATTTTACAAATGACAACGAACTGGAACTAAACAAAATTTTCTGTTATGCACAAGTCTAATAATTAGATTCCCACCCAGTACTTGACTGAAGTGCTCAAAACGAAATAAAGTGAACCGTTCCTTTGCATATACAAGTCAAGGAAAAAAGTTCACTAAACTTAGCTTTCCATCTTATACCCAACACTCCTATAAGCCGGTGTGAAGTGAAATAGTCAGCAGTTTTTGATATGGAAGAGCATGTGACTCACTCCCTCTCTCAAATGTGACAGCACTGTTTTTCAGAGATTGGCCCAGCACTGTTACATGGGGCCAGGGAAGGAGTCTATAGTTCTGGGTAAGCTGCAACAAGTTGGTTTAGAGCTTACATTCAGCTTTCTTTCCTTAATGCCATTGGCTAGAGAGAGAGAAAAATGAATATAAGCTACTGTGGACTAAGTTGACTTCTTTCTTTGCCTTGCATTGGCATACCTTAATTGTTTTTTGGCTCAAAAGTCACTTTAGCGTCACCTTTTATGGGGTACTGTACCATTTAGTTTCTAATACACATATTGTGCAACCCATTTTTTGACTGTCTACTGTTTTGTTTCACCCTGTTTTTGTTATTCGAGTTTGAGTTTTCCAAATCTGACCTAAATACTACTTCTAAAATGCTAAAATCTAACAAAGAAAGACAAGTGTTTCTTACAGTCAGCATCCAGATGTTTGAAAAGCGCTGACTTTTCTGTCTAGAATAGCATAACTGCAGACATTTGTTGTGTGTTTACCAAAGGGATCAGAGCTACATCTTCACCAGCTGGCCACCTGTAGAAAAAAAAACATATGGCCTTGTCTTTTTTTGAGGAAATCTGAACAAAAGAAACATTATATCATGCTCAGTTTTACCAGGCTAAATTGTGATTTAAAATCTGCAAATCTTTAACCTTATATTCATGTTTAGACCTAAAAGGTTTTGTAATGAGATGACATTATGCTGAAATACAAAGTAAACTTCAGAACTAAATTCCAGCAGACTGTTGATAATGTAGGATGGGGAAACATCTGGACTGGGACTCTTGTAGGCATTAAGTAAAATTGCAAATACACAGTAGACCAATGTGTGCATCACTTGCTAATGTGAAGCAATGTATCCTAATTGTAAAACAAAATGTTGATCCCTTGCATCAGTTTGTCAATTTGTATGTGTGCTTCTAAATTTAACGCAATAACAATTTCTTACCAGTTCTGAGGAAGGCTTAGCCTTCTATTCATTTTTATAATCAAATTATACGCATTACATATTTTCTTGTATACTTTACTATATTGTTTGCTATACAACAGATTAATCCAGATCCCCTTTCTCTCCCAATGAATATAACAATGGATCCATACATGAGACATAATTGATTTCCACAGTATCGAGATTCTTATGAGGAATTTCCAAATGACCTCCTATTTGGTGGACCGGTAGATTTCTTCTTGATGAATAGAACTATATATATTTTTTTCCGCTATTTATTGTGCAGACCCTCCAACATCACCACTCCATTACTAAACCCTACTGATCCTCTCTGTCTTTCTGATTACAGTCACATGATGTTTAACTGAACCCTTCCCAAGTGCTAATTTATTAAACTTCTAAGATTATAATCAAGAAGACAAAGATATGATCAGAAGCAGGGGTTATATGCTGGAGTGTAGTGTAATAAAATCTTATTTTATTATATTCAAATGGGAATGTTAACTAATTACAAAATAAAATGCCAATGAAATTAACTTCTGCATTAGTGAAATCTGTGAAATAACAAGCAAACACAACATTTTAAGCTTTCCTATGGTATCTATTCAAAGTAGGACTTTCCCCTCCTTCAATTAAAAAACAATATGTATATATTTTCAGATGCATTTTTCCTAAAATGAGATAGGTCATAGTTGTATACATAAAGTGTTAACTTTTTGTAATCTTAAGATAGATAGCTAGATAGATAAATAGATAAATAGATAGATAGATAGATAGATAGATAGATAACTAGATAAAATGTCAACCGTTTAGAATAATTCCATCTTTGTAAAGGAAAGAAATAAACAATCTCCTTTGGGTGATCAATGCACATTGCAAGGATTTTAATAAACCTTGCTGCAGATTCCTACCTGTCTCTTCTCTGGAAAAAAAAAAGCTGTTTGTCCCTTGGATACTTATTCTGAATGGAAATGACTAAATAATTTTAATCAGCTAGTGCACTTTTGGGGCTCTGATGAGAAAGTTGCAATGTCTGCATTTCTTTAGGGTGTATCTTACACAAAATTAAGTTCTTAGTTGAAGGGTTGCCTAAAAATTGACTTTTGCCACATTTAATTGCATTTACAGAAAATGACAGCGTTGCAGTTCGAAAAGGAAATTAGAGTTACTCTTTAAAACATACAATTACTCATGGTGACTTTCTCCTCATGTCCCAAATTGTAAACCCTTTTCCTCCCATTATCTAAATAGGCTCTCAGGCATGCCATATGTCCACAGAGAGTCCTAAGGCATGAATCAGGAGTATGAACATCAGAGTGACTATGCCACTGTTTCATTGTAAAGCACTGGGTGAGCATTGTCACCCTCATAGAAATTACATTTTAAAGTGCATTTTGTTTAAATAAGGCAACATAAAATGGCTATTAAAATTACAAGGTGCACTTCAAGTATCCAATATATAAATTCATAGATTTTGGATTTAGATATACTTAAACAATTTTTGCAACCTATTGGGTAAGAGAGTAACTAATATGACCTACCTTGCAATGCCTGTGTAAAGGGTAATTAGACTTTTATGCACCACTAATCTATCAGCATAACAGCTACCCAATTAGCACCTTCTGAAGGAAGTCAGCAATGGCAGTCCCCATATATAGTATCTCTAATGTTAGGTTTACTTGTATTGTAATGATTATAAAAAAAAACAGTTGCAATCATTTTAAGAAAGCCATTTTACAAATCCATCCAATTTTCCATCTTGGCAATAAGTTTACTAAGTTGTGCCATTTGTCACCTATGTATTTTTCTGTGACAGTTGACTTTACAGTTGTAATAGTGGTTGTATTGTGGCAAGTGGTATATATTGATCAGGACAGACTGTAATGCTATTCTGTATTCTGATGGGATTCAGCACTCATAATTCGGTCAATTGGGTGCTGCAGAACAATTTGGTTGCCTGCCACAAGTCATTTTCAAGAAAACTCTGGTGAAAATTGATCAGAAACCAACTCTTTATCTTTTGGGCTTCCAGGAAAAAGCAAACAAAAAAGCTTTAAAACAACTGCAACAACTTTACATGGCTGATATGCATTACATTTGCTGAGCATTACTTATCACTGTGAGGCATATTTTGTGTTTCTTAACCACTTTCAGACCGGACCATTTTGCTGGTCAATGACCAGAGGTCTTTTTACAATTTGGCACTGCGCTGCTTTAACTGGTAATTGCGCGGTCATGCAATGTTGTACCCAAACAAAATTTGCGTCCTTTTCTTCCCACAAATAGAGCTTTCTTTTGATGGTATTTGATTGCCTCTGCGATTTTTATTTTTTGCGATATAAACGTAAAAAGACCGCAAATTTTGAAAAAAAATGATATTTTCTACTTTTTGTTATTAGAAAAATCCAATAAACTCAATTTTAGTCATACATTTAGGCCAAAATGTATTCAGCCACATGTCTTTGGTAAAAAAAAAAAGTCAATAACTGTATATTTATTGGTTTGCGCAAAAGTTGTCACATCTACAAACTAAGGTACGTTTTCTGGAATTTACGCAGCTTTTAGTTTACGACTGCCTATCTCATTTCTTGAGGTGCTAAAATGGCAGGGCAGTACAAAACCCCCCCAAATGACCCCATTTTGGAAAGTAGACCCCCTAAGGAAATTGATAAGTGGCATGTTGAGCCCATTGAATATTTTATTTTTTTGCCTCAAGCGATTGAATAATGACAAAAAATTTTTTTTTTTTTTTTTTTACACAAAGTTGTCACTAAATGATATATTGCTCACACATGCTATGGGCATATGTGAAATGAAACCCCAAAATAAATTTTGCTGCTTCTCCTGAGTACGGGGATACCACATATGTGGGACTTTTTGGGAGCCTAGCCGCGTACGTGGCCCCGAAATCCAAGCACCGCCTTCAGGCTTTCTAAGGGCGTAAATTTTTGATTTCACTTCTCACTACCTATTACAGTTTTGAAGGCCATAAAATGCCAAGATGGCACAAAACCCCCACAAATGACCCCATTTTAGAAAGTAGACACCCCAAGCTATTTGCTGAGAGGCATGTTGAGTCCATGGAATATTTTATATTTTGCCACAAGTTGCGGGAAAATTACAAACTTTTTTTTATTTTTATTTTTTTCACAAAGTTGTCACTAAATGATATATTGCTCACGCATGCCATGGGCATATGTGAAATGGCACCCCAAAATAAATTCTGCTGCTTCTCCTGAGTACGGGGATACCACATATGTGGGACTTTTTGGGAGCCTAGCCGCGTACGGGGCCCCGGAAACCAAGCACCGCCTTCAGGCTTTCTAAGGGCGTTACAGTTTTGAAGGCCATAAAATGCCAAGATGGCACAACCCCCCCCCCAAATTACCCCATTTTGGAAAGTAGACACCCCTAAATTTAAGGGTACACTAGTGAGACTAGGTAATAAATGGCGGGTGCCCTGAAACTATAAAAAAAAATAACTAACCAACCAGCGTCACCTGTAACAGTTATATGGTGATCACTGGTGAAAGGGTTAACTAGGGGGCAATCAGGGGGCTTTATGCGGTAGTATATGGGGGTCCCTGGCGCTATAAAAAGCTGTGGCGAACCTAAATACCTACCTGCCTAACTAGCGTCACCTGTGACACTAATACAGCGATCAGAAAAACGATCGCTTATTAGGCTGGGTTCACACTGGAGCGATGCGGGAACGCCACGAATCCGCGGCGGGTTCCCGCATCGCATGCCTCCCGGCGGCAGTTCACACTGCCCTATGCGAACTGCTGGGAGTGTCAGTGAAATGTTAATGACACCCCCAGATCAGTTCGCATATCGCAGTGCGATCTGCAAACTCGGATCGCATGGTGTGAACACCCATGCAATCCGATTCTACTGCGGACCAAAAAAAGGGTCCCGTGCGAGTTTGCGGCGGGTGCGACACGAATTCAGCCATACTATCTGTATGGCTGAACTCGAATCGCACAGAGATCGGATGTGATTTGCACTGCAGTGCGGTGCGAATCACATCCGTTCTCATAAACCGCTGCAATGTGAACCCAGCCTTAGTGACACTGGCGACGGGGGGTGATCACGGGGTTAAACCTTTATTGGGGGGGTTAGGGGGGTACCTTAGAACTAAAGGGGGCTAACCCTAACTGCCCTAACAGTTATTACAGTCACAAATGACACCCGCCGGGTGATCAGGGGGTTAAACCTTTATTAGGTAATAAATGGCGGGTGCCCTGAAACTATAAAAAATAACTAACCAACCAGCGTCACCTGTAACAGTTATATGGTGATCACTGGTGAAAGGGTTAACTAGGGGGCAATCAGGGGGCTTTATGCGGTAGTATATGGGGGTCCCTGGCGCTATAAAAAGCTGCGACGAACCTAAATACCTACCTGCCTAACTAGCGTCACCTGTGACACTAATACAGCGATCAGAAAAATTATCGCTTATTAGGCTGGGTTCACACTGGAGCGATGCAGGAACGCCACAAATCCGCGGCGGGTTCCCGCATCGCATGCCTCCCGGCGGCAGTTCACACTGCCCTATGCGAACTGCTGGGAGTGTCAGTGAAATGTTAATGACACCCCCAGATCAGTTCGCATATCGCAGTGCGATCTGCAAACTCGGATCGCATGGTGTGAACACCCATGCGATCCGATTCTGCTGCGGACCAAAAAAAGGGTCCCGTGCGAATTTGCGGCGGGTGCGACGCAAATTCAGCCATACTATCTGTATGGCTGAACTTGAATCGCACAGAGATCGGATGTGATTTGCACTGCAGTGCGGTGTGAATCACATTCGTTCTCATAAACCGCTGAAATGTGAACCCAGCCTTAGTGACACTGGCGATGGGGGGTGATCACGGGGTTAAACCTTTATTGGGGGGGTTAGGGGGGTACATTAGAACTAAAGGGGGCTAACACTAACTGCCCTAACAGTTATTACAGTCACAAATGACACCAATGCAAAAAAAAAAAAAAATGACATTGGTGTCACTGTGACTGGGGGGCAGGGGTAATTGGGGGGGTGATCGGGGGGGTGTGAGTGTGCCTGGCATGTTCTACTGTGTAGTGTCGTGTTGGTGAAACTCACCGATCCTCTCTCCTCGGTGTCGGAACGAAAAATATCGACACGGAGGAGAGATTACATCACTTCCTCTCCTGTGTTTACATTACAGGAGAGGAAGTGATGTCACGGAGCATTTCCATTCGTCGGGAGCGATCGCGAGGGGGTGGCCATGAATGAATGGCCGCCCCCTCATCCCGGATCGCTCCCGAACGAATACCGACCGCCGCAGGCACCGGGGGGGGCCCGATCGGGCCCCCCACCCGCGGGAAGGCAGGGACGTATATATACGCCCATATGCCTGCCCGTGCCATTCTGTCGACGTATATCGTCGTGCGGCGGTCGGCAAGTGGTTAAATACTTTTATTAAATGTAAAGTAGTAAAATTGTCCTGGTAAAAAAAAGATGTAGCCAACTTTGTGCAACATTTACTCTGTAAAACACAAAAGAGGAATCGGGGTTGATTTACTAAAACCAGAGAGTGCAAAATCTGGTGCAGTTGTGCATGGTAGCCAATCAGCTTTTAACTTCAGCTTGTTCAATTAAACTTTGATAAAACAAGCCTGGAAGCTAATTGGTTTCAATGCAGAGTTGCACCAGATTCTTCACCCTCCAGTTTTAATAAATCAACCCCTTTGTGTCTAATGCAATGGAGGCTTGTCTAACACAAAGGAAAGGAGGTTTCTTTACCTCTTGTCTATCTATCTATGAATCCCAGGATTAGCTGGGTAAACAGATTACAGACCTTTGGCTGAAAACTGCAAAGTTCATAGCCAGAAATAAGGAACAGAACATAATGCAGTGCATCCCCTTTGGTCAGCTGAGTCACAAAAGCCAATTACCTGAAGGAATCAATAGCCCATCTCCCTATAGTGTCATAATGTCAGACAATGTTAGGACTGTTAGGGGGATCCAATGCTATACTGTGGATTACAATGGTGGGCTACATATCTTTTGGTGACCTTCCTCTTTCACGGATCCATAGACACAACACTGCTTCTTTGGACAACTTTTCTTTTTTTAATTCTTTATTTAAAGAGTTCCTAACTTTTTAAAAAAAATGTATTGGCCTTATAGTGGAGGCTATTGATTGTTATTATTGTTTTTTGTTTTTTTGCTAGAGCATTTTTTAACCACTTAAAGAGGTTGCAAACCCTTTATAACCACTTTTTGCTGCAGGTAAGCCTATAATTAGGCTTATCAGTAGCTACACTGGATATCTCCTAAACCTGCATGGTGGTTTAGGAGATATCCCCTGTATTTGCATGTGCCGACATCATCGGCACATGCGCACTGAAGCAAACTGAAGCAATGGCAAGTACGTGACGTTGCTTCGCTTAGACTATGCTGTTACTGGCGGCTCCCATGCGCATGCGCATACTAGCTCATTATGCCTTTGTCTTGCAGGGTTTTTTTTTTTTTTTTTTTAAGGTTTACAACCATTTTAAGGACCGAGCCACTTTCTGAGATTTGTTGTTTACAAGTTAAAAATTGAACAACCTAGAGAATAAAATGTCGGTTGTTGCAATACTTTCTGTCACACCGTATTTGCACAGTGTTCTTACAAACGCACTTTTTTGGAACAAATACACTTTTTTTAATAAAAAAATAAGACAACCTAAAAAATTAGACAAACTTTTACCCTTAAAAATCTCCATAGGTGACATTTAAAAAATTCTACAGGTTGCATGTTTAGTGTTACAGAGGAGGTCTATCTCTACCAATCGCGATGATACCTCATGTGTGTGGTTTGAACACTGTTTTCATATGCGGGCACTACTCACATATGCGTTCGCTTCTGCGCATGAGCTCGGCAGGATGGGGGGGTTACATTTTTTTCTCTTATTTATTTTACCTTATATTTTACATTTTTACACCATTCTTTTTTTTTTTTTTTATGTGTCACTTTTATTCCTACTACAAGGAATGTAAACATCCCTTGTAATAGCAAAAAGGCATGGCAGGATCTCTTAAATATGAGATCTGGAGTCAAAAAGACCTCAGATCTCATATTTATACTAAAATGCAATAAAAATAAAATTGTCAAATTGTCATTTGGGAAAAAAAATGGCCCTTTAAAAGCTATGGGTGGAAATGACTTTTTGACGTTGCTTCTGCCCTGCAATGGTATGGAGACATATGGGGGGGCCATTTTCCTCTCACTCATCTCCATACCCAGGAAGGAGAAGGATCAGATCACCAGAGAGCGGTGGGGCGGCCCTCTCCCGCCGCCGATAAAAGTGATCTTGCGGCGATTCCGCCACAGAGACCACTATTATTGGAAACCAAACTGCCCACTGAAGAAGGTACCTGCTGCCATAGCAAAGATATCCCTCTTCAAAACTAGGACGTATATTGGAAGTAGTTAAAGAGGAACTGCAGCCCGCTCACATAATTTGTAATAAAAACATCTTTGCTATTCTGAAGCTTCCCTCCAACCACTTTGCATATTATTTTATACATACTGTGATTCTGTAGTTGCCAAATATGCTGCAGAAATCTCCATCCACTAAGTCTAACTGCAATCATTTTAACTGTGGGCAACTGTAGCTCCTGCCTGTTCACTTCCTGGATTTACACAGACACACAGAGGCACACCTTCAGCTCTGCAGCCCTGCAGCTTTCATTGGCCCTCTTATGACTTCCCCCCCACTCCCTTCCTGACAAACTCTCACAAGAGTGAGAGAGAGAGCTGTGTATGATGTTCTAGCCTAGGCTTTTTACCAGACAAGAAACAAGAAGTGGGCTGTATAAGATATTTACTGGGAGAACAAAAAGCTTTTACTATCCAAAGTTAAAACAACCAGGGCAGAAGATTTAATAGGTAGAAAGATGAAATAATGACTGATGGTCTGCTTTAAGTCTGGATTGTGCAATATATACATGTTGCTGATTAGTAATCTCTGACACAGGTCAGCCCCCTGCTTCAACTTTTTTCCTGTGACTTGGTAAACAGTTAATTTGCTAAAGAATTGATCGTCAGGGAAAAAGGAAGCGAGGAAATGCCTCCTGCACCCTTCTGTCACAATTTAACTCAGGGCTATTTCTGAGAAAATCTCAGACTTTACCAGTATTGGAAGGAACACACTGCTAACAAGAGCAAAAAGGGTGCTGCTCACCCCTATAAATCAGAAAAATAAAACGAATTCCCCCACCAACGGGATTTTTAGGCAGCAATAAACAGTAAGCGTAGCATACTATATAAAAAAGATTACTTTATTGTGTGGTGAAAACAATAAAGTAATCTTTTTTATATAGTATGCTACGCTTACTGTTTATTGCTGCCTAAAAATCCCGTTGGTGGGGGAATTCGTTTTATTTATCTCAGACTTTACCAGCCAATAATGTGGTGGGGCAGCACAATGGCTAAGTGGCTAACATTTCCACCTATTGGCACTAGGCTTGTTGGTTCGAATCCCAACCACTGCACTATCTGCGTACAGTTTTCATGTTCTTCCTGTGCCTGCATGGATTTTCTCTCATACTACTAAGCCCTTGTACAGACAGTCGGAGATTCCAAAACCAAATCCGTCGGATTTTGTCTGACGGATCTTGTCCGAAACTGTTGCATACACACGGTCGGACAAAGTTGTCGGAAAATCCTATCGTTCGTAACGTGATGATGTAATTTCGTTATGATGGGACTACGTTCAGGCTAGTAGCCAATAGCTTTGATGTAGGAATTTGATCTGAGCATGTGTGGCACTTTGTCCGATTGGAATTCTTTACACATGATCGGAGTATGTCCAATCGGAGCATTTTGTCGGAAAATATTTCCGGCAAGTTGGAAAATTTGGTCCGACGGATATTCCGACAGAAACAGTCCAATGCAGACCACACACAGTCGGAATATCCGACATAACGCTCCGATCGGACACATTCCGTTGGAATCTCTGATCGTGTGTGAATCTCTGATCGTGTGTACAAGGGCTTAGCCCTTGTACACACGGTCGGAGAATCTGTCGGAATGAGTCTTATCGGACCGTGTCGTCAGATAATCCAACTGTGTGTGGTATGCATCAGACTGATTCCGTCCGAATCTCCGTCCGACCCAATTTTCCAACATGTTGGAAATATTTCCCGACCAACTGGGCCGGACGGACCTAATCCGATCATGTGTAGAGCATTTTGATCGGACCAAGTGCCATGCATGCTCAGATCAAATTCCTACATCAAAGCTATTGGCTACTAGCCTGAATGCAGTCCCATCGTAACGAAATTACGTCATCACGTTGTGAAAGATCGGATTTTTCGCCAACTTGGCCCGACCGTGTGTATGCAACAGTTTCGGACACAATCCGTCGGACTAAATCCGACGGGCAAAATCCGACGGATTTGGTTGGCAAAATCTCCGACCGTGTGTACATGGGCTTAGACATGCTGGGATGTAAATTTGCCCATGTATGTGTATGTGTATGTATGAATACGAGGTAGGGACTTTAGATTGTGAACTCTTTAAGGGGAGGGACTGATGTGAATGTACAATATACAGTAGTACATTTACAGTATGTAAATCCTTGCATAAACTAACTGTGCTATATACAGTAAGTACTTGCAATAAATATGTTTCGGAGCTTTGCCTGGCATAATCAACTTTGGCAGGAAGAACTGTGAGGCCTTTGCAGGTATAGAATGCAGGCACTTTATAGATGGACTCTATAAGAGATAGAAGGTGCACATTTTGTGAAAAGTATAATGTTTCTCTATATTGTAGTATGTCAAGTATCTATGCAGACTTGTAAATTTACTGGAAGGTATATTTAAAGCCAGAGGTGCTCAACCTGATTTTCCGTTGACTACCAATAAAGTTATTAAAAGATCACAAAGTTTTTCTCAATCAAAGGTTTTTATTGAAAGAGCAACATATGGTAACAAGTATAATGTATCAATTAAAGGTGTTTTAGTAGTTACATGTTAATTAAAGAAGCAGATTATGGCATTGTATTAATATAACACAGATGGTAAAATTAATGTTAGATAAGTTCCCTTTTTATCAAAATGAGTCTGTGAGTCTGACAGACTGTTTCAATATTAGCTTACATTAATATTTAGAGGATCATTATCAGTTAATGAAAGAAAATTAGGTCTATTTGTGTCTGAGTTCGTATGTGTGTTAAACATTTGAATAAAGTATATGTATCAAACTACTGAGTGTGATATTTTAAATATATTCAATATCACCTGTTGCTGTTAGGTACCTTATGAAATGATAATAAGAGATAAGTAAAAGAGAAGAAAAAAGAAAGAAAGAAAATAGGGTAAGGAAAGGTGGGGGGGGGGGGGCAGAGAGCATGGGGTGTTCCGGCGGCAAGAGCTATCTGTAGCACTGACCCCCGAAGGAGCGGCTTTGAATTTTCTGGGCTTACCGATTACCTCCTCCAGCTCGTAACTCATTGTTCCTGTCTAGGGGTTCCCAGGATTTATGGCCCATTAACTGCAGAGACCACACTTGAATTCCTTTTTTGGGTTTTTATTTGCAGTTGGGAGTAGAGGGTATAAGGATGAAGTATAGCTCAGGTACTTTGGAACTGCTGATTTCAATAAAAATCTCTCTTTACATAATCCAGGGAATTGCCACTCGCAACTGGATTCTTTAACTGTCGGATAGATCCTTATTTATGGATACTAGCAGCCAACAAGTAATTTTAGCTTAGGAAAGTCTCTGCCACAGACTTGGTTGAAAAACTTAGTTGCAAACGTAAAGATAGAGGCAAGAACGTTCTTACTGTACCGGAATCTTGCAACTGGTCCGGCGATACCATAAGAAATGCAGATTCAATCAGTGTCCTTAACAGCTCAGCTTCCAGGCTCTTACCGAGCAGCCAGCCTCGTGCATGGCCCTCTTACTGAAGAGTCCTCCCCTGGTTGCTTGTCGAGTTGCTGGGCCTCTCCACACCCGAGATGGCACCAGAACACCTTAGAATCCTCCTTCCAGTTACTGTGCCTCGGACTAGCCAGTTCCAAGGCTCGGAAACGGATGAGGGCCTCTGGAGTCTGGTCAGGAGGACCAGGACCATGGAGTCAGCAACAACTTCTGGACCGGAACCCAGAACCACATGACTTCAGCACCTTAAGTACCCTCTCCCAGAATACACAGCGGAACCAACACGCCCACTGATTAGTTCAGAGAGAGAGATTGGTACCCAATGCGTCCAATCAGACTGCTTTCTAATGCCTCTCACAGGTGCAAACCCCACCTATGACCAGGTAGAACCTTGATACAGCCCAGCCAAACTGATGCCATAGCATAATTTCACACAATTAACCCCAAAACTCAACTACAGTTTTGGGCAAAAACGACATTTACATACATAGCGGGTACTCATCAGAAGTACCGGCGCTACACATCTATTATAGTTCTTTCATTGTTGCATATAAAATTGTTAGTTACCACAACTGGAGTACCTGGTGGTCAAAGTTTATAGATAAACAATATGTGATCCATGGTTTCCATAGACCTTCATATACTTTCGGATTTTCTTTATCTAGGGCTTCCATTTTTGCATGCAACAATGACTGATTCATTCTGTGCTTGGTTTCTGCTATGTTTAATAAGGGAGTTTTCCAAGCTTTAGTTATTGTCTGTTTCACAGCCGTCATAAGTTATATGAATAGCTTAAATTGTTTACGAGTCATGTCATTTTATATTTAAAAGTGCAATTTCTGGATCTGGTATTATTGTTATTTCAAACATTTCTGAAGCGAGTAGAAAAACCTTTTTTCAGAATTTTTTTATAATAGAATATTTCCACCACATGTGTATATATACAGTGGGGATCGAAAGTTTGGGCACCCCAGGTAAAAATGTGTATTAATGTGCATAACGAAGCCAAGAAAAAAAAAATATCCAAATGGCATCAAATTATAGATTAGACATTCTTATAATATGTCAAAAAAAGTTAGATTTTATTTCCATCATTTATACTTTCAAAATTACAGAAAGCAAAAAAATGGTGTCTGCAAAAGTTTGGGCACCCTGCAGAATTTATAGCATGCACTGCCCCCTTTGCAAAGCTGAGACCTGACAGTGTTGTGGATTGTTCTCAATCATCATCTGGGAAGACCAGGTGATGTCAATCTCAAAGGTTTTAAATGGCCAGACTCATCTGACCTTGCCCCAACAATCAGCACCTTGGGTTCTTCTAAGCAGTTGTCTAGAAAACTGAAACTGAAAATAGTTGATGCTCACAAAGCTGAAGAAGGCTATAAGAAGATAGCAAAGCGTTTTTAGATGTCAATATCCTCTGTTCGGAATGCAATTAAGAAATGGCAGTCATCAGGAACAGTGGAAGTTAAAGCAAGATCTGGAAGACCAAGAAAAATATCACAGAACAGCTCACAGGATTGTGAGAAAAGCATTTCAAAACCCACGTTTGACGGCACGATCCCTCCAGAAAGATCTGGCAGACACTGAACTTGTGGTGCACTATTCCACTATAAAGAGATACTTGTACAAATATGGTCTTCATGGAAGAGTCATCAGAAGAAAACCTCTTCTACGTCCTCATCACAAAAACCTGCGTTTGAACTTTGCAAATGAAAATATAGACGAGCCTGAGGCATTTTGGAAACAAGTTCTATGGACCGATGAGGTTAAAAAATAACTTTTTGGCCGGAATAAGGAAAGGTGGGTTTGGAAAAGAAAGGGCACAGAATTGAATGAAAAGAACCTCTGTCCAACTGTTAAGCATGGGGGTGGATCAATCATGCCTTGGGGTTGTATTGCAGCCAGTGGCACAGGGAACATTTCACGAGTAGAAGGAAAAATGGATTCAATAAAATTTCAGCAAATTTTGGATGGTAACTTGATGCCATCTGTGAAAAAGCTGAAGTTAAAGAGAGGAGAGCTTTTACAAATGGATAATGATCCTAAACACACCTCAAAATCCACGGGGGATTACATCAAGAGGCGTAAACTGAAGGTTTTGCCATGGCCTTCACAATCTCCTGACCTCAACATTATTGAAAATCTATGGATAGACCTTAAAAGAGCAGTGCATGACAGACAGCCCAGAAATCTCAAAGAACTGGAACACTTTTGTAAGGAAGAAGATACCTCAAACAAGAATTGAAAGACTCTTGGCTGGCTACAAAAAGCGTTTACAAGCTGTGATACTTGCCAAAGGGGGCAGTACAAGATATTAACTCTGCAGGGTGCCCACACTTTTGCAGACGCCATTTTTTTTGTTTTCTGTAATCTTGAAAGTGTAAATGATGGAAATAAAATGTAACTTTTTTTGACAAATTATAAGAATGTCTAATCTGTAATTTGATGCCATTTGGAGATTTTTCCATCTTTCCTTGGCTTCGTTATGCACATTAATACACATTTTTACCTGGGGTGCCCAAACTTTCGATCCCCACTGTATGTTCCTTGTTCTGAGTAATCAGGCGCAAATGATCATAAAGTTTTTAATTGATTTAATACTAAAGTGGCTGGTATGCAAGGATAGGGTCTATCATCCTGCCATTTTTACTTGCTACAGCTAGTAGATTGAGCAATCCTTTGTGTCTCTGCTAAACATAACTTGGGCTTTCAGTCATGGCTTTGCAAACATGTCTCCTCTTTCTACCCTGGTTTGTGTTTGTAAATTGAAAAGTGGGATCTATCTAAGAAGAAATATAACCTGTTTAATGCTCACTTGCTCAAACTGGTGTACTGCAAATTGAATTATGCTTGTTATTGCACAGTTGCTGAAATGGAAAATTCTGATGGTTGATCTAGAAGTGCATGCAAGGAAAATGTTAAAAAGTAAGAAAGTGGCCTTTATGATTTATATTTTTTTCTAGGTTTCCACAGTAAACATGTTTTTTTGACATGCACAATATAACACATAAAGCATAATATATTGTTTTTCTTTTCAGAGTTACATACATGGAAGCAGCCAGGCACAGTTTGTCGCAGAATCTCACATCATTCTACTACTCAGTATCCTTTCCAGTTTACAAAGTCGTATTTATGTGTTCAAGCTACAGTTTGTTTTTGGGATAAATACAATTATGCATGCATTGGTTTAAAGCAAGATAGGTACTTTGGTAAATGTGGCGCTTGAAATCATATTTAGGTTTTAGAGTTTTTGATGTCATATTACATAAACCTACATAGTCAGTCATACTTACTTCTCAGTCTGTGTGGCTTATTCAGTAGTACAGTACAGCAGTACAAAGAGCACTGAGAATGAACGCATAGTGAGCAATCAATAATTATCTCTGTAAACTGACTGCTGTAAACTGAAATCACTTTTAATTGATATAGGTTAGAGCACTCATCAGATCCACATTGCTCTTTGGTCTGTTTTAAAGAGGAAGTAAAAAACTCTCTTAAAAAAAACAAAAAAAAAAACAACAAAAAAACACCCTGCAGGACAAAGGCATAGCATACTAGCTCATTACGAATTACTTACCTAAGATCGAAGCCCCCGAAACAACCATCGTTCACTTCCTCAGCACGTCTTCCGAGTATCGCTGCTCCGGCGCCGTGACTGGCTGGAGCAGTGATGACGTCACTCCTGCGCATGCTTGCTGGTGCCGCCACTAACGGCGTGATCACCGTTAGAAACGGCACACTCAGTGCGCCTGCGCCCGATGTCTATGGCGCATTGATGCTGCTATTTCTGCAGATATCTCCTAAACCTTTTAGGTGTGGGAGATATGGTTTAGGAGTTTTTTCTTGCACCTACAGGTAAGCCTTAATCTAGGCTTACCTGTAGGTGAAAGTGGTTGTAATGGGTTTACAACCACTTTAAAGAATAAACCTTTGCACGAGTTTCTAGAAAATGTAGAATAAATTAAAAAAATAAGGCTACAGTTTCACTGGCTTTTTCCTGTTGTTCTTTTTAGAATTCCAGCCTACACCTAACTAGCCTTAAAAATGTTCCCTCTCCCATTGTAACACCATGTTCTAAAATAGCTCATATCATAGCCTCCTGCTGTATGTGGAAGACAAGTTGCCATTTGTTTTAAAGAGAAGACTCTCTGATTTCATCAGGTTTATAATTAAGATAACATGAGCATAAAACATTAAATAATGGAATGCATCATAGAGAAACTAAGGGCAGTTTGTAGGCAATCCTGAGATTGTGACAAGCTTAAAGCTGAACTCCAGAAATCCTGATACTTTGCAAAAAAAAAAAAAGCATACTAAGAGCTAGGTCCAACGAGGAAAAGTGCATGCCACCTCCTGGACATTTCTCTTTAACCACTTGCCTACATGGCACTTATACTCCCTTCCTGCCTAGGTAATTTTTCAGCTTTCAGCACTGTCGCATTTCGAATGACAATTGCATGGTCATGCTACACTGTATCCAGATTTATTTTTTTATCATTTCTTCAAACAAATAGAGCTTTCTTTTGGTGGTATTTAATAACTGCTGTTTTTTTGTTTTTGTTTTTACTAAAAAAGAAAGGAGCAAAAAATGTGAAAAAAATATTTTACTTTGTTTCTGTCAGTAAATTTTGTACTTAAGTAATTTTTTTCCTTTACTGATGTGCGCTGATGAGGCAACACTGATGAACACTGAGAGGCTGAACTGATGGGCATTGACAAGGTGGCACTTATGGGCACTGGTGAGGCAGCACTTAGGTGGCACTGATGAGGAGGTACTAATATGCTGCACTTATGGGCACTGATAGGTGGCACTGATAGGTGGCACTGATGAGTACTGATAGCTGGCACTGATGGGCACTATTAGTTGTCACTCTTGGTCACTAATAGGTGGCACTGATTGGCACTTATAGGCAACACTGGTGGGCACTGATAGGCGGCACTGTTAGGTGGTATGGATAGGCAGTACTTTTGGGCATTCATGGGTGGCACTGATGGGTGACGCTGATGGGTGACACTGATGGGCATTGATAGACAGCAGTGATGGGCAGCACTGATAGGCAGGACTGATAGCCAGCACAGACTGGAATCCCTAATGGGCACTGATTGGTGTCACTTTTGGGCAGTGGTGGGCACTGATTGCTGGCACTGGTTGGCACTCATCACTGGCACTAATTTGTGGCATTGGTGTCGCTATTGTAGTCAAGGCATTGATGATCAGTGCCCCGATTACATGTATAGATGTCTCCTGTGGGGAGATGCCGCTGATCGGCTCTCCTTGCCACACACTCTGTCAGTGTGAGGCAAGGAGCACCGATTACTGGGATCTCCGTGTTTACACCACATAGTTAAAGAGCCATGGACGGGGCTCTTTACAGAGATTGTGGTTACACTGTGTCCTAGCAACAGGACCTAGCAACGGCGTACCACGCCGCTCTGGGACGCCGTCAGATGATGGCGGCCGATAACGAAAGCCGCACTGCCATGCCGTCATTTGAGGGTGGGCGGGCAGCAACTAGTTAATTTACAACTGACAATTTCATGAAGACACTAAACACTATAGTTCCAGGATTTCCGATGCGGGAAATTCTGGTCTCACCTCCTTCAACAGGAGAGTCAGTGCAGCTGATATGCCCATTCCTCCCTTCCATCTGCCCAGTCACAGAAGCCTTTGTACTACTGTATGTCAACTCATTAACAAAATACAAAGGTCTCTGTAAATGAGCAGTAAAGGGGAGGGTTGAGCAGCGCTGCTGTATGTCCTCTGAGCACTAAGTGTCTCCTCCTGGAGTGCCATAAACCTAGAGATAAGTCCACAAGGTGGCATGCACCTCCTTGGACTTAACACAGAGCATGTGAAAAAAGGGGGGAAAACACTGCGCTAAACCCCCAAACTGTGTAAAACAAAATATAAGAATATATATATATATATATATATATATATATATATATATATATATATATATATATATATATGTATATATATATATACCCAATCTGTGAATGAACACAGCAAAGCTGCTGACACACAAACAAACCAAGTTCAACAAATAAAAATATAAAGTGCAGTGCTAGGGTACAACTCCATATTAAATTATAAACAATGTAAAAAAAATTTGTGAAAAAAATATGTGTGAGAAAATATAACAGTGGTAAAAAGTCCAAACAATAATATGAATGTCCACTGATATCTATTCAAATCCAGAGGGTTTGGTCTTCCAACATCCAAAAACACGGTCAATCTTGCATCAAGCTTCTATAATATATCAAACAATGGATGGGTACTCTTACCATGTATGTTGGACACATCTACCCTGTGGTAATACATCTTATGAGCTCGAAATGGCTATAGTAGCTGAGCCCATTGGACATCCAGCTGGATCTTATCCCCCTCCGAATGGATGCGATCTTTATCCACTACCCTCAGAGGTCCACGGTTCTAAATTGCAGATGGATCGACCGCCTGGGACTCCGATTTGTAAGGCTTGATCAGGGGTAACTCAGCAGAGGCCAGAGCATAAAAAAGAGAAACACATGGAGGTGCTCCACATCGTGTAGGTCAACCAATGACGGTTTATTGTAATAAATGGTATTACAAGCGTTTAAAAAAACACCAAACAACTGGTGATACGAATAAAAATCATGTGATGAATACAAAAGAAAAAGCAATATGGGGAGCAGGAATATGTTTTCCCTACAAATTTCGACCGCAAAGTTGTCTACTGGGTCACTTAAGCAAGTAATGGCAATCATATTCTCTACTAAAAAGATTGCACTAGCGAAAGGTAAACACAAAATGCATTTAATACAATTTTGTATGTAACAACAATCAAGTAAGCATTTGAAACAGTCTCCACTCTTCTAGGAAGGCTGTCCTCAAGATTTTTGAGTGTGTCTGTAGAAATTTGTGCCCGTTTAGATAAAAGAACATTTACGAGATCAGATACTGATTTAGGGCAAGAAGACCTTGCTGACAATCTGCATGAGTTCATCCTAAAGCTGTTTGTTAGGGATTAAATCAAGGCTCCTTGTGGAGGCTTCACACTTAATGCTCGCACAGTATACATGTGGATTTTGTGAAGGTTAGCTGTTCTTTCCCATAGATTTCTATAGATTTCCCATAGATGTCCCATGGTTTAGGTGCATTGTCTGAAAGTGGGTACAGTCAAGCTGCGACAGAAAAGGGTCTTTGCTAAAGTATTGCCACAAGATTGGAAGTGCACGGTTGTGTAAAATGCCTTTTCTGCTGTCGTATAAACAGTTTCTTCAGTGGAAACACTTGAATTCAATAATTGGGTGTTGTGTCCACGTACATTTGTCCATATATTTTATAATCACATTTACATTATGTAATACTGTTATCCAAGTGTATTGTTATGTTTGGGGAATTCACTAAATTGTGTATAGCCTTTCTAGTGTGTTCACTCCATCTGGGAACTATGTTTTAGGGCTTGATGGCCCACCTTTATTTAAAATGAAAGTTAGAAAAAAAGAGTTCCACAAAATAAATGGTGGGCGTCTCACAGGTTTCCAACACCACTTTCATACTCAACAACAAGTTTTATTCATTCAGGAGTGCTAAGCATTCCTCCCTCAATGCTGTGTAACACACAGGTGCTTCCTTTATCCTCCTGAATCACTTTCGCAGCAATGCTGCTCAGGCCTCAAGTTCAGACCTTTTGGCTGATCCCTTAGACGGGTTCAAAATATCTACTGTGTTGACATTCCAATGATGCACTCATGCATCCTCTGCATATCACTCATAGATCCCTACTACACGAGGGCCTATGGCTGACTTGGGCAGGAGACCTCCTATCTCCTGGGTGGAGCATTGCACAACTGCTGAGTCCAAGATTACAAAGGCTGTGCATACCTGCACATGCAGCCTTCTGGTCGCCAGTAATACCTGAACACTGAACGCTGGGCTAGTGGCTTTTTCCCTTCCAATGCTCTTCAAGGCCTCTGGAATCAGACTCTGACCCGGGAGTTACAAAACCTAGAGAAAACCAAAAGACCAACTTTCTTCTCCCTGAACAGATCTTCTGGAGACCCTAATTCTGTGTCATTTCTACTTATTTCGACCTAATAGCAGGTTACAGCACTACCACAGTATGTGAACCCAAAGAATGAATAGCTATTGATCCTGCTAGAAATAGCTCTCTAAGCAGGGTTAATACTCTGCCCAGTTCTTTATGCATACTACAGAGCATCTCCCCTCTACGTTACTGTCCCAACACTGTTCCTGTCCTATAGTGACAATGTGGCTTGAATTATGTAAATTATTTCACTTTAGTTTACATTTTCTATTAGAAAAAACATGCATCAGCTCACACCCAACTATATTTAAATATAAGAATACAGAAGTCAGCTTCACTGCACTAGTTACAGTTGTTGATTTGAAAGTCAAAAAATGCTTTCAGAGCCTGATTTGTGCATACACCTTTACAACTAATGATGTGCATGAGATGAAAAAAACATAAAAAAAAAAAACATGCATAAAGAAACAAAGCACTCATGTATGCAGAATGCTTTCATATTGCTCTTCTCCCCGCAGAGTTATTTACCATTCAACAGTGTAAACTGAATATCTAAAATTGTCTTTTGCTTGAGCCAAATGGTTGGGGCATTTCTTTTGTTACTGTTCATTTATTTTTTAGCAGATAAATAAACCAATATATATGCATAGCATAGAAACCCAAAAAATATCTAAACAAGAATGGAACATTAACCATTATGAAAGCTAGGAAAGTTTAATTCCTTGCAAGCAAGTTATCTTTATAAATTGTTCCACAAAAGTACATCATAACCTGTGTAAAACTACAAGATGTAGGAATACAGTATGCTTTTTTTTTTCATCTAAAGATTTACATTAAAGAGGACCTGCATTGTGAAAGTGATGTCCAAAAAAGTAAAGCAGAGTGAAAAGGACTAATTCCGTGTACACACGATCAGACTATCCGGCAGACAATTCACCTGTGTGTGTGCTCCGCCGGACTTTTTCTTCCCAAAAGTCTGGCGGATTTAGAAAGAAGTCTTGACTCAAAATTGTCCTCGGCAGTCTGACGGACAATCCACCCGTCTACGTGCTAGTCTGCCGGACTTTTCAAATGAACGGACTTGCCCACACACGGAGTAAAGTCTGTTCATTTTGAACGGGACTCCAGGTAGACGGGACTAGAGAAGGAAGTCAATGTTGCTGCCTCCATGGGCGAGATTGACACCTTGCTAGCCCCATCGCCTGGTATGGATTTAAAGGGGAATCCCTATGCTGAAAAAACAGGGTCCCCCCAAAGTCCATACCAGACCTTTATCCGAGCATGCAGCCCGACCGGTCAGAAAAGGGGGTGGGGAAAAGTGAGCACCCCCCTGAACTGTACCAGGCTGCTTGCCCTCAGCATGGGGGTGCTTTGGGGAAGGGGGGCGTTGGGCCCATAACACCCCAAAGCACCTTGTCCCCATGTTGATGAGGACAAGGGCCTCTTCCCGACAACTCTGGCCATTGGTTGTCAGGGTCTGCGGGTGGGGGGCTTATCAGAATCTGGGAGCTCCCTTTAATAAGGGGGCCCCCAGATCCTGGCCTCCTACCCTATGTGAATGAGCATGGGGTACATGGTACCCCTACCCATTCACCTGAGGAAAAAATGTTAATAAAAATCACAACACAGGCTTTTAAAGTAGTTTATTAGACATCTCCGGGTTTTCTTCCGACTTCGGGGGTCTTCTCGCCAGGCTCCTCCGCTATCTTCTGCTCTTTTACTAGCTCCTTCGTCGCCGTCATTCAGGGGTCTTCTTCCGACTTCAGGGGTCTTCTTCCGACTTTGGGGGTCTTGTCCCGCTCTTCGTTTCTTCTGCCAGGCCTCCGCTATCTTCTTCCAGCTCTTTTACTAGCATTGGCCCGATCTTCTCATTTGTCGCTGTCGCTGCCTTTTTCTTCTTCTCTTCTTCTTCCTTCCAATGTTGACACAACGTTCTTTTCGGCGCAATGCCAGGGACACGTTGCGCGGCAACTTATATAGGCATAAGGGGCGGGTTCACCAGGTGATGTCACGTGGTGACCCCACCTCTTATGATGTCACAGTCCTGGGGGATGCTAGGGCCATTATGCCTATATAAGTCGCTGTGCAATGCGTCCCTGCCATTGTGGCTGGAGAGAGCGTTGTGTCAACAACGGAAGAAGAGAAGAAGAAGGAAGAAGAAGGCATCGGCGACAGCGATGAACGACAAGACCGGGCCAACGCTAGTAAAAGAGCTGGAATAAGATAGCGGAGGTCACGGCAGAAGAACCAAAGAGCGGGACAAGACTCCCAAAGTTGGAAAAAGACCCCCGAAGTCAGAAGAAGACCCCTGGACGGCAGCGATGACGAAAAAGAAAGCCAGGCTCCTCCGCTAGCAAAAGAGAGGCAAAAGAGCAGAAGATAGTGGAGGAGCCCGGCCAGAAGACCCCCAAAGTCGGAAGAAGACCCCTGGAGCTGCCTAATAAACTACTTTAAAAACCTGTGCTGTGTTTTTTTTATTGACACTTTTCCCCCCAAGTGAATAGGTAGGGGTACATCGTACCCCATACTCATTCACATAGGGTGGGGGCCGGAATCTGGGGGCCCCCTTATTAAAGGGGGCTCCCAGATTCCGATAAGCCCCCTGCCCGCAGACCCCGACAACCAACGGCCAGGGTTGTCGGGAAGCCTAGCAGTGAGCAGGGTCACTGGTTCGAATCCCAACCATGACACTACCTGCCTAGAGTTTGCATGTTCTCCCAAATTTCCTCTGGGTACTCCGGTTTCCTCCCACACTCCAAAGACATGCAGGTAGGTTAACTGGCTTCTGTCCAAAATTGGCACTAGTATATGAATGGGGACCTTGGATTGTGGGCTCCTTGAGGGTAGGGACAGATGTGAGTGTGCAATGTACAGGGATAGGGACAATTGTAGACACTTAGGTTGAATTGGATGGACTGGTGTCTTTATTCAAGCTTACTAACTATGTAACACTCACCAAACCTCTACTAACATGAAATTAGCAGAAGGAGCCCAAAGGGTGGCACTAAAGAGCTGAAAAACCACATACTACATCACTATATTCATGTTTGTCTGCCAACAATTATGTGCCGTTTGTATGCAAGACAAGTTTGGGGCCAACGTCCTTCGAACAAAAATCTACGGTTTTGTCTGCGGAAAATCCAATCATGTGTACACGACTTAAGATAGTGTGTGATATTGGATTTGTATATTCTTACCTCATGTTCAAATGACAACCACTTTTTGTCTCACTGACAATGATCACCCAATGAATAGTGAGCGTACATTTTCCCTGGCCAAACATAGGCAGCAAAAAAAAAAAACGAAAGTTGGCAGAGGCTTTAACAGTTTCCTAATCTATAAAGCCCTCTGGATTTTTCGAAACGGCTCCCATTATTTCTGGTTACAAGAACACTTTTGAGCGGTAAATATACCATATCGCTTATTCAATATGACTAATAATGACATGTCTCCTCAAATTTTGAATATGTGTCATTTTTTCTAGATCCATTTGGCCCCCTGAATAGACCGTAAAGGTCGAAAAGCGTCGGGGCCTATATACTATACAACATTATGTAATGTAACAATGTGCTTAAATGTATTTGTTAATTGGAGAGTGGAATTTATATTGTATTTTGTACCAGATTTTATATTGTATATACTGTATTCAATTATACTATATATTGGACATTTTTCTAAATAAATGACTCTTTATATATCAATTAAGAATAACTAATCTGACTCTGTCATATGGCTGTTTTAAAGCCCCACTGGGGAAAACTTTTCCATAACATAACAGTTTCCTAATCTATCCAAAACAAAAAGAATTGGGCTTTTTTTTATTATATATTTATTAATTATTTTTAGTTATACATGGATAAGAAAATGGTATCGGTAGCAGATACAAAAAGAATAAAAGTAGAACGATTACAATAAACCATCCAATTAAATCATAAAAAGGTAGCCGTCTGACAAGTCTGGAGGATCAAAGTAAAACACAGTACCATAGATCAGAAAAATATATTGTTTCCCTCAAGCTTGACAAACCTGAGTACATCAGGGAATAAATTAAGTAAGAAATATAAGGATATAAGGGATATAAGGAAAGGGAAAGGAAAATCATGGATCAATAGACTTGGAAATGAAACTGCTAAGCATTATACGAATAGTTGAACATAAGAGATAACCATCTATGTTTCTGAAAGGGTCCTTTGTGGACAGTAGTTAGAGTCATCCCAGACTCCTTAAATCTTGCTAAACCGCAACAAGGAGTCTTCAATTGATGCAGTTAGATGTTCCATCCTACAAATGTCATCTATATTGGACAACAACATGTTATTGCTCTTTTAGCCGCTAAAAGTATAAAGGCCATCAGTTTCCGTACTGATATAGGGATACCCAGAAGAGGAAGCCCCAACAGGTACTGTAAAGTGTTTAATGGTATAGTTATGTGCAAAAGGTCTTGTAAAAGGGTCTGGACATAAGCCCAGAAGGCTCATGTCCTCAACACATCTCTAAAGCCGCGTACACACGGGCGGACTGTCTGTCCAACTTAGTCCGCCGAAACACATTTCAGCGGACAGTCCGCTCGTGTGTGGGCTTCAGCGGACTTTTTCAGCGTGCAGTCTGGCGGACTAAGTATTTCGGAATTTCTGTAATATTGTCCGTCCAACTTTGGTTTCAGCGGACAGTCCGCTCGTGAGTAGGCTAGTTCGATGGACTAAGTATGGCGCATGCTCAGAAAGGATTTACACGGCGAAAGGTTGCATTGCTGTGTATTGGAGGTCCTATTTCTAGTCCCATCGTACGTGCTGTACACGTCATCGCGCAAGCTTTCGACGGACTGTTTGTTCATCGTGTGTGGTCAAGTCCGTTCATTCGAAAGTAGGACGGACTGTCCGTCGGATTGTCTGACGGACTTAGTTGGCCAGACAGTCCGCCCGTGTGTACGCGGCTTAACACATTTGGGAGTCCTCTGGCTTACGTGCATGTAAAATGTCAGGAGTCCTGTACCAGAACATAATGATTTTGTAGGCAGTCTCCTTCTGCATCATGCAGCAGGATACCTTATGCCGCGTACACACGTAGCAGACTATCCGGCGGACTTAGTCTGGCGGACTTCAAGCCGGACTGTCCACTGGACTTTTCGAACGAGCTACTTGCCCACACACGGCACTTTTTCAGCAGACTAATACGGTGTACGAAGTCCGCCGACTATCCGCCGGACTATCCACCGTACTTTTGAAATGAACGCACTCGCCCACACACGTGGAGAACAGTCCGCTCATTTTGAGCGCGTCTCCAGGTAGCGAAGGAGGCGTCGCTGGCCCCTTCACCTGGTATGGACTTAAAAGGGAACCCCTACGCCGAAAAATCAGCGTGGGGTCCCCCCTAGGTCCACATTAGACCCTTATCCGAGCATGCTACCCGGCCAGGCAAGAAAGGGGGTGGGGACGAGCGAGCGCCCCCCCTCCTGAGCCGTACCAGGCCACGTGCCCTCAACATGGGGGGTGCCTTGGGGAAGGGGGGCCGCGCGCCCCCCACCCCAAAGAACCTTGTCCCCATGTTGATGAGGACAAGGGCCTCTTCCTGACAACCCTAGCCGTTGGTTGTCGGGGTCTGCGGGCGGGGGGCTTATGTTGAGGGCACACAGCCTGGCACGGCTCAGGAGGGGGGGGGGCGCTCACTCGTCCCCACCCCCTTTCCTGGCTGGCCGGGTAGCGTGCTCGGACAAGGGTCTGATGTGGACCTAGGGGGGACCCCCACACCGATTTTTCAGCGTAGGGGTTCCCCTTTAAGTCCATACCAGGTGACGGGGCCAGCGACGCCTCCTTCACTGGCCCCGGCTACCTGGAGACGCTCTCAAAATGAGCGGACTTTTCTCCACGCGGGAAAAGTCTGCTCATTTCAAAAGTACGGCGGACTAGCACACACACGGCCGTACTGTCCGCCGAAAAGCGAGCCCGGCGGACAGATTGGAGTGCAAAAATACTTTTAGTCCGCCGAACTTTTGGGTAAAAAAAGTCCGCCGGAGGCTACACACGGGCGGATTGTCCGACGGACTTGAGTTTGCCGGACTTTTCCACCGGATTGTTTGATCGCGTGTACGCGGCATTAGAAGAAGATTCCCAAATGTTATCCCAGTCTGACAGGGAGATGGTTTGTTGGAGAATACAAGCCCATTTACTCATATAAGAATGGCTGTATTCAGTCAAAGGGGAAACCTGGAGAATTTGTATATAGCTGAAATTAAGTGGGGTTCATAAGGGCCTTGAGTGCATAGGAGTTCAAAGATAGTGATTTTGTCCAATGAGAGGCCAGGGGATTTAGCAGAAAAGAAATGATTAATTTGCAAATAAGAATAAAAAAAGGATTTTGGGACCACAGGTTTTGATTTTAAATCTGTAAAAGATAAAAGCACATGAGTAACAGGGTGCACCAAGTGGCGCAATTGGAAACTTCCAGGGTCCAGGGGAGCATACGGGTGTAGGATAGGCTGTCCGGAATATCCGAACAATTGGGATTTTTATATGTCAGTGGACAGGAAAAATGTGTAAATGCACGACACTATACTTCAATATCAGTATGAGCATTTTTTCAAAAATATTTGTATGTTATAAATAGCAATTTTACATTAAAGACGTGTTCATTGTTTAATTGTATAGTCCTTTGTCCTTGTGTCCTCTGTATGAAATAGTGTGTGTCCTAGAAATTAAGAGCATGAGATCATGGTGTGTATATATGTATATAAATATATATTAGCGTTCGATATAATGTTGTCACAGCACAGTTTGTCACTTCCACCTCTTTCCAAATTTGTAATATTGATTTACTGATCTATTTTCCTGCTGACAAGGACATTACAAGGGGATGTTATACATCTTACACACAAAGTTTATAGCAAATTTATAGGAGATAGGAGATGTTTTGCCTTATTAATGTGCATATCATGTCATCTGCCAATAATGTAACGATGACCAGTCTTGTACTGAAGTATCTGGAATCAAATAATGAATCATTTGTCTTGTGGACAAGTACCATCTGTCATCAATATAGTGAGCATTCATTTCAAGTAGTTTGGGAGAAGTATTAATTACGCATCTTTTTCTCTTCGCCATTTTAACTTGTTAACTGCTATAGTTTCTGCCTTTAAATACATATCTTTGCATCAAGGCTACAGTCACATAGGTGTAAAAATGTTGCTGTTCTTGTTACGCAAACATTTCTGTTTAATGATCAGTAAATACTTGCATAAAATTTTCCTGTTTATTTTTTCCGATACCTGCATCTGGCATACGTGCATGCATATGCTATCAGATGCAGGTTTTTTAATTTTGGGTTGCGTTTCTGAATGCAATGCATGTTTACGCTCCTGTGTGAATGTCTGCATTGAAAACAATGCAGCTGCATTCAGATCTGTAAATGAAAAAAACACTCATAAATGCCTTTTTTTACTAGCCACAAATTAATTCTAATAGTAGTAAGGAAAATTAAAGATGGAGATGTTTTTCATGGCCTTTGTCCAAAAAAAACTGTATGTCACAGGCGCACTTGATAGCCTATTCCTTCTGTTACCCATACCTTTGCCATGCTCCTCCACTACTCCTCATACCACTGTAACCAAAAAAAAAAAAAAAAAGACTTGGTACATCAGGGAATGTTGCAGCATGTAATTCTCCCTCTTTCTATCAGTGGACTGGGGTGGCAATGGAGCACCAGGAAGGTAATTTTGAGTAGGTAAGGGTGATTAAGTGAACTTTACCCTACATGTGTGAGCAAAGTACCGGATTGCATTAGGACAAAATAAAGCACAGGACAGGATTCCAACTAACAACTCCAAACAGTGAAATACAATACTTATGGCATGACACAATTTCATTACATTAAATACTCCAGTCATAGTGATGTCATCCAGTCAATCTACCAGGATGATGACATGTACTCCATGACGCACCCCACACTCTTTGTACTCATAGGATCGGTGTCTTAGCTGTGTGTAAAGTGCCATAAGAAATTAAGCACTGTATTAGTTTGCTAGTATGGATAAGCTTTTAAGAGAGCCATACTCTTCATCAGGTTAGGCAATACTCTGTTGACATCATGTATAAAAGTGCTAAGCCCTGCGGGTTGGGCTTTAACATTTTAAATTTGAAATATGTGGTCCTAAACCCCTTTGAACTAGTGTTAAAATATAGTACATCTAAAGCCAAAACTTTGTTTTGGACAGTTTAACGAGTAGTAAAAACTTTGTCAAGTAATTTTTCTATTTGTCCCTGCTCACGTATCAGATATATATGCAGCAATAGAGGATTGGGCTTCAACGCCCACATGCTGCACATTTGCATCTATGGACAACAGAGCTTTCTGTCCTGAGATCTTGCTCATGTGTGCTCCCGGCGCAGTGACCAAGCTGTAAAATGCAGATCTTTGTCTTCGCTAATGATTAATAACCAGTAAAAATATCTCCTGATCATGTGACCACTGTGACATCCAGTGGTCACTTGGTCAGCCAACTCTTCCGACTCCAAGTTTAAAGACCCTGTTATAGGGAAAAATGGGCTGGGTGGAAAGGGGTTAAGGTAAGGTGAATTCTCTTACCTGTTCCTTTTAGGTGTGGTGCATTAAAAAGTCCTACATGCTGTATCTTTGATGCGCTGTTATCAAAATGCACATTCTATAGTGTTCAATGATAAATGCATCTAAAATGCAAGGCACCAAAAAATGTACTGCACAAGTGGGAACTGGTCCTTAACCAGTAATCACTGGAATAAATGTTTCCATTGAAAAGTTCTCCTTTATTCCCATTCCAGTGACAAATCAAAATGTTAGATTGTCTATCATTTTCAATCCTAGTGGCCATTAGGACAAATGGAGATGACAATTCTATCCAAAATAAAAATAAAGTTAGATTTGGAAACATTTAAACTGATTGAAAATGATCATCTTGTAAAACAACTCATTCATGTCAAATAGAAATGAAACGCAAAACGTGTGTATATATATATATATATATATATATATATATATATATATATATATATATATATATATATATATATATATATATATAATATATTCTAAATATTTTTTTTTTTTTTTTATAAGTGATCACATTCCCTGTGTTCTCAGTTGTATAAGAGCTGAGGGAGGAGCAGCAACAGGACACTGAGCTTCCCAGTGAAAGATTGTGCAGTGGGTATATGGCAGGACAAGTCTGTTCATTGGAAGAGAGCACACTGAGTTCCAGCATAGCTAAAGAACTGACTATGCTGTGCTCTTATATATAGTGTGGTCAGTTTTTAATAGGAAAGTACAGTGACTGACTGGGACACCAGAAAATGCACACATTGTAAGCAATACAAGGAGAATAGGATACTTTTTCATACAAGTACATGGTACAGCAGGAACATATCAGGAATATGAAATGTTGGGTTTATACTAATTAAGTTATGAATCACCTCCAGTTTATCCAGATAATTGTTTTTGCAGATGTAATATCAACCATCATTTAATACATTGTTATTCGAATTTGAACCATATATTTTAAGAATAACACCCTGGTTGCACCTTCCACTGTGAAAAGAAAAAATTCTGTGCCCTTACCAGATGATTAGACTCCAAGCTATAGGAGCCCAGTAAAGAGTGGGTTAATACCATACATAGGATCCATCCTCTGGATGTAGCCATAATGATCTGAAAACCAATTCCACTGGCTGCTTTCTCAGCAAGATGGCTAAACTGCATGTTACAAAAGCTTATTGGGGCGTGGGTTCATACCATACCTAGGATCCGTCCTCTGGGAATAAACAGGATAATAGTGATACCAATTCTACTGCCTGTTCTCTCTATATAGTACTCACAATGAGTTGTAAAAAAGAGAAGAGAAGAATGTCAACATAGCGTACAACCGTGGTGGTTTATTGAAAAAATTGCATAGCACAAATCCAATCAGACATGGATAAAAATTCCTAAATAAAAACAATCTGCAGATCGTGTGTAGACTAGTGTCATTAGACTGAGCATAGACAAAAAGGAATGTCCCAGGTGCTGTCGAAGCTGCGTTTACTTTTTCTCAATCCTTATTCCAATAGCTTCCTTTTAACTGTTTTAATTGAAAATCATATTCACAGTCTCACATTTTCACTGTTCCTTAACAACAATTTTAGATGCAGCTATCACCATGGGAATGGTTCTTCTCAATGAAGCCGCAACTTCAAAGGGAGATGTTGGAAAAAGAAGAAGTGAGCCTTTTTTATTATTTACAAAATTGCTTAATTATTTCTGCTTTTCTTGTTACATTCCTAAAGGCTGTGTTTTTCTTTATGACTCCTGGAAGAGAATAGCTAGCATTTTCTTTTCTTTATTGTGTATTACAATAGCTGAAGTCAGAAACAAACATGTACAAAGTGACTACTAGAACAGAATTCTGCCACTACCTTCACAAGTTTTCTTGAGTACCTCAGGAGCTCTGAGCCATGGGGTCTTCTAATGTGCAAATGTTAGTAGTTTCAGGTAGTATAAAGAGCTTAATCACTCTCTGCTGACTTTAAAACTACCTATTGGCTGGCACGACTGCCTGCCTGTGTAGATACAGAAGGAGATGGGCCAAGTACTTAAAATTGGCTATGTAAGACCCCATTAACATTTTGAAAAAGTGTGTTAAATCCTGGGGTATGAATCCCTGAATTGTCTTCCCAATATACAATAAAGTAGTCAGAGCTAGGATAGCAAGTGGAAAGACATAGCTAAAGATATAGCAAAACTAGCAGTTGGGACTGTGTTTTTGACTTTGGTTTGAAGGGCACAATAAACCCTGTACCAATGCAACAAATTGAATAGCTTCAAAGAATAATAGTGTCATTACAAACATGGGGCTTTAGGAAGGTAGTCCATTGATAAGACATCCTCCTTTATCTCCAACCAACTCAAAAACAAGTTCTTGCAGACTTCCAGTTACAATGTGTCCCTTTTCTCCTTTAAACAACAAGGACTAAAGCAACGTGTAATTGGAAAAATATACATGAGTAACATTTTTAATGACATTAAGCATGAAGGCACCTGTAAGTAAAGATTTGATGTACTCCATGATCAGTCACTTCTAAAACATTAATTTGGTAGAAAAATGGCACGGGAGCCTCAGAGCAATATCTAAAGTGTTATTTACCTAGTCCTATTTCTTAATGTGTGCAAATCTGGATTACAAATAACCTCAGGTATAAAGGGGACATATTAAATTGGCTTTAAAAGTCAATGTGAAATGGCATTTCCAGTATCTTCTGCACTAACCTCATTATTATGGAGATAGAAGCACTTACTTTTAGCTAAGCCTTTCAGTCAAACATAATTTTGTGATGGATAATAAATCCAGCATATATGGTGAGTTGAATTAAGCAGCTAATCCCATTTTACACTATGTCACATACTGTCATATACAGCGCTTTCAGTCTGCATCCACAATTCAGAAGCATTTATCCCATGTGAAAATAACGGATCTGTTTTGATGCATCTTTCATTTTCTGCTGAATTACTTATGCTTATTGTGTTGGTCTATAAATAGAAATACTGTAAGCAGAGCATTATACAGCCATAGCTCAAACTAGCAATTGTGTCAGTGTGCTTTATCATGTCACTAAGCTATACCCTAGAACAGCAGGACAACAATGAGCCAACTGGGAAGCCTGCAAGTTACAGGAACGGTTTGGGCTCCACAATTATTTCTTTGTTGAGTCATTTTTCCTTGAATGTTTCATGGGAAGAGTCATTTATATTGAGTACAAGAATGAATAGCTTAGATATGTTAAGTTACCACACTTGCTACATTTAACCACTTAAGGACCGAGCCTCTTTCTGAGATTTGGTGTTTACAAGTTAAAAATAGTTTTTTTTTTGCTACAAAGTTACTTAGAACCCCCCAAACATTATATATTATATATATATATATATACATATATATATATATATATATACATATATATATACATATATATATATATATATATATACATATATATATACATATATATATATATATATATATATATATATATATATATATATATATATATATATATATATATAGATATATAGATATATATTTTATTTATTTTTTAACTCCCTAGAGAATAAAATGGTGGCCATTGCAATACTTTCTGTCACACTGTATTTGTGCAGCGGGCTTACAAGCACACTTTTTTTTTGAAAAAATACACTTTTTTTGAAAAATAAGACAACAGTAAAGTTAGTTTTTGTTTTATATTGTGAAATATGATGTTACGCCGAGTAAATTGATATCCAACATGTCACGCTTCAAAATTGTGCCCACTCGTTTAATGGCCACAAACTTTTACCCTTAAAAATCTCCATAGGCGATGTTTAACCACTTGCCGACCGCCTAACGCCGATGTACGTCGGCAGAATGGCACGGGCAGGCATAAGCACGTACATGTACGTGATTTGCCTCCCGCGGGTCGGGGGCCCGATCGGGCCCCCGCCCGGTGCCTGCGGCGGTCGGTTTTCGTTCGGGAGCGATCCCGGACGAGGGGACGGCCATTCATTCATGGCCACCCCCTCGCGATCGCTCCCGACGAATAGAAATCCCCGGTGACATCACTTCCTCTCCTGTAATGTAAACACAGGAGAGGAAGTGATGTATTCTCTCCTCCGTGTCGGTATTTTTCGTTCCGACACGGAGGAGAGCGGATCAGTGAGTTGCACCAACACATCCCACACACAGTAGAACATGCCAGGCACACTCACACCCCCCCTTTACCCCCCGATCACCCCCCCAATTACCCCTGCCCCCCAGTCACAGTGACACCAATGTCATTTTTTTTTTTTTTTTTTTTTTTTTTTGCATTGGTGTCATTTGTGACTGTAATAACTGTTAGGGCAGTTAGAGTTAGCCCCCTTTAGTTCTAATGTACCCCCCTAACCCCCCCAATAAAGGTTTAACCCCGTGATCACCCCCCGTCGCCAGTGTCACTAAGGCTGGGTTCACATTGCAGCGGTTTATGAGAACGAATGTGATTCGCACCGCACTGCAGTGCAAATCACATCCGATCTCTGTGCGATTCGAGTTCAGCCATTCGCCGCACCCGCCGCACCCGCCACACCCGCCGCACCCGCCGCAAATTCGCACGGGACCCTTTTTTTGGCCCGCAGCAGAATCGGATCGCATGGGTGTTCACACCATGCGATCCGAGTTTGCAGATCGCACTGCGATATGCGAACTGATCTGGGGGTGTCAGTAACATTTCACTGACACTCCCAGCAGTTCGCATAGGGCAGTGTGAACTGCCGCCGGGAGGCATGCGATGCGGGAACCCGCCGCGGATTCGCGGCGTTTCCGCATCGCTCCAGTGTGAACCCAGCCTAATAAGCGATCATTTTTCTGATCGCCGTATTAGTGTCCCAGGTGACGCTAGTTAGGCAGGTAGGTATTTAGGTTCGCCGCAGCTTTTTATAGCGCCAGGGACCCCCATATACTACCGCATAAAGCCCCCTGATTGCCCCCTAGTTAACCCTTTCACCAGTGATCACCATATAACTGTTACAGGTGACGCTGGTTGGTTAGTTATTTTTTTATAGTTTCAGGGCACCCGCCATTTATTACCTAATAAAGGTTTAACCCCCTGATCACCCGGCGGGTGTCATTTGTGACTAATAACTGTTAGGGCAGTTAGGGTTAGCCCCCTTTAGTTCTAAGGTACCCCCCTAACCCCCCCAATAAAGGTTTAACCCCGTGATCACCCCCCGTCGCCAGTGTCACTAAGGCTGGGTTCAGATTGCAGCGGTTTGAGAACGGATGTGATTCGCACTGCAGTGCAAATCACATCCGATCTCTGTGCGATTCGAGTTCAGCCATTCGCCGCACCCGCCACACCCGCCGCACCCGCCGCAAATTCGCACGGGACCCTTTTTTTGGCCCGCAGCAGAATCGGATCGCATGGGTGTTCACACCATGCGATCCGAGTTTGCAGATCGCACTGCGATATGCGAACTGATCTGGGGGTGTCAGTAACATTTCACTGACACTCCCAGCAGTTCGCATAGGGCAGTGTGAACTGCCGCCGGGAGGCATGCGATGCGGGAACCCGCCGCGCATTCGTGGCGTTCCCGCATCGCTCCAGTGTGAACCCAGCCTAATAAGCGATCGTTTTTCTGATCGCTGTATTAGTGTCACAGGTGACGCTAGTTAGGCAAGTAGGTATTTAGGTTCGCCGCAGCTTTTTATAGCGCCAGGGACCCCCATATACTACCGCATAAAGCCCCCTGATTGCCCCCTAGTTAACCCTTTCACCAGTGATCACCATATAACTGTTACAGGTGACGCTGGTTGGTTAGTTATTTTTTTATAGTTTCAGGGCACCCGCCATTTATTACCTAGTCTCACTAGTGTACCCCTAAATTTAGGGGTGTCTACTTTCCAAAATGGGGTCATTTGGGGGGGGTTTGTGCCATCTTGGCATTTTATGGCCTTCAAAACTGTAACGCCCTTAGAAAGCCTGAAGGCGGTGCTTGGTTTTCGGGGCCCCGTACGCGGCTAGGCTCCCAAAAAGTCCCACATATGTGGTATCCCCGTACTCAGGAGAAGCAGCAGAATTTATTTTGGGGTGTCATTTCACATATGCCCATGGCATGCGTGAGCAATATATCATTTAGTGACAACTTTGTGAAAAAAAAAAAAAAAAAAAAAAAGTTTGTAATTTTCCCGCAACTTGTGGCAAAATATAAAATATTCCATGGACTCAACATGCCTCTCAGCAAATAGCTTGGGGTGTCTACTTTCTAAAATGGGGTCATTTGTGGGGGTTTTGTGCCATCTTGGCATTTTATTGGCCTTCAAAACTGTAATAGGTAGTGAGGAGTGAAGTCAAATATTTACGCCCTTAGAAAGCCTGAAGGCGGTGCTTGGTTTTCGGGGCCCCGTACGCGGCTAGGCTCCCAAAAAGTCCCACATATGTGGTATCCCCGTACTCAGGAGAAGCAGCAGAATTTATTTTGGGGTGTCATTTCACATATGCCCATGGCATGTGTGAGCAATATATCAT
The DNA here is from genome assembly GCF_037356315.1 of Lithobates pipiens. Lineage (NCBI taxonomy): Eukaryota > Metazoa > Chordata > Amphibia > Anura > Ranidae > Lithobates > Lithobates pipiens. The sequence goes on along the minus strand of NW_027507718.1, from coordinate 399,373,055 downwards.
TTAGTGACAACTTTGTGAAAAAAAAAAAAAAAAAAAAAAAGTTTGTAATTTTCCCGCAACTTGTGGCAAAATATAAAATATTCCATGAACTCAACATGCCTCTCAGCAAATAGCTTGGGGTGTCTACTTTCTAAAATGGGGTCATTTGTGGGGGTTTTGTGCCATCTTGGCATTTTATGGCCTTCAAAACTGTAATAGGTAGTGAGAAGTGAACTCAAAAATTTACGCCCTTAGAAAGCCTGAAGGCGGTGCTTGGTTTTCGGGGCCCCGTACGCGGCTAGGCTCCCAAAAAGTCCCACATATGTGGTATCCCCGTACTCAGGAGAAGCAGCAGAATTTATTTTGGGGTGTCATTTCACATACGCCCATAGCATGTGTGAGCAATATATCATTTAGTGACAACTTTGTGTAAAAAAAAAAAAAAAATTTTTTTTTTGTCATTATTCAATCGCTTGAGGCAAAAAAATAAAATATTCAATGGGCTCAACATGCCTCTTATCAATTTCCTTAGGGGGTCTACTTTCCAAAATGGGGTCATTTGGGGGGGTTTTGTACTGCCCTGCCATTTTAGCACCTCAAGAAATGAGATAGGCAGTCGTAAACTAAAAGCTGCGTAAATTCCAGAAAACGTACCTTAGTTTGTAGATGTGACAACTTTTGCGCAAACCAATAAATATACAATTATTGACTTTTTTTTTACCAAAGACATGTGGCTGAATACATTTTGGCCTAAATGTATGACTAAAATTGAGTTTATTGGATTTTTCTAATAACAAAAAGTAGAAAATATCATTTTTTTTCAAAATTTGCGGTCTTTTTACGTTTATATCGCAAAAAATAAAAATCGCAGAGGCAATCAAATACCATCAAAAGAAAGCTCTATTTGTGGGAAGAAAAGGACGCAAATTTTGTTTGGGTACAACATTGCATGACCGCGCAATTACCAGTTAAAGCAGCGCAGTGCCAAAGTGTAAAAAGACCTCTGGTCATTTACCAGCAAAATGGTCCGGTCTGAAAGTGGTTAAAAAATTCTACAGGTTGCATGTTTTGAGTTTCAGAGGAAGTATAGGGCTAGAATTATTGCTCTCACTCTACCGATTGTACCGACATGTATGGTTTGAACACCGTTTTCATATGCAGGAGCTGCTCACATATGTGTTTGTTTCTGCGTGCGAGCTTGGTGGGATAGAGCACCGACATGTGTGGTTTGAACACCGTTTTCATATGCAGGAGCTGCTCACATATGTGTTCGCTTCTGCGTGCGAGCGTGGCGGGATGGAGTATGTTTAAAAAAACAACTGTTAGTGGGTCCTGAGGACAGGAATTGGGAACCACTGCTCTAGAGAATATAATTCACCAAGTTTCTATAATGACTCCTATCTCTGTGCATATGCATAGGAGTTTGTGGTTAAAAGCTTGGTCTGATGAACCTGCTAGTAAGTGTTGCATCCTTTTGATAGTGAACTGATGTTTCCAAATTCATCAAGGATGTGATGGGGGGCATAGATGCCCCTATCCTATAAGTAAAAGCGTAAATCTCATACTTTCACAGCTACTACCTTTTTGCTCTCCCAAGACATCAACCTCCAAATCAAGGCTTAATACTTCTGTTTGTTGCACGCTATCACTATTGCTTCCTACACTCCAATCTGCCATCATCAGCTCAAAAACAAGCTGATTTACTGGCTGCCTTGTGTCAACTTCAGTCACAAGCAGTGGTGGTATCAGTTTCTTCAGATAAAAGATTTTGAGGTTTTATTTTAAACCTATTTACAGTCCCCAAACCAATTGGGGGCATCTGTCCCATTCTGGCCCTAAAATCTCTTAACAGATCTCTTTGTGCACCAACATTTCAGATGCAATCAGCAAGATCTGTTATTGCTTCTCCCAGACAGAGGGAATTCCTTGCATCAGTAGACATACAAGAGCCCTATCTACATACGGTATGCCCATTTTCCCTCCACATCAATAATTACTCCACTTTCCTGTGGGAGACCAGCACTTTCGATTTGTATCAATACCTTTCAGACTCCCTTATGTACCCCAAATGTTTACGAAAGTGTTTGATCTTTTGTGGGCCTAGGACATTCATGTCACAGAGTACTTGATTGATACTCTATACATATATGCCACAAAGTTGCCAGCCAACATCCAAAGGACGATTTACTTCCTTCCCTTACTACCCTTTGGCTACTTAACCTCTTCTGGACCTGTACATGATTTTGTGAATGCGATTTAGCGGCCCGCACGATTGGAGCAAATCAGTGGGTCTGGCCCACCAATCATTCACAAGAGAGGTGGATCAGCAGTGTGCTGATGTAAACAAAGCACACCGCTGATCTGTCAGTGAGGAAAAGTGAGAGATCGTGTTTCAGCTAAGCTGAATCACAATCTCTCTTTTCTCCAATGTTACATTTCCCCCTACAGTTAGAAACACCTCCCAGGGAACACATGTAACCCCTTGATCGCCCCCTAGTGCTAACCCCTTCCCTGCCAGTGCCATATAGTGACGCATTTATCAGAATTTACCCACCCCACTGACCTCAAAACACGGAACCCTTCCTAAAGGATATCCTCTCCTACTGAACATATCCACTACTCAGAAATCCTCCCTTAGCCACCACACTTTTTTCTACCCCTCATCCAAACAATCTCCAACATCGCACATACATAACTAACTCCCAAAAGCAACAGAATTACCCCAAGTGCTCGCCCTCTAATGTACACACACATCCATCCACCTACAGAAGACGCTGATCATAGGATTCCCCCCTACAATTCCATTTCCTTATAATCCACAGATGTACCTCTGATCTCACGGGTATAGGAGACCCCACCCGTCTCAAGACCGCTACTCCTAAAATCAGCTTACTCAGGAAGTTTTTGCTGACCCATTACGGATCCCCCCCTTCTTCTAAGGTGAGCTAGCAGGCCTACACTCATCTCCAGACTTAATACATTTCCCCTTTTTACTTCTTTCTTTTACTATTTTTCTCCCCCCCCCCCGTCTTTTCTATCCTCTCCCCTCTTTATTCACCACAAAACCCCTACAAAACCCCCATTCACCTCAAAACCCCCATACATTTACACCCTCCTCATTTACTTAACTTCACCTTACTTACTCTCAACACCTACCCATCCATCTCTGTCCTCCCCAATTCTGTACGTTACCTACTCTCAACACCTACCCATCCATCTCTGTCCCCCACAATTCATCCAACTCACACCCATTAATGTAATTTAAAAACTATACTACCTATTACATACAATATCCACTTACCCTATGTGTTGTACACCAACCACTCCCACGATGACCCACCCCCAGATCTCATCCACACCCCTATTACTCAAAATTGTATCCCTAAATGCAAAATGCCTCAACATGCCTGAAAAAAGACCACAAATACTAACCAACAACCAACTAAGCGCAATATGAAGGCAGATATCATATTCTTACAGGAGACCTATTTTAAAGCAAAAGCCATCCCCAAACTTGAAAATACGCACTATCCTCACGTATACCACGGAACATCCCCTACATCCAAAACGAAAGGAACTTCCATTCTGCTATCCAAAAAACCCCCCTCAAATCTCAGACATCCTAGCAGACGAACAAGGATGTTATGTATTCTTAAAAGGCACGCTTTGGAACAAACCAATCACCTTAGCTAACATATATAGCCCCAACGCTTTCCAGGTTCCATTCTTTAGATCGATTACTCATTCACTAACCTCCTTTCAATAGTGGAATCCTTATTCTAGGGGGCAATTTCAACATCCCCCTTGATCCCCTCATCGATTCTTCCACAGGTATCTCTAACCTTCCATTCCGTGCATTAAGACAAACCAGACTTTCCCTCCAAATACGTTCCCCCCATTATACGTGGAGAAGACTACACTCCGATGACAGGGATAACACAATCAAAGCAATAAATCTACACCATCTTCTAACCTCCTCCAACCAACCAGGTTTCTTCTTATCCCTTGATGAGGAGAAGGCATTTGACAGGGTAGCCTGGGACTATATGGAAGCAGTTCTCCAGTCCATGGGCTTGGGTAACTGCCAAACTACCTATTAAGCTTTATAATGGCTCTTTATTCCAACTCAGTACCTAGGGTCTGAGTTAATGGCTCCCTGTCAGATGCCTTCTCCATCCACAATGGAACGAGGCAAGGTTGTCCCCTCTCCCCCTTACTTTTTGTACTAACCTTAGAACCCTTCCTACGCAGCCTCAGAAACAACACAGACATTAGATGCATACAAACCCCCAACAAACAATACAAATTAGCGGCTTTCGCCAATGACATCTTCCTCTTTCTTACAGAACCACATACTTCACTTCCCAATCTTTTAAGATAATTTTGCCAATTTAGACTACTGTATAACCTCAAGATAAACTTCTCCAAGTCTGATGCCTTAAATGTCTCAGCAGACTGAATGAAAAAAAAAATTGAAGAGGTCAGGAGGAACCGCTGTACTAACAATCCAATTTTAGTACAGCGATCTCCCGGATGGCCCCCTGCCAGAACACACCGGTCAGTGATCTCAGCCATCGACTGAGAGCTCTCGTTGGGTTCTGATTGGCAGACCTTTTTTGATCATGTCCCTTTAGCCAGATTTTGTCGGACCAACTGCCATACACATGGCCGAATGTTGGCCGGTTTCTATTGAACCAGCCAATGCAGTCCGATAGTCATCCCAGTCTAAAGGGCCATACACACTGGCTAACACAGTGACTAAGTAGTTAGCACTTCCACCAAGCAACACTAGTGTTTTTGGTTCGAAACTTAACCTTGTCACTTTCCTACCACACTCAAAAGATGCGCTGATAGGTTAATTGGCTCCTGTCTAAATTGACTTTAGTATGTGTATGTATTAATTAGAGTTAGGGACCTTAGATTTTAAGCTCCTTGAGGGCAGGAAGTAATGTGAGATGTGTGTACTATGTACTGTATATATGTAAAGCACTGTGTAAATTGATAGTGCTATATAAGTACATGTAATAAACACATAAATAATAACACTAAAATCCTATGTCAAAAGTCAAATATCCTATTTTTCTAGGGCACACCTTATGATCAGTTAAAATATCTAGATCTTACCTATGAGACTGAAAATACTCACATTTTAAGATTAGATCCACTATAAAGAGATATTTTGTTTTCTTACACACTGCAGCTTGAAAAAGCTCAGTACAGCTTTTTTTTAAACTGAGCTAAAATACATGCCTATGCACACAGAAATGTAATCAAGCGCCGTGCATTCTTCAGTTTAAAAAAAAATAGAAAATCTAATTTTTTGGTCAGTAATTTACCCCTACTGACCTCAAATGCATGCAAATTCCCATTTACATATTGTGCAGAATGAGAACGTGAGAATATGTTTCTGTGCATTTGCGCAAAAATGCACAAATGCTTACAAAAATGCACATATACAGATACGTGCAAATACATACGGAAAATAGTCTGAAAAAGTAGATTCTCAGACAGGAGTATCGTGCAAGAAGCCTTATACTATTATTATTGCTGTAAGCTCCTAAATGATAAATAAAACTCACATCTAAGGAAGTTTGTTAAAAGTATTTTGAATGAACACTAAAAACTGTACACACAATTAATATATATATCATTTGTTTTTTTTATTCATAGTCATATGTCTAGTTGGACTTGGTCTTGTGGTATTCTTCTTCAGCTTCCTTCTCTCAATCTTCCGATCAAAGTATCATGGTTACCCATACAGGTATGTCATACTGGCTACTGTTTTTTAAACAAATAGCAGGAACTAAACTGTACATCTGGATTTTTCTAGATTCTTGTGAGTTATATGTTTGATTTTGATTTTATCCATCACTTCTATCACCCATCACAACACAGGCCTACTTCTCCAATCATCTTCTCTGGTTGTAAACCCTCTTTTTTTTTTTTTAAATAACAAACATATCATACTTAGTTTGCTTTGCACAGAATGCCCCCCGATCATCGTCTTCTGGGGTCCCCCAACGGCGCTCGCAGCTCCTTCCCGCATCTGTAAACCTCCTAGGAAGAGATCTCCCTGGGGGGTTACCAAGCAGGCTGCCAAGTCCAGCATTTGCATCCATAGACACAGAATGCCAGACTTGGCCCTGCCCCCCAGCGGCCGCGTCATTGGATTTGATTGGCAGCAGCAGGAGCCAATGGCTATACTGCTATAAATCTATCCAATCAAGAGCCGAGAACCCTGGGCAGAGAGATAGAGTGGTGGGAACGAATGGGCTAAAGGTGAGTAAAACGGGGGGTCTGAGGGGCTGCTCAGTGACAGAAGTTTTTAGGATGCATTAAGGTGAAAAAACAAGAGGGTTTACAATCTCTTTAGGACTCCGGTTCTTGTTCATTAGCTTGAGAGGGTGGCTGCATAGTCTAGAACAGTGATGGCGAACCTTGGCATCCCAGATGTTTTGGAACTACATTTCTCATGGTGCTCATGCACTCTGCAGTGTACAGGCATACCCCACTTTTTAGTACACAATGGGTTTTATTTACTAAAGCTGGAATGTGCAAAATCAGGCTCACTTCTGCATAGAAACCAATGAGCTTCTAACCCCAGCTTGTTCAGTTAAGCTTTGGTAATAAAACCTGGACGCTGATTGGTTTCTATGCAGAAGGGAGCCTGATTTTGCACTTTCCAGCTTTAGTAAATCAACCTCATTGTGTACTTAAAAGTGTGGTATGCCTGTAGTTGAGCATCACGGAAATATAGTTCCAAAACATCTGGGATGCCAAGGTTCGCCATCACTGGTCTAGAAAGACACTGGGATTCATTTGTCAAAGAAGTAGAATCTGTTTGCTTGGGAAAGTGAAAATTCATTGTGCAGAGTGTAAGTTACTGAGTGAGGCTGTATTCACTTTGAATACTGAACTATGATCTAGAAGAAATCGTTTTTATCATTTAAAACTTTGCTTATTCATTAACATTCACTTTTGAAAAAAGGACATACACTTTGTCAAGTGAACATTCACTTTGCTAGATAAACAGTCTCTGCTCCTTTACATATCATCAATATTGAGTGAAGCATTGTTTTTTAAAAAGGGTAATCAAAAATGTAAGTTGGTCTATTACTGTACTGGTATTATTGAACATTGGCACACTGCCTGGTATACAGATATTGGCCATTCAGATGGGACAGAGTCTGTGCACTTTAAACCCAATCAGTATCTCTGATCACACTGTGAAAAAATTGCCTGTTCAATAGCTCTGTTCAGTTTACTATTGCTTTTTACTAAGTTAATGCTTTTAGGTAAACACCAATAATTCATAAAAATACAAAAAGGGGCTGCTATTAGTTATTATGTGCTGTGGCGCAGTGTTTAATATTGCTCCTTTTCACTTCTGCCTTGGGTTCCCAAGAAATACAGCATCTTGCATGAAGTTTGTATGATCTTACTGCAGATTTTCTGCTGACAGTTTCCTCCCAAAATCAGAAACACAAGGGTAGCCTAATATAAAACTGTGCTCAGGATTTCAGTACAGCAAAGGCACCGTGTTGAGAACCCAATCACAAAGTTAAGATCACACTGGTGTAATCGCAGAGCGACAGATTTTTCTTGTACTTGCAACATACTTGCAGGGATAAAACAAGTGAAAATGATCGTATGTTAGACAGATTACTTTTTTTTTAACTACCTTTCTTTTTCAATGCTGTAATTTTCTGTAAAATTCAAAGCAATATGGCAAACTGGAAACGTAGAAACACCCACAAAAATGTATTTACTGCTTGATTAATTCACAGATTTTCCCAGAAGTCTGCACAAAGATACAAATCAGATAGATATTATCTGCAACAAAGTTTTATATTTGTTGAGGTACTCCAAAGGGTAATCACTTCTAAAGAAATTTAAGGGTGAATTATTTAGCTATATAAAGTGAAAGTAAAACCCTGAAACATAAAGTGTTACTAAACCCAGGACTCTGCATTCACTATATCTGGTCTCCCACAGTACACAGAACATGGAACTGCAATAGTTTTAATTAATATAAACTTCCAATTACCTTTTTTCATCAGCAATATATAGCAGTCTTGTGACCTTTATCAGTGTCTGCTTAAAGTGAAAGTAAATTCCCCTATCATTTTCAGCCAAGGAAGCTGCCATCTTTGCCTCTGATTAACCACTTTCAGACCGGACCAATTTGCTGGTCAAAGACCAGACCACTTTTTGCGATTCGGCACTGCGTCGCTTTAACTGACAATTGCGCAGTCGTGCGACGTGGCTCCCAAACAAAATTGAAGTCCTTTTTTTCCCACAAATAGAGCTTTCTTTTGGTGGTATTTGATCACCCCTGCGGTTTTTATTTTTTGCGCTATAAACAAAAATAGAGCGACAATTTTGAAAAAAACGCATTATTTTTTACTTTTTGTTATAATAAATATCCCCCAAAAATATATAAAAAAACATTTTTTTCCCTCAGTTTAGGCCGATACGTATTCTTCTACATATTTTTGGTAAAAAAATCGCAATAAGCGATTATTGATTGGTTTGCGCAAAAGTTATAGCGTTTACAAAATAGGGATAGTTTTATAGCATTTTTATTAATAATTTTTTATTATTTTTTTTCACTAGTAATGGCGGCGATCAGCAATTTTTATTGTGACTGCGACATTGTGGGGGACCCATCGGACATTTTTGACACATTTTTGGGACCATTGTCATTTATACAGTAATCACTGCTATATAAATGCAGTGATTCCTGTGTAAATGACACTGGCAGTGAAGGGGTTAACCAGTGGGTGGCAGTGTAGGGGTTAAGTGTTCCTAGGGGTGTGTTACTAACTGTGGGGGGGTTGGGCTTTCATTTAGTGAACACTGATCTCTGCTCCAATCACATGGAGCAGAGATCAGCGTCACTAGTTGCTAGGCAGAATGGAGAAATGCTGTTTACAACGGCATTTCTTCATTTGGTCGCTCCGTGAGACGATTGCAGGTATGCCCGCGGCGATCGAGCCTGCGGGTCCCGCGATCGGACTCACGGGGGTCCCGACCAGCGCGGGAGCGCGCCGCCGGCGGCGCGCTCCCGATGGCAGGGCGGCAAATTTAAAAGGACGTACATGTACGCCCATTTGCCTGCCCGTGCCATTCTGTTGACGTACATCGGCGTGCGCTGGTCGGCAAGTGGTTAATCTTCAACTGCTATGGTGCTGCACATGTGGTTCGTTATGACACCAGCCATTGGATGGTTTGATAGTTTGGCTGAGAGCACAGCCAATGTGCAGTTAGCATTCCCGGCATGCCTTTTTTTTTTAACTGTTTAAATCCATGGGTTTACTTCCACTTTAAGCTCGTAGGAGGAGTTTTCATTCTCCCCTGATTCTATGTCTGGACAGTGCTGATTGGGCCTGTGCTGATCACATGCACTCTCCCAAGAAGAAAAAAAAAAACAACTCTCTAGCAATACACACCAAACTGACTCCAGATGACAGCCTGACTCCAAATGCTCTGTTCTATCGAGAAATGGGTTGCAGTCAGTTAACCGGTTCCCGACTGGCTCACGTACATATACGGGGCAGAATGGCTCCCCTGCACAAAAACCCATACAGGTATGGGGCTCCTTTAAGCTTGTTGCATGGCGGGGGACCTGACGAACATGGCCGGCAATTTCGAGCGCTGTCAGCCATGCGTGATCACATGCACGAGCGCCAGCACAGGGATTTGTGTGTGTAAACACACAAATGCCTGTGCTGTCAGAGAAGAGGAGACATTTGTTCCTACTATGTAGGAACAGTGACATGTCACCTCTCCTACTCAGTCCTATCCCCATACAGTTAGAACACACCTAGGGAACACACATTTAACCCCTTGATCACCCCCTAGTGTTAACCCCGTCCCTGCCAGTGTAATTTACAAGTAATCAGTCAATTTTTATAGCACTGATCTCAGTATAAATGTCAATGGTCTTAAAAATGTGTCAAAAGTGTTGGATCTGTCCGCCACAGCAGCAAAAGAAAGCTCTAATTGTGGAAAAACAAGGACGCAAATTTCGTTTGGGTACAGCATTGCATGACCGCACAGTTACCAGTTAAAGCAATGCAGTGCCAAATTGTAAAAAGTGCTTTGGTCAGGAAGGGGGTAAAACCTTCCCGGGCTGAAGTGGTTAAACAAGAGCAGGATCATAGAAGACAGGATCACACAGGCTTTATATACATTGCAGAGGATTAACCCCTTAGGTTCCACAGCGAGTATAACAAGCATGCTTTAGGCCTGATTCACACCTATGCAGGGTGCAGTTTGCATATTGCAGATGCATTTTGCGTTTTTCAATACACAATTTTGATCCATTGAAGTCTACGGAACCAAAAACCAGAAAAAAAGTCCCTGGCACTTTCCATCAAAAGCACAGATGTTAACTACATTCATAGGAAACCATGTTAAATGGACTGTAGTGTGTTTCTGAAAAACTGAAAACGCACTAAAAAATGCATAGGTGTGAACCAGGCCTAACTGTATATACAGACTGATTTTACTGTTGTGAGTTTAGTAACACTTTAAGATGCTAACTTTGAGGATTAATTCTTCATAGTGCCTACAGCTACAGAGGTCAGTAAGAGCTTATTGTAAATTGTATTTACAGCTTGTTAACAATATGCACATATCTGAATGGCCACTATTCTACTTTAAAGCATATATCTGGGCAAAAAAACAAACATATGCAGCACATAGGTCCAATAAAATGTAGAATAAAATATAATAAATATACTAAAACACACACATATATGTTTTTTGTCAGACATCCAATATGGATATAACTTCCTCTTTGGGCTAAAATAACAGTGCATTTGTTGTAGTTAAATAATAAGGAGCAATTTCAGTGCTGCCTGCTGGACTATCAGTCTACCCCGACTCTATTTATCTGCATTCATTGGGGTTGATTTACTAAAACTGGAGAGTGCAAAATCTGGTGCAGCTTTGCATAGAAACCAATAAGCTTCTAGGTTGTTTGTCAAAGCTTAATTGAACAAGTTGAAGTTAGAAGCTGATTGGCTACCATGCACAGCTGCACCAGATTTTGCATGCTCCAATTTTAGTAGATCAACCCCACTGATTTATTTTCCAGCAAATAAATTCTGTTTCCTAGACTCCTAGTATTCTGCCCGCACACTGTGTGTAAGGAAAAGGCTCTTTGGAGATGTAGCTCTGGGGGTTGTACCAATGGCAGTAGAAACTTACAGTACCTTCTGTGAAATGTACGTATGTGTGGGTGCTTGTGTAGGAACACTATACTGAATGCTGCTTTGGGACACAGAATAATATAAAAGTTTATTTTATAGATTGTTATGAACAGTATATGTTATATTTAATATCAGCATTATATAAAGGAATATTATATGTAATGAATACTATATGTACTGATACATTTAGTAATTTTTATGTTATCCAGACAAATTTGTAAATATACTGTTTAAATTATGTATATATGTTTTATACAGAAATTGATTCATTTGTTTACCTATGTATTTGTCTCTTTCAATTTCTGTCATTGTAAAGGTATCTTTGACTAAATCACAATTTCTGTGAACACAACATTGATTTTTAATCTCATATTGCGCTGTTATAAGTGCTTTTCCAATTATAATGATAAATAGTCAAACACATTTTGTATGTAAATTGTTAAGCAGACCACCAACAATCAAATGAACAGAAACATTGTTCATAGTGCTTTGGAATTCTGATTCTCCTTTGTAGCAGATGAAAACCATACTTGTTATTCTTCTCGAATGAACCTTGTGCATCCAGTTGAAGAGTGTTAAACAGAACAGACAATTTTGAAAAACCTGAAATGTAAAAGCAGGAATGCCTTGAAAGAACAATGATTTCAGCTTGCATTTACACATGTCAAAGTACACAACTGCCTTGCATAATTAGACTTCAATTTCGGGTTTACTGGTTTAAAAGACCTGTGCATAATTATTTTGATGGTTTTTACATGTAATTTGAAAATTGTGAAATTGGCTTGTTTGATGTTATGTTATCTTAAATTGCTCTGACTACTGCTGTCACCTCTGAGGCTTATTCACAAAGCCAATAATTCCACGCTGATCTCAGTGCAGTAAATCTTCATCACATAAATTCAATGGTATATGTTTATTTCCAGAAAAAGTATTCATGTATGGGCTATTATTATTTTTTGCATACCCATGCACCGCTTTAACCTCATACATGATCCATATATGTGGCCACTGTAAGGAAGAAACAAGTATAGCTATAGAGCTTTTATCTTACCATAGTCTGAATGTTCTGCCAAGTCCTGAAGTCGTGATGCTTAGCTGCTTGCGCAGTCGGATATAATGGTACTCTGCCAGTACTATTAAACCTGAATGAACAAGCTTATTTTCCTAAACTCTGTATTTTAAAACTCAGAAGGGTTAGCCACTGCCTAAAATAAGAATTTAGAAGGAGGACTTCATGTTACTACATGGAGATGTCTGTTTTGGAGTTTTATTTCCAGGTCTATTTAACATACAACTGCCATGAAAAACCCAAAGGATTCAAGATTTGTTACAAAAACCAGGGTTGCACTCAGCCCATTGAGCTTTACCTATAACTAAAGTACCATATTTGGTGGAATGACCCTTTTAGTCATTTTTTGCAGCTTCTGCCTGCCATCCTGATCTGTACTGCAGCTGTATTGAAAATGTTGGAGCTTCCAAATATGAGGCACACATCCCATACCACAATGCAGTGCTCAGGGACTGAGCAGCCATTTACCAGGTTCAAGGGTTTTTACATGATGTTATCTTTAATTGGCAGAATATTCTCTTTTGTGCTCCTCTGTAATGTAGTAAATTTTTTCCCGGGGTCCACCTTCAGAGCTAACTTTTACATTGACCTGCCTGCGTGCTGTCCTTTAAGAGTGCACTTTACATAAAAGCTGAATTGTACCCTAAGTCACTGATGTGTCCTATAGTGATGTAGGGAGTAAGAGGGTTAAGCTATTAAGCTATAGCATGGAGCAAGAGAAACAGGCATCCAAGATTCCCAAAGTGTAGACCTTTAAACAGTTTGATGAAGGCTGTACTACTGGAGTGGATAGAAGTCTGAAGATTTTTTTGAGAAGAGTATACTACTTCTGCTCATGGGAGCTGACATTGGTTTATTTAGACATTTTGTAGGGTAATTTTAAGAAGAACTCTTGTGTTAAATGCTAAGTTCAGCTAAAATCCTAACTACCCCTGCTCCTAAAGCTACTGGAAATACTTCACTCACCAATTCCCTTAAAGCAAAACTATTGGCAGCCACTCTGATCAAGGAATGGTGAAAGACTTTGGGCAATACCAACGTTTCACAACACTCGATTCACCTAATCAGCACAAGAACACTTAATTAAAGTGGTTATAAAGCTTTGTTTTTTTTAATAAAAATAACAACCATGCCTATACTTACCTGATCTGTGCAATGGTTTTGCACAGAGTGGCCCCAATCCCCTTCTTCTGGGGTCCCCCACCAGTGCTCCAGGCCCCTCCTCTTCATCGGTTGCACCTGCTGCATTCATTAACATAGACAGCGGAACCCCCCTCCCCCCCCCGCACCTGAGTCACCAGATTTGATTGAAAGCAGTGGGATCCGATGAAGGGTCAGATGAGGAGTGCACAACGCTGGATTAGATAAGCTCAGGTAAGCAAAAAGGGGGGGGGGGGGGGGGTTGTGGCCAGCTGCAGCACAGAAGGTTTTTCACCTTAATGCAAAATGTAAAAATAAAATAAAAAAAAGGGTAACTCCACTTTCCTAGGGAAAAAAATGCAAATAAAGAAAAAATAATATAACATGCGATACAAGACATATTGTAATTGAATGTTATTAAACATTACCTTTCCCTTTCCAAAAGGTTGGACCATTCAAAGTGAAGTTACATTTTAAGGCTTTAGAACCAATTACATTTTTTTTTAAAGGAGAAACTGTCACTTTGTGGCTGGAGTAATTATTTATTAATATAAAGAAATTTCCCATACAGCCCCACATATGCCAATCAGGTTCTGACCCGAACCAGGAAATGACAGTTTTGAATCTCATGTACAGTATTTCTGAAAATGTATATTTTGCTAGAGTGACATTTACTGGTGTTATGTAAGTCAAGGTAAGATGCTTTATTGGCTAGCATTCATCTGAACAGTGACATGTTATATTTGTTTTATTCATTTGTATAGCTGTGACAAATATGCCATACTTTACCATTTGCACCTCTCCTTTAACCCAAAAGGAGCTTACAGATTAAAACCCCTATTATAGTCAGATAGACATAATACTGACTACGAATATTTTTTGGTGGGAGATTAATTCTACAACCTGTGTTTTTTGGGAAGAAATCGAACAGACAGATAAAACCTATGCCAACACATAGAACGTACTACTGCATGCAAATGGAGCACTAGATAGCAAAAATGTTTACTGAACTACTAGGCAGCCCATTTAAAAAGTCTCTATTTTAAGAAATGCAGCTTAATTATTGGAATCGGTGGCATTATTCACTGGCTTGTTTAGCACACTATAATTAATAACATTAATAATGTTGATGGACTAAAAATATGTTTTCTTTTTTCCAGTTTTTTAATTAAATGAAATATACCGATCCCAAGATGTCACAATTTATACTGAAGACAAAGTATTCCTGCTGGTGCACATGGCATGTATATTCATTATTCTCATTTTATTTGCTGCTTGTTTACTTTTGGTGTTAGATCTTAGTGCAGTGGTGTATACATCAGTGTGTTGTTATTTTTATTACATGAAAATGTTATTAGACACATGCGCCTGTTACTTGGAAGCCTCACCTAATTAAAGGTCTGTCTGTAGCATTGTCTTAATTGATTTTATGCCATGCCTTTTCAAGGTATATTGTTTTCTGTTTTTAAGAAATACATGGGAAGGGAAATAAAAACATTAATTAATAAAGTACAAAAATTGGGTTGAAATGTTGTTACAGTAGAAATGAAATCAGGCAAGCAAGCAACCAGAAAATAAACATGAAATTAGGTCATGAGTATTTTTTGTTTTTGTGCATTAGATGTACCATTTATGACTGCAGTTCAAGTGTTCAAGATGAAATACTATATATGCCTCATAAAAATAACCATATTTGGTTACAGCCAAACTCCAGATAATCACGAAATGCAAATGAAGTTGCGCAGGTCTTGTAATTCTGCTGAGCCATTTCTGTAATCAAGACATCCCTGCTAGATTGATAAGCCAGGTTGATGACTGTTTCTCTGTCCCCTTTAAGCAGTAGAATTTAGTCACTGCACTTGCCCCTGCCTCCTGTTTTTTTTAACAATAAAGGCATACAGTTGGTCATTGGTCCATACACAATTATGCAGACTTTTTCATGTTATATAGATGTGCAGCTGTCTCCAAAACATATGAATACTTCATAGATCAAAGTTCTATGAATATCCAGGGAAAGACCTTGCCCCCAAAATACAAAAGGTTTACTGTCATAAGAAACATATGCAGGATTACCTCCTCCTTAGTTGTCTTGCTGTCTCTGATTCTAGTACTTCCCCATTCATGACCACAAACAAGTATGCAGCCAGTGACATCAGAACTCTTGATCTGCACCCGTGTATCTCAGAAAACATTGAAGTTGCTTGGTATGACAGCCATGCATCTATTATTTTTGAACAAAAATTATTATAGTTTTTTTATGATAGATTGTTTGAATTTCATTGTTTATGGACTGTAATATTGGCATGCATTCTTGTTTGTGTAGGCCATAGAGTCATCTGTTCCTTCGAGGCCTTTTCAGTTAAATTTACCTTCATATCAATAAAGATAAACTCCAGGCAGACATCTAAAATACTCAGCTGAAATACATACATGGAAGCAATTTTCCAAAGGATATGTATTTCTGTTCAGCCATTTTTGAGATTTACACAGCCCAACTACACAGCACAGGTAGGAGGATGACACCACTTTCTCTGTTACAGTAAAAATACACATCTAAAGGTTCCTGTATTTAGCTGCCCTGATCCGATCAAACCCGTCAATTTGCAGATTTAAATATGGGGAGATGCAGGGCAAAAGTATGCTTTATGCAGATGACACTATGCTCCTTCTGGGAGACATTAACATGTTCCCAATGTGAGGTGATGGCAGTTATTACAAATTTTGGTGTATATTCCAGCCTAATTATTGACTGGTTTAAATCCTTCATTACACTATCTGGATAATATTCCTAGTAGCCCAATATCTGATCTTCATAATATCCCTGTCTCCCGTTCCTTTAAATACTTGAATATGTTATATATGTCACCCCTAGGCCTACTGAGTATGCCCACCTCAATTTGTCATCCCTACTTGTTCATATCCAGGATAAGGTTAAGGTGTGGACTAGACCTCAAAAAAAAGATTTTTATGCCACAGTTTCTCTATATCCTACACAACTCCCCGATGGTTATGCCATTAAAAATTCTTTGCATTATCAACTCCATATTTTGATCATTTCTATGGCATACCAAGCCCCAGAGAGTTATTGGAACAGCTCCAGAGACCTAAGGATGAGGGCAGCCTGGCTCTACCCAACCTGTGGCTCTATTACTTTGCGGCTCAGTTGCAACATATTGTGGGAGCCATGCCTCCGGAGTCAGCTGAGGAAGATAGTTTAGATTCCACCACTAATTTACTGCATTATGTGATGGGATTGAACAATGTTGCTATGTAGGCCTTCAGTAAGTCTTATGCCCCGTACACACGAGAGGGATTAAGTCTGACAGACCTCCAAAGGAGTTCCGCCAGAGTTCCGACGGAGTTCTGGCGGATTTTTCGACCGAACGGACTTGACCACACACCATCACACCAAACTCCGACGGAGTCGAACGTGATGACGTACGACTGGATTCGACGTAGGAAGTTCATAGACAGTAGCCAATAGCTGCCCTAGCGTCGGTATTATTCCGTCGGAGTAGCACACACACGAGCGAATTTTTCGAAGGGGACCGGGTCCGGCGGAGTTCCGACGGGAAAATTTAAAGCATGCTTCATTTCTAAAGTCCGTCAGACTTTGGCGAATCAAAAGTCCGTTGCAGCCCACACACGATCGGATAGTCTGACGGACTCGGTCCGTCGGAGTTTGGATGTCGAAAAGTCCGCTCGTGTGTACGGGGCATAACAAACTCTTCCCCACATATGTTCTCATGCAAAAAATATGGTATGAGGTGAAGCAAATGCAGGATGTTGGTGATTTCACTAGATTTAGCCCATTTTCTGGAAATGGTAACTATCCGAAGCTGAAATCTCTTCAATATGGGGCCAAGTGGAAACATTAAGGAATAGCTAATATGCTTCATATTTTTACCAATTGTAAACTGTGTTCCTTCTTCGATTTGCTAGCTAAATTTCACCTCCCACAATTCATGCACTTCTACTACATACAATTTCAACATGCTATTAGGGCACAGCCAGGAAATGACCTATGGGTACACTTGCCCACCCCTATATTTAACTACACATCAGATGTTGTTTCTTACAAGGGTTTGATATCCAGATGCTACTCCATGTTGTTGATTATCTTTTTGAAATATTTCCATCTAGAACTACAAGCAGGTGGGAAAGATATGTGGGAGAATTTAAGGAGTAACTTTGAGAGGTGGCCTTACAGGCAATGCAGGTTTGTTCCCTTAATGTTACCCATGTCTTTTGGAGTTCTATATTCTCCTCCGGGTACACCGGGTACAATGGGAATGAGAGAGGACGCCATTTGAACCAGATGCTCTGGGGACCATGGTGATTTAATTCACCTTCTATGGAGATGCTCTAAACTAAATTTTTACTAGAAGGGTGTCCTTAATACCCTTAAAAAGGTATTTCAGCTTATAATATTTGTGAGAACCCATGTCTCTTAGGTATCCTGGACTATCTTCAAGTGGAAAATATTTCTAAACAAGCAATAGCCAGAGCCCTCTTTCAAGACCGTAAACTGATTCTTAGACATTGGAAATTTGCTGACCCACTTTCGCTGAAAGAGTAGATTACCCACATAGGCAATACATTATGTCTTGAAAAATATATTTACCAACATATAGGGTGCCCCAACAAATTTAGTAAATGATGCCAGGACTATCCCCAGTTGATTTAATCTTGGTTAAACTACTGTGAATCAACCTCTGCTCTGAATATTTACTCACTTCCATATTGTCTCAGGTTACCATTATAGACTCATGGCATAGTACCAGAATTGTGGATTTGCCAGTATGTGCTGATGTGACATTGTTGGAAGATCGAACTTCTTTATGGTTACATATATATGCTGTAACCACTTTGAAACATGTAAATGTCTTTAAAGAGTACAGTGATTTCATCTCCCTGTTCCCGAGACTTCTAATTGGACAATGAAAGAACAGCAGGCTAATGAGGTCATCTCTGTACTCATATCCTAACAGCTTGTGCATTGGCAGCTAATTTGCAAGGAGAGCACCTAATTTGCTTCCCTATCTGTCCATCCCTCTTCCAGTCTAAATGCTACTGTATAGGAAATTGCAAGAGGCTGATCAATCCAATTCAAGTACTTACATGAGTCATTAAAAAAAAAAAAAAAAATACAAGTTGTATTAAAAGTTGCATTGTAAAAATACAATGTATTTATTATTAAAGTGTTGCATTCATTTTTGTTTTTTTTATACATGTCTGGGGTTCAGCTTGAAAGTATAAAATGCTTTCTAAATATCTTTAAGTGTAAGCATTTTTTTAACTGTTAATATTTTTCATGTTTTTTCACCCTTCATTCAAACTGAGTACTACGTATATATTTAAACATTTGTATATTAGGAACATGTAATTTTTTTAGGAATTCAATTTGCATAATGTGTTAAATTTATGTATTTATGATGTAAAATAGAACAAATGTTATCATGCATTTCCATAATAAAGTATTGTACTGAATTTGTGTAATTACATGTTGTTGTCTTTATCAACAGTAGATGTTTCCAACTACTTGGTGAATATCACACATCTTACACATGCATTATTTAGTGCCACTCAACTGTGTAGGGTTAGGTTACCAAGGCAGACTTGTTATAATGCACAGAATGTTTCCAACAGGAATGATAATCTCTCTACTCAGCAAAAGAACCATGCATACAAAATACTTACACATTCGCTGAATGCGAGAAAAAAAATCATGATTCAAGCAGAGATGGTATGGTCTGTCATTGTGCATTGTTTTCAAAGAGAAATAAGCCCATCAGTGGAAGCCATTGATTTACATTTTATCAAGAATTAAACATTATCTTTTAACACCTTAAAATTTGAAAAAATCTTTAAAAAAATCACATTGTGTGAAAAATGTTCTTAAGTAGTGTAAAAAATTAAAAAAATTTTTTAGTTCCTGAATAAAATGTTGCAATTATGTAAAAAATGCAGGAAGAGTGTCATAAAAACATGCTGCGTGAACACCCAGGGGTATATTTATAAAAAAAAAATTGTGAATGGCTCATCATTCACACAAAATTAATGAATAATACCTGTAATGTTTGTAATATGTATGTGATAGATTGTTACCTTTGTTGAGCACATTTAACATTCCCTTACATTTGATCCCAAGGGCTCATTCACACATGTGTTTATTATAAATAATTAAGTAATGGTCATTAATGAGCCCATAACATTTATGA
This sequence comes from Lithobates pipiens, assembly GCF_037356315.1. Classification (NCBI taxonomy): domain Eukaryota; kingdom Metazoa; phylum Chordata; class Amphibia; order Anura; family Ranidae; genus Lithobates; species Lithobates pipiens. Next base: position 399,353,427 of record NW_027507718.1, on the reverse strand, counting down.
TGTGTTCTTGTGATGTTTTTGTTGTGTTTTTGAAGAGATGAAAAAGCTTGATGAATGACAATGATGAATGAAGTGTTGCTGGAAGTGGCTGGAGCTGTTCTGTCCTAGTTCTCTGTTATTTTCCAGTTGACTCTGGGATATGGGAACTTCCACTGTCTCTCCCCCAGTACCCAGCTAACACATTATAAATGTTTTACTAACACACAATAAATACTATAAGTGCAGTTACAGAGCATTAACTTTAAAATCAGTGGATGCGGTTAACAAACGTTGATGACTCATGAAATGGACACACTGCTTAATTTTTTAACATAACACAACACTACCACACCTATGTGTACAGCACTGGATGGTGCATATTGTAAGATTCATGGCAATCTTTCAAGGGCGATGAGATAACTGCTACAGGGCAGCAGCTGTGTGCTGGATTTCATATATATACGTGATCCTGCTTTTCCGCATGCAGAAGCCGATCAGAGGGTGCCAGGCATCAACTCCTCTGGATCAACTGTGGGTGAAGGATTGTGTATATGGGATTGTATGATTGTATGATTTTTTTTATTGGTTGAACTAGATGGACTTGTGTCTTTTTCCAACCTGACTAACTATGTACAGCTGTATTCATAAGTTTACATACCAAGGAGGTCCAGCCCCACCATGGGACCCAGTTTAGGAGGGATGGCAGTGCCAAGTTTTACCTGTACGGTCACCCATGCCGGCTGTCTCCCAAGATCTGCCTGGGCTGATGTGAAATGTTGCATCTAATGAGTGTGCAGTCCATGCTGCCTGTGAGACAGTATCACACTGAGCCAATATTGATGCTGGCAGAGCCTCTCAGCGTGTGACACTGTCATACAGCTATCAAATACCAGCCAATGGGATGGAGTCTGGGCGGGCCGCTATGTGTATGTGGCCCCGCCCCTTTTCTTAGGCAGCCCAATCATTGGCTGGTGTTTGATAGCTGCTGGTTCCCACCCACCCCAGGCCCGATCCACCCTCGACTTCACTGCTGAATTTTGACAGCTAGTCTCTCTGCATGCAGTTACATTACATGACAGTGTCACACACAGGTTTACTAAGCGTCAATATTGGCTCAGTGTGAAACTCCTTCTCCTCTGTCAGTGCCAATCAGTGCCACCTGCCAGTGCCAATCAGTGCCACCTGTCAGTGCAGCCTATCAGTGCCATTAGTGCTGCCAATCATGGCCCATCAGTGCTACCTATCATTGCCAATCAGTGCTAATCAGTGCTTTATGGGGCGATAAGTTCAGCAGCCAGGCACATTGTCCATGGGGGCTGGCCTGGTGGAGCACAACTGAAATCCATTGATGTTTATTAATTTCACACACTACTATTTTCAATAGACTACTGGAAGTAAAATAAAAAAGTGTCAGTAAAAGACCTGCCGCTAAGCACTGTTATGTTTTCCCACATCACAAAAAAAAAAGTACAGCACTAACTTACTGATCAATAACTTAACAATAATGGTGGGATCCTCTAATGTATGGAAATCTCAATAGGCTTCAAATATTATGACAATACCGGTCTCTGATACGCAACTTCCCATTTAATACACATCACACTGAAAATAATACATACTGTATAAAATTAAACTTAGCGGGGATGGGGTAACCCCCTCCTATAGATATTGGCTATAAAAAATGTCTTCATCAGTTTAGGCCGATATGTAATCTGCTACATATTTTTTGGTTAAAAAAAATGCGTAAAAGTTATAGGTTCTACAAAATAGGGAATAGATGTATGGCATTCTTAATCTGATGTTCCCATAGTGTAAATTTGATTTTAGTTATCATGATATAAAAGAATGAATGTGGGAGCCTTTTGGTTGGCGTGATTTTTTTTTTGGGGGGGGGGGGGTGGCAGCATTTTATTCTTGGGCCCAAGCAGCAGAAAGTCTTCGGCCAGCCCTGATACCAAGTCTAAAATTGCCAGCTTGGGTGGCCAAGCTACTTTTTTAAATATATATAAAAAATAGTAACCAGATACTTTTGTGTAAACTCACTGTCTAAATATATAGTAGGATATTCTGTCAAAATCTTTCTGTTATAAATGTGAAGTAATCACTTTGCAACCAAATTTACTTCTCCTCATACATAATTCTATAGTTTTTCAGCAGATATAAAATGATATAAAGATGATGGTTCTATAAAGGTAAACATTATTTAAGGAATGATGACAGAACAGCAATTTAATGTTAAGCTGTTTGCCTACAAATGTTTCTCTTTACAAGACAGGTTTTGAATCCTCTGCATTTGATTTTTGTACTTCATAACAATGTGTTATTTCACTCTGATAGTATCAGAGATGTTGATGTTATTTCTTCCCATTTCTTAATACGTGTTTTTCTAGATCTATAGTTTAATGGCTGAGCTTGACACTGGATAAAATTGCCTACAAAATAAAGATCTCCATGAAATTTGTGTGACACAAAAGGTGAGAAATGTAGTTAAGAGTATTGAAGATGAAAATATCAAAAAACAGAAGCAATTTGTTTAATGCTGTTTTGTGAAGCAGTCAAATATGAACCATAACATTTGTTTTTATTAGGTGAAATTTCTTATTTTCCTTTGTACTAGCAGCACTACTAAGGGGAAGTTCTCAACGTTATTGCATCACAAAATATACAGGTATGGGAACCCTCTACAGCAATGGTTGTCAACTTGCATGGTAAATGGGCCCCTAATATCTACAAAGGGCCCCATAAAATATTTATTGCTCTACTAGCATGGTTGGAGACTAAAGTCATGGTATAGGAGCCATGTTGCATGAAACGGATAGGCTTTTCTACTATTCAGGAACCATTTTCAAATCACTGTTCTAACATACTTACTGCTGGAGCCCAGGGGACGCACTTCAAACACCAAAGGGTTGAGCGCCAGGGCTTTACATCGTGGAGAGGTTACAGCTAATGCTACTTATAGAGTGAGATTTTGTGGGCAAGTTTTTGTGTGTTTAATTAAAAGTCCTATTGAGATACAAATGTGCATCATGACCCACCCTATATTTCTGTTGTTAATTAACCATGTAAAAACCATGCCAATTCTGACATTTCTCACATACATATAAAAAATCAGCATTTTTTTTGCTAGAGAATTACTTTAAACCCCGAACAATATATATTTTCTAAAAGCAAAGTCCTGGGAGAATAACATGGTGGGTGTTTTTTTTTATTTTTATGTCACACAATATTTGTGCAGTGGTTTATCAAATGCAAATTTTCAGGAAGAATACACATGATACAATGAATTTTAGTGAACACAAACACATAGGGGGTTATTTATGAAAGGCAAATCCACTTTGCACTGCAAGTACACTTGGAAGTGCAGTCGCTCTAAATCTAAGGGTTAGATCTGAAATGAGGGGAGGCTCTGCTGATTTTATCATCCAATCCTGTGCAAGCTAAAATGCTGTTTTTTATTTTCCTTACATGTCCCCCTTGGATCTACAGTGACTTTACTTCCAAGTGCACTTGCAGTGTAAAGTGGATTTTCCTTTAGTAAATAACCCCCATAATGTGTTTAAATGGTATGTAGACAGCGCCTGCTCCTCCTTGACATGAATTCCTCCAATGAGTATACCCATGTGGGATTCCTATATAGTTGATAACCCAGGATGGATTAGTATGGCATGTGACTATATATCATGATGATCTAGTCATTACTTACATATATACATAATTGTTGTGACCCAAATGACACATGGGGGTTTATTTACTAAAGGCAAATCCACTTTGCACTACAAGTGCACTTGAAAGGGCAGACACTGTAGATCCGAGAGGGACATGCAAGGAAAATAAAAAACAGCATTTTTGCTTGTACATGATTGGATGATAAAATCAGCAGAGCTTCCCCTCATTTCACATCTTCCCCTCAGATCTACAGCGACTGCACTTTCAAGTGGACTTGCAGGGCAATGTGGATTTGCCTTTAGTAAACCATAGTATTAATGATATATCAATATAAAGTGACATTAATTTAATTGCATAACATGAAAATGGTGCAGGCAATGAGTCATTTTCTTGGTGCAAAAAAGGCGCTACAGGGCTCCCTGTCCTAGCGGTGTCATGTCCATCTCCTGGTAGTCTAACATGCCTGTAGGTCATTTACTGGGGACCAAACCCAATGCAGTGTTCTCTGGTTTCCTCCTGTGTCTCCTCTATAATAGTTATCCTCCAATTTGTGACTCCAGGGATCCAGGACTAAACAGTATGCTGCACGTAATGTAGGAAAAAAGAAAACTCCTCTTGAGTAATATGCTCTGGTTTAATAATAAAAACAGCTTAGAAAATATTTAAAATACTGTCATGATGACAGAACTGGAGTCACTGTAAAAAACATCAGCCTAAACTAATGTGGAAACGTGGTCACCAATCAGCTTGTAGCATGCGTTCCACTCTCCTGGCTGGAAGTGATGTTTGAAAGAGTCAGCTTGACGTGTGCCGTCATAGAGATAAAGCATTGTCAAAAGCCAGATGGCTCTCTTGCATTCCAGACTTTTTATTTGGCTCATCATAAAAAACACACTCCTCCCCCTCCAATCACATTTATTGGATATAGAGCAGAGCACCAGCAAGTACATCCCTCTGGATGTTTGTGTATTCTATTGTGTGTTGTCCTTGCCCACATCGATAGTATGGCTCCTAATGACCTTAGTGGGGACATCTTGTGTCCATTTAGCTAATTACACCCTTTATAGTTGAGGTGCTGTTATGTGTTGTGCAAACTTTGGTTATGCTATACTATCGATATGCGCTAAGACAACACACAACAGAATATACAAACATCCAGAGGGATGTACTGCCTGGTGCTCTGCTCTATATCCAATGGACGAGATTGGGGGGGGGTGTATTTTTTATAATGAGCCAAATAAAAAGACTGGAACGCAAGAGAGCCATCTGCTTTTGACAACGGGCCGATGGTTTTTACAGTGATGCCAGTTCTGTCATCATGACAGTATTTTAAATATTTTATAGGCTATTACGTGCAGCATACTGTTTATTCATGGAGTCGCAGAGTCACAGATTGGAGGAAAACCAGACACAGGAGGACACCAGAGAACACTGCATGAGTTTGGTCCCCAGTAAATGACCTGCAGCCACGTTACACTCCTTTTGTCATAAGGCAAAGGAGTCCAACGCATCTGGTGGTGGTGTTTTACACGACTCCCAGAAGTTGGATATGACACTGCTGGGACATGGAGCATTATAGCACCTTTTTGCACCAAGAAAATGACTCCCAGCACAATTTTCCCCCGGAAGATTTGGCTGCTGAATGACCAGGGCATTTTTTGAAATTTGGCACTGCGTCCCTTTACCTGACAATTGCACGGTCATATGATGCTGCACCCAAACAAAATTGACATCCTTTTTTCCCACAAAAAAGCGACAATTTTTAAAAAAACTATATTTTTTACTTTTTGCTATAATAAACATCCCCATTTTTTTTTTTTTTTTTAAAAGCTAATTTTTTCTCGGTTTAGGCCGATATATATTCTTCTACATATTTTTGGTAAAAAATCGCATTAAGTGTATATTTATTGGTTTGCGCAAAAGTTACAGCGTCTACAAAATAGGGGATAGATTTATAGCATTTTTATTATTATTATTTTTTTTACTAGTAGTGGCAGTGATCTGCAATTTTTATCAGGACTGCGACATTAAGGCAGACACATCGCACATTTTTGACACATTTTTGGGATCATTGTCATTTATACAGTGATCAGTCCTATACAAATGCACTGATTACTATAAAAATGTCACTGACAGGGAAGGGGTTAACACTAGGGGGCGATCAAGGGGATAACTGCATTCCCTCTGTGTGTTTCTAACTGTAGGGGGATGGGACTGATCTAAAGGAAATGACAGATCGTGGTTTCTAGCTATTAGGAACTCACGATCTGTCTCCTCGCAGAACAGAACAAGGATTTTTGTGTTTACAGACACACGCCCCTGTTCTGCCTCTTGTGGCCGGCGGTCATCGCAATAATTGGCCACGAGCATCAGCAACCCCTCCAAATGCAGCAGGCATGTGCGCACCTGCTATCCCGCTTAAAGAAGCCAACGTATAGCTACGATAACTCGCGGGATCATGCCGACCTACCGTAAGGTTCAAGGTTTTACTGTCAAAGCTTAATTGAACAAGCTGAAGTTAGAAGTGGATTGATTACCATGCACAGCTGCACCAGGTTCTGAGTGCTAATGTTATAATAAATTAACTCTATTGCCTTTTATTCTTCTCTTCCTCTACTGAGATACTGATGTTATGCTGCTTCTAAGCAGAGCGCTGAGAATCCTGGGAGTTGTAGTTTGACAAGGCAGCCATACAATGGGGTCAATCCACGACAAATCCCAATAGGCACTGTGCAGTATTTTTTTTTATTAAACTGCTCAGGACGGTTCTTCCTCTTAGCACCAAGGGAGTTAGAGAGAGAGCACCTCTGTCTATATATTCACCTGCCAGTGGAAGACCATACCAGTGGAGATCCGAGCCTGAGACTGGGAATGAGAACACCCAGGGGCAGCACCACCCACATCACAGGACCTGAATGGCTGCCGCAGGGAGACTGGAGCATTCACTCACACTCTGCTTTACACCGTTGACTATTGGAGGCCTTTGGGAAGAGACCAAGTGGGCCCCCTTCTACAGTGAGAGCTTGCTGCAGCAACCCAGGGACTGGAGAAAGGGCTTTTCACCCATTGCTGTACTGCTAGTAGGGACTGAGCCACTGAGAGCAGGACACCAAGTGTATCCAATCCATAGTGCCAAGACTTTCCTGTACCTATACTGCATGCGGGTTAACTGGGACTGTCGTTAAGTACACCAATGCTCTTAACGGGCCCCAAAAATAGCTGGCAAAAGAATGTCTCAAAGGACTACCCCTCCCATAATTGTTCTGCATGTTCCCTTTGTTCCTCTGCACTCGACCCCCCTCCCCCCCCCCACACACACATACACACACTCAGACCTCTACCATCCTCCTTTCCTTTAGGACAGTGAGTACCTAGTCAGTCTAGGACTAGCCTCACCGCCATAAATGTGCTCTGGCAGTATAGTTCCAGCACTAATAGATTCAATTTTACTGCTATTCACTGCTGCACTTGAGGTGGCTTTGCTATTGTTTATAATGATCTGGATGCCAAACTTCATCTTACACCTAATCCTAACTTTTAATCGCTTTGTATGGTAAATTATGTTATTACCATTCTATACTTGCCTATTTACCAACCAAATTGAGTGACGATATATTAGGTTTGCTTTTACTACCTGATTTGGTGCCTTTTTTTTCTTTTTTGATATAGCGCTACTACTGGATACTACCTTCAGTGATTTCCCGTGATTCTGTATGGTTGTACACACAACCTGGTGCGTTAGAGACCTAAGTTTTTTTGGGAAAGGTTGAAGCAAAGAACAGAGGACCCACCATAATCAGTAGCTCCAATGGGGGGGGTAACACTACACAAATAAAAAAAAAATATTCTCATTCAAATACGTCCCCTTCAATACCAAAAGGGGATCATCTATGTATCTCCAAAACCACACAACATCCTGTCTTTGGGGGTCTCCACCTGCAAAGAAAAGGAGCTCAAAGCTGCACAACCAAATGAATGAAGAAGGTCGTCCAACTTATTCAAACCCATGCCTGCCTGTTTAGACAAGCAGCTTCTATTGTGCTCTGCCTGTAGAAAACCAACAGTGGTATGTGAATCATGTGCAGTGGGTACACATTTTTTATAAATTAAGTATTTCATTAAAAACATTTAAACAAATGAAAACATAAAATATAAAACCATATTGACTCCAAAACATCTTTCCCTTTAAAGTCGTTGTACTAGCCGCAATCCAAACAACCAAGTGTCTTTTCTGTCCGCTATCTCTTCTATCTGCTATTTGCATGGGTCACTGATAATAATCCAGCTGACAGCATCCCGTGTAACCCCCCCCCCCATCCAGCACACAGCAACTTACTGACAGCTGTGTATATTTTCCTTTGAGATTGTGTAGGGGGGGGGCAATCCCTCCCCTCAGGTTTCACTGAGATCTGTACTTTAGCTGTGCGCTGTGTGCCATCAGATCCCCACCCCCTGCCTTTACTGCTAAGAAATAGCCTTTGATCTGTGTGTTTTAGGAGGATGTAGAGAAGATAGGGCTGCAGATAAGCAGGTAGGAGGATTTGTTTCATCTCCGTGTATCACCTGAGGCTAGTCACGTCATTGAAATCTGCCATTTCTTGGGCACTTAAAATCTGGGAAAAAAGCATATGAGGTCAGGCAGATGACAGGCAGCAGATGTCATATTTTATTTTATGTGACTTGGAAACCCTGACACAAGCTGAAGTGTTAGAATCATATGGTATAAATAACATTAAATAAGAGGGGTATAAATCATAAACATGTACATTAGAATAATGTATTTTTTTGTAGCCAGAGTAGTAATGACTTTTACAAGAAAATATAGGAACCAATTGGTTCCAAACCCATGCTAATCAATGGCCAATAAACACAAACTACAATAAAGAGTTGCATGTTGTAAAGTATAAAAAAACATCTATAACGTAAACAAAGGAACCACTCTCTTATATCATAAATTACATATCATAAATTACCATAGTGAATAAACAAATAAATAAATACATCTTCATTTGAATTATAAAAAATACATAAAAAAGGGGGGCGTGGCCTGCTGCGGACTGGGATGGCAGCCTGAGTTCCGAGCTCCGCTCTACGGCCTGGATACCGGAAACTCACAGCGACGATCCTCTCCCCAGCTCTTACCAGCAGAGCGGGGAAGGAACAGGGACGAACGGGGCATGTCGAAACAGCAGTATAATCCACCCAAACCCCACCGCTTGACGTATTTTTATCCGACGGCCGCCGCCATGCAGAGGCCCCAAGATGGCGCCGACTCCCGCAACCCTCTGCACGCTGTCTCCATGTCCTCGTTGCGCCATCACACAGCGCAGCACACATCACAGGAGGAAGCTCCGGATTCTCTGAGAGATACCATGGACACTCTCCCCCCTCCGGTGGACTCCCCAGGGGACCTCATGGCTGACAGAGGTAAGAGGCTGGCTACCTCCCCTGCACACTCCCCAAAAAAGGCACCACATGCTAAAAAGCAGCTTTGGTCTGCTGTTGTGGCCGGGACTCATGGATCCCACACTACCCCATCCCTGGCTGCCATGCCTGCCTCAGACAGCACAGTGTCAGAAACCACATTGAAAAACATGCTGCTTACATTGCAGCAAGACCTACACAGGGAGCTTCAGATCTCCATTTCCCAAATGCATGACCGCATTGATTGCATTGAGGAACGCCCTGACGCTCTTGAATCTTCAAGATTACTCCAAAGCACATAACGAAATGCTGGATGTGCAAGACCATCATACGGAAGAACTCCGCCACATAAAAATGAAACTGGCCGATTTGGAAGATCGTTCCAGACGAAATAATATTAAGTTCAGAGGCATACCCGAATCGGTCTTGCCAAGCGACTTAACTCCATATTTGCAACAACTCATTTCGTCCTTACTTCCTCGCCTGACCGCACGCGACATGCTCATAGATCGAGCCCATAGAATTGCTAAACCATCACGTCTCCAAGATGACATCCCCAGAGATGTTCTGGCCCGCATACAGTTCTTCCAGGTCAAAGAACAAATACTTTCCTCCGCAAGAAGCCTGAAATCCCTGCCAGCCCCCTATGCCTCCATTAAGCTCTTCACTGACCTATCGCCGGCCACAATGGAGATGCGCAGGGCTTTCTCTCCTGTAACCTCTATCCTCCAACAGAAAAACATAACATACAAATGGGGCTTCCCTACCAAACTACTGGTCACCCATCAACAAAAAATCATTCCAATCCTCACTCTGAAGGATGGATATAAAAAGCTAACCAATTGGGGCCTCCTCCCTCTTCCCCCGAGAGACACGGGTCAACCAAAATTCTCCGGCTCACCATCTGAATCCACCAGGAATACTTCAGCCAAACCGGCGGAAAAAACTTGACTATACTAATACCCCTGTTCCCCCAGAGCTATCACATCCAGCCTGGGCGGCACACCTTTATTCCTTACCTCCACCCCCGGGTTATAAGTGTGGTGAGCACACACTCTTTGTGACATTTCTCACTGTTATATACTGTTGTATTTCCGTTCAATAGCTGCTTTTCACTACCTTGTCTTGAATATTGATAACGTAAAGCTATTTGCTGTTACCCCCTCATAGCCCATTTTTGTTTTTCTTTTACTTTTTCAACTTTTCTTTTATCCTTTATTTCCTTATCCAATTGTAGGTGTGGTCTCTCTCTCTGCCTGCTCGCATCTCCCTCACAATATATCTATCATGTCCCTCACGATCACCTCTCTAAATGTTAAAGGCCTCAACACTCCCTTTAAACGCAACCTACTATGAAAGGAAGCAGTGCGCCAACATGCAGATATCCTCTGCGTGCAAGAGACACATTTCTCTAAACTTAAGCCACCCCAGTGTAGCAACAAAAAATATCCCCACTGCTTATTTGCTAATGCCCCGTAAAAAAAAGAGAGGGGTTATGATCGCTGTGAGCGCGAACATTAAATTTACACTACACCACTGCGAATGTGATGAGGATGGCAGGTTCATCATCCTCTCAGCCACCTTTGACAGCCGCCCACTCACCCTTGTCAATATATATGCCCCTAATAGCGCCCAGAAGAAGTTCTACTCCGCCCTCTTCGCGAAACTAGCCCCTTATAGATCTTGGCCTCTGATAATTTGCGGAGACTTTAATGAAATTATTGACCACACGTTGGATACAACCAGTCCTTCAAGAAGCAGGCCCTCAGCATTGGCTTCTCTTCTTAAGCGTGAGGATCTATATGACTCTTGGAGATGCATGCATGATTTAGAGAGAGACTACACCTTTTTTTCTTTTCCTCACCAGTCTTACTCTTGGATTGACCTATTTATCACGGATAAACACTTACTCCAGTCTATTGAAGCCTCCCACATAGGCACAATATCGTGGTCTGACCACGCTCCGGTCACAATTAAGTTGGCTTCCCCATCTCAAACTCCTAGACATACGGTCTGGAGGCTAAACACCTCCCTCCTTAATGACCCCAATTTTGAAACCGAAATACGCTCCGAGATTGAGGCTTATTTCCAAAAAAATGTCAACACTGTATCTGATCACGCCATTGTATGGAACGCACATAAGGCTTGCTTACGAGGTCTTTTTATTAAACTTGGATCCCAGGCAAAGAAAAAGCATTCACGCACGACAGAAACCCTATTAACTAAAATTAGATCACTAGAATTCACCAATAAGAAAACCCCATCGAAGGTTATCTCCTCGGAACTTAAAACCCTCCGGCTCCAGCTCAGCGACCACCTTTGTAAAAACTTTGACTATTACATTAAAAGACTGCGACTGCTAACCTACTCCGCAGCCAATAAACCAGGGGCCTACATGGCTAGACAATTTAAGAAGCAACTAGCTAACAAAAATATTACATACCTCACTAACTCCCAGGGTAAACGCCTGACTAACCCACTCGACATTGCAAATGAATTATGTAAATTTCTACACAAAACTGTACAACCTATCCGGATCGGATCCCCTTCCACCCCCCTCCCAACAGGACATTGCCAAATTCTTATCTTCCATCTCCCTTCCTTCCCTCTCCCCGACATAACTTGAACAACTGGAAAATCCCTTTACGCACACCGAGATCCATAAACTAATCCAAAACCTTCCGTTACATAAAGCTCCAGGCCCCGACGGAATCCCTAGCGAATACTACAAACGATTTTCCCAACTGTTAGTCCCCCACTTATGTGATATGTACAATCAATTCGCCACCACAGGAGTGCTACCGAATGAATCCCTCGATGCCTTAGTAGTCACCATCCCTAAACCAGGTAAACCCCCAGACAATCCAGCCAACTACCGTCCTATCTCTCTCCTAAACACAGACAGGAAACTTTACTCTAAACTACTCGCACAACGACTTTCCTCTGTCATTCCCCAGATTATACACCCAGACCAAGTTGGATTTGTGCCCGGTAGGCAAACATCCAATGGAACTAGGAGATTTATTGACCTAATCCAATGGACAGAACATACTAGAACGCCTTCTCTGCTTCTAGCATTAGATGCAGAGAAGGCATTCGACAGAGTATATTGGCCCTATATGGAAGCAGTCCTCCACAAATTTGGAGTGTCTGGCACGTTTCTTGGTACCATAATGGGCTTGTATTCCCACCCATCAGCACGTATATGGACCTCAGGGGTAGTCTCCCAACCTTTCCAAATCACCAGACAAGGGTGCCCGCTTTCCCCACTGATTTTCGCCCTGGTGATGGAGCCATTAGCACAGACCATTCGATCGGATCCAAAGATCTCTGGAATAACAATCGGAGATGTTGATCACAAAATTGGCCTCTACGCCGATGACGTGATTATAGCCTTGACTGATCCCCTTTCCTCTCTTCCAGCTGTACACGCAGTCTTAGAAACTCCTTTCTTCCTTACTTAGGAATTCATTTGACATCCCCTAGCCGAATGCTAATTAGAACCAATCTAGAAGACCTCGTGGGCAAACTTACTAGCCTAATAAAAGACCTGAGCCGAATTCCGGCCTCTTGGGCTGGAAGGATAGCTCAGTCTAAAATGTATTTGCTCCCGCATGTCTTATACTTTTTTCGAACCATACCCCTCCCACTGATGCAACATCAACTAAAAAAACTCCAGGGTCTTATCAACAACTTCATTTGGCAACAAAAATGCCCCAGGGTGAAAAAGGCTATGTTATTGACTCCAGTTTTATCTGGAGGCCTAGGAGCGCCAGATGTCCAAGCTTACTACCAAGCATCCATTCTAGACCAACTGAAAACTTGGTGGTCGGACAATCGTCATACAAATTGGAAACAGATTGAAGCCACCCTACTGCGCACTAACCCTAAACTTCTTCTAGCGGCCACGTGGCTCAATCTCCCTCCTCAGCGCTACCCACTCGATACCATCACAGCCTCCAAAAAAACCTGGACTGCAATAATGCAATCGACGAACGGTATCTCAGCAGAAACCTTGACTAAACTACCCATTGAGGGGGGGCGTGGCCAGGATGGCACTGTGAGCGGCTGCTTTTTTAGTGAGCTCCGCTTCTGCAATAAAATCACCCGGATCCAGGACTTTTATCTTCCACAATCAGCCCCTCTGGAGCCTGGGGTTGGTGTTTGTTGGCCCCGTGGCCCAGCGGGAGAAGACCGAGAGCCCGGCGCTCTCCCGACTGCTCCGCGGCCTTGCCGGTGTTTTAGGCCGAAGCCGCGGACTTTCCTGGCGGCCCTCGCCCGGGCGGCGGAGCGCGGTGCTCGCGGAGGATCGCGGCGGGACCCCCGAGACTGGTGGCTGCACGGAGGGTGGACCCCTGCCTGGCGGATAGTGGCGGCCCAGAAGCGGAATCCGGACCTCCGGCGGTGAGTAGGCCGCGACCGCGGCCTTTCCTGACGGCCCCCGCCCGAGCACCTGCAGTACTCCCGGAGCGGCACCCCCCGCGGCCTGTGGCGGACCCCATACGTGGTGGGGCAGAGCCTGGACATCCGGAGGCGAGTAGGCCGTGACCGGGGCCTTTCCTGACGGCCTGCGGACGGCCTGGGGGCTCCATTCTGCACACCTCCCCCCTGCACTGAGGTGGGATCCCCTGCCTGGCCTGCACACTGCAGACTCCCCCCCCCCCGGTATACTGGGCTCTCTGGGACATTGTTTGGAGGGAGGTTGGGGGGTGACCCCCCTGACGGCCCCTGTGAGGTGAAATCGGGCGGGGGACCCTTTTTTTTTAGCGCCCCAGCTGTCCTGGGGGACCCCAGCCGACGGATCAAGGGCCGCCTTGGCACAGGAACGGGCCCTTCTGCCCACACAAATCACAGCCCTCCCTTTACGGTCCGACGACACCCGGACTCTACAGCCGAGGCACCAGGGACTTGCCGGCGGACATTCTCTGAACCCACCTGGACTTGTCCTGCGCCACTCCATCTGAATGAGGCGCCGGAACTCTGGCAAGAATTTTAGTAAAGGGGGTAAGCGTCTGTCTTTTCCATCCCAGCCGGACCCCCCCCCGGGAAGACTTGGTCCCCCAGGAGGAGACCCGCACCACACGAAGTGCCCATAGAGCTTCCCAGACGGCCCCCATGGATCCAGCCGAGTCCCGGCCTCCCTGGCTGGCGGAGGTCATGGCGGCCATTGCCACTTGTCAAACCACCCTAACAGCCAAAATGGAAGCCGTGCAGCTGGATATGGGTCTTATCAGACAGGACATAGACAAACTCAGATCCAGGGTTACTGAGACTGAGCAAAGGGTGAGCAATACTGAAGACACAGTGTCCGAGCATGGAGCTGCACTTCGCACCCTTCAAACTAAAGTTAAAGCCTTGGAATACAGAGCCGAAGATGCAGAGAATAGGAACCGGCGCAATAATCTCCGCATTGTCGGCCTCCCGGAGGGGGTTGAGGGGAACAACCCCACCTGCTTTGTGGAGGGCATGCTGCGGGACCTCCTCCCTGCTGCTCGTTTCTCGCCTCACTTTGCAGTGGAAAGGGCGCACCGTGTACCACCTAAACCGGGGCCTCCTGGAGCCCCCCCGCGAACCTTCATCCTCCGCCTCCTCAATTTCAGAGACCGTGATGCAGTTCTCCACGCTTCTAGAACGGTCGGCGACCTTCAATATCAGAATGCCAGACTGATGATCTTCCCTGACTACTCGGTGGAGACTCAGAAGCTCAGGAAATCCTTTGATTACGTGAAAGCGACTTTGAGAGCACGTAACATCCGCTATAGTGTTCTTTTTCCGGCCCGTCTACGAGTCCAGGATGGAGAGACGACCCGCTTCTTTAACACCCCCGGAGAGGCATCCGCCTGGATTGATTCACTGGCGCCCGCCCGCTGATCGACTAACTACCTCTTCGGAATTGTTTACAATCCATTCTACTGTTGGGATGCCCACGACCTTTGTTGCACCTGTTGTGCCCAGTTTGCACCGATGGTGGGCTCACCTCTAACGCTGGCAGAAACCTCCCCAGTAGCGGGAGTTTAAGTTGATACCCCTGACCTGAGATACGGTCGGGAGAGGACTGTGACACGCCGCTCCTCTTTGCCCTTTCCTGCTCCCTCCTGGAGCATGGGGGCTCATACCATATGCTCCTTCTTCCCCCCTTTTTGGATCATTTTCACTGATGGGACAATCTGCAAATTTTCTTTATCCTCCCAGGTCCCTGTCCCTGTCAGCCTTCTGTATAGAGCAGGCGGTTGCCTCACGCCTAGTGAGCCGCTCACTTGGTTACCTGCACCCCCCCAGGATGTCTGGGAGGGGTGGAACTTGCCTCCTGCACGGACCCCCAGTTGCAGCCGGCGAGCTGATGCACTTTGGGATGGATACCCTCCTCAGTTTAAGGGGGTTGGGTGGGGTGGGGGGTGGGGACTGTTCCCCTAACGGGGCCAGGGACTTTTGTTTCCCTTTTTCTTTTCTCATGTATGGTTATTGGGGTTTTTTGTTTGTTCTCTGTTTAGTTTTGTTGTACTTGTTTACTAAAAATATTGATATTTCAGTGTTGCATTGTCCTCAGATATGTATGTCCCGGGTCCAGCGGTCCAATCCGGGAGCCGGGTTCCACAATGATCCTGATCCTTCCACTGCCCCCAGAAGCCATGTCCACACTTAACATTGTATCCTGGAACACCAGGGGATTGAACTCCCCGGTTAAGCGATCCCTGGTGTTCCAATTTCTTAAAAGCTATAACCCACATATATGCATACTCCAGGAGACGCACCTCATTGGAAGTAGGCTGCTTTCCCTTAAAAAACCCTGGGTGGGGTACCATTACCACTCCACCCACTCTAGTTTTGCCAGGGGGGTGAGTGTCCTAGTATTGAAGTCCCTCCCCTTTCGGCTCCTGGATCTGGCCTTGGACCCGGACGGCAGGTATGTCATTGTTCATGCGACAATTTATTCAATGACCTGGACCATTGTGGGATTGTACTTGCCCCCGCCGGCCTCATTGCTGGTGCTGAACCAAATCACTAGTAAGATGGCCGAGTTTGCCTCTGATAATGCTCTTATCCTGGGTGATTTTAATCTAGTTCCTGACCCAGACATGGACAGACTGACTCCAGGGGGACACCATGGACCTGGGCTTGCTGCCTGGGCAGACACATATGGCCTGACGGATGTCTGGAGGTGGAGACACCCCGGGTCTCGGGCATTTACATGTCACTCTGCCACCCACAAAACATTCTCCCGCATTGACTTGGTCTTTGCGCGGAGCCCAGTCCTCCCAAGGGTCGTAGATATACAAATATTGCCCAGGGGGATATCTGACCATGCACCTTTGTTCCTGACATTGGATCTTTCCCTGGGACCAGCGGTTAGACTATGGAGGCTTTCCAGGTTCTGGATCTCAGATGCCGCTGTGGACACTCATTTTAGGACCGAATTGAACAGCTATTGGGAGGAGAATGCAGGTTCGGCTGGGGTCACGGTAGTGTGGGATGCCTTTAAGGCTACCACGAGGGGACACTATCAGACTATCATAGGCAAAATACGCAGGGAACGTAGAGCAGAGCTAAAAAAGGCAGAAGAGGAGGCGGTCCACGCGGAGGCTCTTTTTGTCCGCACTCGGGATCCCCACCATTATCGGCAACTGCAAATCCTGACCAGGGAGGCTGTTGATCTCCGTACCTCTCTCACCCAGAAGAGAATGCTGGCTCAGTCCCAGCGGATCTTTGAGCAGGGGGAGAGGTCGGGTAGGATGCTGGCCTGGCTCTCCAGAGAACAGGCAGGGGGGCTGAGCATTTCACATATCAGGGATAACTCCGGTCAGTTGCTTCACACCCCAGATGGGATTAACAACTGTTTTGCAGAGTTTTATACATCTCTTTACACCTCTAGGTCGGATTACAGTAAGGAAGAACTAACGACTTACTTGGCCGACATAGATATACCAATCCTCACGGAAACGTACCGAAATAGGTTGGACGCCCCTATCACGGTCCTGGAGATTCTCCAGGCGCTTAAATCTATGCAGGCGGGTAAGACGCCGGGACCGGACGGAATCCCGGCGGAATTCTATAAGCACTACGCTACGGAGCTCTCTGAAAGACTCCACCATCTCTTCTCTGCGTCGTCGCATATTGATAAACTTCCCGACACCATGAGCGAGGCGATCATAGTGGTGATCCCCAAGCCGGGGAAAGACCCCACCTTGTGTTCGTCATACCGCCCTATATCACTGTTAAATGCGGACGCGAAAATACTGGCCAAAATCCTGGCCAACAGACTAAATTTAGTCATCACGGCCCTTGTCCATAGCGACCAAACAGGTTTTATGCCGGGCAGAGGCACAGACATTAATATCAGACGCCTACTCACGCACATAGATAGAGCGGCCGGGGGGGGACTGGTGTGGTGGCCTCACTCGACGCGGAGAAGGCTTTCGACTCTGTCGAGTGGGGTTACCTATGGGAGGTGCTCTCGCGATTCGGATTTGGCCCGGGATTTACGAATTGGATCCGCATGCTGTACCGCAGCCCCTCTGCTAGAATCCGTACCAATGGCTGTCTCTCCGGGCAGTTTCAGCTGGCACGGGGTACGAGACAGGGGTGCCCCCTCTCACCAGCCTTATTCGCCCTCGCGATGGAGCCCTTGGCTATCTTGCTGAGAGCGGATGCTGGGATAAAGGGAATACAGGTAGGGCCCATCGAGGAAAAGCTGTCCTTGTATGCAGATGACGCTCTGCTTTATTTAGCGGACGCGTCGTCTTCTTTGGGCACTGCACTGGAACTGATTAATCGATTCGGTCGGTACTCCGGTATCTGCATCAATTGGGACAAATCGGTTCTTTTCCCACTCCACTCCTCGACCCCTCGCGTGCCTCATCCGCAGCTTAAATGGGTGGACAATTTCATGTACCTGGGGATTAGGGTCAGTGGTAGAGTTCAGAACTATCTGGAGGACAATATACAGCCACTCATGACGCAACTAGGGGCTAGGTGCGCGGCATGGCGATCTCTCCCTTTATCCCCAGTGGGCAGAGTCAATTTGTTAAAAATGATCTATCTCCCCAAGTACCTGTATTTCTTTCGTAATACCCCCATCCACATCCCCAGGACTTTTTTCAAGAGACTGGAGAGTCTGTTGATATCCTTTGTCTGGGCTGGAAGACCCCCCAGGGTAGCTAAGCAGATACTATATCTCCCACTATCGGGGGGGGGGCTGGCACTCCCAAATTTTCAGATCTACTACTGGGCGGCCGTTTTGGTCACAATTCGGTGGTGGTTCTCCCAGCCCACACAAAACCCGGCGGTCACCCTGGAGGCAGCCATCCTTGGCTCCTATGCAGCTCTGAGCAACCTACCATTTCGGGGGCTTAGAGCGAGCTCTTCCATGACGGGCTTGATGCGTACCACGGTGAGGGTCTGGCGAGAGGCAAGGAAGAGCTATAGTAAGCCCAATCACATCTCCCCACATATGCCCCTATGGGGCAACCCCATGCTCCCTCACCTGAATAGTATCCCAGACCCTTCTCTGTGGGCGAAAAGAGGAATCGTTACTTTAAAGCACATAGTTCACCAGGGTAGGCTAATGACTTTCCAAGAACTGAGACGTACATATGGGCTTCCAATTTCTTTCCAGTTCAGATATTGGCAACTGAAGCACGCCTTTGGGGCTCAGTTTCCTGCCCCTCTGACTCTGGAATCGGACTCCATTGAACGCCTACTGACTTCCAGGGTGATGGGGAGAACTCTGTCGACCTTATATCTTTACCTAACGGTGGAACATGATACTAGTTTGACCAAGACCCGGGAGAAGTGGAGTTCGGACATTCCGTCCCTAGGGGAGGAGGAATGGGAGGAGTGCCTGACTTCTTACATTCCAACAATGATAGCCGCGAAAGACAGGTTTATACAATTTAAATTCCTGCATAGGGCATACTTCACCCCGCAGAGGCTGGCACGGATTTACCCCCAAAGAAACCCTAATTGTCAAAGGTGTAAGCAGGAGGAGGGCACCTTCTGGCACATGGTCTGGTCATGTCCCAAAATCCAGCCCTACTGGGAGGAAGTGGTTTCTACGCTAAATGCTGTGACCGGGTCGAACCTTCAGGTCGACCCTCAAACCCTACTATTGAGCCATTTGGCAGACGTTGAGGGGGACAGGTACTGTAAACTGTGCCTTACCTTCGCATTGTATTATGCCAGACGCGAGATTCTATTGAAATGGAAACTCGAGGACCCCCCTACCCCTGCCTTGTGGAGGAAATCAGTGAACCTGGTGCTCCCCCTGTATAAGCTGACCTATGAAAGTAGACAATGCCCGGGGAAATTTGATAAAATTTGGTCATCCTGGATAGATGCGTCCGCTGATCTTGGTTCCCCCTCCCCCTAACTTTGAGTTGAGCTGACGCGGTGGTGATTCCCCCCCCCCCCCCCCCCCCCGGCTGACCGCCCTGTCCTCTCTCTCCCGACCATTTCCTCCCTGGCCCCCCCCCCTTCCGCGGGCTCGCGCAAATGTCAGGTACCTGCATGATGGCTGTGAAGTTTCGCTGGGAATGTCCTGCATTTATGATAGAGTTATGGATGCTCCTGTTATCTGTACTGCTGGATTATTGATTCAAGAATGGCTACTGGATGAAGGTGGTTTTTTTTTTTTTTTTGTTTTCTTTTTTTTTTCCTTTCTACAACTGTGTAATATCGGATCTACTGTACTTTGCAATGTAATGCTGATTTGTCTAATAAAATTTTCTGTTAAAAAAAAAAAAAAAAAAAAACTACCCATTGAAGCGCTGCAGCTTATCTCCCCGGATTTACCCCTTTCAGAATGGACCAAAAGAGGCATCACTAACCTTGGCTCGCTCTTCTCGGGAACAACTCTAAAGCCTTTTACCCGTCTTGTGGAGCAATACGAACTGCCCAAACAAACTTTCTTCCTCTACTTATGGATCAGATCCACGCTCTCCAAATTACGACACTCAACCTTGGACTGTCTCTCACTCCCCTTGCTCACTCATTATAATCTTGAAGTACCCAAATGCAAAGGGATCTCCGTGATATACAAACTACTTACCATACCTCCTCCAGACCTTCTCTCCCCTAGCATACAATACTGGTCCCCTCTAATGGACCAACTACCTACACAGATACAATGGCAAAAAGCCCTCTTACTACCCCTACGCTTATCCCACTGTATTACTCACTGGGAATCTGCACAAAAGTTATTTCATAAATGGTATTTCACCCCAGAAAGACCGGCTAAAATATACTCAAACACCTCACCCAAGTGTTGGAGAAACTGCGACAAAACAGGATCCCTACTACATATCTGGTGAGAATGCCCTTTGTTAAAGAACTACTGGGACAAAGTAAAAAGCCTTATCCTCTCAATTTCTGGAATAACCCTTCCAATATCCCCATTGGATCTACTCCTGGGACTTAACATTCCCAATTGGCCTAATCACCTCCGTACTCCGGTAACCCATATACTTATTGCAGCAAGACTGGCAATTGCAAGAAGATGGAAATCAGCCCAGCCCCCTTCATTGAAAGAAGTCATTCAAATACTCAATCAGAACTTCCAGCTGGAGTACTCTTTTGCTAAAGCTAACCTCTCCACAAATCGCTTTCACAGATCCTGGGAACTTTGGATTACAAACCCTAGAAGCGCACCTCTACATTGAACACACCCAACGATTACCTCCCACATAGGATCTTTATGCTCCCTCACAAATAACATTCAGTACCTAAATGTATTTATAGCTAGGCTCCTCTGCCTTTCTCCCCCCCCATTTTTTTTTTTTTCTCTTTCCTCTCTCCCCTCCTTCCCCTTCCTCTATGTAACTATGTTCACTCACTGTCAACCTTGCGAGACTTTATTGTACCTCCTCAGCTACTAAGGGTCTAGATACCCTGCTTCTGTTATCACCTCTATCTGTATAATGACACCAGGATATGCCCATTTGGTGATGTTTATGTTTTGCTATGTCGAAATTTCAATAAATGTTAAGTATAAAAAAAAAATACATAAAAAATTTGAAGTCCATGTATTAAACACACACGTAAATAACAGTGAGTATAGGAAACAAAAAGAAGAGGCCTGGTTCTCAAGGCACGGTGTAAGCCCTCTTTTTATAAGGCAGACCAGGTATTGAGTAAAAACTGTATTTATTAAAATCATACAATAAAATTACAGTATCAAAAAAAAGTAGAAGATACAAGTAAACTGGTAATGGTAATAGCATGTAAGCTCAGTACAGAACCATAAGCATGAAACTTAGCTGGCCTAGAGACGTAGATGGGCTAGCGAGAATGCATGCTGGGAAGTTATGCCTAACATGTTTCGGACCGTGTCATCCTTCCTCAGAGGCTTAATGTCATTTAGGACAATGGTATAATGTCCTATAAATATAAATATAATGAACATTATATATATATATATATATATATATAATGAACATTAGTATAAATGTAAGTAACAATGTAATTCAGTACAAATTTCTCACTAGAATTATACATTCAATAGGGAGCTGCATATCTACACACAATGATGACTATATAGCATTAGAGGTTTGTACCTACACGGGTGAGCTGATCACTGAACCAAGGGAGATGGAAATGGCGGAACTCAACTGGAATATCAAAAACGGCCAAGACAGGATCCAGGTGGCAAACGGCCAAGGGACAGGGCCACCAGCAGCGTCAGGGAACAGGAGACAGGGCAGCTGAACCCACTGCAAGAACTTCCAGCTGGTAGGGGTATGAACAACCACCAAGCCTGGCTGGCCACTAAGTAATGGGGTAAAGTATGTAGCTGAAAGTGAAAGCCTGGTGGCAGACTTTTAAGGCACAAAAAAAGTATTATTATAAAAGTTATGTTACTATGAATATGAAAAATTATTTATTGAAGTATGAAAATACAAAACATATACAAAGCATAAAAAAACGCATGTTACAGTGTTGTCATCCAAAAGGAAATAACAAGTAATAAGCTAGTATTTCTTGCACCCAATGCATTTCGGAGTGGGTATACAATTCTTCTTCTTCAGGGGTGTAGTTTATAGCAAGAAAGTTAGTATTCTATGATGAAAATAGAAAAATTGCATAAGTATGCAAATAGAAGGTACTGTAATGCCATACATCCAAATATGAGATACTAGACATGGCTGACCCTGATTAGCCTCCAAGATCAGACGAGATCAGCGCGTTAAGGGGGATGGGGCCGTAGGTGTTAATGGTGGTGTTTGAGATATGTAAATTCTGGTGGTCAGCTGGAACGCAGGTGGAGCACTAACCAACAATTCCTATACAATATGTGCTGATCCTTGTCTTCATTGATGTAAGCGCAATACAACCTTTTTTTTAAAATAAATTATTTGAATTACGGAACCATGAGAGTATTCCTTCCTCTCCCTCTCTATATAGCAAAACTGGAGCTTTGAATGTGCTATATATATATATATATATATATATATATATTTATTTAATGGATGACAGCAGCAGTTTGGATTCATTCCTGTGACCTCATGTATGACATCTTGGATTTTCCCATATGCGTAATTTGACTTCCTGTAATAGGGGTTAATTAAGTCTGGGGAGTGCATTGTGTGTCTGCATGCGAGTGTAGATGAACCTTTCCGATACTTACTGAAGACGTTATTTACGTGTGGGCTCTATACATGGACTTCACAATTCTTAAGTATTTTTTATAATTCAAATGAAGATGTATTTGTTTTCTTTATTTGTTTGTTCACTATGGTGATTTATGATATGTATTTTATTATATAAGAGCGCGGTTCCTTTGTTTCTTTTTAATGATTTTTACAAACTGCCTGTAAAATTATGGATTTTTGGCAGCCCTGATATTGGACAAAGTGTTCATATTATTTTATAATTGCAATTAGATGCAATTTTAGTGTCTAATAGGTGCTCATTACATCCTGTCTAATCACTGGGGATAATTTGCAAGTATAGGCACTCTTAGTACGCAATTTCATTTAATAAATCTCCATGTTACTAGTGATGCATAAATTAACATAATAAATCCTATTGCATGTTGTTTTGAGGCATGCAGGTGTAAATAAAATGTTACAGGTTGGTTTTATTAAAAGAGGAGATCAACTTCTGTGCTAAAGCATCATGGCGTAGCTGAGATTAAACAGCCTTTTCATGAAAAAATCGTAGTATTACATTAAATTTGTCTTCCAAATAAAGGAAAAACTAGCTTTCTTGAAACAGGATTCCTAAGTAAAAATGAAGATAATGTTAGGGGAATGTGATAGCACTAAAAATAACCGATCAATGAGTTCTAATATACTAGAAACTAGCAGCTGCCAGGCAGCACAACATTGACTTTACTTTTCTTCATTGCAGTTCAGCAATATAGCTGGGTCCCAAAACCTACCAGCAACTTGCTGAACAAACAATGAAGCACTGTTACACTAATCATTCTGGTGTGTCCTCCTGTCAGCAGGCTCCCAGTGTCATATTGTTAGCATTCTACACAACAGTAAAGAATGCCTCTCCATCTTCAAATCATGTTGTGCAGAAGCATGCAGAAAGCTGATATAAGTGTATTTCAGATTCTATTTGAGTTTAAAATACATTTATTATTTTCTCACATAGTTCCAAAAAATATAGGCAACTGAAGTTATAGGCGAATCTGGATTGTTACTATTAGGCACTTGTATAGGTCAATGAGGCCACCCATCATATTAAAGACCAATAGGGAGGCTTGACACATAGAAAAGGTGGGACCATCCTAAAATTTACAGAAAAAGCCAAGATCTGCATATAACTTAAGCTGCCTATATCCTTTGCTCTAATAGATGCACCTTTTCATATTCGGCTTTATCTGTAATGCTCAATTTTGTGATGGGGTGGCTTTAAGTGTACAATTTACCTAATACTGGTTTGCAAACTGGTCTATAACTCTTTTCAGTGTTCTATAGCTTTGTACAAACTGTTCATTTAGTCACAGCATGCATTTATTTTACTCCATAGCAACTAGCAGATTTATCCTAAAGGGATACTCCAAAAGCATGAACACGTTTTAAAGAACAAAACAGATGGCACTTAGTATTTACAAATTTACAACATTCAGCAGAAATAAAATTATATAAAGATGAGCATAGTATAAAAAGTTCACTTGACATTTGTTTTAACTTAAACTCTAGGTTTACCCCCACATTGCTTGTGTCCCTTGTGCTGCTGGCACTGGGATTACATTCAATCTTTTTCTTCTGAACCCCCTTCCAGCCATCATAATATTGAAGCTGATGGACCTGTGGCAGGCACTCATTAAGAGTGCCTGACTATGCCGGCTCTAGATCAGTGGCGGCTGGTGCTCTATATTTTGGGTGTGCATCAAACAAGACATTCCTAAGCCACCCCCCCTTGGTGGGTCGGCCCGCACTTACAGCAGTCACCCCCCTGATCAGTCAGCCCCACACTTAGCCCATCTACGTCAAAGGCAGCTTCGGCTTCTTCCTGCGTCTCGTACTCCTCTGAATCTTGGGCTTCACAGCGGCTTCTTCCTCGGCGGCCAGTCGGGTCTTATGATCAATATGATTGCTTCTTCTCTCAGCCAATCGGGTCTTACCTGATTCCTGATTGACCGGGAGGAGAATCGGGAAGACATTAGCAAATATTATTTTGTGCTCTGCACCCCAGGCCCATCTGTCTTTTAAACCAATTAGAGCCTCTGACACTAATCACGTGCTTCTAAAAAAACAAACAAAAAAAAAACCTATTGGAATCCATGCATCTGGCAATCTGCATATAGATTATGGGCCAGGCACATGAATTAGGGGGGAGGTGCCCCTAATGGATGGGCCGCCACTGCTCTAGATAATTTTTCATTCATAGAAACTATAGTATGACTTCCATGAATGGAGAAGGTGGGTGGAAAGGACGGGCATAGTTGGGAACTCTTGATGAGTTTCTGTCGAAGGTTCATGGTAGTAAGGGTTGGGGGGGGGGGGGGTCAGAGTAAAGAGATATTAAGTAATCTTGCACCCAGCAGCACAAGGGACAAACTAAGCTGGACACATCAGGCTAAACTTAGGCTTTAAAGCTAACCTCTGCTTCTGTATATTTTCATTATACGCTCAGTTTAAATAGCCCAGAATTGTGACAAAGCAGCGTAAAATATGATACTTGTTTGCAGCATTAATTTACTTTCACATGTCACATACCACTCCTATCCTCATTGAGCTGTCTACTGCTGCTTCACCCAGTTACTTTAGGAGGAAATGGTTCATGATTGTGTCTTTTAACATGACATTTGCACAAAAAAACTAACAATTACATATATTTTCTGTGCTATTGGTTTCAAGAGGTTTTAATAATATGCTTCTAGCTCACAGATCCATTACTTCTATTGACCATTAAGTGGTCTGAATAGTATGCCAAATTATAGATATCCGGTAAGAGGCCAAATGCTTGCATCTTTATGCTGAAGGTGAAATAAATATAAATGTATTTACTTTGCTTTCTGCCATAAAATCTTGTACTCGGTGTCTGACTACTGAAGTCTGAAGCTGAATTCCAGGAAAAAGTTCAAGACCTTGCAGAAATACATATGTAGCAACTATTTACCTGCAAAAGGATTGGTAATGGGAATGAATACAGAAATATATCTTCTAATATTGAAATAATGACTACAAAACTATTACTAAATTGGTATTAGTTGGCTGCAGCCCTTTTTTATTGTTGGTATTAATAATACATTTATTTATATACATATCTTTAAGATTGATACATTCGGAACAGTATTTATACATAAATTAGTCCAGCCATCACAGCTCGAAAGCCGGACAAAGGAAGATAACAAAAACACATCATTTGAGAAAGTTTTTCCTCCTTTTTTTTTTTTGCCATCTCAGTGAATCCAATAATATCCAAAGAACCCAAATCAGCTTGTCACTCAGAATCCCTCTCGTAACTTCATATCATTGTCGCTGTTTATCTTCCTTTTTTTTTCCCCTTTGAAAATATATTATTTGGGTTATTTTTCCAAAATATTTCGATATGCTAACCTCCCCCATATTTTCTAACAACTTAACATTACCCCCTTACCCCATCCCAGCATCACCAAACAATTTGTCCCCCCCTCCACCCACCCCGCCTCACCCCTCCCCCCCACCTCCCCTGTAGACCACCTCCTCGAAGTTGTCATTCTCTACCAAATTTGCACCCGTGTGAGAATTATGCCCTTAACCCTTCTGTGATGCACCATTTTTTTTAAATTCTTGCCAACTCTTCAATTTCGCGATGGTGTGTTTATTGCTCCTCTCTTCCAGACTATCACATAGGCATTCCATCTTATAGGTCTCTTCTACAGCGTCGACCCACTCCCATATTGAAGGCGCCATTTTTTGGGGATTCATTTTTTCTCCGCATTTAATAAGTGTGGGATTAAGGACTCCTTATACTGTTTTACCCCGCCCTTTATACCATGAAATAAAACTACCCAGGGATCGGCAACCACCACGGTTTTAGTTATCTCTTTGATGTGAAGTAAGATCTTATTCCAATATTTTTTAATCTTCGGACAGCCCCACCATAGGTGGGCCATCGTGCCCACCTCCTTACACCCACGCCAGCATTCCCTTGAACTGTCTGGTTGGAATTTACTGTTCTTTTCTGGGGTGTAGTACCATCTCGTCAGACATTTATAGCTCATCTCTGCCGTTTTAGAATCTACGGCGGAGCCATGAACTCATTTGAATATTTTACCTATCGTTGCATTGTCTTTTGTGTGCCTAGTTCCCTTACCCATCTTTTGATGAAAGGAGGTACTTCCAACTCCCCCCCTGATAACAACAACCCATACCACCCTGCGACAATCCCCTTGGGGTTCTTTGATATACATAATTGTTCCAGGGGGGTCAATTCTCCTGCCGATCGAATCGGCTGCGGTACCTTTTTTACGAAGTGGGAGAGCTGAGCGTATCTCCATCCATCAATCACCATTAGACCTATTTTTTGCCTTATTTCGTGAAATGGTGCTAAAACTCCATTCATAATTACAGATTTACCCACCTTTTTTCCATGTTGTCCCTCTTAGTCCATTCACTCAGGCAGCGTACACACGGGCGGACTGTCTGCCGAA
Source organism: Lithobates pipiens (assembly GCF_037356315.1). NCBI lineage: Eukaryota > Metazoa > Chordata > Amphibia > Anura > Ranidae > Lithobates > Lithobates pipiens. Next base: position 399,326,270 of record NW_027507718.1, on the reverse strand, counting down.
ACTAAGTTTGTCAAACAGTCCGCTCAAACTTTTGAATGAACGAACTTGCCCACACACGGCACTTTTTGAGCGGACAAATACGGCAAACTAAGTTCGTCGTACTAAGTCCGCGCAACTTTTGAAATGAACGGACTCGCCCACACACGAGGCAACAGTCCGCTCATTTCGAGCGCGTGTCCAGGTAGGCGGGGCCCGCGACGGAGACGTCGCGGGCTCCGCCGCCTGGAATGGACTTAAAGGGGAACCCCAACGCCGAAAAAAACAGACCCACAACAGACCCTTGTCCGAGCACGCTACCCGGCCGGCCAGGAAAGGGGGGCGAGCGAGCGCGCCCCCCCTCCTGAGCCGTACCAGGCCGCGTGCCCTCAACATGGGGGGTGCCTTGGGGAAGGGGGGGCCGCGCGGCCCCCCCACCCCAAAGCACCTTGTCCCCATGTTGATGAGGACAAGGGCCTCTTCCCGACAACCCTGGCCGTTGGTTGTCGGGGTCTGCGGGCGGGGGGCTTATCGGAATCCGGGAGCCCCCTTTAATAAGGGGGCCCCCGGATACCGGCCCCCCACCCTATGTGAATGAGTATGGGGTACAATGTACCCCTACCCATTCACCTGTAAAATAAAAGTACCCAAAAAAAAACACAACACACGAGATAAAATATTTTATTGCACAGCTCCGGGGGTCTTCCGTCTTCGGGGGTCTTCTCTCCGGACTCCTCCGCTATCTTCTTGTAGCTCTTTTGCTAGCGGAGGAGTCCGGCTTTCTTCCTCCCCGCCGCCGGCCTCTTCTCCCGACTTCGGGGGTCTTGTCCCCCTCTTCGGTTCTTCTGCCGGGCCACCGCGCCTTCTTATAGCTCTTTTAGAGGCGGTGGCCCGGTCTTCTGTCGCCGCTGTCGCCGTCGTCGCCGCCGCCTTCCGTTCTTCTTCTTCTTCTTCTTCTTCTTCTTCTTCTTCAGGAGATGTTGACACGTCGCTCTCTCCGGCCGGAATGCCAGAGCCGCGCTGCGCGGCCACTTATATAGGGACAATGGGGCGGTGTCACATGGTATATGTCACATGGGTTGGTCACATGGGTTGATGTCACATGACATCGTAAGGGGGCGGGGTCACCATGTGACCAACCCATGTGACATATACCATGTGACACCGCACCATTGTCACTATATAAGTGGCCGCGCAGCGCGGCTCTGGCATTCCGGCCGGAGAGAGCGACGTGTCAACATCTCCTGAAGAAGAAGAAGAAGAACGGAAGGCGGCGACGACAGAAGACCGGGCCACCGCCTCTAAAAGAGCTATAAGAAGGCGCGGTGGCCCGGCAGAAGAACCGAAGAGGGGGACAAGACCCCCGAAGTCGGGAGAAGAGGCCGGCGGCGGGGAGGAAGAAAGCCGGATTCCTCCGCTAGCAAAAGAGCTACAAGAAGATAGCGGAGGAGTCCGGCGAGAAGACCCCCGAAGACGGAAGACCCCCAGAGCTGTGCAATAAAATATTTTATCTCGTGTGTTGTGTTTTTTTTTTGGGTACTTTTATTTTACAGGTGAATGGGTAGGGGTACATTGTACCCCATACTCATTCACATAGGGTGGGGAGCCGGTATCCGGGGGCCCCTTATTAAAGGGGGCTCCCGGATTCCGATAAGCCCCCCGCCCGCAGACCCCGACAACCAACGGCCAGGGTTGTCGGGAAGAGGCCCTTGTCCTCATCAACATGGGGACAAGGTGCTTTGGGGTGGGGGGGCCGCGCGGCCCCCCCTTCCCCAAGGCACCCCCCATGTTGAGGGCACGCGGCCTGGTACGGCTCAGGAGGGGGGGGCGCTCGCTCGCCCCCCTTTCCTGGCCGGCCGGGTAGCGTGCTCGGACAAGGGTCTGTTGTGGACTTTGGGGGGACCCCCACGCCGATTTTTTTCGGCGTTGGAGTTCCCCTTTAAGTCCATTCCAGGCGGCGGAGCCCGCGACGTCTCCTTCGCGGGCCCCGCCTACCTGGACACGCGCTCGAAATGAGCGGACTTTTCTCCGGGCGGGAACAGTCCGCTCATTTCCAAAGTACAGCGGACTGGCCCACACACGGGCGGACTGTCCGCTCAAACCAAGTTTCAGCGGACAGTTTTTCGGGATTTCCGAAAAACTTTGTTCGTCAAACTGTCCGCTGAAACTGTCCGCTCAAAGCCCACACACGAGCGGACTGTCCGCTGAAACACTGTTCAGCGGACAAAGTTGAGCGAACAGTCCCCGCGTGTGTACGCGGCCTCACTCTTGACAGAACAACCGCATTGTAATACGTCTGTACGTCTGGGATCGCCAACCCACCCCTATCTTTAGGTTGTCGCAAGCTGGCAAGGGCTAGTCTAGGTTTTTTGTTCTTCCATACGCATTTCATTAGAACCGATTTTAATTATGCCAGATAAACATTGGGAAGTGCTATCGGTAGCATCTGAAACTTACAGATACGTACAGAATTTTTGGGAATATTGTCATCTTCGCTGTATTTATGTGCCCTAACCACGACAATGGTCTATTACCGCATCTTTTGCATTCCGCCTGGATTTCGTCTAGTAACAGTATATAGTTAATTCGGTACAGTTTCTTCTCGGACTTAGCCAACTTTATACCTAGATACTTAAGTTCCTTCCGCCACGGGAAACTCCATTCCCGCTGGAATATTTGCTCCTTTACTCTGTTGATATTGATGCTTAATATCTCCGATTTGAGACGGTTTATTTTAAAATTGGATACGTTCCCGTACTGTTCCAGCATCCTTATTAAGTTTGGCGTAGTCATCTTTGGGTTACTAATGTAAAATAGTATATCATCTGCGAATGCGGAGAGCTTGTGTTCCTCCTTCCCCATTTTTACACCTACTATGTCTGTACTTTCCCCAAATTGACGCGAGGAGGGGTTCCAACGACAACACAAATAGGAGGGGCGATAGCCTTGTACCCCTTTTCCTTTTGAAATGGGATGACTCCTGCCCATTGACTTTTATCCATGCCATTGGCTGATTATATAAAACTCTCACCTTCTGAATCATTTTCGGACCTATCCCCATCTTTTCTATTGTGTGGAACATGAACCCCCAGTCTACTCTGTTGAAGGCCTTCTGCGCGTCCGTCGACAAGAGCAGACTAGGGGTCCCCCCCGTCGCATCTGTTGGAGTAGGAGAAGAGTTCTTATCCCGTTGTCTCTTCCTTCCCGGCCTGGTACAAACCCCACCTGGTCTGGGTGAACTAAAGTTGTCATCAGACCCCTCATCCGCTAGAGACCAGAAAGTCTGTCGCAATATCTCAGTCCCGATTTAAGTCATGATTGCCTCCATTACTAGTAAACAAATAAAAATATCCCATCGTTTTTAGAAGCTATAACGTTTGCGCAAACCAATCAATATACTCTTATTGGGATTTTGTTTTACGAAAAATGTGTAGCAGAATACATATTAACCTAAATTTATGAAGACATTTGCTTTTTAAAAATGTTTTATTGGATAGGTTTTGCAGCAGATTGTAAAATATATATATATATATATATATATATATATATATATATATATATATATATATATTTTTTTTTTTTTTTTTTTTCAAAATGGTTGTTTTGTGTTTGTTTATAGCGAAAAAAAAAGAAAAAAAAAGTGATCAAATACCACCAAAAGAAAACTCTATTTGTGGAAAAAGAAAAGACATACATTTTATTTGGGTACAGCATCGCATGACCGCGCAATTGTCAGGTAAAATAACGCAGTGCCGTAACGCAAAAAATTGCCTGGTCATGAATAAGGGTAAATCTTCCAGAGGTCAAGTGGTTAAAGTGGGGTGCCCCTAAAAAAAATAAAAAAAATAAAATTAAAGTCAGCCGCTACAAATACTGCAGCTGCTGACTTTTAATAATCGGACACTTACCTGTCCCAGGATCCAGCGATGCGGGGGAACGAAGCACCCCCCTCGTTCCCTGCTCCGCTCACGGTGCCGTCATTCATACTGTGGGCACCCGACTGTGGCTTCACAGCCGGGCATCCACTGCGCATGCACGAGCGGCACAGGGCGCCGTGATACGCCGCACAGTCATCTGGGACACGTGACAGGTTCCAGATGACTTTAAACCTGTATGTGTAATTACTGTATACATACCATACATAAATGCTGTATGGGCCCCCAGTAACTGAGAGTCATAATGAACATATTCAATTAACTAGTACCTTCATTTATGTGATGTCAAGCAGATGTAATGTATCCATCCTTTCTTAGAAAGAACAGGGTGCATGTGCCCTGCCTATAAATGTATGCTTTACAAAAACAGAAGCTTTATCTTTCATTTTAGAAAGGATAAATAAGTTATTTAAAAGCAATGTGTGATCTTTTCAGTGATGTTCTTCTTACATATATCATTATTATTATTATACAGGATTTATATAGTGCCGACAGTTTACGCAGCGCTTTACAACATTGGGGTAGACATTACAATACAATACAGTTCAAGACAAGGGGGAATCAGAGGGCCCTGCTCGTTAGAGCTTACAATCTAGGATACATATTAATGACATTAACTTGATGTAAATAATGTTATTAATGTTTTTTTTAAAAAAATGTTGTTTCTCTGTATAGTTTTTAATTGTATATTTACAAGTAACCATTTTTTAATAACATATGCAGTCAATGATTCCTGATTTGCAGTGCTGCACAATGGTTGTTATTTACTTTTCACAAAGTTGGTCAAGCTGACTCACTGAGAACAATGCGCTCCTGTGCCTAGGCTTCAATGATGTCATCAGTCTGCTGCAGGAAGAAGGCAGCATTCCCTCAGTCCCCTCTCTCTCAGCTGTCAGGCTGTAATTTTGTAGAATGTTGAGAGGCTGCAGCAAGGGTGATCTGTGTCTGTTATTGGTGAACATAGCCAGGGACTGCACAGGGACCAGGACTTGACGATTGTGTTATCTTTGAACCAGCATCTCAGACCAGGATGAAGTAAACTGGCCCTAAATGTCTGAAAAAATAAGACACTGTCTTTCTAGTGAGTACTCTTATACCAAATTGTAATGTAACTGTAATATCTGCCTTCATTTTGTTAAGCTCTGTGCAAAGTGTTGGTGCTATATAAATCCTGTATGATAATAATAATAATAATGCCCTATACACACGACCAGTATTCCCATCGGAATAAACTCTGAAGGTTTTTCCGACTGAGTTCCGATGGAGTCCTGCTGAAACTGTCGTGCGTACACACGATCACACCAAAGTCCGATCGTTAAGAACGTGGTGTGGTACAATACATATGACGGGAAAAGGAAGTTCAATAGCCAGTAGTCAATAGCTTCCGTCTAATATTTGCTTCAGAGCATGCGTAGTTTTTGTTCTGTTGGAACAGCATACAGACGAACGGTTTTCCCGATAGGAATTGGCTCCATCAGAAATATTTAAAACATGTTCTATATCTAGGTCCATCAGAGTTTTCATTAAAAAAAAGTCTGATAAGGCATGACTTTTTCTGTGGGACATTCCACTCGTGTGTACGCAGCATAATAGTGAGTAAAACAGAGGAAGGAGTTGAAATAAAGTCATTTCTGTATCTCAGAGAGGTACTAAATACCTGTCACGCACATTACTTAGCAGTTTCGCACATAACAGTAAACAATTTATTTAATGCTAGGTCCACTTTAAATACCTTTTGTGAAATTCTTCTTTTGTTCTTACACTTGATGTTGAAGGTGAATGAACAGAATTGTGTATTTTTTTTTCTGTGCCTATTCAAAATGTAAAATCCAAGTGATTGCATATACTGCACATATTTTCAAATAAAACACGTAAAATTGGGAACAAGCCTGAAATTCATTTTGCATTTCAATAGATATGTGTGAGGAACAGCTACCATCAAAATGCTAAAGAAATGCACTATAAAAAGTACAAATGAGCTCTGATGTGTTCTGTCATTTAAAAAAATACGACCCACATGAAAGGAGGCTGTGGTTATAAATGTTATCATTCCTCACAATATGAGTCTTGGGTAGAAGTTAATTGCGGCTCTCCTGCATGCCGCTACAAGGAGTGCTTTAATATGCAATGAAGGGATAGTATGGTAGGAGAATAGGGGAAACGTAAGCTGAAAACTTCTAGACTTTATCCAGAATGTTAGAGAAGGAAAAAACATATACTTACTATTTTACATATGTGGTCTGCAAAATCGGCTCTGCAGACCATCTGTAGAATCACCTCTGCTGGACAGATGTGAAGATAAAAAGTACTCTTAAGCCCCATACATACTATCACATTTTCTCATGATTTTTATCTTCAGATTTACCAAAACCATGTAATGCCTGATTGCATACAAACTGAAACTCCTAAGGTCTGACCTCATATTATATGGTTTTGGTAAATCTGAAGACAAAAATCAGCAGAAAATCTCATAGTATCTATGGGGCTTAAGGAAAATGGAAGCACTCAAGTCTGACTTTATGTTTTGCCTTCCCAAGTTCCCCCCCCCCTTTTCCCATCAACATGCTAATTAAATTTTTAAATCATACCTTACCATTTTCATTACATAACTTATCCTAGACCTAGTGTGATGTCATAATGTGGTCTCTGTTTCTCTTAATCATGTGATATTGTATAAAGATGTGTGATTTATCCATAGATCTATTTTGAGGTAGTAATTATTAATCCTTTAAGGATATCTGGATAATATTGCATCTGCATTTTACTTTTTCACTACTGAATCAAATAAATTTTATGGAAACACACTTATATTTTTTATTTCTGAGTATTATCAGATTATATATACATAGTACTATATGTCTTGTCATCATCATCATCATCGAGTCCTTTAAATAGTAGAAAAAAAAAATATATATAATATATATATATATATATATATATATATATATATATATATATATATATATGTGTGTGTGTGTGTATATATATATATATATATATATATATATATATATATATATAACATTTTTGAGAAAAATATTTTGTTCACTTCCATTGGACCTCTCTTTGTTTTAAGTCACTTCTCAATGCTTAGATAATGCAAGGACCTCGGTATATGCAAAGAGTGTAGTTTTCTTGGTGTTAGGTAAACAGACTTTATCTTTCTCAGTTATAAAACTGGTTGTTGACTGTTTCTGCAAATTCTTTGCAAACAGAGAAAGGTAGTTTCATTTTAAAATGGGTTTCTCTTATTCAGGCTTTGTTAAAGTATCCTGTTTACCATTGTTCCCTAGCTTAGAGTATCCTTGATGCAATTGCCTTTCCAAATGTCTTTGAAATCCACACTCCGAGGACCTCTTGTTTTGCCTTGTAACACCTGTGACTGCGTTCATCTGAATTTCAGCTGTGCGTCCATTGATATTCTATATCATTTCAATTTGATATAAAAAAAAAACATTGATACACTTATGGATGTGTAAGTGATTTTTTTCATTTTAAAAATGTTTGCACCACCTGCCTACTGGGCATTTTTACCCCCTTCCTGACCAAACGCGGTTATACAACACTGTTTCCAAGCAAAAATTTGTATCATTTTTTTTCACACTCAAATAGAGCTTTCTTTTGGTGGTATTTAAATTTAACATCAGTGTTTTTTTTTATATATTATTTGCTAAATAAACAAATAAAAACAACAAATTTAGAAAAAAAAACAAAAAAACTTTTTCATAGCTTGATATAAAATTTTGGAAACGGGTAATTTTTCTCCTTCACTGATGAGCACTGATGAGGAAGCACTAGTGGGCACTGATGAGGCTGCACTAATGAACACCTCTCCATTCCTGTATCTCCAATTATTAACCAAAATATTGAAAATACAGGCTTCAGGTAAGTGTTTGATATGAATTAGCTAACATCAAGACAGTATGCAAGTTTCTGAATTGGCAGTAAATAGAAAAGACTTTGCAATATGTGCATTTTTGAATATATCACCATTGTGGTCTGCAGTCTCTGCCTGCAGTGTATCAGCCAGGGCTTGACAAATCTCAAGCGCCAGGCCATCATAGCGATTAGAAATTGCTTCCTGGCACCTAGGTTCACACCTATGTATACTGATATCGCAATCGTTCTTTGAGATTCCAGTATAGATGCAATATTGTCTCTCTCTGTCTACAACTGCCTCCTATTGACTTTAAGGTAAAATCGTGTTACATTGACTTCAATGCAAAGTCACATTCCATTGGCCTTAATGCTAATTTGTGTCCTATTGACTTCAGTGCAAATCGCGCCCCATTGACTTCAATGCTAAAATAGCTCCCGAACACCCAGGCGTTTAGGATCATGGCAGAATTGCTGCAATTCTGTGACCACAAGGCTCAGGTTCAGGTAAATTTTCAAAGGCACCTAAAACAGGGTGCGGTTTTGCTGTAATTGTCACATGGCAAATTGCCTCTTGTGAAAGCTTGTCACCCAAAAGAGGCACCTGCTCCTTTTTGGGTAACCAGCTTCGCACAATGCGAATTGCCACACAGTAAATCATACAACAATCACAGCAATTGGAATCGCGTGAAGCATGTGGCCCAAAAGATGCTCCTGCTCCTTTTTAGGTGACAAGCTTCACACAGTGTGATTTGCAATGATTGCTGCACAGTAAATTGTGCGATAATCGGGACAAAACCGCACAGCATTTTTGAAAATAATGATACCTGAACCTATATTTTATGATTGTAGTGCGTTTGAGATTTCGGGGGGAATCACAGCGATTCTGGCACAATCCCACATCGCACAGGTGTGAATGGGTCCTAACAGAGTGGAGTTTCATCGTATAACAGGTTTATATTTTCATTCTTTCAGGCCAGCCTATAACTCCAACATGGTTATAACAGAGGGCTGTCCATTTACATGCTTTTTTTTATCTATCACAAGTAAAGCGGCCCATACATTATTCACTTTTTTCATTCAACCAGCAGAGTGAACCAAAAATTACCTGATTCCCCCATTCACACACTCAATGTGGATAGGGTAATCCTTCCCACTGAGCTATTGTATTCTGACAGTGGGGCTACATCCCTGCCATCAGAATACACTGCTTAGTGCTGTCGGCTATAGTCAGCAGCACTGATTGATCAGGAGAAACCACACAAGGTGGTGTACAGAAGTCGATTGTTAGCTTTGTACAACAAGCCTGCCCATACATGGATTGAAATTGAAAGGACACAAGGAAGAGGCGCCTCTGGGTGCAGACACAGGACAAGGTTTAATATAAGTAAAATTCATAGGTAACTGACATTTTTGTGGTATAAAAAAAGACATATGTCCCAACATAGGGGGTAATGTCTATGAAGTTAATCCGTTCCTGCTTTGGTGGGCACTTCCACTCTTTCTGTGAACACTGCTGAATAGGTCATTAAACGGCTGCAGTGGAAATATACTCGGATCGGGGCTTGGAGTGCAGGTGGCTTCGGGTGTTGAGGGGTGATGTCACTGGACACGTTTCCCAAGTTTCCTAACCACTTTTCATTCAGTTCTCTCACTAGCTCCTTGACTCTCCCTCTGTTTGAATCCAGTACCAGCTCCTTCCGCACAGCTGCTGCTCATCAGAGGTGCCAACGACCTATTCAGCGGTGTTCACAGCAAACCTGGAAGTGCCCACCAAAGCAGGAACAGATTTATCTCACTGACGTTACCCCCTATGTTGGGAGAAATGCCTTTTTTATACCAGAAAAATGTGAGTTGCCTATGAATTTTACTTATATTAAACTTTGTCCTGTGTCTGCATCCAGAGACACCTCTTCCTTGTGTCCTTTGTTTCTGTGCTCAGTGTGGAGGGGGTGTGTCCCTTTACTTCAATCAGCTCTCACACACTGTAACTGCAGCTCTCCACCCCCTCCTCTCTGCTCCTCACAGATGCAGAAGGATTTCTATCACAATTCTGCACTTTTGAACAGGTGTAGAGAAGAGATGGTTGCAGATAAACAAGTAAATCTTATGTAAGAGAATTTGTTAAATCTTTGTGTATCACCTGGAGCTATTCACTTGACTGGGTACATAAGAAGGTTTACAACCACTTTGAGTAAGAGGCAGAGGTTCTATATATTGAGGTTATAGGGGTTTTAATGTTTTTTGAATAGTATTTTAATATTTTCTTTTTCATTATCATTTTCCTTCCTTGTGAGGCCACCCTTGCCTTAATCAAATAAACACAGGCAGGGACAGCAATGCAATCATATTACAACCTTAGTCAAAATGGATCCCATGCCTTGCCACCACTCTATGCAAAAAATGTAAAAAAAAAACATAAAAAAGGTTCCTTGTAATATAAGGATTCCAGCTCAAGCACTCACAACAAACAATGTATTTTTTTTTTTCACCTAACCCTGCTTTGAACTTCTCCACAACTTTATCCCTGACCTGTTTGGTGTGTTCCTTGGCCTTCATCTCTAACAATCCTATGAGGGCTTCACAGAACAGCTGTGTTTATACTGATATTACACACAGGTGGACTCTATTTACTAATTGGGTGACTTCTGAAGGCAATTGGTTCCACTAGATTTTAGTTAGGGGTATCTAAGTAAAGGGGGCTGAATGCAAATGCACGCCACACTTTTTACATATTTATTTGTAAAAAAATTTGAAAATCATTTATCATTTTCGTTCCACTTCACAATTATGTGCCACTTTGCGTTGGTCTATCACATAAAATCCCAATAAAATACATTCACAATTTTGGTTGTAATATGACAAAATGTGGAAAATTTCGAGGGGCATGAATATATATATATATATATATATATATATATATATATATACATATACATATATATATACATATATATATATATATATATATATATATATATATATATATATATATATATATATATATATATGTTGTAACATTTTATTACTCTGCAATCTGCACATATTGCCAAGCATATGGTAATAAAACCCACAATTTTTTTTAGACAGGTGTAAATGTGGATATGGGATGATTTAAATAGATTTGTACATTATATTTCTGCATCAACAGATGAAAGTTGTCAGATGCTATGAACATACTTATACATCAGTATAAAGTTGCCGTGTAAGCATAGCACTATTTTCTTAAAGTATTGTGGTAGCTTCTTACTGGTAGCAGTGCTTCGAGTATTTTTATCCAGATTGTTTTCCATTAAAAAGTGTTGCTTGATATAATTCATCTTTAATTTTTTTTCTGTTTCCTTTGGGGTTATATTCCAGTACCTGCTATGCCAGTCTTATTGTCATTGTGACAGTGATTTATCAAATACATTAAATCTGCTATATCTCTTGCTGGCATAGCTTATTTTTCAAATATTAAATCTTTCTTGTGTCCCCTCTAGCCTGCCCTGACCTTCTTAATGTAGCTTCATATTGCTTTAAAAATGAATTGTGACTTTATTATGGAGGTTATTCCGTGAAACAAAATATGAGCCTGTCATATGTTTTGAAACACTTATGTAGGTAAAACACACACAGTACTAAGTTAGTAACCCAACTGTTGGTGACAAAATATGCCATGATTTGCTTTAATAAGAAAATACTGTAACATGTACAAAGTACAACTTCAGACTGGCTAAAAAAAATCAATACATTTTTCAAAAAATAGGATTTAGTGCTACAGTATTTTCTGTTTTTTAACTATGACTGTAGTTATGAAAATAGCTTTTGGAAGTTTATGAAATGCTGGTGATTTTTCAGCCAGCATATTTTGCCAAGAAAGCAAAGAGGGCATGGGCAGAAGGGATGGTAAGTTTCTACAGAGTTGTGTTAAATGATACGTGCATGTATCATACCTGAGCTGCCTGCTAGGCTCGTTGCCATATCTGGAGAGCTGCAAAGAGGTCCCTTATGCTTATGGATAGGGTTTGCCATCCTACTGATAGTTGGGTAGAGATCAAATCCAATTTCATAAGGTGTAATGTTCTTTTGCATGTCCCTTACATTTTTCCATTCATGACATTCTTCACCAAAGCCCAAGCCCAATCGACCATCACTATTCATTGCACCACAGGAGCATGCTTTTACATTATTGATTTGATGAATACATACCTTTTTAGAATTTACTAATCCAATGTAATCAAATATTGCTTTACAGGAAAATATATAATCCCTATATACAGTACAGTTAGTACAGTTACAATAACACAGTACAGTTTAGTAAGTGTTGTGACCACCAGACAGGAAGCACGTTAGTTGAAGGTTTATCAGATGACAGTCAAGGAAAGCCTAAAAAAAGTCTCTGCCATTTTAACAGCACATTCACCTGGGAGAATTTCCTTAAAACTATTACTAGCATGGCCTTTGAACTATGGCCAGTGGGCTTAGATGGGCCAATAAAAAGAGTTTTTCATTAACCGCTTGTGAACCTCCCCATGCACAGTGCCTCCAATGCAATATTCCCAAAGCACACGTTCCTGCACAAATGGCTGTATCTTGTGTGCTGAAATGACCCACGGCTGGAACCGACTGCAATCATGAGAAGGAAGTATCATCAGCACACCAGGGTCTCCAAAATTGGATCCAAAACTTTAATCAGTGTGCTGGTAAAACTTCCTTTTCAAGATCACGTGCCTAGTATGTGATCTGACACTTCCGCACCTTGGGCGCGCATGTGCTCCACTGGTGACCCACTCCTGCTGTGATTAGACACAGCTCGATCCAATCAGTGGGTCCGATGGATGCAATGTCTCCCGGGACCCACCAATCGTTCAGAAGACAGGCACAAAGAGGCCGGTGAGAGGGGTATGTACTGATCCTATGTTTCTGCCAAGCAGGAACATGGCTCTTTACCTTCCCCCAGTCAAAGCACCTTCCCCACAGTTAGAAAGCACACCCTAGGAACAAAGTTAACCTTTTTTGCACCTGATGTTAACCCACTTTCCTGCCAGTGTCATTTGTACAGTGACAGTATATATTTTTTAGCACTGATCTCTTTATTAGTGTCACTGGTCCCCAAAAAAATTGTCAAAAGGTCAGTTAGCTATCTGATTTGTCCACCACAATATCACAGTCCTACTATAAGTCACTGATCACCGCCATTACTAATTTAAAAAAATCAACAAATAAACATAAATATCCCATAGTTTGTAGAGGCTATAACCTTTCCGCAAACCAATCAATACACACTTATTCAGATTTTTTTTTTTACCAAAGATATGTAGCAGAATACATATTGGCCTAAATTGATGAAGAAATTCGCTTTTTTACTGAATATGTTTCATAGCAGAAAGTAAAAAACATAGTTTTTTTAAAAAATGTCAGTTTTTTTTATTTATAGCGCAAATAATGAAAACCGCGGATGTGATCAAATACCACCAAAAAGCTCTCTTTGTAGGGAAAAAAATCATAAACATTTTATTTGGGAACAATGTCACAGGACATTGGTGCATATTTCCCATGGCACGGTACATGTCCAGCCTCCAAAGCCTTTTTTTGACAGTAGCCCTAAAATTACAACATTAGGCCTAAAATGAACACATTAGCCCTAAACATGGCCAGAATTTGACAAAACTTGTGCCTGTAGACTTAAGTGGGATTGACCTCTAATGCAGCGTACACACGGGCGGACTGTATGGCGTACTTAGTCCGTCGTCAAATCCGACGGACAGTCCGTCATACTTTCGACTGAATGGAAAGCTTGCACGATGACGTGTACAGCACGTACGACGGGACTAGAAATAGGAAGTCCAATACACAGCAAAGCACCCTTCCGCCGTGTAAATCCTTTCTGAGCATGCGCCATTCTTAGTCCGTCGAACTAGCCTACTGACGAGCGGATTGTCCGCTGAAACCAAAGTACGACGGACAGAATTTTGAAAAATCCGAAATACTTAGTACGCCAGACTGCATGCTGAAAAAGTCCGCTGAAGCCCACACACGAGCGGACTGTCCGCTGAAATGTGTTTCAACGGACTAAGTACGCCATACAGTCCGCCCGGGTGTACGCGGCATCAGTTCTGGTTTTCTGAAGTTTGAACAATATTTTGCTGAACCTTTAACAAATCGAACCTGGGCCTGCTGGCTCGATGCATGATATCAGAATTCTCTCTCTTCTGCAGGCCTGGGTGCATTGATGTGTATGGAACGCTTAAAAGGCCCCAGAGTCTTTGATGGAAAATTGAAACATTAGCTAAACATTTTTCTGCGGCTAATAAAATAAGACATCTTCTGAGTACACTTCTACAATGAGTATTTAAGAAATGTAAACACTAGATAGCATTTGTAATAAGTCTGATGTGAAATTTGAATGAGCTGAAATTAGTTATTTATTAGGTTTCCCACCCAGTCCCGGCATCCCTTTAACAGGGTGAAGGAATGCCTGATCACTGTCTATGACAGCTCGGCCACTTTGCTGGACTCGCTCAGTGATCGTGCTCTCAGCTCAGAAATCTTGGGTGGTATGTGGGCAATAATACTCACAGTATGCATTATGTAGGTGGCAAGAGGTTTTTGTGATCATTGATAACATTTGATAACATTTGAATAATAATTGTCTTTAATCAGAGAGAAAGAGAGAGAGAGATGTTATAAGATAACCCTAATTATAAGTAATTAAAACATGTAGTATGCAGCAATATACAGTATAGATGAAATGATGGACACAATGAACTATATACTACAAGTATATCAATATGACATTCATAGATTCACATACACTTGAAGAAGTGTAGAGTTCTGAAAGCGTGATCAGTTGTGATAGATATGATGCACATGAGACAGGAGAATGACTAATGTTGATCTTAAAACAGAACAATCTGATAAAACCAATTCCATTACAGGCAATGTGATGGATAACACAAGAGGACACATTTTTCCTCTGAGAAATTATAAACAAACATGTGAAGAAGAGATACTTAGACCAACTTAGATAATGATTTGATTGATGGCAAAACACACAACTGTTCCTTGGAGCTGAACTCGATTCTACCAAGAATTATAGGCTCAACAAACACTGTTTGCTCTGAGAAAAGCTTAAGAACATCACATTTGGTTTTATTTTATAGAAGTGGTTAAAAATAGTAAATGATACATGTCTAAAATCTGGAAGAGGGTAGAGTGTAGTAAAAGCACAAACATTACATAAACACGGCAACATTTTATAGCACAGTAGAGTCTTTCGATTTGAAAGTATTTGTTTTGAAATATACCTTAAAGTAGTTGTAAAGTCACAAAGTTTTTTATCTTCATGCATTCTATGTGTGCAACAGCCCCCCAGCCCCCCTAATTCTTTCCTGGACCCCCTCTTGATCCAGAGATGTCAACGAGAGTCTTGCCTCCCTGGGGACTCGCACTCCTGATTGGTTTTTAGCTCACACTGCTCTCAATCACAGCCTGTGAGCACATAATGACATTGCTAGGGGGTTGCGGGGGACGCAGGCCCCACCCAGGTGATACCCGCCAGTGGGGTGATAACTGTGGGCAGTGGCACTGCTAACACAGTGCTGTGCATATGCCGTGCTGTTCAGAGGTCTGTACAGTTTATTTTAATGTAGATGGACAGAAGAGAGGAACAGTGACCAGGAAGGGAGGGCAAGTTAAGAAGTTATGGAGGAGTAATGGGGGGTAGGGGTTAAGAGGACATGTGCTGGGGGTGCTATGGGAGGGGAGAGGGGGGTTCACTAGCACTAATGGGGTCTATAATGATGGAGGGGGGTCTGCACTGAGGGACGTCTATACTGATAGAGGGGAGTCTGCACTGAAGTGGGGTCTATACTGATGCAGAGGGTTCTGCACTGAGGGGGGTCTAAACTGATGGAGGGGGCCTGTACTGATGAAGGGGGGTCTATACTGAGGGGAGTCTATACTGAGGGGGTCCATACTGAGGGAGGGGGTTTCTACTGAGGAAGGGGGGTCTATACTGAGGGAGGGGGGTCTGTACTGAGGGGGGTCTATACTGAGGGAGGAGGTATGTACTAATGGAGGGGGGTCTTTACTGAGGGAGGGGGTCTGTACTGAGGGAGGGGGGTCTATACTGAGGGAGGGTCTGTACTGAGGGGGAGGTCTATACTGATAGAAGGGGGTCTGAACTGCAGGAGGGGGGCTGTACTTAGTAAAGGGGGGTCTGTACTTAGTGATGGGGGTCTGTATTGAGGGAGGGGGTTCTATAATGTGGGAGGGGTCTATACTGAGGGGGGTTTGTACCAAGTGGGGGTCTAAACTGAGGAAGGGCAGTCTGTACTAAGAGAGGGGGATCTATACTGCAGGAGGGGGGATCAGTACTTAGTGGGGGGGGGGGGTCTATGCTGAGAGAGCAGGGTCTGTACTTAGTGGAGGGGGTCTGTACTGAGGAAGCGGGGTCTGTACTGTGGGTGGATTATAGTTGGATGGAGGGGCGGGTGACACCAACCTTAGTGACGCCACTGTAAGCACACCATATTAAATGTTCATTCATAAATTAAAGACTTTATACAAATAAAAATGATATCCAATATCAGCAAATAAAGTTTGCCAAAAAAGACATGAGCTTTGCTTTAGGATAAAACAGGAAACACATTATTCCTTTTTTAACCACTTCAATACCGTGCACTTATACAGCTTCCTGCCCAGACCAATTTTCAGCTTTCAGGGCTGTCACATTTTGAATGATAATTGCGCGGTCATGCTACACTGTACCCAAACTAAATTTTTATCATTTTGTTCCCACAAATAAAGCTTTCTTTTGGTGGTATTTGATTATCTCTGCAGTTTTTATTTTTTGCTAAACAAATAAAAAAAGACCGAAAATTTTGAAAAAAAAGTTTTGCTTTTGTTTCTGTTATACAATTTTGTAAATAAGTAAGTTTTCTCTTTCACTGATGGGTACTGATAAAGTGGCACTGATGGGCACTGATATGGCAGCACCGATGAGGTGGCACCAATGAGCGGGCACCGACGATGGGCACTGATATGCGGCACTGATGGGCGCTGGTAGGCGGCACTGATGAGTGGCACTGATATGCAACACTGATGGGCATTGATAGGCGGTACTGGTGGGCACTTATGGGTGGCACTGCTGGGCACTGATAGGTGGCACTGCTGGGCACTGATGGGCATAGATACGTGGCACTGATGGGCATTTATATGTGGCACTGGTGGGTACTGATATGAGTCACTGATGGGCATCCCTGGTGGCACTGGCAGTGGTAGGCATTGTCAGTGGGCACTGATTGGCAGCTGCCTGGGCATTGATTGGCAGCTGCCTGGGCACAGATTTGCATTTCCCTGGGGGTTTAGGGGGGGCATACCTGGTGGATTAGTGTGGATGGCCATCCTGGTGGTCCTGGGTGGTATACTGGTGGTCCTGGGTGGTATACTGGTGGTCCTGGGCAGGATTTGAGGGAGGGCTGCGCTGATAATCAATCAGCACAGACCCCCCTGTCAGGAGAGCCGATCGGCTCTCCTCTACTCGCGTCTGTCAGACGCAAGTGAGGAAAAGCCGATCATCGGCTCTTCCTATTTCACCTGTCCTATGGTGACAGTCATGATGTGAGTTGAACTTCCTAAGGGCTTGTTTACACTTGCTTCAAATGCAGCATTTGACATGTATCCAACATACTGAGTAGGCGATCAGCAGAGTTGGGTGTTACTGCTTAGTGGGGATAATCAGAGTTGGGGGTTACTAATGAGTAGAGGACCAGCAGAGCTGGGGGTTACTACTGAGTGGGGGGGGGGGTCAGGAGAGTTGGAGCTAACTAATGAGCAGGGGATCAGCAGAGCTGGAGGTTTCTACTTAGCGGGGGATCATTAGAGCTGTGGATACTATTGAGTGGGGCATCAGAATTGCTGGGGGTACTACTGAGCCAGGGAGCTGCTAAACAAAGGTGCAAATCAACTGGGGATCTGCTTAGCAGGGGTACTGATTATCTGGGAATCTGCTGAAAGGGAGTACTAATGAGCTGGGGCCATTACCGATTTGATAGTACTACTGAGCTGGGGTTCTACTACAGTCAGGTCCATAAATATTGGGACACCGACACAATTCTAATCTTTTTGGCTCTATACACCACCACAATGGATTTGAAATGAAACAAACAAGCTTTAACTGCAGACTGACCGCTTTAATTTGAGGGTATTTACATCCAAATCAGGTGAATGGAGTAGGAATTACAACAGTTTGTATATGTGCCTCACACTTTTTAAGGGACCAAAAGTAATGGCACAGATTAACAATCATCCATCAAACTTTCACTTTTTCATGCTTGGTTGGAAATCCTTTGCAGTCAATTACAGCTTGAAGTCTGGAATGCATAGACATCACCAGACACTGGGGTTCATCCCTGGTGATGCTCTGCCAGGCCTCTACTGCAACTGTCGTCAGTTCCTGCTTGTTCTTGGGGCAGTTTTGTCTTCAGCAAGTAAAATGCATGCTCAATCAGATTCAGGTCAGGTGATTGACTTGGCCATACATTCGGGTCATTGTCCATCTGCACTGTGAAGCGCCGTGAAGCATTTTTCTGAATATGAACATATCCAATAAAATCTATTTTCTTCATACATGTATGACAGCATTTATTCTGATACATGTCTTTGGTAAAAAAAAAAAAATTAAATAAAAAATCACAATACCGTATATACTCGAGTATAGGCCGACCCGAATATAAGCCGAGGCCCCCAATTTACCCCCAAAAAAACTGGCAAACTTATTGACTCGTGTATAAGCCGAGGGTGAGACATGCCTGTCCATCCCTGTGTGTGTGTCCGTCCATCCCTGTGTGTCCGTCCATCCCTGTGTGTCCGTCCATCCCTGTGTGTCCGTCCATCCATCCCTGTGTGTGTGTGTGTCCATCCATCCATCCATCCCTGTGTGTGTGTGTCTCCATCCATCCATCCATCCCTGTGTGTGTGTGTCTCCATCCATCCATCCCTGTGTGTGTGTGTCTCCATCCATCCATCCATCCCTGTGTGTGTGTGTCCATGTGTGTGTGTGTGTGTGTGTGTGTGTGTGTGTGTGTGTGTCCAGCCTACCTGTGTCCCGAGCCTGTGTCCCGAGCCTCCGTCCCGTGCCTTGCCTCCTTGCCTCCGTCCCGTGCCGTGCCTTGCCTCCTTGCCTCCGTCCCGTGCTGTGCCTTGCCTCCGTCCCGTGTCGTGCCTTGCCTCCGTCCCGTCCCGTGCCGTGCCTTGCCTTGCCTCCGTCCCGTGCCTTGCCAGGATCGCCGCTCTTCGTCGGCGCCTCGGCGGCCATTCTAAAATTCAAAAGCCGCGCCTCCGCCTTCGCCTGTGATAGGCGGAACACTGAATTTCCCAGCAGCCTGTGTTCCGCCTATCACGGACATCGTCTCATCCTCGTCCGTAGTACGAGGATGAGACGATGTCCGTGATAGGCGGAACACAGGCTGCTGGGAAATTCAGTGTTCCGCCTATCACAGGCGAAGGCGGAGGCGGAGGCGCGGCGTTTGAAGGGTAGAATGTCCGCTGTCTGTCTGCTCGACACGCTGATCGAGCAGGCAGACAGCGATGACTCGAGTATAAGCCGAGGGGGGCACTTTCAGCCTCAAAAAAGAGGCTGAAAATCTCGGCTTATACTCGAGTATATACGGTAAGTGTATATTAATTGGTTTGTGTTAAATGTATAGCGTAAACAAACTATGGTATATATTGCATATTTGAAAATTGGTCAATCCTGATGTACTAAGGGCCTATCTCATTTCTTGAGGTCCTTAAATTGCCATGACAGTACAAATACCCCCTAAACTACCCTATGTTTTGGAAAGTAGACAGTTTGATGTATTTAGTAAGAGGCATAATGATTTTTGTTTTATAGTTACAATTTTTAGGCACAATTATTTTGAAAAGGAAGAAAAAAAATGTGTTTTGTTTTTTGTTTTTTTTACATACTGTCACTAGTGCAGTACAGTGTAATTGTATGAATGGTGTGATGGTGATCAGATGATCATTTTTAAACATTTTTAACACTTTTTTCTTTTTTAACATTTTTTTAGCTTATTCAAAATACTTTCATCAGAGTAGTTCAGTGTCACAATAATGGCACTGTACTACACCGAGGGGAGGTAATCAGGGATTTTTTTTTTACACTTTGATTGCTATTACAGTGATGATCTCTGTTACAGAAATATTTTGAACCGTCATGAATGGGTTATATTCATAATAGCTGTGATTTACTACTGTGTGCTGTGATTGGCCTACTGCTATCACATGCTACAGGGTGCTGTGATTGGCCCAGGTGCCATGTGATAGCTGTGGTCAGTCACACCATCACTATAGGAAACACAGCTGTTTGGAATGAAAATCATTCCTAACAGCTTTGTTGACATTGTAATCATATGACACAGCGGTTACAGAAGCAGCACACTGCATGGTCCTTACCCAGAAGCAGCAGGATGACTTACATGTATGTTATTCTGCCTGGCTGTGCCGTCCTGCTACAGTAAATGTACTGTGGCTGGAAGGCAAGTGGTTAAAGCTTCAAAAAAACCATCACAGAAGCATCATGGAAGAATCAAAAACACATACAAAATGCATGTTGAAGTGGTAGGTGTTTGTTAAAATCAAAGCAATTGTAATTGAGCCCTAAATGCATTCTTTAGTAGTTTAGGAACCAAAGGGAGCCAAATTACATTAGTCTAGCTGCAAATTAGGTAGTACACTATTGTTGCTGATCTGGTTCAAGATTAGGGCTTGGTTTCTAAATATTTGAAAAGAAACTACTCCACCCTTCCAACCTAAAAAAAATTGCAAAGGTAGTTTTTGACAGCGGAGTCTTTGTATGTCTCTTGTACAGAAAAACTCTTTAGCCTTTCCTTGAGCACTTTTTGTGTACATTTCCTGAAGTGCATTTGTGTGATGCCAAAATTGAATCCAAATAGCCAAGTGTCCATAATGAAGTATTTTCCACAAGAGCACATTTGAATGGCACAGAATATAGCCCAGGAACATTTGGTTTTATCCTATTTGCACATAACAAATTCAAATTTACATCCAATGTTGATGGACGAACAGCTTTTAATTTTTTTTTCTTCTCAGTGGGCTGATGTTATGACAAAAGATAAGTAACTGATACACTGATATATCCACTGAGTATCTTGCTGGACTGGCTATAAGTTTATAGCAAATGGTGAAAGATGATTGACTGGTTTCAATTTGTAATATGTTTACTTACTCATACCATTATTCAATACATTCATTTTACAATTACAATGTTTTATTCATTTTGTGGCTTTTTTAAAGATGACAATTTTAATTTTGGTTAGAAACTAGTGGGCAGATCTAATCAAATTAAATTACAAATTCAGATGGGCTGACCAGTGTCTGAAGTATTTAGGGACCTATATCGTGGATGATTCTAAAAAAATGTATGAATTAATTTTTTTTCCAGTACTAAGCAGAGTACGTGGACTACTAGAAAGATGGCATAGGAGAATACATCCCTGGTTTGGAAGAATTAATTATTAAGATGACTATTTTACCAAAACTCCTATACCTCCTCCAGGCAGTCCCAATTTCAATACCAACGAACTTTTTAGAAATATTCAAACATTATTTACCAAATAAATTTGGTCGTATAAACAGCCAAGGATTAGGAGGACATTATTGTCATTACCTAAACAATATGGAGGGCCGGGAGTTCTGGACATATATAAGTATTATCAGGCTGTACACCTGGGCCATTTGTTGGACTGGTGTCGACATGGAGAACTGAAAATTGGGCCTAAAATAGAGCAATCACAGTGTAGGGAGTTACTACATAGAGATCATTGGTGCTATAGAAATCTGGAATTCAATACTAAATTACATCCCACAATAAGACCTACACTACAGATATGCTATAACCTGCTAGTAGGGATGAGCTGAACACACCCTGGTTCGGTTCGCACCAGAACTTTCGAACGGACCAAGAATTTGTACGAACATTAGAACCCCATTGAAGTTTATGGGACTCGAACGTTCAAAATAAAAAGTGCTAATTTTAATGGCTAATATGCAAGATATTGTCCTAAAAAGGGTTTGGGGACCCGGCTCCTGCCCCAGGGGACATGGATCAATGCCAATTGTTTTTTTTTAAACGGCTGTTTTTTTGGGAGCACTGATTTTAATGACGATTAAAGTGAAAAAAAAGTGAAATATTCGTGCCTGGGGGGTGTCTATAGTATGCCTGTGAAGTGGCACGTGTTTCCTGTGTACAGTCCCTGCACAAAATGACATTTAACGGAAAAAAAGTCATTTAAAACTGCTTGCGGTTTTAATGTAATATCTGATTCCAGCAATACGGATGAAAATCATTGAGAAAAAAATTACATGGGTAGCCCCTCTGCCCATTACCAGCTCCTTTGGGTATGGATATTAAGGGGAACCCCGTACCCAAATTAAAAAAAGGAAAGGCGTGGGGCCCCAAGCCCTATATACTTATATACCTATATACTCAGAACAGCAGTGCAAACAAGACAGGGATTGTGTAGGTTTGTTGTGTTAAGTAGAATCTGTTTGTAATTTTGAACTGGTACATTTTTAAAGTGTAGCTCCAGTCAAAAAATCTATTTTTAAGCTTTTTGGAAAACATAGGGAAGGGTTATCACCCCTGTATAATTTATTGGACCGTTCGTCTTTTTTCATCTCACTCCCTGTTGTCTCCTTCTGTTTGCAAGTAGGAGACATTTGTAAGTTGGATGTTTGAAAGTAGGGGCCTACCCTATATGCTCTGCAGAAATGTGGGCCTAAGGTGTTGGTGTTGCCACAACACTGTAAGCCCTCAAAGTGACTCTTGGTGGCCGCTGGAGCACCCTGCTGGGAATGATTATATCAAGAATTGTAATTACATGCCATTGTTGAACAGTGCTAGAAAAATTGGGCCTTTGGTGGTTGTGGTGGTGGTGCTGGTGCCACAACACTATAAGTCCACACAGTTACTCTCGGTGCGCGCAGGAACGGGCCCTGCTGTGAAATATTATATCAAGAATTGTAATTACATGCCCCTGTTAAACAGGGGCTGAAAATTTGGGCCTTAGGCACTGGTGCTGGTGCCACGACACTGCAACCTCTCCCAGATACTCTAGTTGGAGTGTAGGAATGAGCCCTGCTGCAAAGCATTGCATCAAAAATTGTAATTACGTGCCCCTGTTAAACAGGGGCAGAAAAATTGGGCCTTAGGCACTGGTGCTGGTGCCACGACACTGCAACCTCTCCCAGATACTCTAGTTGGAGTGCAGGAATGAGCCCTGCTGCAAAGCATTGTATTAAAATTTTTAATTACATGCCCCTGTTAAACAGGGGCAGAAAAATTGGGCCTTAGCCACTGGTGGCATCACCCAGAACGAAAAATGTTCTTCCAAGCAATCAGCAGGATCATTGAGGAGGAAGAGGATAGTCAGTCAACATAACAGGACAGTCACTCAGCATCAGCATAGGTAGTCTTGAAGGGATGTGACATTTCAAAAAAAAATATTCAGTTACATCAGCTTCAGGTGCTTGGTAGCTGGTGGTGATCCAAGACTGATTCATCTTTATGAAGGTCAGTCGATCAACCGAGTAGGTGGACAGGCGCACCCTGTGATCGGTTACAAAGCCTCCAGCAGCACTGAAGGTGTGTTCCGAAAGAACGCTGGATGCAGGACAGGCCAGTAGCTCAATTGCATACTGTGCAAGCTCTGGCCAGTGATCCATCTTCAGGATCCAGTAAGCCAGAGGATTTTCGGTGGGAAAGCTGTCCAAGTTTGACCTTGCCCCTAGGTATTCCTGCACCATGGTTGCTGGAACCGATCATACCTTGGGGCTGCGGACTAAAAAATTGTCTGAACGCATCGGTCAGGCGGCCACCTTCTCCACCGCTCCTTCTGTGACTGACCAAAGCCTCAGCAACACGTTGTCCAGGACCAGGAGTTTGTAACCTCCCAGTCTCTGGGAACGTGTTGCACAGACCTTTCTGCAAGGCCTCCCGGAAATGTCTCATCCTCTGCTCCCTCTGTGATGGCAATATAAGGTACACAACCTTACCCTTGTACTGTTGATCAAGGAGAGTGGCCAGCCAGTAATGGTCCCTCTCTTTGATCCAAAGAATAAGAGGATCCTTACACAGGCTTTGGAGGATCAGGGAGGCCATGCAGCATAGGTTAGCTGAAGCATTCAGTCCGGAGTCCTCTGGGTCACTAAGGACAACATGATCCGCAGCCACCTCCTCCCAGCCACGTACAAGTCTGCGGGTTTCTTGGGACTGTAAATCATCCCTAAAAGACTGCTGCTGCTGATGCTGAGAGCCAGGCTCCATCTCCATGCTGACACAATCCTCCTCCTCGTCCACTTCCTGTGTGATGGGTGGGACAGCAGGAATACTGTCTGGATAAAGGGGGCCTTGAGAGGCAAAGAAGTCCTCCTCTTCCTGCCTCTGTTCTGCCTCAAGTGCCCTGTCCATTATTCCACGCAGCGTATGCTCCAATATGTGGACAAGAGGTACAGTGTCACTGATGCATGCACTCTCACTGCTCACCATCCTCGTGGCCTCCTCAAATGTGACAGGACAGTGCATGCATCCGTGATCATGCCCCACTGGCGTGGTGAAAAAAAAAAAAGCTCCCCTGTCCTGGTGCCGTAGTTGCACAGGTACTCATTGATGGCCCTCTGCTGTGTGTGCAGCCACTGCAGCATGGCCAAGGATGAGTACGACCTGGTGGGCATGTCACATATAAGGCGGTTCTTGGGCAGATTCAACTCCTTTTGGAGCTCAGCCAGCCGAGCACTGGCATTAAATCATCGGCGGAAATGCACACAGACTTTCCTGGCCTGCCTCAGGAAATCCTGTAAGCCCGGGTACCTGCCCAAGAACCGCTGCACCACCAGGTTAAGAACGTGAGCCACACAGGGCACATGGGTCAGTTGTTACTGTGGAGGGCGGAGAGGAGTTTGGTGAGATTGTCGCAAACCACCATTCCTGGTTTAAGCTGGCATGGCGTCAACCACCTCTCGACCTGCCCCTGCAGAGCTGACAAAATATCTGCCCCAGTGTGGCTCCTGTCCCCCAAACAAACCAGCGCAAGCACCGCATGGCATCTTTTTGCCCGCGTACTTGCGTAGCCCCTTGAACACCTACAGAGCACCGCTGGTTCCGAGGACAGAGCACTGGAAGAGGCCATGGAGGAATAAGAAGAAGAGGGGGTGGAGGAAAGATGTGTGTCACAACCACTAGTAGCTTTTTGGAGGCATGGTAGTGGAACAACCTCCAACACTACTGCACCTTGTCCTGCATCCTTCCCAGCTGCCAGAAGAGTGACCCAATGGGCCGTGAAAGATAGGTAACGTTCCTGCCCATGCCTGTTGGACCATGAGTCAGCGGTAATATGCACCTTACCGCTGACTGACCTGTCCAGCGAGGCATGGACATTGCCTTCCTGAGAAAAAGTGGCACACATTGCACAAACTCACGGAAGGGGGCCGAGTGTACCAACTGAAAAGGCAGCAGCTGAAGTGCTATCAATTTAGCCAAGTTAGCATTCAACCACTGGGCATGTGGATGGCTGGGAGTGAACTTCTTTTGACGGTCCAGCAGTTGAGGCAGGGAAATTTGCCTGGTACAATCGGACGTCGGTGTACTGCTAGCAGAGTGCCCGCAAGTACTTGGTTGTGACACACATAATTCTACACCTTCCTTTCTCTCAGTGCAGGTTTCAGAGAGGACTGAATGTCTAGTGGGGTTGGAGATCCCAGCTGATGAAAAGCAAGGAGAGGTCTGCTTTGTTCTTTGGTGTGGGTCTTTAAGGTACGCTTGCCAACGAGCTGCATGGCAGGTCAACATATGTCTGGTCAAGCATGTGGTGCCCAAGTGGCTGATGTTTTGGCCATGCGAGATACGCTTGAGACATATGTTGCAGATAGCAGTGGTGTGATCTGATTCACTCGTCTCAAAAAAGGCCCACACCAAAGAACTTTTGGAATAACGCGCAGAAGCAGCGCCCTGCACAGGCAGAGCTCTGTGGTGTGATTCAGTCGTGTGCTGCCCCTAAGCTGGCCCCCGGAGGGCATCCTGCCTCGTTGTAGATGTGCCTCCTCCTCCTCCTCTCTCCTATCAGGCACTCACGTGGAGTCAGTGACCTCATCATCCCCTCCCTCTTCATCACTGGAGCAAACCTGGCGGTATGCTGCAGCTTGTGGAACATGACTGGCAGATTGCTGTCCATCCCCTCTCTCTGCACTCACGCTACTGCCTTCCTCTAGCTGGGTATCATCATCAGAGCCTTCAAAACGCTGGGCATCCTCCTGGAACATGTACCCAACACTGTGCTAAAACAGTTCAGGGGACTCCTCAGGAGGACATGGTGGGTCTAGGGAAGAAGTGACTGATGACATTGAGACGAGGGAAGAAGATACGTTGGCAGCTGCTTTGCTAGTACCCTGAGCCTGGGTGAGAGAGGATGAGGAGGATGAGGAGGGCTTGGTCATCCACTCAACCAAGTCTTCAGCATGATACGGCACAACACGTTCAGCTGCAGAAAATAAGGACAAGTGTGTTCCATGGCCACGTGCTGATGACGATGCACCGCGTCCACGACCAGCACTGTTGCCTCTAGACACAGAGCCTGCTTTCCCTCTTTTATCGGCTCGTGACTGTCTGCCTCTCCTTGTTGGTCTTCCAGACATAGTAATGGCCTGCAGGGAGATGGGAAAACCAGCAATTGGGTAGCTTTAGGTGCACACTGAGCAGATGACACAGTACACTGACTGTAATTACTGCAGCTGCCTGCCTGTGTTACAGAAACAGAACAACACCAGCAATAAGGGGTTGCTTTAGGTGTATACTGTGCAGGAGGCACACAACACTCACTGTAAATGCTGCAGATGCCTGTATTACAGAACACCAGCAATAAGGGGTATCTTCAGGTGTATACTGTGCTGGAGGCACACAACACCCACTTTAACTGCTGCAGATGCCTGTATTACAGAACACCAGCAATAAAGGGTAGCTTCAGGTGTATACTGTGCTGGAGGCACACAACACCCACTTTAACTGCTGCAGATGCCTGTATTACAGAACACCAGCAATAAAGGGTAGCTTCAGGTGTATATTGTGCTGGAGGCACACAACACCCAATTTAACTGGTGCAGATGCCTGTATTACAGAACACCAGTAATAAAGGGTAGCTTCAGGTGTATATTGTGCTGGAGGCACACAACACCCACGTTAACTGCTGCAGATGCCTGTACTACAGAACACCAGCAATAAGTGGTATCTTCAGGTGTATACTGTGCTGGAGGCACACAACACCCACTTTAACTGCTGCAGATGCCTGTATTACAGAACACCAGTAATAAAGGGTAGCTTCAGGTGTATACACCCACTTTAACATTGCTAGGTTCACAAGAAAAGAACACAGTGTCCCTGCCTATCCTGCTCTCTTCCTGAACGCCGCAACACACTACACAAGGCCACCACACTCGTGGCCTTATATAGTGTGGGGCGTGTACTAAACTCCCTGAGCCTTAATTGGTAACAGGCATCCTGACTCTTTGACTCGAACACCGAGTTCATTTCTACCTGCTAGTTAAAAATAGACTATCCACACAGAATTCACCATTGGTCACTATATTAGGTAACCCGCAATTTATACCAGGGACACAGAAAGGACCTTTTGAGACACTGATCAAATGAGAAATATACCAAGCATCACATTTTATCCAATCAGGTACATAGCCAACACTGAAGGAGCTGATGGATAAAAAAGGCCCTTTTCAATTAGATTTCTGGCAAGCAGCACAATTAGGGCATTTTCTGAGTACAGGCATACCGGCAAGTTCTTTAGACTGGGGTGTTATGCCATTTGAGAGGCTCTGTATGGAAAAAGAGCCTATTACGCATGCAATTTCTAAAATGTATGTGCTATTAACTAAACCATCAGAGAATTTTCAGCTGCCTTCTTTGCAAAAATGGGAAATGGACTTGGGGAGGAGTTTTTCAGAGGATCGGAAAATTAATATGATACAATCCATATTTAAAACCGCAACTTGTACAAAATTACAGGAGTTGAATTACATAATACTCTCACGATGGTATAGAACCCCGGAAAAACTCCAAAAATGCTTCCTGAATAAATTAAATGAATGTTGGAGATGTCAGAAGGAACAAGGAACCCTCTTACATATATTTTGGCAATGTCCAAAAGTTGAAAAATACTGGAAGGAGATATGAGAGACTATTCAGAAATGTAAAGCTTACATACCAGTTAAATGGATATAGACACAACCACCAATGGTGAGTATGTGGCTTAAGAAAGTAGAGGAAGTGAACAGGATGGAAGACCTAGTATGGACAGCTAGAAAAAAATAAGAATCTACTCAGAAATTTGGACACTGTGGAATTGCTATATCTCTTCGGAGGAAGGAAAAAGACAGAGTGATGTAATATAGAGGAGAGATGGGAGCAGGAGGAGGGGGGGGAAGGGGGAGATATAGAGAGTATAATTTTTTTTTCTGTTTTTGTGCTGTGTGGGAGGGGAGGGGGTCAGGGGATATAAGGAGGGGAAGGAACTGGACCACAAATAGGGGAGGAAGGTGGAATAGTGGAAGATAGTATTTAAATCTTGGCCAGGTCTTAGGATATTGTAGCCCTAGGGTCAGGCATTTAAAACAGTATGGGGGTTGGAACATAGAGGGAGATTACCCCCTCGTTTCCACCCTCTCAACCCTTCTTCTTTTTCAAACTTACTAACTCAGCTGTCCCTACTAAACAGATTAGATATAACTTTATGGAAGTTCAGATATAAAGAGAATAGAATATATTGATTTATTCTGGGTTATATACTGTATATATATATATATATATATATTAAGGAATATATTGTTAAGTAACAGAAAGAGTATTTATTTAAGCTTTTCTTTCCCTGTCCTTGTTTGAAATGGTAAAAAGAAAAATAAAGAAATTATAAAAAAGAAACTAGTGGGGTGATTCACCTTTCTATTTCTCTGCAATAACCTTTGTCTCTTGCTCTTCTACCAACATAAAGATGTCACTCCCTACCTACAGGACCCCCATAAATTCTTATTCATAATGCACAATTTGATTTCAATGTATCTCCACTAGAACATATATAGGACCTCTCCATGTACAGTGCCTTGCAAAAGTATTCACCCCCTTGGCTTTTTACCTAGTTAGTTACATTACAGCCTTTAGTTCAATGTTTTTTTAATATGAATTATATGTGATGGATCAGAACACAATAGTCTAAGGCCGCGTACACACGGGCGGACTGTTCGCCCAACCTTGTCCGCTGAACAGTGTTTGGGCGGACAGTCCGCTCGTGTGTGGGCTTTCAGCGGACAGTTTCAGCGGACAGTTGGACGGACAAAGTCTTTCGGAAATTCCGAAAAACTGTCCGCTGAAACTGTGTTTGAGCGAACAGTCCGCCCGTGTGTGGGCCTGTCCGCTGTACTTTCGAAATGAGCGGACTGTTCCCGCTCGGAAAGTCCGCCCATTTCGAGCGCGTGTACAGGTAGGCGGGGCCCGCGAAGGAGACGTCGCGGGCTCCGCCGCCTGGAATGGGCTTAAAGGGGAACCCCAACGCCGAAAAAAATCGGCGTGGGGGTTCCCCCAAAGTCCACACCAGACCCTTGTCCGAGCACGCTACCCGGCCGGCCAGGAAAGGGGGGCGAGCGAGCGCGCCCCCCCTCCTGAGCCGTACCAGGCCGCGTGCACTCAACATGGGGGGTGCCTTGGGGAAGGGGGGGCCGCGCGGCCCCCCCACCCCAAAGCACCTTGTCCCCATGTTGATGAGGACAAGGGCCTCTTCCCGACAACCCTGGCCGTTGGTTGTCGGGGTCTGCGGGCGGGGGGCTTATCGGAATCCGGGAGCCCCCTTTAAGAAGGGGGCCCCCGGATACCGGCCCCCCACCCTATGTGAATGAGTATGGGGTACAATGTACCCCTACCCATTCACCTGTGAAATAAAGTACAAAAAAAAAACACAACACAGGGGAAAAAATATTTTATTGCACAGCTCCGGGGGTCTTCCGTCTTCGGGGGTCTTCTCGCCGGACTCCTCCGCTATCTGTGTGTAGCTCTTTTACTAGCGGAGGAGTCCGGCTTTCTTCCTCCCCGCCGCCGGCCTCTTCTTCCGACTTCGGGGGTCTTGTCCCCCTCTTCGGTTCTTCTGCCGGGCCACCGCGCCTTCTTGTAGCTCTTTTGCAGGCGGTGGCCCGGTCTTCTGTCGCCGCTGCCTTCCGTTCTGTCGCCGCCTTCGGTTCTTCTGCCGGGCCACCGCGCCTTCTTGTAGCTCTTTTACAGGCGGTGGCCCGGTCTTCTGTCGCCGCTGTCGCCGCTGTCGTCGCCGCCGCCGCCGCCTTCCGTTCTTGTTCTTCTTCTTGTTCTTCTTCTTCTTCTTCTTCTCCTGGAGATGTTGACTCGACGAGCTCTCCGGCCGGAATGCCAGAGCCGCGCTGTGCGGTCACTTATATAGTGACAATGGGGCGGTGTCACATGGTATATGTCACATGGGTTGGCCACATGGTGACCCCGCCCCCTTACGATGTCATAGTCCCCATGTGACATCAACCCATGTGACCAACCCATGTGACATATACCATGTGACACCGCCCCATTGTCACTATATAAGTGACCGCACAGCGCGGCTCTGGCATTCCGGCCGGAGAGCTCGTCGAGTCAACATCTCCAGGAGAAGAAGAAGAAGAAGAACAAGAAGAAGAACAAGAACGAAAGGCGGCGGCGGCGGCGACGACAGCGGCGACAGAAGACCGGGCCACCGCCTGTAAAAGAGCTACAAGAAGGCGCGGTGGCCCGGCAGAAGAACCGAAGGCGGCGACAGAACGGAAGGCAGCGGCGACAGAAGACCGGGCCACCGCCTGCAAAAGAGCTACAAGAAGGCGCGGTGGCCCGGCAGAAGAACCGAAGAGGGGGACAAGACCCCCGAAGTCGGGAGAAGAGGCCGGCGGCGGGGAGGAAGAAAGCCGGGCTCCTCCGCTAGTAAAAGAGCTACACGAAGATAGCGGAGGAGTCCGGCGAGAAGACCCCCGAAGACGGAAGACCCCCGGAGCTGTGCAATAAAATATTTTTTCCCTGTGTTGTGTTTTTTTTTGTACTTTATTTCAAAGGTGAATGGGTAGGGGTACATTGTACCCCATACTCATTCACATAGGGTGGGGGGCCGGTATCCGGGGGCCCCCTTCTTAAAGGGGGCTCCCGGATTCCGATAAGCCCCCCGCCCGCAGACCCCGACAACCAACGGCCAGGGTTGTCGGGAAGAGGCCCTTGTCCTCATCAACATGGGGACAAGGTGCTTTGGGGTGGGGGGGCCGCGCGGCCCCCCCTTCCCCAAGGCACCCCCCCATGTTGAGGGCACGCGGCCTGGTACGGCTCAGGAGGGGGGGCGCGCTCGCTCGCCCCCCTTTCCTGGCCGGCCGGGTAGCGTGCTCGGACAAGGGTCTGGTGTGGACTTTGGGGGAACCCCCACGCCGATTTTTTTCGGCGTTGGGGTTCCCCTTTAAGCCCATTCCAGGCGGCGGAGCCCGCGACGTCTCCTTCGCGGGCCCCGCCTACCTGTACACGCGCTCGAAATGGGCGGATTTGCCTCCTCCTTACGTGGGCGATTCCGTTCATTTCAAAAGTTGAGCGAGCTGTTTGCCCAACCTTGTTCGTCAAACAGTCCGCTCGTGTGTGGGCAAGTCCGCTCATGCAAATTTTGAGCGGACTGTTTGCCGAAACTGTTTGACGAACAAGGTTGGGCAAACAGTCCGCGCGTGTGTACGCGGCCTAAGTTGGTGAAGTAAAACTAGAAAAATATATACATAAAACTATTTTTCAGTAATAAAAAACGGATAATTGGCATGTGTGTATGTATTCACCCCCTTTGTTATGAAGCCTGTAAAAAGCTCTGATGAAACCAGTTACCTTCAGAAGTCACATAATTAGTGAAATGATGTCCACTTGTGTGCAATCTAAGTGTCACATGATCTGTCATTTCATATACACACCTTTTTGAAAGGCCCTAGAGGCTACAACACCTAAGCAAGAGGCACCACCAACCAAACACTGCCATGAAGACCAAGGAACTACCCAAACAAGTAAGGGACAATGTTGTTGAGAAGTACAAGTCAGGGTTAGGTTATAAAAAAAAATACAAATCTTTGGTGATCCCTATGAGCACCATCAAATCTATCATAACCAAATGGAAAGAACATGGTACAACAGCAAACCTGCCAAGAGATGGCCGCACACCAAAACTCATGGACCAGGCAAGAAGGGCATTAATCAGAGAGGCAGCACAGAGACCTAAGGTAACCCTGGAGGAGCTGCAGAGTTCCACAGCAGAGACTGGAGTATCTTTACATTGGATGACAATAGGCTGTACGCTCCATAGAGTTGGGCTTTATGGCAGAGTGGACAGAAGAAAGCCATTACTTTCATCAAAAAACTAAATGGCACAATTTGAGTTTGCGAAAAGGCATGTGGGCGACTCCCAAAATTTATGGAGGAAGGTGCTCTGGTCTGATGAGATAAAATGTAACTTTTTGGCCATCAAAGAAAATGCTATGCTTGGCGCAAACCCAGCACAGCATATCACCCAAAGAACACCATCCCCACAGTGACACATGGTGGTGAAAACATCATGCTGTGGGGATGTTTTTCAGCAGTTGGGACTGGGAAACTGGTCAGAGTTGAGGGAAGGATGGATGGTGCTAAATACAGGGATATTCTTGAGCTAAAACCTGTACCACTCTGTGTGTGATTTAAGGCTAGAAGGGAGGTTTACCTTCCAGCAGGACAATGACCCAAAACACACTGCTAAAGCAATATTTGTGGTTTAAGGGAAAACGTGTAAATGTGTTGGAATGGCCTAGTCAAAGCCCAGACCTCAATCCAATAGAAAATATGTGGTCAGACTTAAAGATTTCTGTTCACAAGAGCAAACCATCCAACTTGAAAGAACCGGAGCAGTTTTACAAGGAGGAATGGGCAAAAATCCCAGTGGTAAGATGTGGCAAGCTCATAGAGTCTTATCCAAAGCGACTTGGAGCTGTGTTAGCCGCAAAAGGTTGCTCTACAAAGTATTGACTTTAGAGGGGTGAATAGTTATGCACATTGACTTTTTCTGTTATTTTGTCCTATTTGTTGTTTCCTTCACAATAAAAAATAATTAAATAAATAAATCTTAAAAGTTGTGGGCATGTTCTGTCAATTAAATTATGCAGATCCTCAAACAATCTATGTTAATTCCAGGTTGTGAGGCAAAAAAAAAATACGAAAAATGCCAAGTGGGGTGAATACTTTTGCAAGACACTGTACTTCTTGGTCCTGTGAAGTTGAAGGAGGCAGTCATAGCTTTTACTGCATTCATATTCACCATCTGTGTATTTAAATTGGTTCATATCCCTTCTTCCTTTTCTCTAATGTTTATTATTTAAGCATATAGTGGGCTTGTATGGAATAAAAATGGTGCCATGTTAACCAATTTGATTTAAGAATGTCTCCTACAAAGACATAATGGGATAATTGTATGTTTTTGTGTGAGATGTCATGGGGCTGCAATATGCATTTGCTACCAGGCCCTTAAAACTTTTAGTTACTTTTAGTTATAATATGAAATAAGCCTTAACTTTCTTCTACCATTCTCCCAAAATTCATTTTGTTTGCTTTATCACCCAAGGGCTTCAAAAAACTAAAGTTCTCCATATGGTATCTTGTTCTTATCTTAATTAAATAAGAGTATGTAATGAACAATATGTGCAGCTGAATCGTAGCTTCAGTTTTTCCTGAGTCAGTTGGCCCCAGCTTGCCAGATTGTTGTTTTACCTTTGTGTTGTTCACTTTCCACCTGTGAGCAATGAACATGAATTAACTCTGTTATGTGCAGAAAAGACAAGGTGCTTGCTACCAAATGGAGCTGCAGGTGTAAACAATAAAACTGAGCTAAAGGTTCATTGTTCTTTTTCTGATATAGGCTTGTTCCTGTCAACACAGACCTCAACTGGCTCAAAGCTAAAAATGGTTGCAGTAATTTGAGGATGACTGGTGTATATAAGAGCTAAAAGTTTGGTCACTGTGAATTGGGGCTGAAGTGTTTTTAAGAGTACAGAGCATAAAGGCTGAAGATGCATCTTGGGTAAAGAGTGTAAAGGCTCTAGAATTGTTTACAGCAGGGGTCTCCAAACTTTTCAAACAAATGGCTAGTTTACTGTCCATCAGACTTTTTTTTGGGGGGGGGGGGGGCAGCACTGTGGCTATTGGAAACAGAAATTGTCCTGGCTTCAGTGGGAGTAGGCAATGCATCTTTTGGCATTAGGGGTAGGAATAGTGCCCCATTGTTGGTATCAGTGACAGGAATAGTGCACCATCAATGGTGGTAGTGGGGGGATAATTGCACCATTATTGGGGTCAGTGGGAGAAATAGTGTCCAATTATTGATGTCAGTGAAAGGAATAGGGCACCATTGTTGGTGTCATTGGAGGGAATAGTGCCCCATCATTGGGATCAGTGGAAGAAATAGTGCCCTCTTGTTGGTGTCAATGAGAGAAATAGTGCCCACTTTTTGATGTCTGCAACATGAATTGTGCCCCATTATTGGTGTCAGTGGGAGGAAAAGTGTCTAAAGGGCAAGAAAAAGGCAAGTAAGGGCCGCATTCCTGCCCCCAGCCCACAGTTTGGAGACCACTGGTTTAGGGTACTTAAAGCAACTTAGCACAGCTGTTTTGAAGATGTGTGGAACAGTGATTGCAAGGTTTGTAGTTGTTGGGGGCAATGGGCTCCATTCACTAAAGCAGATCGCATGCAGTATTTAGGTGTCTGGACACATTTTTGCAAAAGAGGTGGATGGAGGAATTCTCCCTGCTGCGCTATTTTATTCTGGGAGTGGGACTCCTCCGCTGTCAGAATATACTGACCAGGGATGCAACTGATTGGAATGAAAATGGATCTTCTTAGATCATAGGATCGCCTTCTCTTAAACAGGAACAGCCATAGAGTGATCAAAATTTGACCAGTTCATGCCGAACCAGTGGATTTTGGATTACTTGGCCAGCTTTAAAGACAACCTGCAAGACAAAGGCATAATGAGCTAGTATGCATTGCCGCATATTAGCTCATTATGAAATACTTACCTTAGATCAGAGCTGTGACTAGCAACATGTCTCCCGGAATTGTTTCCAGGCTCATGGGCTCCAGTGCTGTGATTGGCAGGAGCCGCGATAACGTCACTTCTGCGCACACGTGTGGGAGCCGCCGCTGATGGCATGGCAACTGAAGAAACGGCACGAGTGGCCCGTTTCTTCAGTGCGCATGTGCCGATGACTTTGGCACATGTGGATACAGTAAATATCTGCTAAATTGTGGAAGTTTAGGAGATATTCACGGTACCTACAGGTAAGCCTTATTATAGGCTTACCTGTAGGTAAAAGTGGTATAACAGGGTTTACAACCACTTTAATGTGGTGACTATGACCAGAAATGCAGTGTCCTTGTCATCGCCTGTGAGATGAACTGGAAATACTAATGTAGCACTGGTATCCTTGTCTACTAATGTGTATTAGCATTTATAATAGAAGCTTATGAACGTTTCTATGGCTTAGTGTTTGGCACCATCTAGCGGCCAAACACTGATAGTGGACTTAAATGATTTTTGTTTTATCAAAGCATTGAACTTGTTACGGGAAGTGACTGTTATTTACATTGGAGAGTTTACCTTTTTTACCCAGGATGCCAGGTGACCTACCCATGGACACCCTCTCTTACACTGCATGGTGGGTAGGACATAAAAGGACACCGAGCGGCCACCTTAGGCCTCTTGGGAACGCATGGCTTATGTGAGGACATGTGAGGAGGCCTCCCGGAGGAAGTGGACTATTGCCCTTGCGGAGCGCAACTCTGCTCGATTGTGTGAGTGACCTGAAGTGCTAGAGACACAGTGATCAGATTGGGAACATCCAGAGACACTCATTTGAGCAGGTCCACCTATCAGAACGGAACGGGGTGACGGAGCCGGCTGACGTAGAATCAAGCTGCAAACACCAAACCAAAGTTACCAAACCAAGCTTCCGATCCAGTTGGTGAGCGGGTTGCGGCCCACAGTTTTCTAAGCTTTGCACCTAGTCAGACTTATATACAGGCCTCACTGGGATCCTTAGTCCCATGGAGGAGTATAGCAACTGACACTAGGCAGGCATAAGGCCTACTTACTATCGCATCTCAAGTATTGTATTATAATTACTGAAGCAACACTAGGATCATCCTTAACTCAACTTTAATTACTTTAACCCTTGGATTACAAATTATAAGGATTTATCATTAAAGACAAGAAGACTAAAGACTGAGTACTTTAAGTGAAATCTCACGTATAGCTATAAAAGTAGGGGGAGCTCCCATATATATATATATATACCCTGTTTCCCCTAAAATAAGACCTAGCGTGATTGTCGACGATGGCTGCAATATAAGCCCTACCCCCCAAATAAGCCCTAGTTAAAGTCCTTCTATGTCTTACTCTCAGGGTAGGGCTTATTTTCGGGGAAAGAGGGTGGGGTTTATTTGGGGGTAGGGCTTATATTGCAGCCATCACCGACACTCATGCTAGGTCTTATTTTAGGGGAAGCAGGGTATATACCCTGTTTCCCCTAAAATAAGACCTAGCATGAGTGTCGGTGATGGCTGCAATACCCCCAAATAAACCCCACCCTCTTAACCAAAGTTTATTTTACTGTGTATATATATATATATATATATATATATATATATATATATATGTATATATGTATATATATATATATATATATATGTATATATATATATATATATATATATATATATATATATATATATATATATATATATATATAATATACATATAATAGTTTATAACTGTTTCATCAAAATTCATTTCCTGTCATTCTATGTTAGGATGACAGTACAATTGCTGTAATGGGAATTAGTAGTTTTCATTTGGGTCTGTACTGTACCTGTTTATCAATATATACAGTAAAATAAACTTTGGTTAAGTACCCCGTTGTGTGGAGTATTGTTTTCTCCCAGCAGGTGGAGTCAGTGGATCCTGAGAGGACAAAACAGGTATATTGTGTTATATTATATTGTACTGTATTGTATTGCACCACAGCTGTGTCAAGGGGACAGAGGCAAGTTAGTGGATTTATTAGCAGAGTACAGACCCAAATGAAAACAGCAGCTCCTTTGGGGGTCAGTGCTGCACTAACAACATTATCTTCCTTCTGTAAACTACTAATTCCCCCCCACAGGAAAACACAGTGAATTAGCATATTCTCTCTAGGACAGAAAGTATCTTATTGACAGATTTTGCACTATTCAATCCTTTATAATTGAATAAACAATGTGATATGAGTGTAAACTGAAATCTTGCAATAGTGAAATCCAATAGTGACTGTAAATCAATAATCCTAAAAATAGTAAATTCTCAATTTAATGTAATAATATAGTCCAATAGTGACTGAAATTCAAATATAAACACTGTGATCAATGTGCAGTCCTTCAATGTGCAAATCCAATAAACTTCTTAATATAGCTTCAGAGAGTCTATGCACCTCCACCAACACCTCAGTGCTCACAGAACTCTCACCTCATATCCACAGAATATAAGCCTTGAGTATTATTAACCACTTGCTTACTGGGCACTTAAACCCCCCTCAGTCCCAGACCAATTTTCAGCTTTCAGCGCTGATGCACTTTGAATGACAATTGCGCGGGCATACAACACTGTACCCAAATGAAATTTTTATCATTTTTTTCCCACAAATAGAGCTTTTTTTTGGTGGTATTTAGTTACAGCTCGGAGTTTTATTTTTTGCTAAACAAACAAAAAAAGATGCAAAAAAAAAAAAAATCATGTTTTAATAGTTTGTTATAAAATTTTGCAAACGGGTCATTTTTCTCCTTCATTGAAGTGCGCTGATAAGGCGGCACTGATAGGCTGCATTGGTGGGCACTGATGGGCTGCATTGGTGGGCACTGATAGGCTGCATTGGTGGGCACTGATAGGCTGCACTGGTGGGCACTGATTGGCATAGTTAAGGCGGCACTAATAGGCACAGATAAGGCGGCACCGATGAGCACAGATAAGGCGGCACTGATGGGCAAAGATGGGCACAGATAAGATGGCACGGATGGGTGGCACGGATAAGTGGCACGGATGGGTGGCACGGGTGGGCACTGATAGGTACCACAGATAGATGGGACTGATGGGCACTGATAGGTGGCACTGATAGGTGGCACTGATAGGTGGCTCTGATAGGTGGCACTGCTGGGCACTGATGGGCGGCACTGCTGGGCACTGATGGGCGGCACTGCTGGGCACTGATGGGCGGCACTGGGGTGCAGCACCTTTGAGGCAGATTGGGTGGCACTGTGGGTGGCACTGTGGGTGGCACTGTGGGTGGCACTGTGGGGTGGCACTGTGGGGTGGCACTGTGGGTGGCACTGTGGGTGGCACTGTGGGCATTATGGGCACAGACGGGGGGCACTTACTTTTACTTTGTTAAACTTCAGGATGGCACTGCGGGAGGCAGGTGGGCACTGGCAGGTGGCATGTGGTGACTTTCATTGCTGGCCGTGATCGGGACTGATGTCCCGATCACGGCCGCCGGTGATCGGCTTTTTTTTTTTCTCCTCGCGCTGTCAGCGCGAGGAGGAATAATAGCCGATTACCGGCTCCGTTCTATCACATGATCAGCTGTCATTGGCTGACAGCTGATCACGTGATAAGGGGTCGGGATCGACCCCTTACACGGATCGGTGATCAGGCGAGTCTCACGGACTCGCCGATCACAGAGCGCGCCGCGCGCGCCCCTCAGGGGGCGCGCAGGCCGCTCGTAACCGGGACGACGTCAATAGACGTAGTCCCGGAAATCTAGGTCCGCGCTAATGCCGTCATTCGGCAATAGCGCGGTACCCAAGTGGTTAAAGAGGAGGTCCACCTAAAAAAAAATATTAAAAGCCAGCAGCTACAAATACTGCAGCTGCTGGCTTTTAATAAATGGACACTTACCTGTCCCAGGGTCCAGCTGCCGCCATCCTCGGTGAGGGAATCAGGAAGTGAAGCGTTGCGAAATCACTTACTGGTTCCCTACTGCGCATGCTCGAGTCACGCTGTGTGTCATAACTGGTCCCCGCTATCTCCTGGGACCCACGTGTGTCCCAGCAGACAGTGCGGGGGACGGGAAGAGGCATAGACTCCCGTGGGAGTTTCTGCCTGAAAGTGGGTGAAAATACCTGTCTTAGACAGGTATCTGCACCCCCTCCCCCTGAAAGGTGCCAAATGTGACACCAGAGGGGGGGAAGGTTCCAAAAAGCAGAGGTTCAATTTTTGTGTGAAGCTCCGCTTTAAGGACAAGCTATTCCACCCTGCTGTAGACTCCTCCACAAATCCTCTCTCAGAAGGTCCAGGATCATGTGTTGGGGTGAAGTAAACAGACAAGCCTCCAATAGTGCATTAACATTTCCAATCCAATTTAATTAAAAGTATAACAATCTGCTTACATCTAAGCACAATTAAAAGCATTTCAAATGGTAATAACAGTGGCATTTCTGGCTCTCACATCACTTCCGGTCCGTTGCATCTTGTGTATCCTGAACCTTCTGAGAGAGGATTTGCGGAGGAGTCTCCAGCAGGAGGGAATAGCTTATATTCTGTGGATATAAGGTGAGAGTTCTGAGAGCACTGAGGTGTTGGTGTTGGCGCATAGACTCTCTGAAGCTATATTAAGATGTTTATTGGATTTGCAGATTGAAGGACTGCACATTGATCACAGTGTTTTTATTTGGATTTCAGTCACTACTGGACTATATCAGTAATGGAGAACCTTGGCCCTCCAGATGTTTTGAAACTACATTTCCCATGATGCTCATGCACTCTGCAGTTTAGGTGAGCATCATGGGAAATGTATTTCCAAAACATCTTGGGTGCCAAGGTTCACCATTATTATTCCATCCCCATAATTGAAGTCATCCCTTGTATCCGCCTCCTACCCACCTTCGAGCACTGCCTCCTGGTTCCAACCCCTACCCACCTTCAAGCACTGCCTCTTGGTTCCAACCCCTACCCACCTTCGAGCACTGCCTCTTGGTTCTAACCCCTACCCACCTTCGAGCACTGCCTCTTGGTTCCAACCCTACCCACCTTTGAGCACCATCTCTTGGTTCCAACCCCTACCCACCTCCCAGTCCCAGTCCACTCTTTTTAGAGAATACAGAACCAAGTAGCATTTGTGGTGCTAAGTAAGTTGTATTGATAACAATAAAAGCAGTAAAATAGATCTCCTGCAGCCAGTAACTATATACTCCCCCCATCAAAAACAGATCCCTCAAGCAACAATGGACTGCTTCCAACAATATACCCCCCAGTAACAATAGACCCCTGGGAGCAATGACAACCCCCCCTGCAGCCAGCATCAATAGACCCTCCAGCAACCAGCAACAATAGACCCCTCTCTCAAGAGTAGATCTCTCCTAGCAAAAACGGACTCCCCAGCAACATAAGACCCACCCCAACAACAATAGATCCCCCGCCAGCAACATTAGTCATCCCCAGCAACAATAGACCCCCCCCCCCCCCGCAAAAATAGACCCCCTCCAGTGAAAATAGATCCACCACAGCCAGTTTTAATAGACCTTGCAGCACACCCCAGCACACCTTGCCATTACATACAATCAGTGCTGGAGGTGGCGGAACTGCGTTCCCCCACGTTTCTGCTGAAAAAAAACCCTAAGAACACCTGTCAATTTTTGTGAGAATGTAAAACATTAGAACACCTGTCAGGTTCTTATTGCTGTCTGTGCCCTCATTAGAGAGATTCACCCTTTCTATTTGTTCTGTTTACCATTATCACTTAAAGTGAACGCGAATGAAAAATCACAAATTTTGAGTTGTCACCAGAACAGGAGTAGAGGGGAAGTCTTCCAATGGGGACACTAGTTCTGGTGGAGGGATTTCCTGCCACTTCCTGTTTTGTGTATGGGACAAGAAGTAAGGAAAAATCTCCCCAATGGGACACAACTAGCAAACATACAACTGTCAGGGGTTAAAACCCTCCTTTACTCTATCTAAAAAGAAAACAAAAAATGTTTTGCTTTGAATTCTTCTTTGAATCCATGGGTTTAGTTCCACTTTAATCTAAGGACAAAAAGTAAGCTACAATATATAAGATATATGTTTTTGGGTTTAGATAACAACATGCAGTATCTAGTATATTATAAAGCTATAACTTTGCAACTTTACCACTACATTGTATAAGGTGGAACGGGAATTTTTCACTTTCAGTATAATACATTAACCCCCTGGCGGTATTCCCGCGTCTCGGGGTGAAAATTCAGTACCATTAGCGGTAACCCCGAGCCAGACTCGGGATCGCATCGCTGTATCCAGGATGAGTTTGCTTACCTTATCCCCTGGATCCAGCGATGTCCCCACGCTGTGCGAGC
The DNA here is from genome assembly GCF_037356315.1 of Lithobates pipiens. Classification (NCBI taxonomy): domain Eukaryota; kingdom Metazoa; phylum Chordata; class Amphibia; order Anura; family Ranidae; genus Lithobates; species Lithobates pipiens. Next base: position 399,284,981 of record NW_027507718.1, on the reverse strand, counting down.
GGCTCGTCCTCCGCTCCATCTATCATGGAGCCGAGCTCCATTCCCTGTGAGCGTTGTGACGCACGGGGACGGAGAACGGCACCAAATTCAAAAAAGTAAAACACACACATTACATACAGTATAATGTAATCTTACAGATTACATTGCTGTATGTAATTATTTCACATCCCATTTGTCCCTATTGGTCTGTCCAGTGTCTGGGCACGTTCCCTCCCCCTGATCAGAAGCTCCCTGTAATTGGTGCTAGTGAGGAGGGTTGGGAGGGGATTTGCATATTTAAATCACAATCAGATCTTAGGGCGTTACCTGAAGAAGGAGGCCACGCCTCCGAAACATGTAGTCATAACGGAAACATTCTGATACACAGCCGAGGAGATAGCACGCATGCCGAGTGAGCCTCCTCCTGGCCGCGAGTGACGTCATCCACAGCCGGCTGGTCCGTGCGTGTGAGACGCTGAGAGAGGGCAGTGTATTCACAACTAGCAGGCGAATTGAATGCCTGGATATCCCCACTGCAAGCCATTATAGGGAGTAGGAGGATCGGGAGATGAGGCAGCCGTGGAGGCTCTTGTTTTCAATGCTATAACAATATCGGTAACATGTGAGTGTGACACTTGGCTTTTTACTTATTTATTGGATTTAATAAACGGTAATGCACTAGGGCTGGTGTGCGCTCTCTCTTGCTCTGTATCCTATAGATTTGTCTGCCACCCAGTGGATTTCAGAAAGAGCAGCAACGCCTGGAGTGGATTGATTCCTTTTTTTAGATGTACTCTTACTGGAACTGTATAGGTGGGGACAGCGCCGTTCTTGATTTGGATACACAATTTTCCAGTGTCCTGCATGCAGTTTTATATTATAAAAACTGTTCTTTCTGCCTGGAAACTGGAGATTGTCCATAGCAACCAAAACAGTCCCTTTACAGCAAAAATGGTTTTAGACCAGCTAGAAAACAGCGATAATAAATTAGAATCACTCGCAGAATTGAGTGATAGTGATTTGTGGGGAGATCCGTCATAAAACACTGAAAAGTAATGACAGCGACAATTCTGCAACTGAGCAAATTTCAGTGTTTTTGATTTGATTACATTATTGAATAATTTTTATTATTATTATATTATTATTTGGTATAATTATTTATAGTTATTTATTATATTATAATTTATGATTTCATTTTTCAAACTTTATTATACCCAGGATGTCTGCTAGACTCTGGTTTGGACAGATTTAAGTGAGTTATTACTAAGAATTACAGGACTACAATATAAAACGCCAAATTTCCATGCAATATAATTGTACCGCTTTCAGCACCTAAAATCTGAAATAATCATACCGCCAGGGAGGTTAAGAAAGCTTTGTTAGCTATAAAATATTAAAGCTGCCACATTATTTGCTGCAAGAAAAATACAAACTAATTGATGTATTTGTACCAGTTGCAAGAGGAAAAATATAATGAAAAAAAAAAAAGTCATAGTGTGTTCTGTAAACAAACAAAAACATTTCAGCCCATATCAACTTGTATAATAACTTTGCCAACATCTTTAGATCTAGTTTTCTGATATCCTGCAACAGCATAAACCGCATAAGCCAGCGCTTTCCATTCCATCATTCCTTGTCTTGCCATGTTCACCACTTGTTAAAACTGAGAAAGAAAATAATTTGAAGGTCAGAATCTTTTTTTTTTTTTGTTATCAAGTACATTCATAAGGGGATTAAGGTTTAGGCTTAAGAAACAGCATTAACATTGTGTCAGCTCACAAAGTTTATGCTGTATATAGTTAAAGAAAACTTTCCGTTTTTATTTTGTATTTGAGAATATTTGTTATGGCATGAAGTATAAAGAGAAGGAAGCCTCAGGTGCAATGCTATATTTTTAATGTATTCAAAATTCATGCATTTAGCGAGATGTTGTTCAATCTGTTTTATTTCTGGATCACTGCGTTGTTGTCAGGATGAAATATCTGCCATTTTCTAAGATGAAATATAAAGTTAGTTTTCTGACAGAATCTCATATTTTTCAATATACTGTCTCTATTTTCTAACATGTTGCTACATTGACATACAAATGTATCTTGAGTTATTTGCAATTTTTCTTACAGCATTCACAATGGCCTCTGGTTTGCCAAATTCCGTTCACTGTTCACTATATCTTCAGCTGGAAACAATATATGGATGCTATACTAGATAAAGCAGCATTCTGGTGAAAACTACTTTAAAGTGGTTGTAAACGCTAAAAAAAAAAAAAAAAAAAAAAAAAAAACTGCAAGACAAAGGCATAATGAGCTAGTATGTGTCGCCACCAGCAACCCGCTTCCTGCTGTGATTGGACACAGTGGGTCCAGCGGACATGAGGAGAGGCAGAACAGTCTTCCTGCTTCCTGCTGTGATTGGACACAGCGGGTCCGGCGGACACGAGGAGAGGCAGAACAGTTTTCCTTCTTCCTGCTGTGATTGGACACAGCGGGTCCGGTGGAAACGAGGAGAGGCAGAACAGTCTTCCTACATAAACAACGCAGACTGCAATTCTGCATATATGCCGTGACAATGTCGTATGGAACGGTACACTATGTATATGTATAAAATAAAGCATAGACATGCATATAGGGATCCCTGGAAGGCTCGAGCCCACGGTAAGTGTAGGGAAGGAAGTAGGGAGGGAGGGGAGGGTGGGGAGAGAGGGAAAGGGAAAAGCAATTCTGCCAGAGGAGAAAATAGAGATGTTGTGTTTCTGTTAAGCAGAAACACAGATCTCTGTTTTCCTTGAGGGCCAGTTCACACCAGATGCAGTTCCGTGCAGTTTTGTGTGATTTTTTTTTCTGCATGCACAGTGTTTTCCATGTATTCCAATGGCTCTAGTTCACACCATGCAGTCAGTTTCCGGTTAGTTTCTGCACTGGAAACTGACTGGAAACTGAATGCATGGTGTGAACTAGAGCCATTGGAATACATGGAAAACACTGTGCATGCATTTTTAGTGCAGAAAAAAAGTGCACGGAGCTGAACGGAACTGCGTCTGGTGTAAACTGGCCCTTAACCCTTTGATTGCCCCTGATGTTAACCCATTCCCCGCCAGTGTCATTTATACAGTGATAGTGTATTTTTTTAGCACTGATCACTGTATTGGTCTCACTGGTCCACAAAAAGTGTCACTTAGTTATCGATTTGTGGGCTGCAATGTCGCAGTTCCACTAAAATTTGATGATCGCCATCATTATTAGTAAAAAAGAAAAAAACACAATAAATAAAAATTACAATAAAAAACTAGCAAACTCAATATGATACCCTTAAACCACTTGCCTACTGGGCACTTTTACCCCTTCCTGCTCAGGACAATTTTCAGCTTTCAGTGCTGTCACACTTTGAAGGACAATTTGGCAATAATACTACACTACTCATGACATTTTTATAATTTTTTTCACACAAATAGAGCTCTCTTTCCGTGGTATTTAATCACCACTGTTTTTTTTTTTTTTTTTTTTTTTCGTTTCTGTTATTGGGCGGCACAGTGGTGTAATGGTTAGCACTCTCACCTAGCAGTAAGAAGGGTCGTTAGTTCGAATCCCAACCACGACACTACCTGCCTGGAGTTTGCATGTTCTCCCTGTGCCTGCGTGGGTTTCCTCCAGTTGCTCCGGTTTCCTCCCACACTCCAAAGACATGCAGGTAGGTTAATTGGCTTCTGTCCAGGATTGACCCTAGTGTATGAATGGGGACCTTGGATTGTGGGTGCCTTGAGGGTGGGGACCTATGTGAGTGTTTGCGATGTACAGGGATAGGGACAATTGTAAACACTCACTCAGGTTGAACTGGATGGACTGGTGTCTTTATTCAACCTTGCTAACTATGTAACTATTAAATTATGCAAATAAGTAATTTTTTCTCCTTCACTGATGTGTGGCTGCACAGATGGGCACTGACAGGCTTCATTGATAGGCTGCACTGATGAGGCAGCACTGATTAGGCTGCACTGATATGCAGCACTGATAGGTGGCACTAATGGGCACTGATAGGCAAGACTGAAGTGCACTGATAGGCAGCACTGATGGGACCTGTTAAGCAGCATTGATGAACACTGATATGTGGCACTGATGATTCTGCACTGAAGAAGCGGCACAGATGGGTACTGATTGGGCACTAATGATTCTGCACTGATATGTGCCACTGATTTGAAACTGATAGGCGGCACTGATGGGCACTAATATGTGACACTGATGGGCACTGATATGCTGCATTGATATATGGCACTGAAAGGCACTGATGGGTGGCACTGATGGGCACTAATATGTGGCACTGATGGACACTGATAGGCAGCACTAATAGGCAGCACTGATGGGCACTGATAGGCAGCACTGATGGGCACTGTTGGGACTCCACTAATAATCAGGACACTGATGATCAGTGCCCTAATTATCAGTGTAGATGCACCCTGTCACACTTGCCAGTTACCAGCTCTCCTCCCTTTACACTGTGACAGCGCATGTGGAAAAGAATGTCAATAACCAGCAAGTTTGTTTACATTGTGATCAACTGTGATTGGACACAGCTGATCACATTTAGCCCGATCTGTGATCAGCTGTGTCTGAAGGGTCACAGAGTGTGCCAGATGTGTGGTGCAGCAGGTACCTGGGGGCATGCTTCTGGCAGGAAATCAATAGATGCCCACCTAGAACTGGAACGGCAATGTTGTTGCCATTGGAGAGAGACACCCACTGGTGGATACCAGAACTATAGATTTCAGGCCTCAGAACTCCAGTGCCAGCAGCAGTTGCTCTGCTTCCTAACATGTAGCATACATGATATTTTATATTAGACAGCTCCTTGGGTTTGCAACTCCTTTGTTTGCTGGTTCTAATAGAAACACATTCTACAAATAATTTCTAGTCTTTAACATATTAAGTGATGTTAAGAATATATTTCTAAGTGAATTGAAAATCAGAAAGCAAACAAGTGGCCAAATAAGTGTATTTTATAGTACATTTAAAATCAGGTTTGAGATGGTTCCAGTAATTAGCAAAGTATCAATTTTCTGAGATTTTGCAAAGTAATACAAATATGCCAGACTGTCATATGTTTGCAATGGAATAAAACCTGTAAAATATATTTTAAGCATCTAATGGATACGAAATGATCAACCATAATAAAGGCTTTAACAAAGCTTTCAGCCAGAATGTGTGAATTGAGTTGTAAGTCAGGCGAACTGCAAAATGCTAATTTTGTTTTGAATTATCCAAATGTATTCATGCTAACTTGTCCAGTCTGTTAAGAATCATATAGTTAATGAACAAGGATTGCCTGGATTTTGAAACTGTGTTATCCTCTGAATATAACACAAATCTCCATGGAAATATAAAGACCTTAACCAACCTCACGTCTACCTCCAAACTATCAAGCCCCTTACACACTATAAGGTTTTTCTGCTGAGTTTTTTCCTTCAGATTTACCAAAACCATTTAATATGAGGTCAAACCTTAGGAGTTTCAGTTTGTATGCAATCAGGCAGGCCCTTGCACTACATGGTTTTGTTAAAGGGAAAAAATCTGCAGAAACTCTGATAGTGTGTATGGGGCATCAGGCAGCATCTGCATGCTTTTGTCTTTGAATTAGAGGATATACCTCATTTTTAATGCTGTCAACTTAGTATCTCTCAACCTCTTTTGATGTACATATTAAAGCATATCTATGTTCAAAATGTAAAATCAGACATTCATTACCACATTGGATTTCAATTATTTCTTGTGTATGCGTTTTTCAAAGTTAAAGTTATGCCTGAACTGCAGTTTGGTTTGGGTACAATTGTCTAAATTTGGACTTCAGCATCAGTCTGACTTGACTATGAGATGTTCAGCCTGGCCACAGGGGGCACTGTCTCTTGTGGCAGGCATGTAACTATGTTCTGGTTAGGTGCTTAAGTTACTCTCTCTCGGAGCCAGCCCATTGGGAGTGGCGCTCTTGCTGTGTTTTCTGGGACAGGGTATTTAAGATGCGGATGTCACATGGTTCGGGGTTCCGGTCCAGAATGATGTACTGACTTCATGGTCCTGGTCCTCCTGACCAGCCCCCAGGAAGGCTATGGCCTGGGGTGTGGATCCACCCGATCTTGATTTTTTGGGGCTGGCTAGCCCGAGGCAAGGAAACTAAAGGAGGATTCTGAGGTGGTTGGGTGCCGTCTCCAGTTTGGGAGAGACCCAGTGACTTCATGCTATCCAGGGGAGGACTCTTCAGAAGAAGGCCACATATGGGTTGGTTTCTTAGTAAAAGCCTGGAGGAGCTGGAGTACCCAAGAGAATCCGGTCTCGTGAATATCGCCAAGCTGGCTGAAAGATCCAGGTATCCCACAAGTGTTCTTCAAGTTTAGTTTCCCTACGTGTTCTACAACAACATCTGTGGCAGAGACATATCTTGTATGTTCTACAACAACGTCTGTGGCAGAGACTTGTTCCTGAGTAAGTACCTTGTTGGCTGCTAGGTCTTGTGAGAGAAGGACTGTCCAACTTGAGTGATCATCCAGTTGCGAATGGCTATTCTCTGGATGCAGTCAAAGTAAGCAAGTTCTTCAACATTTTGACTTTGACACTAGGAGTACCTGAACTTCCTTTCCAACCCTCTGATCCCAGTTTACGAGACTGTTTCATTGTCTACGTTTTTGCAAATAAAATCCATTCAAGGGGATCTGTTGTCAGTCTCTCGAGTTACTGGGCCATCTACCACGGGACACCCCTAGACGTGAAGTGAGGAAGATGAAGGTAACGGTAAGCCCAAATCTAACCAGAAGCTCCTTCGGGGGTTAGTGCTACACTTGTCTGCTATTCCTTACTCTGAATGATCTTGAAGTTTGTGAGAATCCCACGCATTTACTTATTTGAATTCTGTGACACAAAATCACAGTGCCATGCAAGTAGGCACTACTGTGTCACACATTTCACAGAGCCTGCCTTCTGAACTGTAGAGCTGCTGAGAGGAGGGATTTCAGGAGGAAGAGTCAGTACAGGAATCTCTGCTTGCAGGTAGCAAGGTACCATGGGATATGTAGTCCTTAGAAATTGAACAACATAGGAGAAACTGCAAAGGATGCAGAGAATCCAGGAAGTTGTCGAAAGAGAGGGCCAACAGACAGGCAGTACTCACAACATGGAAGGAGATTTTTCATTTAAACATAATGAATTGTCAAAAATAACAATTGCTTATACTGTTTTTACAGTGCTGATGTTAAGAGCTACCAAAGCTACAGCAGGAAGTTCAGCGAATGCATGTTGTATGGAGAAAGAGCAGTAACGTATAGAGAATGCCAGGAGTTTAGTGTAGCTAATACATATCATGCTTTAATATGGATGCATTGAACAGGTATACCACTGCTGCAGATGGGAGAATGGGGGTATCTAATCAGGAAATACCTGAAAAAAGTAATTTGTCAGTTATTTTAGTGTTCATGGTTTATGAACATGCTATATAGCAGTACACGGTACTAAACTACAATTGCATTGAGTAATGAGTAGAATGCCACGTACACACGGTCGGAATTTTGGCCAGCTAAAGACTGATGAGAGCTTTTTGTCGGAAAATGCGACCGTGTGTATGCTCCATTGGAATTTTGCTAGCCAAATTTCCGCCAGCAAAAGATTGAGAACAGGTTCTAAATTTTTCCAACGGAAAAAGTTTTTATCGGAAAATCTGATCGTGTGTATGTAATTGCGACGCTCAAAAACCCACGCATGATCAGATTCAACTATGAAACAGAAGATTTTGGCTACTGGCTATTAAACTTCCTTTTTCTAGTCCCGTTGTCCGTGTTGTACATCACCGCGTTTATGACGGTCAGAATTTGGTGTGACCGTATGTATGCAAGACAGCTTGAGCGAAATCCCGTCGGAATTCCGTAGGGAAAACCATCAGAGCTTTCAAAATTCCGATCGTGTGTACGTGGCAGAAGAGTTTTGTGTATGGATACTGTAGAATTGACATTCTGTAATGATTTTTGGTTAATTCCATAGTCCTCTAGGGAGCTCATAGCGGGTAATTTTGAAATAGGGTTAGACTTGCAAAATAGATGCTTGGGGTCTGCACTCCACATATAAATATTCTCTTGAAAAAATGTAGATAAGCATTAAATTATCTTTCCACCCTCAGATAATAATAATGTATTATCTTGTGCATGCCCCCTTTAGCTTATATCCAAAGGCTTGAAAATAAACATTTATTCCATTATTACAAACACACACCGAAAGGACACCAGAAAGCTGAGTATGTGCAGGAAAGATGGCATTTTGTGGAAATCATTTGGATGTAAATATTTTTACCTTTTTTATAAATACATAATGCTTTTATACAGACTACTAATACCAATATGTTCCATGCCTACTCTAGCTTATAGAAGCCTATAGTATCAAAGCCATAAATGTTATAGACATGAATTAGTGTTATAATTACAACTTGCACCTGCAATATATGGAATTGCTTATTTCCTGAATAGTTCTGCAAAAAAATCTCCACACAGCCTGAAAACAATACACGGAGCATTCCCAGCTGTCCCGCTGTGCTGTATTGCACATCTGAGGTAACAGGTTTTGCCAAATCACTGCTTTCAAATTACTTCAGTTCCATCTAACTGCTGCGTTTTGTAATCCTAGGATAACTTTAGACAGCATTTTCCTTCACTAATGATTTTAAATAGCTTAATGGTTTCAAATTGCTATTAAACTATTAGTCCAGCACGCTCACTAAATAATTGGAAATTACAATAAATTGGTGAAGCTTGAATAAATAACATTTTCTTCAACAAGTTACTGATACAGAAAATCGGTTTTAAGCATGGGGTTGAAAACAAAAAAAATAAAAAAAATCAAGTCTCAATTTAGTGTGGTGTTTTATTTAAAGTATGTCTATTAGCTGGATAGCATGATTACAACTGAAAGAGAAAAAGGACATATTAATATAAAGAGCAACGCCAGCCAAAACAAAATACAATGGATTTATAGGTGTTTTTTTAATGGCAGCCAAAACCTGTTATACTTGTCCATTTTTTGTGTAAGTGTCTCCTTTTTTACTTTCAGTGTTGTTTTATGCCACGTACACAATATTGGACTTTCCAGCAGACTAGGTCCGACGGTCTTCCCGACAGACTTTTGCGGAGGTCCGACTGACTTTCTGAACGAGCGAACTTGCGCACACACAAACTGACTTTCCGGCAGACTAGGTCTGACAGACTTCCCGACGGACTTCCGGCGGAGTTCCGACAGGCTTTCAGAATAAACGGACTTGCCCACTAGGGATGAACCCAACACCCCCCGGTTCGGTTCGCACCAGAACCTTCGAACGGACCTAAAATTTGTACGAACTTTAGAACCCCATTAAAGTCTATGGGACTCGAACGTTCAAAATCAAAAGTGCTAATTTTAAAGGGTAATATGCAAGATGTTGTCCTAAAAAGGGTTTGAGGACCAGTTTTTTCGGGAGCACTGATTTTAATGACGATTAAAGTGAACAAAAAAAAGTTACATTTAATATTTAAATTTCTTTAAATATCATGCCTGGGGGGTGTCTATAGAATGCCTGTGAAGTGGCACGTGTTTCCCGTGTTTAGAACAGTCCCTGCACATTGACATTTAATGAAAAAAAAGTAATTTAAAACTGCCTGCGGTTTTAATGTAATGTCTGGTTCCGGCAATACAGATGAAAATCATTGAGAAAAATGGCATGGGTAGCCTCCCTTGCCCATTACCAGCCCCTTTGGGCCTTGTACAGATATTAAGGTGAACCCGTACCCAAATAAAAAAAAGTAAAGGCGTGGGGCCCCCAGACCCTATATACTCAGAACAGCAGTATACAGGCAGTGCAAACAAGATAGGGACTGTGTAGGTTTGTTGTGTTAAGTAGAATCTGTTTGCCATTTTTAACTGGTACATTTTTAAAGTGTAGCTCCAGTCAAAAAATCTATTTTTAAGCTTTTTGGAAAACATAGGGAAGGGTTATCACCCCTGTATAATTTTTTTGTCCGTCCGTCTTTTTTCATCTCACTTCCTGTTGTCTCCTTCCGTTTGCAAGTAGGAGACGTTTGTAAGTTGGATGTTTGAAAGTAGGGGCCTGCCCTATATGCTTTGCAGAAATGTGGCCCTAAGGTGTTGGTGTCGCCACAAGTACACACTTGCATGTGTTGCCAGATGGTTATTGAAACTACAAAATGGATATTGATTTGAATACTTTTTTACTCTTTTAGAATGAATGTATGAATTATATTTGTACTCTGTAACTTGTATCTTTACCACAGTAGGATCTATTGTCAGCTGTACACTAGAGCTCACATTTTAATTTCTGCATGTATTGTATATGGTATGACTAGTTTTTTGATCAATAAAACCAAGCAAATTTTTATGAATCTTTTGCATCCTCATTGCTGCCAAAAAAAAACACGGGGAACTTCTTCTTTCTTCCAAGTTAACACTGTAAGCCCTCAAAGTGACTCTTGGTGGGCGCTGGAGCATCCTGCTGTGAACTATTATATCAAGAATTGTAATTACATGCCATTGTTAAACAGTGGTAGAAAAATTAGGCCTTTGGTGGTTGTGGTGGTGGTGGTGGTGCTTGTGCCACAACACTATAAGTCGTCACAGTTATTCTTAGTGGGCGCAGGAATGGGCCTTGCTGTGAAATATTATATCATGAATTGTAATTGCATGCACCTGTTAAGTAGGTGCTGAAAAATTGGGCCTTAGGCACTGGTGCTGGTGTCACAACACTCTAACCTCTCCCAGATACTCTAGTTGGAGTGCAGGAATGAGCCCTACTGCAAAGCATTATATCAAAAATTGCAATTATATGGCCCTATTAAACAGGGGCTGCAAATTGGGCCTTAGGCACTGGTGCTGGTGCCACGACACGGCAACCTCTCCCCGATACTCTATTTGGAGTGCAGGAATGAGCCCTGCTGTAAAGCATTGCATCAAAAATTGTAATTACACGCTCCTGTTAAACAGGGGCTGAAACATTGGGCTTAAGCCACTGGTGGCATCACCCAGAACCAACAATGTTCTTCCAAGCTATCAGCAGGATCATTGAGGAGGAAGAGGATAGTCAGTCAACATAACAGGACAGTCACTCAGCATCAGCATAGGCAGTCTTGAAGGGATGTGACATTTCCCAATGCTGGATGCAGGACAGGCCAGTAGCTCAATTGCATACTGTGCAAGCTCTGGCCAGTGATCCATCCTCAAGACCCAGTAATCCAGAGGATTTTCGGTGGGAAAGGTGTCCAAGTCTGACCTTGCCCCTAGGTATTCCTGCACCATATAAATCAGACGCTGGCGATGGTTGCTGGAACTGATCATACCTTGGGAATGCGGACTAAAAAATTGTCTGAATGCATTGGTCAGACGGTCACCTTCTCCACCGCTCCGTCTGTGACTGACCGAAGCCTCAGCAACACGTTGTCCAGGACCTGGAGTTTGTAACCTCCCAGTCTCTGGAAACATGCTGCACAGACCTTTCTGCAAGGCCCACGGAGATGTCTCATCCTCTGCTCCCTCTGCGATGGCAAGATAAGGTCTGTAACCTTACCCTTGTACCATGGATCAAGGAGGGTGGCCAGCCAGTAATGGTCCCTCTTCTTCATCCAAAGAATATGAGGATCCTTCCGCAGGCTTTGCAGGATCAGGGATGTCATGCAGCATAGGTTAGCTGAGGCATTTGGTCCGGAGTCCTCTGAGTCACTAAGGACGGCATGATCCACAGCCACCTCCTCCCAGCCACATACAAGTCCAGGGGTTTCTTGGGACTGTAAATCATCCCTAAAAGACTGCTGCTGCTGATGCTGAGTGCCACGCTCCACCTCCATGCTGACACAATCCTCCTCCTTCTCCTTGTCCTCTTCCTGTGTGATGGGTGGGACAGCAGGAACACTGTCTGGATAAAGGGGGCATTGAGAGGCAAGGAAGTCCTCCTCTTCCTGCCTCTGTTCTGCCTCAAGTGCCCTGTCCATTATTCCATTAAGCGTATGCTCCAACAGGTGGACAAGTGGTACAGTGTCACCGATGCATGCACTGTCAATGCTCACCATCCTCGTGGCCGCCTCAAATGGTGACAGGACAGTGCATGCATCCCTGATCATGCCCCACTGGCGTGGTGAAAAAAAACAAGCTCCCCTGGCCCTGTCCTGGTGCCGTAGTTACACAGGTACTCATTGATGGCCCCCTGCTGCGTGTGCAGCCGCTTTAGCATGGCCAACGTTGAGTTCCACCTGGTGGGCATGTCACATAAAAGGCGGTTCTTGGGCAGGTTCAACTCCTTTTGGAGCTCAGCAAGCGGAGCACTGGCATTAAATGATCGGCGGAAATGCATACAGACTTTCCTGGCCTGCCTCAGGACATCCTGTAAGCCCGGGTACCTGCCCAAGAACTGCTGCACCACCAGATTAAGGAGGTGAGACACACAAGGCACATGGGTCAGTTGTCCCTGTCAGAGGGCGGAGAGGAAGTTTGTGCCATTGTCGCAAACCACTATTCCTGGCTTAAGCTGGCGTGGCATCAACCACCTCTTGGTCTGCCCCTGCAGAGCTGACAAAATATCTGCCCCAGTGTGGCTCCTGTCCCCCAAACAAACCAGCGCAAGCATGGCATGGCATCTTTTGAACGCCTATGGAGCACCGCTGGTTCCAAGGACAAAACACAGGAAGCAGCCATGGAAGAAGAAGAAGAGGAGGGGGTGGAGGAGAGAGGTGTGTCACAACCAGTAGTAGCATTTTGGAGGCATGGTAGTGGAACAACCTCCAACACTACTGCACCTTGTCCTGCATCCTTCCTAGCTGCCAGAAGAGTGACTCAATGGGCCGTGAAAGATAGGTAACGTCCCTGTCCATGCCTGCTGGACCATGAGTCAGTGGTAATATGCACCTTACCACTGACCACCCTGTCCAGCGAGGCATGGACATTGCCTTCCACATGCCGGTAGAGAGCCAGAATCGCCTTCCGTGAGAAAAAGTGGCGTTTGGGAACCTGCCACTGAGGAAGCACATTGCACAAACTCACACAAGGGGGCCGAGTCTACCAACTGAAAAGGCAACAGTTGAAGTGCTAGCAACTTAGCCAAGCTAGCATTCAACTGTTTGTCACGTGGATGGCTGGGAGTGAACTTCTTTCAACGGTCCAGCAGCTGGGGCAGGGAAATTTGCCTGGTACAATCGGACATCGGTGCACTGCTAGCAGAGTGCCCGCAAGTACTTAGCTGTGACACACCTAATTCTACACCTTCATTCCTCTCAGTGCAGGTTTCAGAGAGGACTGAAGGTATAGTGGAGTTGGAGATCCCAGCTGATGAGGAGCAAGGAGAGGTCCGCTTTGTTCTTTGGTGTGGGTCTTTAAGGTACGCTTGCCAACGAGCTGCATGGCAGGTCAACATATGTCTGGTCAAGCATGTGGTGCCCAAGCGGCTGATGTTTTGGCAACGCGAGATACACTTGAGACATATGTTGCAAATAGCAGCGGTGCGATCTGATGCACTCGTCTCAAAAAAGGCCCACACCAAAGAACTTTTGGAATAACGTGCAGAGGCAGCGCCCTGCACAGGCAGAGCTCTGCGGTGTGATTCAGTCGGCATGCTGCCCTTAAGCTGGCCCCCGGAGGGCATCCTGCCTCATTGGAGATGTTCCTCCTCCTCCTCTCTCCTATCAGGCACCCACGTGGAGTCAGTGACCTAATCTTCCCCTCCCTTTTCATCACTGAAGCAAACCTGGCAGTATGCTGCAGCTGGTGGAACATGACTTCCAGATTGCTGTCCTTCTTGAGCATCCCCTCTCTCTGCACTCATGCTACTGCCTTCCTCTAGCTGGGTATCATCATCAGAGCCTTCAAATGCTGGGCATCCTCCTGGAGCATGTACCTAACACTGTGCTCAAACAGTTCAGGGAACTCCTCAGGAGGACATGGTGGGTCTAAGGAAGGAGTGACTGATGACATTGAGACGAGGGAAGAGGACGCATTGGCAGCTGGTTTGCTAGTACCCTAAGCCTGGGGGAGAGAGGATGAGGAGGATGAGGAGGGCTTAGTCATCCACTCTACCAAGTCTTTGGCATGATGCAGCTCAACATGTCCAGCTGCTGAAAATAAGGACAAGCGTGTCCCATGGCCACGTGCTGATGATGATGCACCGCGTCCATGACCAGCACTGTTGTCTCTAGACACAGAGCCTGCTTGCCCTCTTTTATTGGCTTGTGACTGTCTGCCTCTCCTTGTTGGCCTTCCAGACATAGTAATGACCTGCAGGGAGATGGAAAAACCAGTAATTGGGGCACACTACACCCACTGTAAATGCTGTCGTTGCCTATGTTACAGAAACAGAACAACACCAGCAATAAGGAGTAGCTTCAGGTGTATAATGTGCAGGGGGCACACTACTTTCACTGTAACTGCTGCAGATGCCTCTGTTAAAGAAAAGGAACAACACCAGCAATAAGGGGTAGCTTCAGGCTATACTGTGCAGGAGGCACACTACACCCACTGTAAATGCTGCAGATGCCTGTATTACAGAAACAGAACAACACCAGCAAAAAGGGGTAGCTTCAGGTTTATACTGTGCAGGAAGCACACAACACCCACTTTAACTGCTGCAGACGCCTGTGTTACAAAAACAGAACAACTCCAGCAATAAGGGGTAGCTTCAGGTGTATATTGTGCAGGAGGCACACAACACACACTATAACTGCTGCAGATGCCTGTATTAGAGAAACAGAACAACACCAGCAATAAGGGGTTGCTTCAGGTGTATACTGTGCAAGAGGCAAACAACACCCACTGTAAATGCTGCAGATGCCTGTATTACAGAAACAGAACAACACCAGCAATAAGGGGTATCTTCAGGTATATACTGTGTAGGAGGCACACAACACCCACTCTACCTGCGACAGATGCCTGTATTACAGAAACAGAACAACACCACCAGCAATACGGGGTAGCTTCAGGTTTATACTGTGCAGGAGGCACACAGCACCCACTCTAACTGCTGCCAATGCCCGTATTACAGAAACAGAACAACACCAGCAATAAGGGGTTGCTTCAGGTGTATACTGTGCAAGAGGCAAACAACACCCACTGTAAATGCTGCAGATGCCTGTATTAAAGAAACAGAACAACATCAGCAATAAGGGGTAGCTTCAGGTGTATACTGTGCAGGAGGCACACAACACCCACTGTAAATGCTGCAGAGGCCTGTATTACAGAACAGAACAACACCAGCAATAAGGGGTATCTTCAGGTGTATACTGTGCAGGAGGCACACAACACCCACTCTAACTACTGCAGATGCCTGTATTACAGAAACAGAACAGCCCCAGCAATAAGGGGTATCTTCAGGTGTATACTGTGCAGGAGACACACAACACTCACTTTAACTGCTGCAGATTCCTGTATTACAGAAACAGAACAACACCAGCAATAAGGGGTTGCTTCAGGTGTATACTGTGCAAGAGGCAAACAACACCCACTGTAAATGCTGCAGATGCCTGTATTAAAGAAACAGAACAACATCAGCAATAAGGGGTAGCTTCAGGTGTATACTGTGCAGGAGGCACACAACACCCACTGTAAATGCTGCAGAGGCCTGTATTACAGAACAGAACAACACCAGCAATAAGGGGTATCTTCAGGTGTATACTGTGCAGGAGGCACACAACACCCACTGTAAATGCTGCAGATGCCTGTATTACAGAAACAGAACAACGCCAGCCATAAGGGGTATCTTCAGGTATATACTGTGCAGGAGGCACACAGCACCCACTCTAACTGCTGCAGATGCCTGTATTACAGAAACAGAACAACACCAGCAATAAGGGGTATCTTCAGGTGTATACTGTGCAGGAGGCACACTACACACACTGTAAATGCAGCAGATGCCTGTATTACAGAAACAGAACAACACCAGAAATAAGGGGTAGCTTCAGGTGTATACGGCACAGGAGGCACACAACCCCCACTGTAAATGCTGCAGAGGCCTGTATTACAGAACAGAACAACACCAGCAATAAGGGGTATCTTCAGGTGTATACTGTGCAGGAGGCACACAACACCCACTCTAACTACTGCAGATGCCTGTATTACAGAAACAGAACAGCACCAGCAATAAGGGGTATCTTCAGGTGTATACTGTGCAGGAGACACACAACACTCACTTTAACTGCTGCAGATTCCTGTATTACAGAAACAGAACAACACCAGCAATAAGGGGTTGCTTCAGGTGTATACTGTGCAAGAGGCAAACAACACCCACTGTAAATGCTGCAGATGCCTGTATTAAAGAAACAGAACAACATCAGCAATAAGGGGTAGCTTCAGGTGTATACTGTGCAGGAGGCACACAACACCCACTGTAAATGCTGCAGAGGCCTGTATTACAGAACAGAACAACACCAGCAATAAGGGGTATCTTCAGGTGTATACTGTGCAGGAGGCACACAACACCCACTGTAAATGCTGCAGATGCCTGTATTACAGAAACAGAACAACGCCAGCCATAAGGGGTATCTTCAGGTATATACTGTGCAGGAGGCACACAGCACCCACTCTAACTGCTGCAGATGCCTGTATTACAGAAACAGAACAACACCAGCAATAAGGGGTATCTTCAGGTGTATACTGTGCAGGAGGCACACTACACACACTGTAAATGCAGCAGATGCCTGTATTACAGAAACAGAACAACACCAGAAATAAGGGGTAGCTTCAGGTGTATACGGCACAGGAGGCACACAACCCCCACTGTAAATGCTGCAGAGGCCTGTATTACAGAACAGAACAACACCAGCAATAAGGGGTATCTTCAGGTGTATACTGTGCAGGAGGCACACAACACCCACTCTAACTACTGCAGATGCCTGTATTACAGAAACAGAACAGCACCAGCAATAAGGGGTATCTTCAGGTGTATACTGTGCAGGAGACACACAACACTCACTTTAACTGCTGCAGATTCCTGTATTACAGAAACAGAACAACACCAGCAATAAGGGGTTGCTTCAGGTGTATACTGTGCAAGAGGCAAACAACACCCACTGTAAATGCTGCAGATGCCTGTATTAAAGAAACAGAACAACATCAGCAATAAGGGGTAGCTTCAGGTGTATACTGTGCAGGAGGCACACAACACCCACTGTAAATGCTGCAGAGGCCTGTATTACAGAACAGAACAACACCAGCAATAAGGGGTATCTTCAGGTCTATACTGTGCAGGAGGCACACAACACCCACTGTAAATGCTGCAGATGCCTGTATTACAGAAACAGAACAACGCCAGCCATAAGGGGTATCTTCAGGTATATACTGTGCAGGAGGCACACAACACCCACTCTAACTGCTGCAGATGCCTGTATTACAGAAACAGAACAACACCAGAAATAAGGGGTAGCTTCAGGTGTATACTGCGCAGGAGGCACACAACCCCCACTGTAAATGCTGCAGAGGCCTGTATTACAGAACAGAACAACACCAGCAATAAGGGGTATCTTCAGGTGTATACTGTGCAGGAGGCACACAACACTCACTTTAACTGCTGCAGATGCCTGTATTACAGAAACAGAACAACACCAGCCATAAGGGGTATCTTCAGGTATATACTGTAGAGGAGGCACACAACACCCACTTTAACTGCTGCAGATGCCTGTATTACAGAAACAGAACAACACCAGCAATAAGGGGTATCTTCAGGTGTATACTGTGCAGGAGGCACACTACACCCACTGTAAATGCTGCAGATGCCTGTATTACAGAAACAGAACAACACCAGAAATAAGGGGTAGCTTCAGGTGTATACTGCACAGGAGGCACACAACACCCTCTGTAAATGCTGCAGAGTCCTGTATTGCAGAAACAGAACAACACCAGCAAAAAGGGGTAGCTTCAGGTGTATACTGTGCAGGAGGCACACAACCCCCACTCTAACTGCTGCAGATGCCTGTATTACAGAAACAGAACAACACCAGCAATAAGGGGAACCTTCAGGTGTATACTGTGCAGGAAGCAAACAACACCCACTGTAAATGCTGCAGATGCCTGTGTTACAGAAACAGAACAACACCAGCAATAAGGGGTAGCTTCAGGTGTATACTGTGCAGGAGGCACACAACACCCACTGTAAATGCTGCAGATGCCTGTATTACAGAAACAGAACAAAACCAGCAATAAGGGGTATCTTCAGGTGTATACTGCGAAGGAGGCACACAACACCCACTGTAAATGCTGCAGATGCCTGTGTTATAGATACAGAACAACACCAGCAATAAGGGGTATCTTCAGGTGTATACTGTGCAGGAGGCACACAACACCCACTCTAACTACTGCAGATGCCTGTATTACAGAAACAGAACAGCACCAGCAATAAGGGGTATCTTCAGGTGTATACTGTGCAGGAGACACACAACACTCACTTTAACTGCTGCAGATTCCTGTATTACAGAAACAGAACAACACCAGCAATAAGGGGTTGCTTCAGGTGTATACTGTGCAAGAGGCAAACAACACCCACTGTAAATACTGCAGATGCCTGTATTAAAGAAACAGAACAACATCAGCAATAAGGGGTAGCTTCAGGTGTATACTGTGCAGGAGGCACACAACACCCACTGTAAATGCTGCAGAGGCCTGTATTACAGAACAGAACAACACCAGCAATAAGGGGTATCTTCAGGTGTATACTGTGCAGGAGGCACACAACACCCACTGTAAATGCTGCAGATGCCTGTATTACAGAAACAGAACAACGCCAGCCATAAGGGGTATCTTCAGGTATATACTGTGCAGGAGGCACACAACACCCACTCTAACTGCTGCAGATGCCTGTATTACAGAAACAGAACAACACCAGCAATAAGGGGTATCTTCAGGTGTATACTGTGCAGGAGGCACACTACACACACTGTAAATGCTGCAGATGCCTGTATTACAGAAACAGAACAACACCAGAAATAAGGGGTAGCTTCAGGTGTATACTGCGCAGGAGGCACACAACACCCACTGTAAATGCTGCAGAGGCCTGTATTACAGAACAGAACAACACCAGCAATAAGGGGTATCTTCAGGTGTATACTGTGCAGGAGGCACACAACACGCACTCTAACTACTGCAGATGCCTGTATTACAGAAACAGAACAGCACCAGCAATAAGGGGTATCTTCAGGTGTATACTGTGCAGGAGGCACACAACACTCACTTTAACTGCTGCAGATGCCTGTATTACAGAAACAGAACAACACCAGCCATAAGGGGTATCTTCAGGTGTATACTGTGCAGGAGGCACACTACACCCACTGTAAATGCTGCAGATGCCTGTATTACAGAAACAGAACAACACCAGAAATAAGGGGTAGCTTCAGGTGTATACTGCACAGGAGGCACACAACACCCTCTGTAAATGCTGCAGAGTCCTGTATTGCAGAAACAGAACAACACCAGCAAAAAGGGGTAGCTTCAGGTGTATACTGTGCAGGAGGCACACAACCCCCACTCTAACTGCTGCAGATGCCTGTATTACAGAAACAGAACAACACCAGCAATAAGGGGAACCTTCAGGTGTATACTGTGCAGGAAGCAAACAACACCCACTGTAAATGCTGCAGATGCCTGTGTTACAGAAACAGAACAACACCAGCAGTAAGGGGTAGCTTCAGGTGTATACTGTGCAGGAGGCACACAACACCTACTGTAAATGCTGCAGATGCCTGTATTACAGAAACAGAACAAAACCAGCAATAAGGGGTATCTTCAGGTGTATACTGCGAAGGAGGCACACAACACCCACTGTAAATGCTGCAGATGCCTGTGTTACAGATACAGAACAACACCAGCAATAAGCGGTAGCTTCAGGTGTAAACTGTGCAGGAGGCACACAACACCCCCTGTAACAGCGCTAGAATCCCAAGAAAAAAAATACTGTCCCTGCCTATCTTGCTCTTTCCCTGCACGCCAACACACTACACAAGGCCGCCGTGCTGGCTGCCTTATATAGGGTGGGGCATGTACTAAACCCCCCTGAGCTATAATTGGCAACAGGCATCCTGCCAGGATGCCAGACTGCATGCCCTCAACATGGGGGGTGGGTGCTTTGGGGAAGGGGGGTGCCCTGTGGCCCTCCACTCCAAAGCACCTTGTCCCCATGTTGATGAGGACAAGGACCTCTTCCCGACAACCCTGGCCATTGGTTGTCAGGGTCTGCGGGAGAGGGGCTTATCAGAATCCAGAAGCCCCCTTAATAAGGGGGCCCCCAGATTCCAGCCCCCCACCCTATGTGAATAAGTATAGGGTACATCGTACCCCTACCCATTTACCTGGGGGGAAAAAAACACACTACACAGGTTTTTAAAGTAGTTTATTAGGCAGCTCCGGGGGTCTTCTTCTGACTTCGGGGGTCTCTTCCGACTTCTTCACGCTTTCCGGTTCTTCTACCCCTCTCTGGCCTCTTCTCCCGCTCTACAGTTCTTCTGCCGGGCTCCTCCACTATCTTCTGCTCTTTTGCTAGTGGTGGCCCGGCTTTCTCCTTACTCCTTCGTCGTTGCCGTCGTCATCTTCTTCTTCTTCCTTCTTCTGTTTTTTCCAATGTTGACACAACGCTCTCTCCCGCTGTAATGCCATGGACCCGGTGCGGGACGACGAGCAGAAGATAGTGGAGGAGCTCGGGCAGAAGAACCAGAGATCGGGAGAAGAGGCCAGAGAGTGGGAGAAGAACCAGAAAGCGTGAAGTCAGAAGAGAACCCGGAAGTCGGAAGAAGACCCCCCGAGCTGCCTAATAAACAACTTTAAAAACCTTTGTAGTGTGTTTTTTTATTGACCCATTTTCAACCAGGTGAATGGGTAGGGGTACGATGTACCCCACACTCAATCACATAGTTTGGGGGCTGTGATCTGGGGGCCCCCTTATTAAAGGGGGCTACCGGATTCCGATAAGCCCCCCACCCGCAGCCCCCAACAACCAATGGCCAGGGTTGTCGGGAAGAGTCCCTTGTCCTCATCAACCTGGGGACAAGGTGTTTTGGGGTGGGGGGGCCACAGGGCACCCCCCTTCCCCAAAGCACCCACCCCCCATGTTGAGGGCATGCAGCCTGATACGGTTCAGGAGGGGGCGCACTCACCCATCCCCTTCCCCTTTCCTGACCGGCCAGGCTGCGTGCTCGGATAAGGGTCTGGTATGGACTTTGGGGGGACCCCCACGCTGTTTTTTCGGTGTAAGGGGTTCCTCTTAAAATCCATACTAGACCTAAGGGACATTGCTGCCTGTTTTTACTATTGCAGCGAGCGCAAGTTGTAAAGTATTCTGCAGCCGAGAGCCAGCACGATAGGATGCGCTGGATTCCGGCGGGAAGATTTAAAACATGTTTTATTTCTAGGTCCATCTGACTTTTGAGAAGAAAAAGTTTGACAGAGCCCATACACAATCAAATTGTCCGACAGATTCTGGTCCACCGGACCAATTCTGCTGTAAAGTCCAATCATGTGTACGGGGCATTATTGAAGTTTTGTAGGTATATACAGCATTGCAGAATAATGCCAACATAGGTAAGAAGAAGCACAATGTCTATTACAGGTAATGCCATAAC
This sequence comes from Lithobates pipiens, assembly GCF_037356315.1. Lineage (NCBI taxonomy): Eukaryota > Metazoa > Chordata > Amphibia > Anura > Ranidae > Lithobates > Lithobates pipiens. Next base: position 399,263,422 of record NW_027507718.1, on the reverse strand, counting down.
ACTTCTTAGGATAGAACAATAACAGAGTAACAAAGGGGTTATAATAATTAATAAAAGAGACTAGTAGCTGCCATACTTGAATTAAGGTTACATACAAAGAAAAAGGATTATATTTACCTGGTATTTAAGTATTGAGAGTATACAGTTCATTGTACCAGGTAAGCCAGTGGGACTACTCCGTTTGGACAGCATGAAGGTGTCCTTTACTCGAAGCAAACATGTATTCATTGTAGGGCTCGCCCTGCCCTGTTCCACTGCTTAATTCAATGTTGGGGGGGGGGGTGCCGCTTATCTCACTGTAAAGGGGGCTGGGCATCACTGCTGTTAGAAGTAAAGATGGGAGTTGACAGAGCACTCGCTGCCATATTGACACAGTGGACCATCCACCCATACTCTCCAACGCTTCCCCCATTGCTGCAGGCATATGCCATGTCAGGACAGGAGGCAGAAACTGACAGTCAACAGCATGAAGGGGAGGGGCTTTCTGCTGTGTTCGGAGACACCATATTGGGAGAGGCATCACTGGAGGCACAACTGACACTGAGGACAAGTAAGTGCCAGTACCCTGATCCCATCCCCACCACTGCTGCCTCTGTCTGAACCCCCCCACCACCACTGCTTCTGTTATGGCCAACTAGCCCAACCCTTGCCCATCATTGAGGAGCCATTCCGACAGATAGCTATCAACATCCTTGGATCCTTGGCTCTCCCCAGAAAAACTGGAAAGCGGTACATCCTGACCATGGTGCATTATTCTACCTGTTTCCTAAAGCAGTGGCCCTTTCCAGCATCACAGCTCCCAAAGTCACAGAAGCCCTAGTTACAGTGTTCACACAAGTGGGCTTTCCAGACAAAATTCTGTCAGACCAGTGTTATGATCCCGAATTGGATATCTGTTGTGTAGATGTGTAATAATAAATCAATTTGATGTTGTTGGTCACCCTACACTGTGTTACAGATGGTGACTGGGTGGGCTAAAAGATCTTGGATTGCATAGTAGCGGACAGAGGAAGCATTTACGGCAGACATAGTCCTGCTGAGGACAAGGGTTTGTCACAATCTCATACCCCCTACAGCAGGGATATGCAATTAGCGGACCTCCAGCTGTTGCAGAACTACAAGTCCCATGAGACATAGCAAGACTCTGACAGCCACAAGAATGACACCCAGAGGCAGAGAATGATGGGACGTGTAGTTTTGTAACAGATGGAGGTCCGCTAATTGCATATCTCTGCCCTACAGCTTTGTGTTTAATACGTTTAATATGGGAGCACCTCCATCGTTTGCCTTGCCAGACAATGTGACTAAGTAGTGATTAAAGTTTCCTAAAATATGATGTGGGACCTAAAGAGGTATAGTAATTGTGGTAGTTTAAGCATTTTAAAGGCAGCTAGTCTGCTGAACCAGGAGAGCATAAATAAAGATAAGTTAGATAAGTCAGCTTGCAAGGTTTGCAAAAAGGGGATAAAGTTCTTCTGAACAAAAGATGTGGTAATACATGTGAGTTTCACTCCCAGATAAGGGGAAACATTCAGTGAGGATAGTTTGAACATTAGGAAGTACGTTAAGGCCTAAAATGTAAGATTTGGATTCATTTAACCTATCCCTATAGTAAGATATAGAGCTAAATTCCAATATTTTTTAGTATTATTGTACCGTAGCCAGGGAGGAATCAGGGTTGGCTAGAATAAATATGATGTCATCAGCAAACAGGTTGATTTTGTGTTCCCTGTTGCCAATTAAGAAGCCCAAAATGTTCTGGAGGGAGCAAACCTTCTGAGCTAGAAGTTCCATGAGGTGGTTAACCACTTGCTGACCACCCTATAGCAGTTTTACTGCTACAGGGAGGCAGTTCTGTGCAGGGTCACACACACATTTATATATATATATATATATATATATATATATATATATATATATATATATATATATATATATATATATATATATATATATCGGATCCTGCATATCTGCCTGCAGGGAGCGTGTGCATGAAAAATACATATGGGCCTAAATTTATGAAGAAATTCAATTTTTTCAAATTTTTTTTTTTTTTTCCATAAAGTATTTATTGGGTTTTCAAATAGTACAAAGAGAAACATGTGACAATAAAAGTACTAAGGGAGCACAGTACATATTATAACCGCAATCATCTAAGAATACAAAAGAAGTGTTGGAACATAGCAATAAGATGTAAGGTAACCTTTTTCCATACCTCCAACTTGATCCGAACTAATTGTCCCCATACTCCACTAAATGCTTGTGTCAAATCCCTGAGGGGACATTTTAGCTTATACTAGGGGGGTCCGTAGTCCAGGGGAGAAGACTCGTGTCTCGGGAAAGTCCAGTCATTAAAGGTTACATTCTGTCTTCCTAAGGTTCAATGTGAAGTAAAGGGGAAAGGGCGAGGTGTCAGAGGGAGGGAGCAGTAAATAGAGGGCAGAGAGGGAACTTGCCCAGCTGGGGAGAAGCGGTCGAATGATCACGGAAGTGGAGCGTCACTGTAAGTTTTGGCAGAAAATCTTTAAGGGGGGGGGTCATAGGGTTGAAAAATCTAGGGGGGGGGGAAAGATAAAAAACTAGGCAGGGGAAAAGGGGAAAGGAAGGAGATGGGATGGTTAGAAAGAATGAGAGGAGAAAAAAAAAAAAAAAAAGGGGGGGGGGGGAAGGGGGGGATCCTCTCTCCGGGCTCCCCCTGCTGCACAGGCAGATGTGTAGACGGGCAAGCAGCCCATCATGATGGCTCAATTTGTCTGAGTTAATAAGGGCATCTCTTGTCTGTGTAATAGCAAATACCGGGTCAGGCAGGGATCCGCGCGGGGTCTGAATAGGCGTATGGAATGGTCCCGGGGCAGAGAAGATCATAATCTCGAAAGTGTGTCCATTTGTCCCATGTCTGAGCAAATTTATGTGGGGAGTCTCGAGCGATATGAATGAGTTCTTCCATTTCAGCTATTTTCGCTACTCTGTTTAACCATTCGTTAGTGGAGGGAACATTCGGAGAACCCCAGTGGGTCGGGATACAAAGCTTGGCGGCATTAAGTAGATGTAGGCTCAGTGATTTCACATATGTGTGGGGCATGACAGATGTGTGATGGAGGAGCATGCGGGCAGGTGTGTAATCTATTGAGGTGCCGGTAATAGAGCTGGATATTCTGTGGACCTGGGTCCAGAAGGTCTGTATTCTGGGGCAGGACCACCATATATGTAGCAGTGAGCCCTCATCGTTCAGGCATCTCCAGCACTTGTTAGGGATCTCCGGATTGAATTTGCTGACTACTTCCGGAGGTCGGTACCATCTGGAGATGATTTTATAATTATTCTCTTGGGTATTTACGTTCAGTGAACCTTTGTGTGTGATGAAGAAAATTTTTTTACATTTTTTTATTGGATATGTTTGATAGCAGAAAGTAAAAAAAAATATTTTTTTTTCTAATTTGTCTGTCATTTCTGTTTTATAGCAAAAAAAATAAAAACGCAGTGGTGATCAAATAACTTCAAAAGATGGCCCTATTTGTGGAGAAAAAATGTCATAGACTTTATTTGGGTATAACATTTCATGATCGTGCAATTGTCAGTTAAAGTAACACAATGATGTATCACAAAAAATGGTTTGGTCATGAAGGGGGGTAAATCTTCCTGAGGTCAAGTGGTTAAAAATGAGGGGGGACAGGGGACACCCTGCCTTGTGCTTTTTGTAATAGGAAAGGATGTGAATAGCATAGCTTAGAAATAAACTTGGGCTGAGGATTTGGAGTACAGAGCCATAATCGCAGAAAGTGTAAGGCCGTGGAATCCGAATGTAGGGTCTGTACTACAGTGGTGTGAAAAAGTGTTTGTCCCCTTCCTCATTTCCTGTTCATTTGCATGTTTGTCACACTTAAGTGTTTCGGAACATCAAACCAATTTAAACAATAGTCAAGGACAACACAAGTAAACACAAAATGCAATTTGTAAATGAAGGTGTTTATTATTAAAGGTGAAAAAAAATCCAAACCATCATGGCCCTGTGTGAAAAAGTGATTGCCCCCCTTGTTAAAACATACTATAACTGTGGTTGTCCACACCTGAGTTCAATTTCTCTAGCCACACCTAGGCCTGATTATTGCCACACATGTTCACAATCAAGGCATCACTTAAATAGGAGCTGCTTGACACAGTAAGGTCCACCAGAAGATCCTTAAAAGCTACACATCATGCCGAGACCCAAAGAAATTCAGGAACAATTGAGAAAGAAAGTAATTGAGATCTATCAGTCTGGAAAGGGTTATAAAGCCATTTCCAAAGCTTTGGGAATCCAGCGAACCACAGTGAGAGCCATTATCCACAAATGGCGAAGACATGGAACAGTGGTGAACCTTCCCAGGAGTTGCCGGCCGCCCAAAATTACCCCAAGAGCGCAGCGACGACTCATCCAAGAGGTCACAAAATACCCCACAACAACGTCCAAGGAACTGCAGGCCTCACTTGCCTCAGTTAAGGTCAGCGTTCATGCCTCCACCATCAGGAAAAGACTGGGCAAAAATGGCCTGCATGGCAGAGTTCCAAGGAGAAAACCACTGCTGAGCAAAAAGAACATCAAAGCTCGTCTCAATTTCTCCACAACACATCTTGATGATCCCCAAGACTTTTGGGACAACATTCTGTGGACCGATGAGACAAAAGTGGAACTCTTTGGAAGGTGTGTGTCCAAGTATATCTGGCGTAGAAGGAACACTGCATTTCATAAAAAGAACATTATACCAACAGTAAAATATGGTGGTGGTAGTGTGATGGTCTGGGGCTGTTTTGCTGCTTCAGGACCTGGAAGACTTGCCGTAATAAAAGGAACTATGAATTCTGCTGTCTACCAAGAGATCCTGAAGGAGAATGTCCGACCATCTGTTCGTGTACTCAAGCTGAAACGAACTTGGGTTCTGCAGCAGGACAATGATCCTAAACACACCAGCAAGTCCACCACCGAATGGCTGAAGAAAAACAAAATGAAGACTTTGGAGTGGCCTAGCCAAAGTCCTGACCTGAATCCTATTGAGATGTTGTGGTATGACCTTAAAAAGGCCGTTCATGCTCGAAAACCCTCTAATGTAACTGAATTAGGACAATTCTGCAAAGATGAGTGGGCCAAAATTCCTCCAGGACGCTGTAAAAGCCTCATTGCACGTTATCGCAAACGCTTGGTTGCAGTTGTTGCTGCTAAGGGTGGCCCAACCAGTTATTAGGTTTAGGGGGCAATCACTTTGTCACACAGGGCCATGATGGTTTAGATTTTTTTTCACCTTTAATAATAAACACCTTTATTTACAAATTGCATTTTGTGTTTACTTGTGTTGTCCTTGACTATTGTTTAAATTGGTTTGATGTTCCAAAACACTTAAGTGTGACAAACATGCAAAGGAACAGGAAATGAGGAAGGGGGCAAACACTTTTTCACACCACTGTATGTAGAACCAATTGACTCTGTCAAATGCATTCTCTGCATTCAAAGATAGGAGCAGAGCAGGAATTATTGTGATGGGTGGCTGATGATATTAATCAGGCATCATGTTGTTTGCCTCCCTTTAGTAAACCCTGATTGATCAAGATGGATTAAGGTAGGCAGCAAGTCAATGATTCCATTCGGTATCACTTCAGTGAAAAGTTTGAGCTCGTAGTTCAATAGGGATACGGCCCTTCCCTGGCTTTGGCAACGTGACTATCAGAGCTTTAAATATTTCTTGAACAGCGATATAAGAGGGTCCCATAGTATGGATGTGAAGTGTTTTTAGCAGGATGCTTGCTTAGTACAAGTGTCATCTTTAAGGTTATAAAGAGAGCTATAGTATGTGCTAAACACATTGGCTATATCCTGGAGGTTTACCAATTTTTCTTTAGTATTATTATTAGGATGATAAAGATAAGGAATGGTTGTTTTAAGTCAGTGACCCTTGATTTGATAAGCTAATAATTTACTTGCCTTGTTGCCATTAGCATAAAAGGAGGTTTTAAGGTGTTTGTGGTTGTATTTGAATTGTTCCAGGGAGAGAATGAAGTTCCAGTCGAAGGTAGCCCATTTTGTTGTTCATTTGCTTGCTGTTTGTTCAACTAATCTAAATCCTAAATTTCTTTTAATAAGCTGCCTATGCGCTGCGTTTAGTTCTTCTTTGCTTAAGACTAGGGATGAGCCCGATGTTCGAATCGAGCATAAGTGCACCCCAAAGCATCCTCCCCATTTTGGGGGCATGTGGCCTGGTACATTTCAGGAGGTGGTAGCTCTCTTGTCCCCCTCCTTTTCCTGCTGCCTGCCAGGTTGCATGCTCGTATAAGAGTCTGGTATGGATTTAGGGGGACCCCTAAACCCTTTTTGTTTTTTAAATTTGACACATGGTTCCCCTCAAAATCCATATCAGGCCTGAAGGTGGTCCCGCCCTCAGCTAATTAAACAGCTGTCATCGTGAAGAGGCTTCAGTTGGCGGGAGCCTCCCATGGAGGCAGAGTTGTTGTGTTTTTTTTTTATTCGGTTCGTAGGGAGGCGTGATGGATGATGGATTTACATCGTGGGACATTTTTTTTTTTTATAAAAGCCGTAAGCAGTTTTTAATTAGATTTTTTCCTTTGGAAATGTCATTTTGCTGCAGCATTGTTCTAAACACGGGAAATATGTGCTACTTTACAGGCATAGTAAGGACACCCTCAGGCACCATATTTAACCACCTCAATACAGTGCACTTACACCCCCTTCCTGGCCAGATCAATTTTCAGCTTTCAGCGCTCTTACAGTTTGAATGACAATTTCTCAGTCATGCAACACTGTACCCATATGAAACTTGCACCTTTTTTCCACACAAATAGAGCTTTCTTTTAGTGGTATTTAATCACTAGTGGGTTTTTTATGTGGGTTTTTTATTTTTTGTGCTATAAATAAAAAAACGTAAATTTTGTGGAAAAAAAGCATTTTTCTTTGTTTCAGTCATAACATTTTGCTAATTAGTAATTTTTCTTCATAAATTTTGGCCAAAATTTATACTGCTACATATATTTGGTAAGAATAACCCACACTAGTGTCTATTATTTGGTCTTTGTGAAAGTTATAGAGTCTACAATCTATGGTGGCAATCACTGAAAATTGATCACATCTGATCGGACTTGCAGTACATCAGGTGTATCTCATTTCTTGAGACACTAACAAGTCAGGAAAGTACAAATACCCCCCTTTTTAGAAAGTAGACATTCCAAGGTATTAAGTAAGTAGCATGGTGAGTTTTTTTAAGTTGTCATTTTTTCCCAAAATTCTTTGCAAAATTAATTTTTTTTTATAATTTCTTTTTACAAAATTGTCATATTATCAGGTTATTTCTCATACACAGCATATGCATACAACAAATTACACCCCAAGATACATTCTGCTACTCTTCCCGAGTATGGCAATACCACATGTGTGAGACTTTTACACGGCATGGCCACATACAGAGCACCAGCATTGAAGTGGCACTTTCAGACATTCTACAAGCAAAAATGACACATCTCATTTCACAGCCACCTATTACACTTTTGAAGGCCCTGGAGTACTAGGACAATGGAATTGCCCATAAAATGACCCAATTTTGGAAAGCTAACACCCCAACGTATAATCTGTGAGGCATAATGAGTCTTTTGAACGGTTAATTTTTTTCCAGAAGTTTTTGGAAAATCTGAAAACAATTTTTTTTTTTAAACAAAGTTGTCAATTTATAAGATATTTCTAACACATAGCATATATATAGCAAAAATTACACCCGAAAACACATTCTGCTACTCCTCCCGAGTATGGCAATACCACATGTGTAGGACTTTTACACAGCCTGGCCACATACAGAGGCTGAACATTGAAGTAGTACCTTCAGGCGTTCTAGGAGCATAAATTACACATCTCATTTAATTCCTACCTATCACACTTTTGAAGGTCCTGGAGCACCAGGACAGTGAAATTACCCACAAAATTACCCCATTTTGAAAAGCAAACACCCCAACCTATATTCCATGAAACATGGGCTGCAAATAGGTACTTGGGTACTCTGATGGGCTGGTGACAGGTACTTGAGTACTCTGATGGCCTGGTGACAGGTACTCAGTTACTCTGATGGCCTGGGGACAGGTACTCGGGTACTCTGATGGCCTGGTGACAGGTACTCGGGTACTCTGATGGCCTGGTGACAGGTACTCTGGTAATCTGATGGCCTGGTGACGGGTACTCGGGTACTCTGATGGCCTGGTGACAGGGACTCGGGTACTCTGATGGCCTGGTGACATGTACTCGTGTACTCTGATGGCCTGGAGGCAGGCTCTCTGATGGGCTGGTGACAGGTACTTGAGTATTCTGATGGCCTGGTGACAGGTACTTGAGCACTCTGATGGCCTGGTGACAGGTACTCGAGTACTCTGATGGCCTGGTGACAGGTACTGGGGTACTCTGATGGCCTGGTGACAGGTTCTCTGATGGCCTGGTGACTGGTATTTGGGTACTCTGAAAGGTGGTGATAGGTACTCAGATACTCATATGGACTGTGACAGGTACTCGGGTACTCAGATGGACTGTGACAGGTACTCAGGTACTCTGATGGGCTGTGACAGGTACTCGGGTACTCTGATGGGCTGTGAAAGGGTACTCGGATGGACTGTGACAGGTACTTGGGTACTCTGATTGGCTGTAACAGGTACTCGGGTACTCTGATGGGCTGTGACAGGTAATGGGGTACTCTGATGGGCTGTGACAGGTACTCGGGTACTTGGATGGACTGTGACAGGTACTCAGATACTTTGATGGGCTGTGACAGGTACCTGGGTACTCAGATGGACTGTGACGGGTACTCGGGTACTCGGATGGACTGTGACAGGTACTCGGGTACTCTGATGGGCTGTGACAGGTACTCGGGTACTTTGATGGACTGTGACGGGTACTCGGATGGACTGTGACAGGTACTTGGAAGGACTGTGACAGGTACTCGGGTACTCTGATGGGCTGTGACAGGTACTCAGGTACTCTGATGGGCTGTGACAGGTACTTGGGTACTCATATGGACTGTGACGGGTACTCGGGTACTCGGATGGACTGTGACAGGTACTCGGGTACTCTGATGGGCTGTGACAGGTACTCGGGTACTTTGATGGACTGTGACGGGTACTCGGATGGACTGTGACAGGTACTTGGAAGGACTGTGACAGGTACTCGGGTGCTCTGATGGGCTGTGACAGGTACTCGGGTACTTTGATGGGCTGTGACAGGTACTCAGGTACTCAGATGGACTGTGACGGGTACTTGGATGGACTATGACAGGTACTCGGGTGCTCTGATGGACTGTGACAGGTACTCGGGTACTCTGATGGACTGTGACAGGTACTCAGATACTCTGAGTGGACTGTGACAGGGGTGTGACCATCTCTGATCGGCCATGACTTCATCACGGCTGATCATGTGGTAAACAGCCATGCCCAATGGCTGTTCACCCCCTCGGTGGCGAGAGGTGTCTCCGTGACACGCCGCCACCGAAGGAACAGGGAATGCGTGCGCACGATCGTGCGCATTCCCTGTTTAAATGGGAGGACATCATATGATGCCCTCCCGCCACAATATGTGCGCCACCTGGCCGTCATTTGACACGGTCAGCATCTAGTTAAAGGAATATTCAATTTTTATTTCACTTTAAGCATTATTAAACTGCTCCAGAAAAAAACAGCCATTTTTAAAACTTTTTTTGCATTGATACATGTCCCCTGGGGCAGGACCCGAGTCCCCATACACTTTTTATGGCAATAACTTGCATATAAGCCTTTAAAATTAGCAATTTTGATTTTTCATGTTCGTGTCCCATAGACTTTAATGGTATTTGATTGTTCGTACTAATTTTTTGCCTGTTCGCATGTTCTGGTGCAAACCAAACTGGGGGTGTTCAGCTCATCCCTACTTTAGACCCTTGTTGTATAAATATATGACACATGTAGGCTTTATATGCTGCCCAAGCAGAGTTGTTGACTGAGTCCTTGTTAATGCAAAAACATTTCTCCAGATGCTTTTTCTGAATTTCTTCATAGGGAGATGATTGCAAAATATGAGTATTCATTCGCCAAGGAAAGGCAATTAAAGAATGAGGTCTCCAATAATGATGCTCACAGGAGAATTGTCTGACCATGTAATCAAATGAATGTGGGAAGCAAAAATATTTTTGAAGAGTCTACTGGTCTGTCAAGAACAAATCAATATGGGAATAGGAATTGTGACAAGGAGAGAAAAGAGTATAGTCACATTCTCCTGCATGTTGACATCTCCAGACATCTTGTAGTAGAAATTCTTTCAGGAGCAGATTAAGAGACAGGTTGTGGTGTTTGGATGGAGAAGAAGAGTCCATATAAATATCTGGTAATAAGTTAAAATCTCTGCACTATAGAGGTGCCCTTCTGTGAACTTCTTCCCTTTCAGTTTCCTTAGGAATCTGATTTGGTGGACATTGGGTGCATAGACATTGACCAGTGTGTACTAGGAGATGTTGAGTAAACATTCAAGTAAAATAAAATTTCCAGCTGAATCCAAGATATATTTGTGCAGTTGAAAGAAGAGGGAAGATTTAATTGCCAGCAATACACCTATTTTTTTTGGAATCTGTGCTAACTGACAAAAAGTGCAGGAAATGCTTGTTAGTGCACAGAGGCAGGGAGGAAGCTTTAAAGTGTGTTTCCTGCACACACAGGATATCACAGTGGGTATCAGTAGCCAGTTTCCAAAGGGGGAATAGATTCAATGGGTGGTTGAGATCTTTGATATTAACAGAATGTATTTTAAAGGCCATTTTCAGGGGTGGGATATTGAGGCGTAAGTAGTTGTAGAATTCACAAGTGGTGTTTCTCTAAGAGTTGGGACTAAAAGAGCTATTATAGCTCTGATTACTCTCCTGAAAGCTTACAGAGGTCGGGTGTGCTTCAGTAGAGATCGGAAAGACGTCCTTTGACAAATTCGTAATGGCAAAACGTGTCAGAGCGTGACCCTACGGTGACCGTAAATTACGACAGTGACCCTGTGCGTTCAAGGACCTTGAGAGCTAAACTGGAAGGAGGAAGTGTGGGAACGCTGAGATCCTTCTGATCTCTACGGAAGCACACCCAGCCTCTGTAAACTTTTAGGAGAGTGATTTTTGATCTATGCATAGCGTATATGCTACCGACATTTAACCATATGATCACTTATTCAACTGGCACATTGTCATGGAAATTTGAATTTTTATCGAACAAATTAATAAACTGTTAAATGGAATTGGACTATGTGGAGTCTCTTTTTATATATCCCCAGATTGTGGAGGCTTTTTTAAAGACACTCTGGTCAAGCATATCACCTGGATGCTGAGAGTGGCCTTATAATCTTTTGGTTCTGGTGAGTTTAAACCTATCGCGGAGAGTGTTGAGCAGGCAGTGGAAGACTTGTGGAAAAAAGGTGCACTCAACAATATTCAGCTACAAACTTCTTTTGTGTCACCATTTCCTCTTAGTCTGTCTGTTATAGCCTCATGTTGTATATGGTAATTACCTAATACAAACCTGTCATTTGTTTAAATTTAAATGATTGGAGCGCTGCTTGGATGTATATTTATTACTGATTAGTAGTTCTAAATTGTCCATCTATTGTTTATATGTATGTTGATTTTTAAGTGGCTGCTGATTGAGATATATCCTTTTATTTTACTTTATTTTTATCTATTTTTTATTTAAATTGCCTGTGTAGAGGTCACTTGCTATTTCATAGCGCTGAGATAGGAAGAGTGGGATAGGGCAAGGTGTTTTCTTCCTTTTTTTTAACATAGTTCAGATTAGATGAGGATTCCCAGAGGGAGCTAGGCACAAAGAGGTGTAGGTATATGCCGAGCACTTTGAATATGATTGAATCAGAAAAAATAAGTAGAAAACAAGAACAGAAAGGGTCACCAAGAACAAACTGCGTGACCAGAGGAAAAAAGAGAAACAAAACAGGTAACAACCAAGTAGCAAAGAATATAAAATTCCAGGTAGGGGTGCTTGGGCACCTTCTTGGTTGTGTCTTGGGGGGAAAAAAGTTCAATTAACTGATAGGTTTCCATAACCGATCTGGAAGGTGAAGGCTGGTTTAAGCCAGGTTCCCCAATCAGCGATTGTGTGGGATGCCAGTGCGTTGAAGAAGTTTCGAGTAAGAGGAAGGCTTGTCCGGCCCATGGTTTTGGAATGGTGGGTCAGGAGAATCTGATAGTATGCCCCAAGAATGAAGGCGTTGCAGGCCATCCGCCAGGGTAGTCACGTAGTGTTTCATGCCATTGTGGGTAGTCAGTAATTTTGCAAGGTTGATCCACGGATAAAATATGTTGCGGTTACTCAATGCTTTGGTCACTGTATTGAGTTGCCTACACAGCTGGAGTGTATGTTGTGAAAGGTCAGAAAATATCTGAAGGTGCGCATATGGATCTGGAAGAAATTTCATGTTCCCGGTTTTCTGCAAAATGTGTTCCTTGACGTGATAGAAGTATATGCATAGGATCACATCTCTTGGAATGTTTTGGGTAGAAAAGCTGGCCTGGGAAGGCAGTGAATGCAATCAATCACCAGTTTTCGATATTTTTAAGGTCAAGCAACAGATTTGATCAATCCCTTTGCATACTGTATCTAGCCAAATTAGGGGCATGTACTGTTTCACAAATTCCTCACATTTTGTTGGGATTTCTGCATGACTTGTCTTCCAGATCCTCCAGCTTATGTTTGATCCATGTTCGATCTTCTAGGTTGAGCCTCTACTAGGTAATTTACAGTCATAGCAAAGTCTCCCATTTGGTGTTCAATATGAGTTACTCTATCAATGACTCATGTGAGTTCAGAGGGAAAGCGCTGCATAATAGACAACATGTCATTTTGCAGAAAGCTTCCTAAGGACCTCAGTATTTTTTTGGGTGTAGAACCCAGTACTGGCTGATTAGATTAGGGGACAAAGGTATTCGGGGCACTAGTGATAGTGTCAGTGGTTATAATGTTTTGGTTTACCTCTAGTATGAGTATAATCTGTGGAGGTGACTTCCAATCTCATTCTTGCTTTGGAAGGACTCCTGGCATGTGGTGTGTATGTTGGGAATTAGGGCAAGAGAGTGTTTTTGGTAACCTCCATTTCTCCTTCTGTATGGTTGGAATCAGCCGTATTCTGTGAAGCTGGGAGCAATGAGGGGAGAGGATCTTGTGCTGCAGCCATGGTGCCATATTGTCTGGGTCTAGAAATTGGCTGGAAGAGGAAGGCTGTTCATTTCTTTGGGTGCCTCTCCTCCTTCCATGTAGTGGACATATCGCTGATGGTGTGTGGGATATCAGGTACTTCCCAGAGTTATTCAGAGCTGGATTTGGGGTTCTGGGGCACTGTAATGTGTTGCTGAGCCCAGATGAGTGTGGAGAGCTTTAGCACTGAGCGTTCATGCAGCTCTTGTGCCGGCCATGCCCCCCAGTTCCTGACTCCTTCTATCATGGCTACTTTCTTTACAGTCTCTACTTTGCTTCCCAAAACAAGATCACTATTGATCCCTTGCAAGGAATACAATGCTTCTACTTTTGTAAACCACTGACCAAGGAAAAGCATTTTCATATCATAAATCCATATGCCTTTTCCAGATCATTGACTTACCAAGCAGTAAAGGAAGAATGAGAATGCCAGTTCCAAAGCATTTGCCTGTACATCTCATCACATACACACACTGTATTTCTTAAAACTTTTCAATAAAAATGTACTGCAAGAGAAATGGCAAATTCCATAGCTCAGTACCAGCAGGCTATATTTAATGTCCAACTCAAAGGTAACCCCTCATTTGCCCACTCCCCACTTCCCCCAGTGAGAAACCTGCAAATCCTTCCATACAGTAGGCGTATCATAAATGCTGCATTGAGCAGTGCCACGTAATGAAGTGACACCACTCTCTGCACCATTTTCTTATGAGTTCATGATGAAGAGTAGAGACTCAACCCCCTAGGCTCACTGAAAGTTGATTGAATGAAGCTGGGCATCATTCAACCCAGATGAGGAGCAGTGCTTGGTCAGGGACAGGGTATTTGCAGGAGATAAGGTGAGTTTAGCAGTCAGAGCTGGTGTTTATCTTTTGCATTTGTTGTCTATAAAATAATGTATCATTGCCCAAAGTGAAGTTGGGCTATATTTCCTGCTTATACGGCACAGCACCTATATATATAAATGTGATTTTCAGTGTATAGCCTGAACATCTCCTTCACCCATGTCTCCTCCTGCATAGATAAATAGATCTCAGATGCAGACAAAATCTTGCAGTTATGATGATGAGTCAAACCTCAGAGGTCCCACTGCTTATCATTTACATTTTCCTTTGATGCACAAGGGATGGTGTGAATATATCAATAAATGTCACAGGCAATTACAAAAGCACAGTTTGAAAGAATGTATAATAAGAAATCAACTTTGCTGTATACTGTACTTGTTGTACAGCTGTAGAAAAGACTTTTACCAGTCAGGATATTTCTGTTCACATGGCTGATCCCTTCTTTTACGATGGGCAGATGGTTTGGATGTTTAGGGGCTTGGACAAACCCCCAAACTTTTGCTCGTTTAGCTACCTGTTCAGTAAGCATCATATATAGAATCAGTATTTCTACTGCTTCTATATATGACAGCTATCCACTGTCAGTGGTCCCTAAAGAGGCTAGAACTTGCTCCATCCCTAGCAACCATCGTTGTCACTGGCACACTACTTACCATATTTGGGCAATGGCATTAACCAAATATTTGGCCATATTTGACCGATGTTGTCACTACTGTCTCTGTTCCTTCCCTTATATAGCTGATGAAAGCTTGGTGAGCTGTTATTTGGTGAGTAGTACCATTGGAATTGATAGAATGTACTGGGTCCTTCCGATTTTTTATTTTGGCAAGTTGGTGGTCATTAATATTTGACAATGGATTTACAATGATGAAAATGTTTTTGGGAGTATTTTTTTAAGAAAGGACTTGTCAAATGTTTTGGTGTCTTTATTTCTAGGTTACATTTTTTGTGAATAAGTAGGGGCATTAAGTCTTCCTTACTCATTTGCACAGGAGAGATCAGTAACTGGGGGAACCTTTTTTTTTTAAAGGGAACTTCCAGATTCTGATAAGCCCCAGCCCACATACTCCCGTAACCACTGGCCAGGGTTGTGGAGAAGGGGTCCTTGTCTTTATCAACATGGCAACATTCCACCCCCCCACACACTTGCTCCCTCCAACCAGACTGCATGCTTGGATTAAGAGTCTATTTTTTGTGTGTCTGTGAGGATCTACCTTAAGATCAATACCAGACTGGTATACATTGTTTGAGGGGAGGGGTCCTACACAAATTTGTTTTTCATTCTTGCTGTAGGATGCACCACAGCAAATCTGACATTTAAAAAAAAAAAAAGATACAGTTTACATTGCTGACAAATAATATTTCATTGTCGGGTTGTACAGAACCCTCCAGAGGAGTCTGTGTGCCTTTTATTTAAATATAAACTAAATGTAAAATGTAATTTGTCAGCAATTTAGAACAATTGTTCTTTTGTAAATGCCAGTGCTTTAAAGAATTACTGATTCTGGCCAAATGGAATTTGTATTATTTACCCAGGCAATGCCTGCCCCCATGCTATGTTTTGACCAAGGGCAGACTGACAACTCATGGGGCTCCCTAGCAATAGGAGATCCTGGGGTCCCCTGTCCCCGCCCATGTGTCCCTGCCCACACTCAAGCCACACCCACACAAAGCCCCACCTTCATATTACACTGCCCACACTACATGCATGTGTCACAGAATATTTCTACACTATGTTCAAAATAAATGTTTATTATAGAATATACAAAAAATAAAAATAGAAAGCTCTGTCCAGCATGTTACAAAATTATGGCCCTAGAATTGCTCTTACTGCAATGTTCCCGATGATACCATACATGTCTGGCGTCATTATTGTTTACATACATGTGCTCATCCTACATAAAGCTTTTCATATAGAGCGAGTGTGGGGGTCATGGGTATGCTTTACTTTTTTTTTTAATATTTAAATAAATATTAATATAAAATATATAAATATAATATAAATATTATAAATACATTTTTTATTTACTTTATATAATTTTCACTAACTACCAATGTAAGGGAACATTTTTTCCACTGATCACCAATGTAAGGGACATTCTTCCTACTGATCACCAATGTAAGGGACATTCTTCCCACTGATCACCAATGTAAGGGGTATTTTTCCCACTGATCACCAATGTAAGGAGCATTCTTTCTACAGGTCACCAATGTAAGAAGCATTCTTCCCACTGACCACCAATGTAGGGGACATTCTTCTCACTGACCACAAATGTAAAGAGCATTCTTCCCATTGATCACCAATGTAAGGAACATTCTTCCCACTGATCACCAATGTAAGGGACATTCTTCTCACTGTACACAAATGTAAGGAGCATTCTTCCCATTGATCACCAATGTAAGGAACATTCTTCCCACTGATCACCAATGTAAGGAGCATTCTTCCCACTGATCACCAATGTAAGGGACATTCTTCTGACTGTCCACCAATGTAAGGGACATTCTTCCCACTGATCACCAATGTAAGGAGCATTCTTCCCATTGATCACCAATGTAAGGAACATTCTTCCCACTGATCACCAATGTAAGGAGCATTCTTCCCACTGATCACCAATGTACGGAGCATTCTTCTCACTGATCACCAATGTAAGGGACATTCTTCTGACTGTCCACCAATGTAAGGAGTATTTTTTCCACTGATCACCAATGTAAGGAGCATTCTTCCCACTGATCACCAATGTAAGGGACATTCTTTCCGCTGACCATCAATGTAAGAAACATTATTTTCACTGACCACCGATGTAAAAAACATAATTCTCACTGATCACCTATGAAAAGTACATTATTCTCACTGATTGCCAATGTAAAGTACATTATTCTCACTGATTGCCAATGTAAGGAACATTATTCTCACTTATCACCAATGTAAGGAACATTATTCTCACTGATCACCAATGTAAGGAACATTATTCTCACTGATCACCAATGTAAAGTACATTATTCTCACTGATTGCCAATGTAAGGAACATTATTCTCACTGATCACCAATGTAAGGAACATTATTCTCACTGATCGCCAATGTAAGGAACATTCTTTCCGCTGACTACCAATGTAAGGAACATTCTTTCTGCTGACTACCAATGTAAGGAACATTCTTTCCGCTGACCACCAATGTAAGGAACAATTTTTCGGCTGACCACCAATGTAAGAAACATTATTCTCACTGATCACCATTGTAAGGAACATTCTTTCCACTAACCACCAATGTAAGGAACACTATTCTCTCTGACCAACAGTGTAAGAAACATTATTCTCACTGATCACCAATGTAAAGTCATGTAGCATGACTGCGGATGTACTACAGGAGACAATCAGAGACTGCAAATGTACTACAGGAGACAATCAGAGACTGCGGATGTACTACAGGAAACAATCAGAGATTGCAGATGTACTACAGGAGCTAATCAAACATATATATTATATATGTCATCAATCTGAAGGCACCTTCATCCCTATATATTGAAACTGTCCCTCGTATGTATAACATTTTGACATATGCAACAACTCCCAGGAGCAACAACATTTTTTAAAACTCTACTTTTCAGCAATGCACAGTCCTCCTGCCCATTCTGATCCAGCCTGCTTCTTCTGAGTCATATGTGGCTCGGCTGGTGAAGGGGGTGGATTACAGTATAGTGCTGAATGGCTGAGAGGCGGAAGGGCAGAGTTAGTTACCACCTTAGGGCTTAGTATGTCAGGCAGGAGTAAGACAGAGCAGTGATAACAGATAAATATAGGCTTTCACCATGTCAGATAGTATAGTGAGTTTTCCACATCTCTGTATATATAGAAAGGTAGTTTGAACCCCCCCAAAAAAGTAAAAAGGGACTAATTTAGCAAAGACACTGACAATTGATGAAATGATCTGAATTTATTGTACAAATAACATGTAGATTCTATAAAAAAAAATGATCTAAACATGATGATTGTAAAAACAGACATTGACAAAGACATGATTACCATAAAAATAAAAAATACGAAGATATATTATCTTGCAATACATTGTATGATACATACAGTGCTTTGCAAATGTGTTCACCCCTCTTGGCCTTTTCATCCCTCTTGGCTATTTTGTTACATTACAGCCTTTAGTTCAATGTTTTTTTAATCTGAATTATATGTGATGGATCAGAACACAATAGTCTAGACCCCCGTACACACGGTCGGGTATTCCGACGGAAAATGTCCGATCGGACCGTGTTGTCGGATAATCCGACTGTGTGTGGGCTCCATCGGACTGTTTCCGTCGGAATATCCGACGGACAAAGTTTTAGAACTGGGCTATAAAACTTTCCGACAACATGATCCGATCGGACTTTGTCCGATTGTGTGTAGAGAATTCCGATCGGACAAAGTGCCATGCATGCTCAGATCAAATTCCTAGACGAAAGCTGTTGGCTACTAGCCTGAACATAGTCCCGTCGTAATGAAATAACGTCACCACGTTCTGAACGATTGGATTTTCCGAGAACTTTGTCTGACCGTGTGTATGCAACACAAGTTTCGGACAAAATCCGTCTGACAAAATCCGACGAATTTTGTTGTTGGAATGTCCGACCGTGTGTACAAGGGCTAAGTTGGTGAAGTCAAATTTGAAAAATATATACATAAAACTATTTTTCAGAAATAAAAAACTGATAATTGGCATGTGCGTATGGATTGGCCCCCTTTGTTATGAAATTATGTTCACCTGTGTGCAATCTAATTGTCACATGATCTGTCATTACATATACACACCTTTTTGAGGCTGCAACACCTAAGCAAGTGGCACCACTATCAAAGCACTGCCATGAAGACCAAGGAACTCACCAAACAAGTAAGGGACAATGTTGTCGAAAGTACAAGTCAGGGTTATGTTATAAAAAAATATCAAAATCTTTGATGATCCAAATATATCATAACCAAATGGAAAGAACATGGCACAACAGCAAACCAGCCAAGAGACGGCTGCACACCATACAAGGTACACTATATTGTCAAAAGTATTGGGACACCTGCCTTTACACCGAGGTGCCCAACCTTTTGAAGAGCGAGGGCCACTTAAATGACTTAGTAAGCAGTTGCGGGCCACAGTGAGTGGAGTGGGCAGATGACAGGTCCTTGTCCACTCTGCATATGCAGAATGGACACAGCCCACTCTACTCTATGGGCCCTCTGATCTGTTCAGATGGAAGGGGACGGATCCACTTCTGTTTTTTTTTTTTTTTAAGACAATTTTTATTGAAAAGAAATAATAGGCACAAAAGTACAGATGTACAGAGAGATCTCCAACAACTGGAGGAGTAAGATGCCAACAAAATTTCAAATTAAACATGCAATGAGTTTGGTGAGGCTGTGCATATAAACATTCTTAAACTGACAAGGCCATAAAGGTATGAGATATACAGATACAGTCTGCTAGGTTCAGGTCAACTAGCAAGAGTGGGAGAGAAGGGAAGTAGAGATTAAGAAGGGCTTAAGAAGGGCTTGGTATGGTCCGCAACATGGAGCTATAGAGATATCCGTCTCAGTCAGATAAGGGGTCCATCTGGGGGATAGGGTCGGAGCCAAGAGTACGAGGGGATGAATCCGCTCCAGAGAGGTCTAGGGGTAAATGGTAGGACAAATTAGGTAACAGATTTTCCAGGTCGCGTCATGTAGTTACCTGAAAGAGTGCTTCGGATAATGGTGGTAGAGATGGGTTGTTGGGAATCTGTGTTGTTGGGATGTAATGGTATGTGTGTGTGCCTAGGCTGGGATGTCAGGGGTGAGGAATCGGCCAAAGGGAAGGGGCAGAAGGGGGTGGATGGAGAAGAGAAGGGAAAAGGAGGAAGAAAGAAGGGAGGGGGGAGGGGGGGCAGTATGGAAGGAAGGCAGATGGGGGAAGCAAAGG
Organism: Lithobates pipiens; assembly: GCF_037356315.1. NCBI lineage: Eukaryota > Metazoa > Chordata > Amphibia > Anura > Ranidae > Lithobates > Lithobates pipiens. The sequence goes on along the minus strand of NW_027507718.1, from coordinate 399,243,421 downwards.
TACAGGAGAGATTGAAGCTGTCTGGGGTCCCCTTCCCCAGGACCCCCCCCCCGGAGCATGCAAACTGATATATAGCTAATCTTCTCGTTCGCCTTTCGAGTCTGGTGATCTCCAATACCAATGAGTACCAGGGTATGTAGATCATAGCAGCAAATCTTCAATTCAAAATGTCCCTATCTATATGCGTCCAAGTAATCGGCAGTGGTCTGGAAGTGTTTCCAACAGGCCCATTTTGTGCTGAATTTAGAGGGGGGTATCCCTGGATATATGAATCAGCTCCTCCATTTCAGCTGTTTTGTTGATTCTGGTGAACCACTCTTTAATGGAGGGAGCTCTGGGTGAGCCCCAGTGAACAGGGATGCACTGTTTAGCCGCATTGAGCATGTGCATAGCTAGAGAGCCATGATAAGTTTGTCTCGGTAAGGGCGAGAGGTGGAGGAGGCATTGGGATGGGGTCGGATCAATGTTGTATGTGGTAATTTGGGTGGTGAGTCTGCATACTTCTCTCCAGTAATTCTGTAGTGAGGGGCACGACCACCAGATGTGAAGTGGCGTTCCCCTGTCTTGGTTGCACCTCCAGCAAATGTCGGTGGTGCTGGGGACAAATTTGTGTAAAAGAGAGGGTGTACGGTACCATCTCGATTGAATTTTATAGCCGTTCTCTTGAGTGCTAACATTCATTGAACCCCTGTGAATGGTATGAAAGATGGCTTCCCATTGCTCGTCACTGATTGACAGGGCTAGATCTTCCTCCCACCGTTTGCACGCAGTGGTGGAACCGGGACGCTCTTCATCAAAGAGTAAGTTGTGGGTGAACGCTATCAGATGCCTTTGGGGGGTGGATTGGGTGCACAGTTTTTTCGAACGGAGTTAGTGGCCTAGAGCATTGCGAGTTCGTGTTTAGGGATCGCAGGTAATGAGCGATCAATAGGTAGGTCCAGGGAGGGATGGGTGGTCTATGCAAGTTACTGGCGATTACCGGAGCGGGGATGAGTGTCCCTCTCTCGTAAAAGTGGTAAGCGTTCAGTCTGTCTTTTGGCCAGTTATCTAACAAAAAGTTCGGGGACAAGCCAGGCGGGAAGTCTGGGTTGCATTTAATCGGGGTTAAGGGTCCTGGGGTTGATGAGATTTTCGTATGGGAACAGATCTGCTGGAAGCATTTTAGTGTAGGGCGTATGAGGGGGTGGAGGATGGCGGGGATGGCAACATGAGATGGTTTCATCCAAGGTAAGGAGGCGAGTGGAAGGGAAGAGAAAGAGGCTTCCAGAGAGACCCATTCTTTGTAGGGATCGCGAACATTCCAGTCAACAATTCTAGTTAAATGGACTGCTCTATAGTAGTTGAGTATGTCTGGAAAGCCCAGGCCCCCTAGGTGTTTAGGGCGTGATAGAGTCTTAAGGGAGATTCTAGGTTTTCGGTTTCCCCATAAAAATTTGGAGCAAATGGCATTATACGTTTTAAAGAATGTTTGAGGGACCTGTATAGGGACTGTTTGGAGAATATACAGCAAGCGAGGCAGGACATTCATCTTGAGGACCGCAATTCTGCCGAACCAAGAGAGAGTTTGTTTGTTCCATCGTTCAAGGTCGGCCGTAAGGTTGTGTAGGATGGGGAGATGGTTTTTAGTATATAGGTCGGCTAACTTTCTTGGAATTTGCGTACCCAAGTAGGTGATGGAGTCGTTCTTCCAGCAGATAGGGAAGTTTGTTTCACATTGTGCTTTGATCGTCTCTGGGAGGGAGATGTTCAGGGCGTAAGACTTGGAAAAATTGATTTTAAGGTTGGAAATGGCCTGAAATTTTTTGAACTCTGATAGAATGATTGGGATTGTAGTAATAGGTTCTGTGAGGAACATCAATATGTCGTCGGCAAATGCCGCATATTTACACACTTTAAGTGGGGTGAGGATGCCCTTAATATCATTATTTAGGGTAAGGGTCTGGAGGAGTTGTTCTAGAGTTAGGATAAACAGAATCGGGGAGAGGGGGCAGCCTTGCCTTGTTCCGTTTCCGATGGGGAAGGCGTCTGACAGAGTACCATTAACTCGCACCCGCGCAGAGGGGGTAGAGTATAAGGACATGATCATGGTCATCATGTGAGGGCCAAGACCCAGATTAAGGAGCACCGCTTCCATGTAGTCCCATGCCACTCTGTCAAACGCCTTCTCCGCATCCAGAGACAAGAAGAAGGCTTTCTGTTCAGTTTGTGTTATCAGGTGGTGAATATTAATATATTTTAGGGTGTTGTCCCTGGCTTCACGCCCGGGAACGAAACCTACCTGATCAGGGGAGATGAGGGCCGGAACAAATGGTAGAAGTCTGTTGGCTAGTATTTTGGCAAATATTTTGATGTCCACATTGAGTAGGGAAATTGGTCTATAGCTGCTTGTGATTGTTGGGTCCTTGTCGGGTTTGGGTATAACGGTGATATAGGCCTCTAAGATACCGCGGGGGAGGGACTTGGATGTAGGGATAGAGTTAAAGGCCTTAAGAAAAGGAGATTGAAGTGTCTCTGCGAATAATTTATAATAAGCTGAGGTCAGTCCGTCGGGTCCAGGGCTCTTGCCTGGTTTTAATTGCTTAACGGCTTGGAGCCATTCTATCGCCGAGATTGGTGTTTCCAATGATTGAAGGGCGTTAGAGGAAATTTTTTTAAGGGGAAGCTTAGAAAGGTATGCATGAAAGTCATGCAGACGCTTTTGGGGATCTGGAGGGTGTGAGCAATCGGAGTTGAGGTTGTAAAGGGAGGTGTAATAACGTTCAAATTCCTGAGCTATATCTGCGTTCGTTTCAAGGGTGGAGCCAGCTGGGGAGTGGATATGGTGTATCGTTTGTTTGGCTTTCTTGGATCTCAGTGCGCGTGCTAGTAAGTGACCTGATTTGTTCCCATGTTCGTAGAAGAATTTCTGTGAGAGGGCAAAGGATCTTCTCGTCTGGTAGCCTAGTATTTCTTGGATCTGGGTGCGAGTATCCATTAACTCAGTATGGGTGTCTACCGCTAGGGTTTTCTTGTGCTTTGTTTCAAGGGATCTGAGTTTCGTAAATAGGGCTGTCAGTGCGGCAGCTTTTTCTTTCTTGCGTGCAGAGGCAAGGGAGATAAATTTGCCCCTATCACACACTTATGCGCTTCCCATTGTGTAAGAGGGGAGATGTCAGGTGTGTCATTGTCTAAGAAGTAGTGGGATAGACAGTCCCTGACTTCCTTCACTCTAATTTCGTCTGTTAGGATATTCGCATCTAGTCTCCAGATACTGGTTCGGTCAAGCCGTTCAGGGAAGGTAAAAAGGGCTGTGATAGGGTGATGATCAGAGATCGTCATAGGTTCAACAGAGGCCTTGGTTAAATGATGTAAATCCTGCTGGGAGACCATGAGGTAGTCGATCCGTGAGTACCTATTGTGGGGGGGCAGAGAAAAAGGTGAAATCTTTGTCTCTGGGGTGAAGCGTTCGCCACGTGTCATGTAGTAGTAATTCATGGAGGCTTTTTCTGATCTGCTTAAGTGCACGAAACGTTAAGCTGGAAGTCCCGGAGGAAGTATCTAGTAGAGGATCCAAGGGGGCGTTAAAATCACCGCCAAGGATCAGCATCCCTGCCGCAAAAGAGCTCAGTTGGTGCATTATCCTTCGGAAAAAGGATACTTGGGAGGTATTGGGGCTGTATATGTTCGCTAGCGTAATCTTTCTATTTTTAAACGTTCCCTTGATAAGTAAGAATCTTCCGTTCACATCTGCTAAGGTGTCCAGAGTTTGGAAGTCAAAGTGTTTGGAGAGAAGTATGGAGACTCCTTTACTTTTAGAATTGGGGCATGTTGCGTGAAATTCCACTGGGAAGGCGTGATTGGATAATTTAGGGGTGGATTTAGAGCAAAAATGGGTTTCCTGAAGGAAGACAACATCTGCCTTCAGTTTCTGCATCGTTAACCGTGTTTGATGACGTTTCTCCGGGGTGTTTAATCCCTTAGCATTTAGGGAAACAAGCTTCAGGGACAAGTTCGCGGATCGTTGCATTGAAGGGGACATTTTGTTGGAGATCAGAAGCGAGGGTCGCGGACAATGCTTTCGGGAGGGGGGCCCTGGGGCAGGGGAGGGACAGAGAGAGAAGGCGAAGAGAAAAAAAGAAGAGGAGGGGAGGAGGGGGAGGGGAGGGGGCTAGAAGGTGGTATATGTAGGGGGGAAGTGGGCGCCTGGGGAAGTAAGAGGGGGGAGTGGGGGGTGAGACCAGTGGTTGGGTTGAACCTGCCAACCCTCGGAGTACCGAGAAGGGCACTGGTCGGATCAACACTGACTACCAGCGTCTGTTGTGTGGGGGTGGTGGATGGGGTTACACGAGACGTGAAGAGGCTCCGTCACTGCGAGACCTAAAGGTGTAAATGGAGGCAATTGGAAGTGTTAAATGGTATGGGATCGGGAGAGATTAACAAAGAGTAATAGTTTAAGGACACCTTGTCCTGAGTCAGAGGGAGGAAGTGTATCGGGCCAGCGGTCAGTGGTTCAGCCCCAGAGTCTGGGGGTTAAGAGATAAAATTCAAGCTCAAGGTCAGGGGGGAACAGGGCGTGTTCCAGTCGAATGACGGCGACCTAAGGGGGGCATGGTTGGGCACTTTTGTAGGCCTAAAGAGGATTACAAAAAGGGTAGCAGACATGACCTGTAGGTGAAAGACCAAAAGTAGTCCGGGTTAATTATCACGGGGGTTTCTGGGCCCCAGGGTCCGACTGGGTAGTGGGGAGAAAGGACTAAGTCAGGGGGGTAACCATGTGGATAGTGAATGTAAAGATAGGCGTAGGCCTCGTGCACGTCAAAGGGGTCAAAAACATCTAAACAGGTTGAGCTATGTGGAGGAAGAAGCTCCAGATTTAAGTATAGAGGTCAGGAGCAGTCCTATTCATAAACAATCAAACAAATATAACCAGAAACATAAGTTCGGAGTGGCACAACAAAATGCTTTAACATGTGAAACAGAGATGCAAATATGCACAAGAAGTAACAGTAAATGCTATACCTGGGAAACACTTTACAGTTATGCAAATATAAATTGCAGATACCTGCGATAATCGGAGCCGGGAGTGAGGAGACAACTAACTGAGCGGCATAGAGTGCATTTCCGATGTAGGGTTCTGTGCAGGTAAGCTGTCCCCACCCCAGTTGTTAGGAGTGCTGGATCACCTATTCAATGCTTCAGCAATGCCGCTCTTAGGGAACCTCTCCCATATGACAGGTTGCGTTCTGTCCCTACTCTCTCTCTTTCCGCCAGAGCCCCCCTCCGTGAGTAATTCTAGTATGTGGATATGTATGTGTGTCCCTCCCCCTCTTCCTTCGCAATACTATTCAGATCGTCTAGCCCCGTTTAAGACATGTGGGAGTGTCGCTAGTGCTTTCCGATAACTTCGTGGAATGGAGAGTACAAGCCTCATGTAATAATACGTAAAACGGGGTGTCAAGTGTTGAGCAAGTAGTAATGAAAAAATTGCAATTGCCCCGAAGGGCTAAAGGCCATTCTTACCAGATACCTCACTCCCGACTCCTTCGTAGACAATAATGTAGCAAGAATCAGACCATGGGTGAGCTGCCGAGTCTATATAAAAAAAAAGAAAAAAAGGGGGAGAGAGGTGGGAGAGAGAGGGGGAGGGGAGGGTGAGGGACGGGGGGAAGCTTGACGAGAAGATTACAGCCTGAGTTAAACAGGTAGCGTCTATGGCAGACCAAGGTGGATCATGAGAGGCACACCAGGGGGGCAAAGGGTGGGTAGGGGAGGGAGCCGACATCAAAGGCACCATAGAGTACACATCTGTTTCTTTGAGCATCGCTGGAGATTCCAGTTAAAGGTATGTGGGGGGGGGCCTCGAGAGGTAGAGCGGTAAGTCAGTAGTACAAAGTACGCAAGGTAAGTAGAAGTGGGCTTTTCTGGTCTGGGGCAAGAAGGACCCTCGCAAAGAGAGAGAGAGCACGGTGATACGCTTAGTGTGTGGAAGAGGGCAGCAATGGAAGGTACCAAGGGGTCGCACGGTAGATAAGCGTCTCTAGCAGGTTTTCGCATCAGGTGGGTAGGTTCAGCAGACATTGGTGTCCCCAGGTAAGGTTAGTTTCCGTTTCAGCAGAGTGGCTGCAGAATGACATTTGGAACAACAGGTGCCGTGCAGTGGTCAGAACTAAAGAATTGTACCTTAGTTATGGCGGGGCCTGCGGTGGGCAGGTGATGCAGTGGGGCTACCATTTCTCGGCGGGGTGGCGTTCCTCTGAGGAGAGCGATGGAGAGGAGGTTGATGCACGTGTCTGCGGCGTCTTCCAATGGCGTAGTTGCCTGCTTCATCCACTCCTTCCATTGATGTTGCTCTGTGGAGCGTAGGAAATCTGAAGTCACCATACCAATCAGGCAGGTCCACGTTGGGCAGGTCCAACGCAATACAGAAGTGGTCGAGGTCCCCTGGGACTCTCAAGTTTTCCGTGCGGCCCTGGTGGGAGACAGATAGGCAGAAAGGATACTTCCAACGATAAGGGATGGCTCTGTTCCTCAGTATTTCCAGTAGCGGTCGGAGTTCCCTTCTACGTTGGAGAGTGATGTTAGACAAGTCTTGGAATATTTTAATGTTCACCCCTCTGTATATGATTTGGTTCCTATCCCTGGCCTTGCGAAGAATTTCCTCCTTCAGAGGGAAGTCTATCAGGCAACAGACAACATCTCTCGGGGGGTCAGTGTCGCGGCCTCTGGGGCGTAGAGCTCTATGGATACGTTCAAACACAATCGGGGTGTCCGGGGGTCTTTCGAGGAGGTCATTAAAGATATTGATTACCCTCTGGGTTAGGAGACCAGGATCCAAGGTTTCTGGAATACCTCTCACTCGTAGATTTCGACGTCTCCCCCGGTTGTCAAGGTCCTCCATGTGCCTGTTGATGTCGCTTAGGTGAATGGCATGAGACTAAGTGAGCTGTTGCAGCTGGCAGAGGGAGGAATCATGGCGGGCCTGTGCAGCTTCAATATCCTCCACTCGCAGTGTCATAGATTGAATGTCTGTCCGGAGATCTGAGATAGCTGCAGAGAGGGTGTGCTTAATGTCAGCCGCGACATTGCGCAAGTCCTCTAGGCTGATTGCAGGTTGATCTCTGCCGTCCGCGTCGGGCCTGGCGCGGAGCGGGCTTCTGCTGTGGGACCGTGGCTTACTCGAGGCCGCGGCTCGGGTGCTGCCAGTAGGCCGGGACCTAAATATTTCAGGAATTTGTCTGGCTGGGGGAGCGTCAGGCTCCGGCGGCGACCGGGATCTCGCCGCTGACATGTTGAGGTAGTGTGGGGCTCAAATTCAGGGAGAAGGACCGACGATCACTTGCCTGAGCATATGTAGCAGGGTCTCTTGGACGGGAGCTCCGGGTTCAGGCGGCCATCTCGGAACAGCGTAAAGCCACGCCCCCCCACTTCTGTTTTTTTAGTAGATCGGATCTGAGGCAGGCAGGTATAAATGGACACAAGTCTGTTTTCATCTGACGGTCTATAGAGGTGAATAGAAGGTCCGATTGAGTTGGATCGATCATGTAAAAGGGGCCTAAGGCTGCTTTTACACTGATGGTTTGTGGTCTACCCATGCCACAAGTGCAGCACAGTTCACCTGTGGTTTTCCTGTGAGTTAGCTGCACTTTGCCATACAATTCTATTATATCATGCATGTTTGGTGCACTTTCTGAAAGCCCCCAACCCACAGGTAAAACCAGAAGTCTATGGCTCAGTGCAGGTTACCCGCAGGTGCACCTGCGGATCAGTTTAAAAGCAGCCCAGTAACCACTGCAGAACAGATATGCCCTTACATAGACTGTGATTTTAATAAATTCCATTCAGTTATCGCCAGCTCCTGCTGTCCCAGGCAGAGTGCATTTGGTATCACTCCACCTATGACAGGTGCCAGCGCTATACAGAAAGCATTCGCTTATGCGGCTCTGCTCTGCAGGTGCTTGCTTACTCTACTGTCGGCATCATTCACAACACTGATGCTCTGGGATGGTGGGTCAGTAATCTGCAATCTGGGCTTGCCAACCTGCCTTCCTAGGGCAAGAAGTTGCCGGCCACACCAGAGGGCTCCGTGGGCCACATGTGGCCCCCGGGCCACTGGCTGGGCACCCCTGCTTTACACTCACGTGAACTTTAATGGCACTCCAGTCTTAGTTCGTAGGGTTCAATATTGAGTTGGCCCACATTTTGCAACTATAACATCTTCAACTCTTCTGGGAAGGCTGTCCACAGTTAGGAGTGTGTCCGTGGGAATGTTTGACCATTCTTCCAGAAGCGCATTTGTGAGGTCAGGCACTGAAGGCCTGGCTCACAGTCTCTATTTTAATTCATCCCAAAAGTGTTCTATAGGGTTGAGGTCAGGACTTGTGCAGGCCAGTCGAGTTCCTCCACCCCAAACTCACTCATCCATGTCTTTATGGACCTTGCTTTGTGAACTGGTGTGCAGTCTTCTTGCAACAGGAAAGGGCCATCCCCAAACTTTTCCCACAAAGTTGGGAGCATGAAATTGCCCAAAATGTCTTGGTATTCTGACACCTTTAGGGTTACCTTCTCTGGAACTAAGTGGCCAAGTCCAACCTCTGCAAAAACATCATAATCCCCCCTCCACCAAATGATTTGGACCAGTGCAAATCCTAAAAAAATAAAAGATAAAAAAAGCATAGCTTGCTGCATTTCACATTTTTATTAATTCTCCATCGAATACTGTACAATGTATATTCTATGATTCTAATATTCTATTAATTCTATGGCGTATTCATGGTTCAACTGTGGAATCCAGATTTTATTGGTTATAATAATTTAGACTTTGTAGGTTTGTTTTGTTTTTTAATTTTCTTGTAATATTTTCCAAAATCCTGACATCCTGTGCCTAAGCATAAATTGCAAAATCCAAATTTTTACCTACCTAATTCAACTGTGCCCCTTTTAAAAGCTACATGCCTGTCAGTGGTCCAGGAGGAGTCATGCCATCTGATCCCTACATCCACACTAAAGTTTTCTGCCGATCATCGGCCTTTTGTCGGGTATGGCAAGCAGCAAGCCCTTGGCTTTTCATGCAGAACTTTCAAACTGGCAAGTAGTGCAAATCATGCTTTCAACCTTATGCATTATTATACTAAACAAACTTTTCCATTTCATCATGTGATTTTTTTTTTTATTAATAACATTGTAATGGTACAGCCATACTACTGTAAGTAAGGTCAGCAAACCAGAACACTTTAGATATTAAAAATGTATTAAACAAATTCCCCAGTTTTTCCAGCTACCAAAAGGGACCTAATTAAAACCTGCTCTTAAATTATTAATGGAAGGAGAGGTCTCAGCTGCATACACACTGCAGTCAATGATCCTCTGCACCCATGATAAAATGGTAGTAAGAAGAGCCGGCAACACTGTAATCCTTGAAGTGTCGTTTATTGGTACATCAGAGTGACAATAAAACAATAAAATTGATGAGTTTCGGCAATAGCCTTATTTGTAGCTAGTTTGAAACAGATATGGAAATATATATATATATATATATATATATATATATATATATATATATATATATATATATATATATTCACACACACATATGCAAACTCCATTGGCCCATCAGGTTAGTGTCACAGAAAATTAGCATATTTAATTGATACCACCAATTATTCAAGTGGTTAGTGACTACACCTGTTTCTAGCCAACATGAGAAGGGGGAGAGAAAGCAAAAAAAGGCAAAATAAAAAGTTATTTTGTTGAGCCAAGAAGTGTGTGGAAAAAAATGGTATATCAAATATTAAGACCTTATTGCTTCAAGGGAACAATGTATTCCTTGGAAGAAGATGAAAATGCAGATTTATGTTCAAGTAAAATTCCTTTTTTTCAATTTTTTTCTTCCCTTTCTTTCCCTTCCTTAGTGATAAGGAATGGAACACAAAGTAAAGTCAAGATAGAAAAAATAAAAAATAAAAAAAATAAAAATAAAAAATTGAGTTTATGGCAGGATCAAAAAGAGAGGATTTTAATTTATGGCAGGATCAAAAAAGAAAAATTTAATTGATGGCAGGATCAGAGAAAGGAGATGCAATTTATGGCAGGATCAAAAAGAGAGATATTCAATTTATGACAGGATCAAAAAGAGGGGGATTAAATCCATGGCAGGATCAAAACGAGGAACCAAGTTTTACGACAGGATCAAAAAGAGAGGGATTCAATTTATGAGAAAATCAAAAAGATACCCATGATAAAACGCTATAGGAGAACAGGTATTGGAATTTTTTTTACCTCTGCTAAATAGAAAGCAAGAATGCTAAGAAATCCCTTTTTTCAAAAATTTGTAATGGCATTTTTACATTTATAGGGTAAAGTAGTTGTAAACATTACTATGCAGACATCAGAACTGCTTTTGCTTAGTTTCAGATATGATCTTTCTTAACTTCTTACAGGATTAAAAAGTTTTATTACGTGACCATGAATTTCTTCTTGATAGTGGGGGCGGAGTTACAGGACACTGTGTAGACACACATATGTGTCTATTCCATAGTCTGTTCATCCTAAAACAAGATGCAGGCTATGTTGGTGCAGGAGGTGTTTTCAAGAGGTAGGCAGTGATTAGGTGGAGGTGTGTACCAGATGCAGGTTGGGATTGATTGGGGGACATGGTGGCTGACCAAACTACCAAATACAGGCATGCTATGTGTCTGTACAGTGTCCTGTACCTCCAAATGGCTAGCCAAAAGATGAAAACTGACCACGCAAGCACAGGCAAGCACAAGGTGACTGGCAGAATCAACCAGGTACTTCAGATGGAATAAGTACATGAAAATGATATTTACTATGATTTATAAGATACACATATGCAAACACACACATGTAAAAAAAATATTCAGGGTAACATACACATTAACAAGCTGCTTGTCTTTTTATTATGGATTCCAACAACAATAATAATAATAATATGCAGAAATGCAAACAAGCATATTTATAATTTGTTAGTTTTTTTTTATATTGTTTCTTTTTAATGCAAATATTGGTTTTCATTAGCAGTCCCCCTTATGCTGGCAAATAAATATATCAACATAAAATGTTGTGCTATGATTTTGATCTTTCTATTATATTCTGGATGAAAGAAAATGAGTAACTAGTGGGTATGAACTCGATAGTTTATATTTAATTATTCCGGGTTACAAAATTATACAAAAATATTTATATGATGTACTTTATTTAATGCATTCCACTCCAGCATCTTCAGCATGTGTGCAATCTGCGATTCCCCAGCCTCTGAAGTTACATTTTGTAATGGAACTTTCATATCCAGTGCATTTAACATCATCCATCCATATTTTAAACTTTCCTACAAATAAAACCATTGTTACCAAAGAAAATATTGTAGAGAAGCCTAAACTTTAGCAGCCAATATCTTTTGTTTTCAATTAAAGTAGATCTTCACTTAAAATTGAATTCCAGCCTAAATTATTTATTTATTTATTTTTCATTTTGGATACCGTGGTATAAATTATAACCCCTTGCCAAATCTTCTCAAAAGATCACAGACAGCAGTAAAATTGCAACAACCGTTCTGGACTATATCCAAAGTAAAAGAAAGTTAACTTGGGATTCCACTTTGTAATTGAAATTCAGGCAAACAAGACAATTTGAAAATGTTATTTTAAATACAACTAGTATGAGTACCAGAATCTGTCTGAACATTAGCATTCTCTAAATCCCAGCAAGACAAGGACTAGAAGTGGTAGGGCCAGTGTTGGATAGTAAGATTGCTTTGCATTGCCCAGTATTAGCTATCTAATGCTGAGAGAGAGAATAAAGTTCTGAAGGCATCTATTGCTTTTCACTGTGTTTTCACAGTATTTCAGCCTAACACTGGCAGCTTGATGACAAGACGTGAAAATGATACTGTGACTATACAGTACATCAACCTCATTTATAATCAGCAGGCTGAAAGCAAATTGGTGACTAAATGGTGTTGGCTAAAGTGTATGTTTAGCAGCTAACTATACAAAAAGTGAAGGGAAATCCTCTTCTTACAAAAAGGTGTTACCAAACAGTTGTCCCTATAAGGAAAATCTATGCATATTTATTGTTCTGGTGGCAACTGTAAAGTTTTGAATTTTCCATCACTTACTGTTCATCAATCTGCTTTTATCCAATCCAGTTAGGACTACGCAGGAATTTTAGAGTAATAAATTAAGCAGATGAATTTGTGAGATATTAAAATGTAAGCCTTACTTTATCCAGCTTTACAGAAGCTGGTGGATTGGAGACAGATGTGTAATAGAGGCTGGGTTTACACTGGTGCAACAAACGCTCCGACATCGGGAGCTCATGTCGCATGACGTGTGAAAATCAATGTTTCCCTATGGGATCCATCTTAACTGGTCCAACACAAGTCGGTCTGACTTTGAAAAGGCTCCCTGTACTATTTTGGTCTGACTTTCATCCTACTTCAGCCTATTGAATATTATTGAAGTCGGATCAAAGTTGGATTGCTGTCTTGCCTGATCCGACTCTGGCATGTGACCTGTACTCTGATGATCTTGAGGGGGAAATCCATGCCAAAATGTAAATAAAAAAACGGTGTGAGGTCCCCCAAAATCCATATCAGAACCTTATCTGAGCACGCAGCCCAGCCAGTCAGGAAAGGTGGTGGGGACGAGCGCGCACCCCCTCTCCCTGAACCGTACCAGGCCACATACCCTCAACATGGGAGGGTGGGTGCTTTAGGGCAGGGGGCACCCTGCGCCCCCCCCACCATAAAGCACCTTGTCCTCATGTTGATGAGGACAAGGGCCTCTTCCTGACAACCCTGGCTGTTGGTTGTCGGGGTCTGCGGGCGGGGGGCTTATCAGAATCTGGGAGCCCCCTTTAATAAGGGGGCCCCAAGATCCCGGCCCCCCACCCTATTTGAATGAGTATGGAGTTTATCTTACCCCTACCCATTCACCTGGGGGAAAAAAAGTGTCAATAAAAAAAAACACACTAGAGCGGTTTTTAAAGTAATTTATTAAGCAGCTCCGGGGGGTCTCTTCTGACACTCTCCGGCCTCTCCTCCTGCTCTCTGGTCTCTTCTCTGGCTCTCAGATGTCTTCTGCCTGGCTCCTCCACTATCTTCTGCTCTTTTTCCGCTCTTTTGCTAGCATTAGCCCGGTCTTCTCCATCTTTTTATGATGTTGACACAAAGCTCTCTCTTGATGTAATGCCGTGTGCGTGGTGAGCAATGACTTATATAGGCATGGGGCATGATCACCGGGTGATGTCATCCAGTGACCCGCCCCTTATGACATTACCGCCCCATCATGCCTCGGGTGCTGACGTTGCATGCCAAAGTCAGATCAGGCAAGACGGCGATCCGACTTTGATCCGACTTCAATGATATTCAATGGGCTGAAGTAGGATCAAAGTCAGACCAAAGTAGTGCAGGGAACATTTTCAAAGTCGGGCCGACTTGTGTCAGACCAGTTAAGACAGCTCCAATAGGGAAACATTAATTTTCACACATCATGCGACCTGAGCTCCCAATGTCGGAGCGTTAGTAGCACCATTGTAAACCCAGCCTAATACACATGCATGCATATGTTTGTTATGAGCTGATTAAGTGGTTCAAATGCTCAAAACACAATGGTTTAAAACTGAACTTCAAGCAGATATAAAAGACATAAATTAATGCAGCTTTGTATTCATTAACCACTTCAGTACAGTGCACTTTCACCTCCTTCCTGTCCAGGCCAATTTTCAGTTTTTACTGCTGTCACACAATTACAATTGCCCGGTCATGCAACACTCTACCCATATGATTTTTTTTTTTTTTTACATTTCATACAAAAAGGATTTCTTTAGTGGCAATTTATCACTGACTTGGTTTATTTCTTTTTTGCTAAATAAGCAAAAAATATATATATTTTTTTTTAAAATAAGTGTTTTTTTAGATTCTATTATCAAAATTTGCAAATAAATAATCTTTCTTCATAGATTTAGGCCAAACTGTATTCTACTACATTTCTTTGGTGAAAATAGCCAAAATAAGTGTTTATTATTTAGTATTTAGTTTTTTTTTTTAGAGTCCAAAATCTATGGTTTATATGTCTGAAAATTGATCAATCCTGATGTACTGATGGCCTATCTCATTTCTTAAAGCCCAAAAACAACAGGACAGTGCAAATATACCGCAAATGACCCCTTTTTAGAAAGTAAACAGTCTAAGTTAATTAGTAAGTGGCATGGCAATTTTTTTGAAGTTGTCATTTTTTGTCACAATTTTTAGGAAAATTAAGAAATGTTTTTTTTAATTGTTCTTCTCACAATTGTTTTTATTTTTTACATACTGTCACCAGTGCAGTACAGTGTCATCATATAACTGGCGTGGTGGTGATCAGGGACACTGACTGAAGACAGTACGTAAAAAAAAAAAAAAAAAAAAATTATATTTTTATTTTTTATTACATTGTTTCTTCTTTTTATGATTTTTTTTTACACACCATACAGTCATACATAGTAACTTTGTACTATTCTGGGGCAGTGATCAGGATTTTTTTTTTCTTACACCATATGATTGCTTATACCAGTGAATTCCACTGGTATAAGCAATCATTTTTACTGAATGAAATTGATTAATTCAGGGTTTATTGCTGTGATTAGCTGTGATTGGCCACAGCTAATTGCATGGTACAGATTAGCTGTGATTGGCGCTGTCTGTACCATGTGATCACTGTGACCAATCACAGATAGCAACACAATTGTACACAATGAATGGCATGAAACAAAGCCATCCACTGTGTATAATTGTAATGTGATCTGCTTTGATTGGTCACTGTGATAAATTGGTATCTACATCAGGCCGGTACACTGATCAGTCATTGGCTGTCACAGATCAGTCATCGGCTAGGACACAGCGGATTGGTAGATTGTGCTGCAGCACAGCCTGTGGGGAGCATGGGATGCGTGTTCTGGGAGGACGTCATATGACATCCACTCAGAACGACGAATGTCCCGCCCAGCTGTCATTTGACAATAGGCTGTGTGGGAAGTGGCTAAACCATCATGATCATTTTACATGCAAGCAGTGTACTTAACTAAATTATACTTGATATTAGTCTTTTGCAGTCATCATTATTAAAGGACTACCACAAAAAATAGAAATATCAAAGTATGTCCCCACCACTGTCATTGTCACTTTTGCTGGACAACTAGGTCAGAAAGTAAATGTAAAGAAAAATATAAAAACACTTACGTAAAATGAATATACTGGATACTACCTTACATGAGTGAAGTATAGACACTGGTCCCTGAAAGTAAATCTTACCAATTCATAAATGTGGTAGCTGCACTAGATTTTTTTAGGCTTATTTCTATTTATTTTCACCTAGTGATCAGACCAAGAACATAATTACTGTCTTAGGGTAACTGTACTCTATGGAGAGGCAATGAAACCACCCTTGGATAAAAGAATTGGAGAGGGTAATGTTAGATTCACTAGCAAATTTTGATGGACTTGACTAACAAATTAAAGATGAATTCCAACTAAAGCTGGGTAGGCATGGATCAAAACGTGGCCGATTCAGCAAGGAGCAGCTGAAATTCGATCTGTGTGTAGCCCACCCTGTTAAACAGACCTGTTAACCTTGCATTTAATCAGTGGCTGAAGCCAATTGTTGACAGTGGAGTCCCTGCTGTCAGATTACAATGTCCCAGCTGGGAAGGAGGGAGGGATTCCTGCATTCAGGTCTTTTTTATTCCAGTTCACTAGTTGAACAAAAAAAAAAGATCTGTGTGTACCCAACTTATCACTTTTATGCAGTCACTGAAACTATTTTATTTCCTTTTTTGATAATGGTTTTATATAAAAAAATAAGTAAAAGATGGTCCTTGTAAGCACCTTGTTAAAAGTAGAATTACAGCTTTCCTATTATTCAAATAGCTTGTTTGAGCAAAGCTGGCCTAAAAGGACTATTCTATTACATAATAATGCAACCACTGTGCACACTATAACATAGTGTAGTAGCATCAACTACATACAGTAAGTGGATTAACAAAAAATTATTTTTTTATGGGGATTTTTATTTTTTAATAACGGATTTGCAGAACAGTTTGATGCTTTTATTACTAGGTTACACCAGTTAATATGGGGTACTATGTACCCATGCTAATTCACTTGTGCGATTATTATTAAGGTGGGCTTTCAGATTCCAATAAGCCCCCATCTGCAGACCCCCACAACTACAAGCCAGGGCTGTGGGATTAGGCCCTTGTCCTTGTCAACATGGGGAGAAGGAGCTTTTCCAGGAAAATACCCTTTGACAAGGCACCCCCCATATTGAGGGCCTGTGGCCTACTATGGTTCCGAAGGGGTGTGCACACTTATCCCCCCTTTCTTGGCCATCGTGGCTGTATGGTTATTCTAGGGTCTGATATTGATTTTTTGGGGGGCATCATGCATTTTTTTGCATGGAGACAAGCCTTCAAATCTATACTTGACCCTACGAATTGGGTTTAGATTTCTTGGGAGACCTCTGTAATTTTGTTTATGCATGAGGTAACCTCCTAAAATCCAGACCACACTCAAATGGTCTAATATGTATTTTGTGGGGGGAACTTGCAATTTTGTTTTTACTTGTTTTGCTTCTTGCTGTAGGATGTGCTATATAAAAAAAAATTACAAAAAAAAAAATGATACAATTTAAATATGCATGAGGTACCCTCCTAAAATCCAGACCACACTCAAATGGTCTAATATGTATTTTGTGGGGGGAACTTGCAATTTTGTTTTTACTTGTTTTGCTTCTTGCTGTAGGATGTGCTATATAAAAAAATTTACAAAAGAAAAAAGATACAATTTAAATTGTCGGCATTTACATTCATTGGCAGCTTGTTTAAAAAAAAAAAAAAAAACACAGCACACAACACCCATTCAAAGGTCCCCCAGAATACATAGCAGACCCATAGAGAGGTCTGTGGATCTGTGTGCTTTTTTTTTTCTTTTTAACCACTTTCAGACCGGACCATTTTGCTGGTAAATGACCAGAGGTCTTTTTACACTTTGGCACTGCGCTGCTTTAACTGGTAATTGCGCGGTCATGCAATGTTGTACCCAAACGAAATTTGCGTCCTTTTCTTCCCACAAATAGAGCTTTCTTTTAAAGGTATTTGACTGACTCTGCGATTTTTATTTTTTGCGATATAAACGTAAAAAGACCGCAAATTTTGAATAAAAATGATATTTTCTACTTTTTGTTATTAGAAAAATCCAATAAACTCAATTTTAGTCATACATTTAGGCCAAAATGTATTCAGCCACATGTCTTTGGTAAAAAAAAAAGTCAATAACTGTATATTTATTGGTTTGCGCAAAAGTTGTCACATCTACAAACTAATGCCGGCCATACACGGTTCGAATTTCGAAAGAATTTTCTTTCGAAAATCGTATCTAAGAATTTTCGTATGAATTTCGCACCATTAGTGGGCTGCAGCAACAGCCGATTTTCGTGCAGAAATAAAATTTGAGGAATCGGACATGTTGGAAATTTTTAGAAAAACGAACGATTTTCTAATCAATGATGGGAGAATCGTGCGAGAAACGTAAGAAAATGTACGGAGATAAAAGAAAATGTACGGAGATAAAAGAAAATGTACGGAGAGAAAAGAAGATTCCCAGCCAAGAAAATTCTTTTCTGTAGCAACATGAGGTGAAATTGAAGGCTTGGTCGGCCGAATTTCGAAAATCAATGGTGGCATCATCGGATCACAAAAAAAACGAATTTTCTGATTTTGAAAAGAAAATTCGTTCGAAATTCGACCGTGTATGGCCTGCATAAGGTACGTTTTCTGGAATTTACTCAGCTTTTAGTTTACGACTGCCTATCTCATTTCTTGAGGTGCTAAAATGGCAGGGCAGTACAAAACCCCCCCAAATGACCCCATTTTGGAAAGTAGACCCCCTAAGGAAATTGATAAGTGGCATGTTGAGCCCATTGAATATTTTATTTTTTTGCCTCAAGCGATTGAATAACGACAAAAAAAATTTTTATTTTTATTTTTACACAAAGTTGTCATTAAATGATATATTGCTCACACATGCTATGGGCATATGTGAAATGACACCCCAAAATAAATTCTGCTGCTTCTCCTGAGTATGGGGATACCACATATGTGGGACTTTTTGGGAGCCTAGCCGCGTACGGGGCCCCGAAAACCAAGCACCGCCTTCAGGCTTTCTAAGGGCGTTACAGTTTTGAAGGCCATAAAATGCCAAGATGGCACAAACCCCCCAAATGACCCCATTTTGGAAAGTAGACACCCCTAAATTTACGGGTACACTAGTGAGACTAGGTAATAAATGGCGGGTGCCCTGAAACTATAAAAAAATAACTAACCAACCAGCGTCACCTGTAACAGTTATATGGTGATCACTGGTGAAAGGGTTAACTAGGGGGCAATCAGGGGGCTTTATGCGGTAGTATATGGGGGTCCCTGGCGCTATAAAAAGCTGCGGCGAACCTAAATACCTACCTGCCTAACTAGCGTCACCTGTGACACTAATACAGCGATCAGAAAAACGATTGCTTATTAGGCTGGGTTCACACTGGAGCGATGCGGGAACGCCACAAATCCGCGGCGGGTTCCCGCATCGCATGCCTCCCGGCGGCAGTTCACACTGCCCTATGCGAACTGCTGGGAGTGTCAGTGAAATGTTAATGACACCCCCAGATCAGTTCGCATATCGCAGTGCGATCTGCAAACTCGGATCGCATGGTGTGAACACCCATGCGATCCGATTCTGCTGCGGACCAAAAAAAGGGTCCCGTGCGAGTTTGCGGTGGGTGCGGCGGGTGCAACGCGAATTCAGCCATACTATCTGTATGGCTGAACTCGAATCTCACAGAGATCGGATGTGATTTGCACTGCAGTGCGGTGCGAATCACATCCGTTCTCATAAACCGCTGCAATGTGAACCCAGCCTTAGTGACACTGGCGACGGGGGGTGATCACGGGGTTAAACCTTTATTGGGGGGGTTAGGGGGGTACCTTAGAACTAAAGGGGGCTAACCCTAACTGCCCTAACAGTTATTACAGTCACAAATGACACCCGCCGGGTGATCAGGGGGTTAAACCTTTATTAGGTAATAAATGGCGGGTGCCCTGAAACTATAAAAAATAACTAACCAACCAGCGTCACCTGTAACAGTTATATGGTGATCACTGGTGAAAGGGTTAACTAGGGGGCAATCAGGGGGCTTTATGCGGTAGTATATGGGGGTCCCTGGTGCTATAAAAAGCTGCGGCGAACCTAAATACCTACCTGCCTAACTAGCGTCACCTGTGACACTAATACAGCGATCAGAAAAACGATCGCTTATTAGGCTGGGTTCACACTGGAGCGATGCGGGAACGCCACGAATCCGCGGCGGGTTCCCGCATCGCATGCCTCCCGGCGGCAGTTCACACTGCCCTATGCGAACTGCTGGGAGTGTCAGTGAAATGTTAATGACACCCCCAGATCAGTTCGCATATCGCAGTGCGATCTGAAAACTCGGATCGCATGGCGTGAACACCCATGCGATCCGATTCTGCTGCGGACCAAAAAAAGGGTCCCGTGCGAATTTGCGGCGGGTGCGGCGGGTGCGGCGAATGGCTGAACTTGAATCGCAGAGATCGGATGTGATTTGCACTGCAGTGCGGTGCGAATCACATCCGTTCTCATAAACCTCTGCAATGTGAACCCAGCCTTAGTAACACTGGCGACGGGGGGGTGATCACGGGGTTAAACCTTTATTGGGGGGGGTTAGGGGGGTACATTAGAACTAAAGGGGGCTAACCCTAACTGCCCTAACAGTTATTACAGTCACAAATGACACCAATGCAAAAAAAAATAAAAAAAAAAATAAAATGCATTGGTGTCACTGTGACTGGGGGGGCAGGGGTAATTGGGGGGGGTGATCGGGGGGTAAAGGGGGGGTGTGAGTGTGCCTGGCATGTTCTACTGTGAAGTGTCGTGTTGGTGCAACTCACCGATCCTCTCTCCTCGGTGCCGAAACGAAAAATACCGACACGAGGAGAGATTACATCACTTCCTCTGCCTGTGTTTACATTACAGGAGAGGAAGTGATGTCACGAAGGATTTCCATTCGTCGGGAGCGATCGCGAGGGGGTGGCCATGAATGAATGGCCGCCCCCTCATCCCGGATCGCTCCCGAACGAATACCGACCGCCGCAGGCACCGGGGGGGCCCGATCGGGCCCCCCACCCGCGGGAAGGCAGGGACTTATATATACGCCCATATGCCTGCCCGTGCCATTCTGTCGACGTATATCGTCGTGCGGCGGTCGGCAAGTGGTTAAACAAAACAAATAAACTGTTAATGTCATCTCATTTGCAATTGCAATACTTTTTTCCTTTGTAAAGGACAATGCTCATCCCTGATTTAAATGAAGTTTGGGTCCAGCATCTTCTTTGCTGAACTCTGCTTGAGCCAAAACCAGGGCAGTTTGGCTCATCACTAGTCACGATATCCAACAAACAGACTTACTGGCCAGATCACAAGGTGAAAAAAAAGTAAAATTAAGGATCAACAATGCAGCCACCATTTTTAAGGATTGGTAAGCTGCAATATATAAAATGCTTGTTTTCAGGTTTAGATACACTTTAAGGGGCTCATCTGGAGCACTATCTGCTCTATATTAAATTCTGCAGTAATACTACATACTTGCCTGTTCATAAAATGCAGGCCTCGGTATGCAGCCTGTAGTATCCAGAGTTCTCCCTGCTTAATGCAGCTGAGAGATTTTTGGTTTTGAGTTGACTCACCACTTATTAATCAATATGGATTAAATGCCTATACATTATTAGTATGTTATGATTTGAAATGTTACCTTGACCAAAGAATGCTTTGTTAAAAACCTTGGAAACTCCAGAAAATCCCAGCATTTTGCACACCACTTTTCCATCATTATTATCCCATTCATCATCACATATGGTGCCCCATTGTCCATTGTAAAAAACCTCAACTCTTCCTTTGTGAGGCTCAAAGCCATCACTGAGGCGAACAGTGGGTTCTACAGTAAAAATGAGAGGATAAGAAAATAACATCAGATATCTTAAAAGGCTGTGCACCACTTTGACAACTATAGTTAGTTATTAACATAAATAGATCGGTGTATGGTAGACTCTTTTGTTTAATGATTTGATTACTCAGATTGAGAACACTGATTTTTTTTCTTACTTTTTTGAAAATTAATTTACAGATGTATTAAAAAAAAAGAAAAAGAAAATGAAACCGCTGCTTTGATCAAAAGAAAAAAGTAAGACATTTAGGAATCTTATTGCAATAAAAGATGTCTTAGCTAGCAAAAAAGATATATATTTATAAGCAGTTGTAATCAAAAATGTCTTTTAATGTAATTCGATGGCATTGGACGGGTTTAAAGTAGACAGAATAAGTACATTTTTTTCATAGACAGAAATTATTTGAGTGGAATTTACGAAGCAAATATTAAACTGATTTTAACCACTTCAATACCGGGCACTTAAACACCTTCCTGCCCAGACCAATTTTGAGCTTTCAGCACTGTCACACTTTGAATGACAATTGCGCGGTTATGCTACACTGTACCCAAATGAAATTTTTATAATTTTTTTCCCACAAATAGAGCTTTCTTTTGGTGGTATTTGATCACCTCTACGGTTTTTATTTTTTGCTAAACAAATAAAATAATACCAAAAATTTAGAAAAAAAAAGTTTTTTTTGTTTCAGTTTCAAAACTTTGTAAATAAGTAAGTTTTCTCCTTCACTGATGGGCACTGATGGGGCTACACTGATGGGCATTGGTAAGGCAGCACTGATGGGCATTGATAAGGCAGCACTGATGGGCACCGATGAGGTGGCTCCAATGAAGTGGCACTGAGGAGGTGGCATTGATGGACACTGATATGTGGCACTTATAGGCCGCACTGATAGGCGGCACTGATGGGCGACACTGATGGGTACTGATAGGCGGCACTGATGGGCGACACAGATGGGCACTGATAGGTAGCACAAGTTGGCACTGATAGCTGGCACGGATTGGCATGGATAGGCGGTACGGATGGGCATGGATAGGCGGTACAGATGGGCATGGATAGGCGGCACAGATGGGCATGGATAGGCGGCAGAGATGGGCATGGATAGGCAGCACAGATGGGCACGGATGGGCACTGATAGGCAGCACGGATGGTCACTGATAGGTGGCACAGATGGGCACTGATAGGTGGTATTGTATTGTATTATACTGTACTAATGGATGCCAATCAGTGCCAAACAATAATGTATGCCAATCAGTGATGCCCATTGTGGGCACTGATTGGCATCCATTGTGGGCACTGACTGGAATCACTGGTGGTCTAGGGTGGCATACCTTGTGCTGGGCATCCCTGGTTGTCTGGTGGCGTCCCTGGTGGTCCAGTGGGGGCATCCTCGTGGGGCTGAGCTGATAATCGATCAGCACAGACCCCCCCTGTCAGAGGAGCAGCCGATCGGCTCTCCTCTACTCGCGTCTGACAGATGCGAGTGAGGAAAAGCCGATCACCGGCTCTTCCTATTTACACTGTGATCAGCCGTGATTGGACACGGCTGATCGCGTGGTAAAGAGTCTCCATCGGAGACTCTTTACCGAGATCGTAGTTGCCGGGTGTCAGACTGACACCCGCAACAATGATCGCAGCGATGCGACGCCCCCTGGTAACGTCATATGACGTCCGGTCAGGATTTTGAAACCACTATGCCGCCATGTTTTTGTTATAGGGCAGGCGGCAAGTGGTTAAATAACCAATACACAGTTAAAGTAAGTCAAGGTTTACATCTACAGTATTTGCTTGTTCACATTCTTCATTAGAGTAAAGTGTGCCAACAGGGAGTCTTTAAAGATGAAACATTATGTAATAATATATAATAAGCTAATTTTACCAGTGAGCATGAAAAAATGTTTGTTACTATAGCTACAACTGAGAAATCTTAATCCATAACTGTCACACAATGTTACATTTTGTACTTCTGAAAGTTATTTGCAAATAAACAAATAGTGATGGACCAAACACCTCCCGCTTTGGTTTGCACCAGAACTCCCCAACATGGAAAAAGTTCAACCCTGAACAGTGAACCCTATAAAAGTCTATGGGACCAGAAAGTCCCCATTTTAAAGGTTTATATGCAGGTTATTGGCCATAAAAAATGGTATGAGAGCCTGGGTACTGCCCTATGTGACATTTATCAATTCAAAAACATTTTTGTTTAAAAGATAATTTTTAGAGGAGCAGTGATTTAAAGCGGAGTCCTGCTGAAAAAAAAAATTCTCAATGGCCCGGCATTCTTATTGTGGGCACCCGGATGTAGCTTTACAGCCAGGCATGCATTGCACATGCCTTAGCCGCACTGTGCGCTGTGAATGGCCGGGCAATCTTCTGGGACCTGTAACGTGTCCCAGAAGATTGCAGGGAGGGAGGGGGAGAGGTAAACTTCCTTCTAGCATCGCTGAGCCTCCAGAGGAAGTGGGAGCTGGCTGCCTCTAAAAAGAGGGTATCCTCCCACCCAAAAAATGACATGCCAAATGTGGCATGTCAGGGGGTGACCAACACTTAAAGCGGTAGTTAAATTTTTGGGTGGAACTCAGCTTTAACAACTTCAGCTCCGGAAAATTTGGCTGTTCAATGACCAGGCCATTTTTTTCGAAACGGCACTGCATCACTTTAACTGAAAATTACGCAGTCATGCGACGTAGTACCCAAACAAAATGTCCTCTTTTTTTTTGATGATCTCTGTGGTTTTTATTTTTTGCGCTATAGACAAAAAAAGAGTGACAATTTTGAAAAAAACACAATATTTTGTGCTTTTTGTTATAATAAATATCCCCAATTTTTTTTTTTTAAAGAAGCAAATGTTTTTCTCAGTTTATGCCGATATGTATTATTCTACATTTTTTTGGTAATAAAAATCAATCGCAATAAGCATATATTAATTGGTTTTCGCAAAAGTTATAGCATCTACAAAATAGAGGAAAGATTTATGACATTTTTATTATTGTTTTTTTTTTTTTTTACTAGTAATGGCGGTGATGAGCGATTTTTATCAGGACTGAGGTTATGACGGACATATCGGACACTTTTGACACATTTTTGGGACCATTGCCATTTATATAGCGATCATTACTATAAAAATGCACTGATTACTGTGTAAATGTCACTGGCATGGAAGGGGTTAACACTAGGGGGCGATCAAGGGGTTAACTGTGTTCCCTAGGGAATGATTATAACTGTGGGGGGAGGGGACTGACTGGGTGAGGAGAGCGATTGTTGTTCATACTTGAACAACAGATCGCTCTCCTCACTCCTGACAGCACGGAGATCTGTCTGTTTACATTGATAGATCTCTGTTCTGTCTCTGTGTGGAGCGATCGAGGGTGCCCGGTGGTCATCGCGCCCCAAGCTTCTCTGCCTTTTGGCTAAGATCAAGTGTAGTATCTGTCCTTATCAGTTACCAGGAGGTGGCGCTTGCTTCCATCCCTGTTCTACGGCGAGGTGGAGCAGGTGTGGCGGTTGCTATGCAAAATCTGCTGGTGTGAAGTTAACGCGGAGCGGTTCGTAGCCGAAAGGGAAGCCTTCTGATGAGGATGGAGAACCACTGGTCGGCGCCAGGGGAGGGGACCCTGGCCTTCTGGCCTGGATTGGGGCAGCTTTACCTCCGGTCAGTTTTTTCGGAAGGGAACGTTGGTTCCCCTTTCTCCCACCGGGGGAACAGCCAGTACTTCCCGAATGTAATTAGGTAGGAGTGATGGGAGTGAGGGTGAGGCCTGATGGTAAAGGGCTCTCACTAAGCTCCTGGATCTCCATGCCTTTCTGGCTGGGGTGGGGGCTGCTGTGGTCTGGGCTGGAGGGTCGGGGATGCTTTTGTTGAAAAGCCTGTGGTGATGTGCCCCTGAAGTGGCAGTTCAGGGGTGCCTTATATTCACTGTGCTTGTCACTTTGAAGTCTGGCACCAAGGTCACTTTACCGTAAACACGCTTTTTCACACCTGCCTCTAGGGCCGAGCCTTTTGGCTAGGACCAGAGGTATTTTTGATTTCTGGCCGGAGGGCCTGGTCATTGTGTTACACAATGGCCACCTTTTCACTCTCCCTCTTCACTATCCCTTCCCCAATTTATTTATTTATTTTATTTCTGTGTGGTTTGTCACATTTTATGTTGTCACCTGCACGTTTGGCGAGTAGGGTGTCGGTCCTCGGGCCAACCCTGAAAGTCTTGTGGGAGGGTGGACATAGGCCTAATGGCTTGGTTTGCCCTCTCTTTGGGGGGTCTACCTTCGGGGGAGCCCCTACCCTAATACCTGGGTGGGTCTGTTTCGGCAGACCTTCCGGAGAAAGGTGGTCATCTGGTTTGGGCCATGTATTGGTACCCCAGTCCCCGTCTGGAGCCTAACAAGGTGCTTTGGGGTGGGGGGCGCTCGCTTGTCCCCACCCTCTTTCCTGGCCGGCCGGGTAGCATGCTCGGATAAGGGTCTGATATAGACCTAGGGGTCCCCTTTAAGTCCATACCAGGTGGCGGGGCCAGCGTGCTCGGATAAGGGTCTGATATGGACTTAGGGGGGTCCCCTTTAAGTCCATACCAGGCGACGCCTCCTTCACTGGTCCCGGCTACCTGGAGCCGCGCTCAAAATGAGTGGACTTTTCTCCGGGTGGGAAAAGTCAGTTCATTTTAAAAGTACGGCGGACTAGCACACACACGGCTGTATTGTTTGCCGAAATGCAAATCCTGCGGACAGATTGATGTGTAAAACTACAATCTTAGTCCGCCGGACTTTTCTAATGTTTTAAAACTGTTCTAAAATGTTTTGCTTCATATTGCTTTAGTTAAAATGGTGGAAGAAAAAAATGACTTGACATGTTTTAGAATGTCACAAACCTGATTTAGTAGAAGGGGTTGTAAGGGCCACAGAATTTCCTTCTCCCTTTTGTCCTTTTTCTCCCTTTTGTCCATTTTCACCTTTGGCACCTCTGTCACCTTTTAGAAATGTTAGAGTTTTAATAAATTTGTTGGTTAATTGAGGTGATATTTACTTAGTTGACAGTGGTATAGGAACAAAAGCTCAGTCCCAGGCAGTAGCACGAGTTTGTAAAGTATTTCATGTGTTAATAATTTGTTTCTTTCTTACTTTCTTTCCTTTTTTCTTTCTGTTTCTCTTTGTCTCTCCCTCTGCCTGATTTTATTTTTTATCTCTCTTTCTCTCGCTCTTTTTCTCTCGCTCTTTTTCTTTCCCTCTTTTTCTCTCTCTTTTTCTCTCTTTCTCCATTTTCCTCTCTTTTTTCTTCTCTTTTCTTTCTCTCTTTTTCTTTTTACTCTCTCTCTCTCTTTTTTTCTTTTTTCTCTTTTTCCTCTTTCTCTCTTTCTTTTTTCTTTCTTTTTCCTCTCTCTTTCTCTCTTTTTCTCTCTCTTCCTCTTTTCTCTTTCTCCCTAAACCATTCTGTAACGTTAAAACATTCAAAACAAGCAAAATTCTACCTTTAATTCCACGTCCTGTATAACCTTGCAGTCCTTTCGGTCCTTCGGGTCCTGGAGGTCCTGGAAATACATTAAAATAAGCATATTCTCAAGTTAAAATATTAAGTAAAAATAGAAATCAATGGGTTGGTTTACTAAATGAGTTTAGACTTAGCAAAGTGAATCTTAACATAGCTTAACTTAGCTTTGTGGGGAAAGAAATCATGATACTTGCTTGCACATGATTGGATTGCTGAAGTCAGGAGAGCTTCAGCTCATTCACTGAGCAATGTGAAAAAATTCCCTTGCAAAAGTAAAATTCACTTTTCTAAGTGAATTATATCCATTTAGCAAATCAAACCCAATGTTTTAAAGTTAACCTATCCTCAAACAAGGCTGTTTTATTGTATGTGCATGCATAAGCAATGTGTTATTTTACCATTTGTAGCAATGTATTATTTTTCTATTATTTTACTTCCCCTGACAATGCCTGCATCTTACTTCCTACCCAGAAGGATGGCACCATCTTTGGTCAGCCACCATCCATGGGCAGCACCCACTTTCTGAACTAAGATGCTTGTCAATACATGACACAGTCCTGTAAGTTCTTGTAATAGTAATCTTTATGTACCAGGCTTGGTGCACACATCATTTCTCATAATGAACATCCCCCATGCCTCCAAATCTGTATGCTACCAGAAAGTCCAAAACTGGTAGTAGTAGTTAATCACATTCAATTGGACTTTTTCTGTAATGTTGAAGACATTTTGTCACTTACGCAAGCCACTCCTTCAATTCTAATGAGTGTCAGGAACAATAGACTAGCATGTATAGCTAGCTACACAGGTAGCATAGACACATTAATCCAATCACAAAGGAATATGTCAAGGCATATGTTAATTGTCCAAGAACAGGAAGGCAGGTGTGAAAGTTGTGGATTAACCTTGTTGTAATGGCATAGAAATGGGATTTACTAAAGGATCTGAGAGTGTTCACTTAATAAAAAAAAAAAAAATCTGCACAGGATTGGTTAATTGAAGTCAATCTTCACACAATTTATTGCATGAACATTTTCAGATCCTTTAGTAAATGAACCTCTGTGTCCCCTCCCCCTACTTGAATTCTCTGCGTATGCATTTGAGCAGTACAACACAACTCATCTCAGTCTGAGTTATAAAGTACAAGACCAGCAAGCGGCTTTTAACAAGTCAAATTCAGGTAGTTATGCTGCAAATATTTTTTTTTTCTTATTTTCCTATTTGTCTTCTGCTTGGAAGTCAACTTTCAGAGACCAGTCAATTTCAATAGCTGATATAATTGAACATTTTAGTGTATTTTACTTTAAATAAAAAAAGAACACTTGCAGTAGTTACAATTTGTTTATAGTTTTGAGAATTCTAATGAATTACCCCAAATCATTCACTCGTGTAAGAGAATAGGATATACAGTATACTGATCTGGATAACTATAATTTGTTGCACAAAAACTTAATTTGCTGAAAGTGTATACTTTTAGTTCTAGTTCTCAAAAACCTTTCTTTGCTGTGCCTTTGCATGTCATAACACCTACCACACTTAGGTCACCAAGCTGTTAAATTGTTTAGTTTACTGTAAGTTAACCAGTCTAAAACTCTAACACAGAGACAAATGCAACCCAATGCACCTATTGTGTTAATGTGCATTTTTGACGCATTTATTGTGTGTTTACAGTGTGATAAAAAATGTGCATTATCAAAGACTTGAAAAGAAGGAATTGACAAGCTTCAACTGCTCCCAGATTCAACATATAGCCTATTTTTGCCACACGGAAATAAAAGCAACGCTATATGTTTTTCAAATGTGAAAAGCTTTGTCTGCTGTCCACATTGTCCAATTGTAGGCTATTCAGGGAGCGACAAAAACATGGCTCAAATAACTGTTTCTAATGCTAGTGTGAACAGGGCCTTATTGCTGCATATGCCATATATGTCAGACTAGTGACTCTGAAGCCAGACACAGGCAACAAAGATTATCAGAAGGAAACCAAAAGAAGACAGCTCCTATGATTCTGTCTAGACAGGTGTGCTTTAAGCTGGCCTCTGGACATTTTGAGCTTTTAGTAACTAATGCAATACAGGCAAAACATTCTTTGAAATTCCCAATTGTGCTGCAGTATTCAAATCTTAAACATTCCAAAAACATGACATAAAAATGTACCTGGTCTTCCAATTATTCCTGCTAAGCCATTGTCACCCTTTTCTCCTTTTTGACCAGGAGGACCTAGAATATAAAATTCAGCAGTTTAAATAACAAAGGGGATAGTTGAAATAAATTGGTACTACTGTTGAAAATCCTTCATATTCATGTACAGATATCAAATAACAACTAACAACAAATGAGATCAAATACTTTTTTCATGAACCTACTACCTAGCAGGTTTGCAAGAAGGTCCTAGTAGTTTCTGACCAGGCTTTCTGATTAACATCACCTGACAGGGCAAGGTCACAGAACAACTTTAAGCCAGTGTTGCTTTTTCATAAAATTCCCAGAATCAGAATTGGTTACTGAGGTAACTCATTTATTATCTCTGTAAGGCAGTTAATGGGAAACTCTCTGATTCTTCAGCTGTTTATGTAAAAAAATATCCTTGTCTGATAGTATGTTAGATACAAAGACCCTCTTGAATGACACCAGGATTTCAGCCCTAAGGCTGAATTCTATTTAAGTAATCCTTCTTTTTCTCAAAATAAATTTTTAGGGATGTGGTACTAATTACGTTTTTTATTTGTTTTTTATTAGTAGTAACTTTGGGCTTAACATTACCTAGTCAGAAAGGTGAAAATGTAGACTAGTATACAGTATATATATATATATATATATATATATATATATATATATATATATATATATATATATATATATATATATATATATATATATATATATGTATATCAAATACAAATCAAGTTATTAAGCTTCGTCATTCATTTCATTTCAGGAATAGATGATTGAAAATCTACATATCAGCATATAAACATATAAACTCCAAGGATTCTTTAGATAGGACACTTGAAGCTCAGAAGGCAAGTACCTAGTCCACGTACATGCTGATCATCTCCAATACTGTATATATAATTAAGAAATGAAAATGAGAATACAAATCCCACAGAAAATAAAATTCCCACAAATCTTTAAAAGCAAAAGGTATGTGCATGTAGGCCCTCTAACAAATAAGAACTCAGATTTAGCCACTGAGAACAACAAGAAAGCAAACAAAATATTTTCTTTAACTTTGTGTATGCAAAAGAATATGTTCATGCTAATGTTTTGATATTATTTCAAATGCAATGCAGTGGCTTAACGGCTAAGTTCACCTCATGAGTAAAACAGTCCATACAGACAAGTGAGCTCTACTATATTACAATGCACTGTGAACTTTTGCAAAATACAGTCCAATGTGATTGGCATACCTGTAGGCTTCTGCTTGCACCCCTGAAGCCTGCCCAGTAAATGCCAAGAGCGTGGGCGCTTTTTCTCAGCATTAAAGTAGCAAACACCTTTTTCAAAAAGTGCAAATGTGAAGTGCACACTCCCTCTCCCTATCTCAGCAATGCTGAAACAACAGAAAATGTGCTCTGTGCTAAGGAAATTAAAAAGAGAAGTGTTATTAAAAATGACATTTGCTTTTGAATCTGCACCCAATGTATTTTTTTGTAAAGCTCAATGCAATATGGCAACCTGGAGGTGTTCTCTGTGCTTTTGGTGTACAGGACACCCCCAGAAATGCAATTTCCAGCTTGTGTGATTAGCTCACTGATTTCCCAAGTCTGCACTGAGATACAAGTTACATTTTAGGTATCCTCTGCATTAGAAATGCAGACACTGTAGCTTTTTTCAGCAGAACGTGAAGAGTGGACCAACTGATTATTTTGAATTAAACGCTTCTATTCAGAAACACTATCCAAAGGACATAGAGGAACAAACAGCTTTTTCTTCACAGCAGAAACAGGTATCTGCTATAAAATCTGTTAAAAGCCCTGAAGTATACACTGATCACCTAGATGGGAGTGCCGTTTTTTACTTTTTAGGATAACAAAGTAATACATTTTTTATTTTTTGGGGAAATGAACTGCTTTTATTTGGTGATATTTTCTTGAAAATTAATTTTTGTACAATCCATAGACAAAAGATGTTTGGTGATATTTTCTTGCAAAACAATGTTTTTTGTAATCCATAGACAAAAGCTTCAAGATTAAAATGGTCTTGATGTGATTAGGCAAAATAAACATGAAAAAAGCACCTGGGCTAGATAGCTTACATCCATAAATCCTCAAAAAGAGGAGCTTAGTTATTTCAAAGCCATTGTTCCTAATTTGTATATGATCTTTAATGAATGGGTGTGTGCCAAGGGATTGGAGTAAAACAAATGTGGTACTTATATTCAAATGCCTTTACCCAATAACCATAGACAAGGGAATTGAAGTTCTATTGTCTGAAAGACCTTGGAGTGGTTAGTAAAGAACCATATAAAAAAGTACGCAATGGAAAATAAAATAAAAAAATTAAAGCCAGGATGGATTTATGAAAGATACGTGTTAAATACAAATCTATATTCTTTATATGGGGAAGTAAACAAAAATGTGAATTAAAGGTTGGCTATGGAAGTAATTTATTTGGCTTCTGGAAAAGTGGTTGGTATGGATC
The DNA here is from genome assembly GCF_037356315.1 of Lithobates pipiens. Taxonomy (NCBI): domain Eukaryota; kingdom Metazoa; phylum Chordata; class Amphibia; order Anura; family Ranidae; genus Lithobates; species Lithobates pipiens. The sequence goes on along the minus strand of NW_027507718.1, from coordinate 399,212,259 downwards.
TCAACATGTAAGATCTGTTGGTTTAAAATGATTCTTACTAGCCTGGGATTATCAAGTGGTCTAAGCCAAGTTTCATTACTCACATTACTCTTTTTTTCTTGTACATAATGTGACTAGTTGGGGTTATGTAGCTCAATGGTTGTGTCAAAACAGTGAGTTTACTCCACACCCGGATTAGTTTTCAGGGCTTTCCTACCCACTCCAAAATTAAAGAATGTCAAAAGTTCATACAGGTATGTCTTCCCACGCAGGGAGTTCTCATCATCAATACAAACCAATCATAACATTCAGCCTCCTGGCTCTCTTGGCAGCTTTACTGCTCTGATTAACCTCCCTGGCGGTACGATTATTTCGGATTTTAGGTGCTAAAAGCGGTACCATTATTTTGCATGAAAATTTGGCGTTTTATATTGTAGTCCTGCAATTCCTAGGAATAACTCACTTAAATCTGTCCAAACCAGAGTCTAGCAGACATCCCGGGTATAATAAAGTTTGAAAAATGAAATCATAAATTATGATATAATAAATAATTATAAATAATTGTACCAAATAATAATATAACAATAATAAAAATTATTCAATAATGTAATCAAATCAAAAACACTGAAATTTGCTCAGTTGCAGAATTGTCACTGTCATTACTTTTCAGTATTTGATGACAGATCTCCCCACAAATCGCTATCGCTCAATTCTGCGAGTGATTCCAATTTATTATCGCTGTTTTCTAGCTGGTCTAAAACCATTTTTGATGTAAAGGGACAGTTTTGGTTGCTATGGACAATCTCCAGTTTCCAGGTATAAAGAACAGTTTTTATTACATAAAACTGCATGCAGGACACTGGGCAGACCACTAGGGACAACGGGGATGTGAAATATTTACATACAGCAATGTAATCTGTAAGATTACATTATACTGTATGTTTACTGTTTTTTCACTTTTTGAATTTGGCGCCGATCCCCGTCCCCGTGCGTCGCAATGCTCGCAGGGCACGGAGATCGGCGATGTGATGCATCGAGCGAGACACGGCTCGCTCGTACAGCGGGGAGACAACGCTGGATCCGAGGGAGAAGGTAAGTAAACCTCCTCCTGGATCCAGCGATATGGTCCCGAGTCTGGCTCGGGGATACCGCTTTTGGTATGAAAATTCCCCCCCGAGCCAGACTCGGGAATACCGCCAGGGGGGTTAATACCTTTTGGTTCTCTTGACCATCAAAAGCATTCCAGTGTTTGTGCACAGATGCTATATCTCAGCTCCCTGCTGCTTTGTTCATCCTGGACTCTCTCTCAGGCTTGTGCCTTGGTCTGTCCTGTCCTGGACAGTACAGTGCATACAAGCACCTCTCACTGTTCCCTTTACACACTGACCACACACTGACCCTCTTTGGAGAGTGGGCCTCTGAGCTCTAATGCTCTGAGCTCTCATATAAAGCCAACACATACCTGCTCCATTAGTTTGCTTGCTTCTTAAAAAATCTGGTGTAAACCACCACATTAAACAGTGCCGTGGGCTCACCCTGCCACAGTTATTATAGTTTGGGTTTATTAATATTCATGTGTTTGCAATGGAAGCAGTTGGAGGCTCAGAAAGGATTTACACGCCGAAAGTTATAATGCAGTGTATAGGACGTCGTATTTTTCGTCCCGTCGTACGTGCCGTTCACGTCATCGCGCACGGTTTCAGCAAACTGTTCATCCGTCGTGTGTGGCCATGTCCGTCCATGCTAATTTTGAGCGGACTGTTTGCCGAAACTGTTTGACGGACAAAGTTGGGCGAACAGTCCCCGCGTGTGTACGCGGCCTAAGTGAACATTAAAAAAATTCCTTGTGCTTACTGTTGGTATGTATGCCCTGTGTGCTCCTAATGCCAATAATCAGGCAATGGAAATCATAGACTAAAGGCACTGAATCAGTCAGAATTGGTCATCAAAGCAATCACAAATGTAACATTTGACAGCCCGCCCCTTTCTTTGACAATGAAGGAAGGTAAAGAAGGAGGGTTGATGTCCTTGCAGGACCAGGGACAAGCAGGGCAGCAGAAGGAAGGCTATGATTTAATGGGGACGGGGGAAAATTAATGTGCCACTAAACGCCATTGACTCCAGCAAGGGAAGTAGAGAGGTAGACCTTTTATGTGGGTATACCTAGTAGAGAGATTCCTACTTATTTATTACAGACTAAAGATTAGCACACAATGCCAGCCTGGAGCTTCAAGGCAAGGAAACAAGTGAGATGCTTTCCTGTGTTAAATGAGACATAGTAAATTTACCCAAATCATTTGGGTATCAGTTCATAGAAAGGATGTCCTGAAATTGGAAAGCATTAAATTAATAAGACACATAAAGGACCTCAACTAGAAAGATATATAAAAGCAGAACATTTGAATAATGCGTTTGTTTCCGTGTATTGTGCAGATTGTGTGTGTTACATAGTTACATAGTCAGTCAAGTTGAAAAAAGACAAAGTCCATCTAGTTCAACCAAAAAAATAAAATACGATTCCATGTACACAATCCTTCACCCACAGTTGATCCAGATGAAGGTGAAAAACCTGAGCAAAGCATGATCCAATTTTCTACAGCGGGGGAAAAATTCCTTCCTTATCCCCCGAGAGGCAATCGGATTTTCCCTGGATCAACTTTACCTACAAATGTTAGTGGCTAGTTATATTATGTACATTTAGGAAAGAATCCAGGCCTTTTTTTTCAAGAAATCTACTGAGCTGGCCAGAACCACCTCTGGAGATAGTCTATTCCACATGTTTACTGTTATTACTGTGAAGAAACCTTTCCGTATTTGGAGATTCATTTTTTCCCCTCTAGACGTAAAGAGTGCCCCCTTGTCCTCTGTGATAACCTTAAAGTGAATAACTCCAACCAAGTTCACTATATGGACCACTTATGTATTTGCACATGTTGATCATATCCCCCTTAATCTCTTCTTCACAAGACAGAATAAATTCAGTTCATAGCTGAGTTCCTCCATGCCTCTTATCAGTTTTGGTTGCCTTTCTCTGCACATTCTCCAGTTCCCGGCTATACTTTTTGAGAACTGGTGCCAAAAATTGAACTGCATATTCTAGATGAGGTCTTACTAATGATTTGTACAGGGGCAAAATCATATCTCGCTCTCTGGGGTCCATACCTCTCTTAACCCTCTTAGCGGTAATCCCGAGTCTGGCTCGGGGTAGGAATATACTGACAGGAGCGGTAACCCCGAGCCAGACTCGGGATGGCTTCGCTCGATGCAGGGGAGGACACAGGGAGCGTTACTCACCTTGTCCCCTGGATCCAGCGATGTCCGCCGCGCTGTGCGATCGAGCTGTCCTCCACTCGATTCACAGTGCCGAATGCCGCCGAGCTCCGTTCCCTGCGACGTTACGGCGCACGGGAGCGGAGAACGGCGGCAAAATCAAAAAAGTTAAAACACACAAAACACACACAGTACTGTAATCTTACAGATTACAGTGCTGTATTAAAAAATACACACCCCCTTTGTCCCTAGTGGTCTGTGTAATGCCCTGCATGCACTTTTATATTATAAATACTGTTTTTTACTGCCTGGAATTTGGAGATTGTCCATAGCAACCAAAAAGTGAAAATTTTTCAGTGTTTTAGGATTTTATTACATTATTGAATAATTTTTTTTATTCTTTATTATATTATAAACTATATCATACCCGGGATGTCTGCTAGACTCTGGTTTGAACAGATTTGAGAGCGTTATTCCTAAGAATTACAGGACTACAAAATAAAAGCCAGATTTCCGTGCAAAATAATTGTACCGCTTTCAGCACCTAATTCCAGACTGAATCATACCGCCAGGGAGGTTAATATAAGAAAGGACTTTGCTCGCTTTGGAAACCGCAGGTTTGAATTGCATGCTATTATTGAGCTTATGATCTACCAAAACTCCCAGATCCTTCTCCACTATGGATTCCCCCAGTTGTACTCCCCCTAGCATGTATGATGCATGCATATTCTTAGCCCCCAAGTGCAAAACTTTACATTTATCAACATTAAACCTAATTTGCCACTTAGTTGCCCAATTAGACAGAGCATTGAGGTTGGCTTGTAATTTAGAGACATCCTGTAAGGACGTAATTCCACTGCATAGCTTGGTGTCATCTGCAAAAACAGAAATAGTACTTTTAATCCCAGACCCTATAACATTTATACAGATGTTAAAAAGTAAGGGTCCCAACACTGAACCATGGGGTACACCACTGAGAACATTAGACCATTCAGAGTAAGAATCACTAACCACTACTCTCTGAATTTGTTTTTTTTAACCAGTTATCTATCCATTTACAGATTGATCTTTCCAAGCCTGTAAACTTTACCTTACACATTAGACATGTGTGGGGGGGAACTGTGTCAAACCTTTTTGCAAAATCCAAGTATACCACATCCACAGTCAACCCTCTGTCCAAGGTTTTACTTACCTCCTCATAAAAAGAAATCAGGTTTGTTTGACAACTTCTGTCTTTCATGAATCCATGCTGCCAGTGCCTATTGCTTAAAATATTTTTCTCCAGCAAGAACTTGTCTATGTGGTATTTTATTAAACTCTCCAGTATCTTCTCGACTATAGAAGTTAAACGAACAGGTCTATAGTCACTTGGTAAAGACTTTCCCTTTTTAACCATAACGTGCCTTCCATAATGTCACATTCATGATAAAAATCGCTGATTGCCGCCAATACTAGTAAAAAAAATGTATTAATAAAAATGACATAAAACTACTGCATTTATCGGTGTATAACACGCACCGGCGTATAATACGTATCCCAAGTTTAGGAGGGAATTTTAAGGAAAAAAATTGTTTAGGAGGGAAGTTTAAGGAAAAAAACTTACATTTAAATGCCCATAAATGCAGCCTTATCAGTGTCCATCTGCAGCCTTGTCATGCAGCCTTGTCCATCATTGCACCCTTGTCAGTATCATATGCAGCTTTGTCATGCAGCCTTGTCCATCATTGCAGCCTTTTCATGCAGCCTTGTCCATCGTTGTATCCTTGTCAGTGTCATTTTCAGCCTTGTCAGTTTTATTTGCAGCTTTTATTTTTAAAAATGGGGCCGCCGAGAAGTCCTGCGTATCTCGGCGGCGCTCGGTAGTTCTCGGCCGCCCTCGACGGCTTTCGTCCCTTCTCATCGAAAGCCACCCAGAGGCTCCAAAACGGTGGAGGATCGGCGTATAACACGCACCTGCGATTTCCCCCTGATTTTAAGGGGAGCTGTCCTCCACTCGATTCACAGTGCCGAATGCCGCCGAGCTCCGTTCCCTGCGACGTTACGGCGCACGGGAGCGGAGAACGGCGGCAAAATCAAAAAAGTTAAAACACACAAAACACACACAGTACTGTAATCTTACAGATTACAGTGCTGTATTAAAAAATACACACCCCCTTTGTCCCTAGTGGTCTGTGTAATGCCCTGCATGCACTTTTATATTATAAATACTGTTTTTTACTGCCTGGAATTTGGAGATTGTCCATAGCAACCAAAAAGTGAAAATTTTTCAGTGTTTTAGGATTTTATTACATTATTGAATAATTTTTTTTATTCTTTATTATATTATAAACTATATCATACCCGGGATGTCTGCTAGACTCTGGTTTGAACAGATTTGAGAGCGTTATTCCTAAGAATTACAGGACTACAAAATAAAAGCCAGATTTCCGTGCAAAATAATTGTACCGCTTTCAGCACCTAATTCCAGACTGAATCATACCGCCAGGGAGGTTAATATAAGAAAGGACTTTGCTCGCTTTGGAAACCGCAGGTTTGAATTGCATGCTATTATTGAGCTTATGATCTACCAAAACTCCCAGATCCTTCTCCACTATGGATTCCCCCAGTTGTACTCCCCCTAGCATGTATGATGCATGCATATTCTTAGCCCCCAAGTGCAAAACTTTACATTTATCAACATTAAACCTAATTTGCCACTTAGTTGCCCAATTAGACAGAGCATTGAGGTTGGCTTGTAATTTAGAGACATCCTGTAAGGACGTAATTCCACTGCATAGCTTGGTGTCATCTGCAAAAACAGAAATAGTACTTTTAATCCCAGACCCTATAACATTTATACAGATGTTAAAAAGTAAGGGTCCCAACACTGAACCATGGGGTACACCACTGAGAACATTAGACCATTCAGAGTAAGAATCACTAACCACTACTCTCTGAATTTGTTTTTTTTAACCAGTTATCTATCCATTTACAGATTGATCTTTCCAAGCCTGTAAACTTTACCTTACACATTAGACATGTGTGGGGGGGAACTGTGTCAAACCTTTTTGCAAAATCCAAGTATACCACATCCACAGTCAACCCTCTGTCCAAGGTTTTACTTACCTCCTCATAAAAAGAAATCAGGTTTGTTTGACAACTTCTGTCTTTCATGAATCCATGCTGCCAGTGCCTATTGCTTAAAATATTTTTCTCCAGCAAGAACTTGTCTATGTGGTATTTTATTAAACTCTCCAGTATCTTCTCGACTATAGAAGTTAAACGAACAGGTCTATAGTCACTTGGTAAAGACTTTCCCTTTTTAACCATAACGTGCCTTCCATAATGTCACATTCATGATAAAAATCGCTGATTGCCGCCAATACTAGTAAAAAAAATGTATTAATAAAAATGACATAAAACTACTGCATTTATCGGTGTATAACACGCACCGGCGTATAATACGTATCCCAAGTTTAGGAGGGAATTTTAAGGAAAAAAATTGTTTAGGAGGGAAGTTTAAGGAAAAAAACTTACATTTAAATGCCCATAAATGCAGCCTTATCAGTGTCCATCTGCAGCCTTGTCATGCAGCCTTGTCCATCATTGCACCCTTGTCAGTATCATATGCAGCTTTGTCATGCAGCCTTGTCCATCATTGCAGCCTTTTCATGCAGCCTTGTCCATCGTTGTATCCTTGTCAGTGTCATTTTCAGCCTTGTCAGTTTTATTTGCAGCTTTTATTTTTAAAAATGGGGCCGCCGAGAAGTCCTGCGTATCTCGGCGGCGCTCGGTAGTTCTCGGCCGCCCTCGACGGCTTTCGTCCCTTCTCATCGAAAGCCACCCAGAGGCTCCAAAATGGTGGAGGATCGGCGTATAACACGCACCTGCGATTTCCCCCTGATTTTAAGGGGAAAAAGTGTGCATTATGCGCCGATAAATACGGTATCCCCTATTTTATAGATGCTATAACTTTGTGATTGTGATTTTTTTTTAACCAAAAATATGTAGAAGAATGCATATTGGCCTAAACTGAGGAAAAAAAAATGTATATATTTTTTGGAGATATTTATTATAGCAAAAAGTAAAAAATAATGTGTTTTTTTTTTCAAAATTGTCGCTCATTTTTTGTTTATAGCGCAAAAAATAAAAACCGCAGAGGTGATCAAATACCACCAAAAGAAAGCTCTATTTGTGAGAAAAAAGTGGTCTGGTCTTTAGCCAGCCAAAGGATCCGGGACTGGTGGTTAAATATGGTCACCACATTGACCCCTACGCAAATCCAGTGATACTATATCAGTTATTATTGAGTCCCTAAAAATGTGCATGTGTGTAATGTGTACATTCTGTGATTGTTTATGAACATAATGCAGTGCTGTGTGTATGTTTGTAATATTAAAACCATGTGTTTGTGTGTAATGTTCAGATTGTGTGTATGTTTATGCATGTATTGCAAATTGTGTGTACTGTGCAGATTGTATGTATACAGTATTTAGGTTGCATTCACACAGGTGATTGATTGCTGCTATTGGGTTTCACAGCTGGGAACGGATAGGTGCAGCCTCCCATACTATACACTGCAATGATAGGCGGTCAGCAGCCATAATTTTTTGTGGTTGTTCACACAGCCAGCAAATAACTGAAGTGCATCCAGCTATTATCACCACAACTAATCGATATCTGTGTGAGCCGTCACAAAAGCCTGACAGGCTGGATTCACACCTATGCATTTTTAGTGCTTTTTGCATTTTGCAGATTCGCATTACAAAACGTGTTCCATAGGAAACCATTATAAATGGACTGTAGTACAAATGTACAAAATGCAAAAAGCACTAAAAATGCATAGATGTGAATCCAGCCTCATTGCAGTGTAGGGCTATCTGATCACAGCTGTCAGGATTTGCACCATTGTTCAACACCCATGCAAATGCACTTTATGTATATAATGCAGTGCTGTGTGTGGTGTATTGATTGGTTTGTGCAAAAATAATAGCGTCTGCAAACTATGTGATGTATTTATGTAATTTTTATTTTTAATTTATTAACTTTTTACTAGTAATGGCAGGGATCAGCGACTTATAGCGGGATTGTGATATTGCGCCGGACAATCAGACACTTTCTAACACTTTTTGGAGACCAGTGACACAAATACAGTGATAAGTGCTAAAAAATATTCACTGTCACCATACTAATGACAATGACTGGGAAGGGGTTAACATCAGTGGTGATCACAGAGTTAACTGTGTGCCTAGCCAGTGCTTGTATACTGTGTGGGAGGTTTTTTTTACTAGGGGGAAGGCATTGATCCATGTTGTTGCTTTGTAGAAACACAGGATCAATACCTTCCCTACTGACATAACGGCTTTTGTGTGTGGTAATGTACTGATTGTGTGCATGTTTGTGTGGTGGTACCAGTAATAAACAGTATATGCTTGTGTGTACATAATGTTATGTGTGTAAAATCCAGTTATTATTACAATTTCATATTATTATACCTTAAAACCCCTTGGTACAAATGTGATGAAAATTGTAATAATTACAATAAGTCCAGAAACAGATTTTCCTCTTAAATGTTTCTTTCCACTTTTTACCCTCACTGACTACTGATATTGGGGCTTTTTTTATGCCCACTGACCACTAACACTGGGGTATTTCTTACTCCCACTGATGCTGGAGCATGTTTTACTGCTGTTAACCACTGATGCATAGGCATTTTTTACTCCCATGGACCACTGACATAGAGGCATGTTTTACTTCCATTGAACACTGATGCAAAAACATGTATTACTCCCTTTGATCATCAGTGCATGGCATTATTTTACTGCCACTGACAACAGTTGATCCTCCAAGCAGTGTGACAGACAGTAAACTGAATTTTTGTTTTAAAAGATTAGGGATCCACCATCTTCGCCACAAAATATATGCAAATAATAAAGAGGAGATATATGCAAGTAGCATTCAGTAACAATCAATTTTAATTGATTTAAACTATTCAGTAAATAAGCATTTCACATTTCTTTTGTTTCTTCATTAATCCCTCCACCTTCTAGACTTACATGCTTTTTAATTCGTCCTATGCATTGCATATTTGTTCCTTCACAAAATTTTCACCACCGTTTTCCTCTAATCACTCTTCATTCTCTCCTATCCTCTCTCATTAAATAAAGCTCCTATAGTGTAGTATTCCAAATAATATTAAGATACAGTATAGTATTCAATTAATTCAAAACATCTGTTTACCGGTTAGGTGATTTACATTAGTAGAAAGGAGAAAAAGAAGCAAGAGTATGTTGTATGCTATGAAGTGGGTCCAGCCAAGAACACACTGATTTGATTTTTGCCTAGGGTCCCAATTTTTCTTTAATTCTTTTGAATTGCGGGCATATTTTCAGCAGATCTGCCTGTGATTTGACAGCACTGAGGTGTGAATGTCAAAATGCAGGACTTGCATTCGAGATGTCATTCATTTGAATGACAACTCAAATCATGGTGTGGGTCTGTCACGATCGTTGCGTGATAAATTGTGCCACAATTGCGGCAACCCGCATTGCGGGGCACATGTCACCCAAAGGTAGCTCCTAAACTATTTTTGGGGTGACATACGTCCCGCGATACGGGTTGCCGCTATTGCAGCATGTTTTATTGCGCGAGAATCGTGGCAGAGCCTCGCCGCTATTGGAGGTGTCTTTCAAATGAATGGCATCTCAAATGCAAGTCCCGCGTTTTGTCATTCACACCTCGGCACTGTCAAATAGCGGCCAGATCTGCGACAAATCTGCCCATGATTCAAAACGCTGTTGTGGGAATACAGCCTAACTGGCACTGCTTAAAGTATACTTACACATTTTACCATACTTACCTTACGCTGTGCTTCAGCAGTGACTAGTGATGGACGAACTTCCGACGGGACGTTTCGCGAAAGCGAAATGCGAACGGACCCAAACGTTCGCGAAACCGAACGTTCGCCGCGGGCCCCATTGACTTCAATGGGAGGCGAACTTTGCAAACCTTCATGTCGAATTTGCGGCCACGTGGTAATTATTAGGGGGTAAAACGTAGTCCCACCATCTGGACAATGACATAATACATGTATGAGGTGAATTTGGGATCGATAACTACAAGCATTTTTATTTTATTTGGGAAATTGTTCTAACAATTCAGGACTATGGAGCTAATGAAGGCAATGGAGGAGAGGGAAGGTCAGGGACCAGGGTAGGCAAAGAAGAGGGTGCAGGAGATGATCACCAGCAGCGTGACATACCGGAATGACACATGCACCGTGATAGAGGCATCTGACAGCAGCACCGTAATACAGAGCACTGACAGCAGCACCGTGACATACAGCGCTGACAGCAGCACCGTGACATACAGCGCTGACAGCAGCACCGTGACATACAGCGCTGACAGCAGCACCGTGACATACAGCGCTGACAGCAGCACCGTGACATACAGCGCTGACAGCAGCACCGTGACATACAGCGCTGACAGCAGCACCGTGACATACAGCACTGACAGCAGCACCGTAAGCAGCCCCAGGAGGAAGTCAGCACAGCACAGGGATGGTGTGATCCCCTCATAATAAGAACCCCCAGGAGGAAGTCAGCACAGCACAGGGATAGTGTGATCCCTTCATAATAAGAACCCCCAGGAGGAAGTCAGCACAGCACAGGGATATCATAAGCAGCCCCAGTAGAAATATGACACCGCTCAACCTCTTCAAAGAGGAGGGTAGGGGCATATAGTACGGTGTGCTTTTTTGGGTCAAGGAAGTGAGCAGACTGTACGTCAGTCCCTATACCGCTGAAGGACTGCTGCAGTATAGGGCAGCGGTCAGCAGTGGTGCACGTCAACCCTATCTATTGTGGACCGATAGCGGTCCTTACAGAACAGCAGACTGTACCGCACTCAAGCCTATGTACCGTAGCACCCTATACCAAGTTACCAGTCCTTATAAGAACTTTTGTGGAACAAGTGAGTTGTGAATGTTTAGCAGACTGCAGCAGAAGGGCAGCAGTCAAGTATAATATCCTTTCTATATTTGGAAGAAAGAATATTATACATGTACAAGCCTATTACTGTACCACTGATACCAGTCCTGAAAAGAACCTTTGTGGAACTAATAATAACAGCAAGTCTTTAAAATTACCCTCACTGCCTGACAACACTGCTTCCTTCCTGTCCCTATACAAATTGGCAAAAAAAGAGAACGATTAGTGGTTACTGGAACAGCTCTTTTGTGGACCTTGATAGTAACAGCTAATGATGATGATGATGATGATGATGATGAAAGACTAATCTGGCTGTCCCTGTAGCATACACCGTCCTTTCCCTTTCTCTAAACTAACAAAAGACACTCAGGCTGCTGCAAGAATCAGCAGCACAGCAAACCTATCAACACCTAACACCTATACCAGTCCTGAAAAGAACTTTTGTGTACCAAATAGCTAGTGGTTTATCTCTCCCTACTCCACACAGGAACCTGTCCCTATCGTAACAGAAGAAAGAATGTAAAATGGCCACCGGATCGGGTGTATTTATAGGTTAGGGGGAATGTCCAAGTGTCCATGTGCTGTCATGTCTCAATTGGCTGTCCTGTATCACATGATAAACGTGTCACCAAAGGTTAAAGTTCTTGTATACATTAAACACGTAAGTCCGCCGCGGCGAACGACGGAAAAAGGCGTTCGAACGTGCGGACCGCGAATGTCGGAAATTCGCCGCGAAACGACCGCCGGGCGAAACGTTCGTCCATCACTAGCAGTGACTAGTCGCCACACTGCCACCCACTACTGCTATCACCACTGTTCCTCTTTAGCCATTGGTTAGCTAATGATCATACAACTCCTTCAAAAGCACACTGGATTATATCATTCACACCACCCAGGCCTGTTCTCTGCATCTTATCAATGCCAGGAATGAGTCAGAGCTGTAGACAGTAAATGTTGCATGTCTCCTTTGCCAGTAAACTCTAACTTAATGTAGTTTTTTTATTGTGGGACTTTTGCTCCACTTTAATGCTCCATTCACACAAAATTGCTTCTTCTACAGGAGTTTTGTGTTTTGCCTGTAGAAGCAGCTCAGTGCTATCCTATGTGTTCATGTACATTAGGACAATTACAGGCATATATTAAGCTCAACGTTTAGAGGCAGGAAAAAAAACCTTCTGGTTTGTGTTTCTGATTGAAGCTTTCTGGTAGAAAAAACACAAAACTCTCCTAAACTCATCTAAACTCTGTACAAAAAAAAAAGCTCCATATGAGTGTTTTTTTTTTTCTACCAAGAGAACTAGCATTTTTTTAACTGTGCATGAAGCCTAACCAATTCCTTGTAGTGGAAGTTAACTCTCCCACTTTGATGCTTCTTTTCTTTTAGCCCATTATTATAAGTAATTATCAAACTATAGCCACTGTAATCCAGCCCAAATCGCAAATTACTTACTGTTTAAAAAAAACTTAAAAAAAATTGTTTCCAGGGGTAAGGTAGCGCCATCTTAAGTATTGTGTAGAGTGTAGAGTGTATTTCCGCCCTTACATTGAGCACTTCCTGTGCTGTTAACCAAGCCTCCTTCTCAAGCCAACGTTTCTATGGAAATCCTGCGTCCCTGCTCATAGCTGACTTGTTTTATTTCATAGTATTTAATTGTGCCGATTATCTAGTGTTTGCCTATGCCAGTCTTATCAGTTTCGGCTGATACGACTGCAGTAATGCTGTCTGATTTTTTCCCCTCCATGTGATGTCATATGGTCCCATGGGGTGTAGGAGGAAGCTCTGAGTGATTATGCAGTGTTGTGGGATTTCAGTGTTGTGACATAGGAAGTCCTGATAATAGATAGATAGGCACACAGAGTGTGCCGTAAATCATGGGAGATATGGGCATGCTCAGTGACATCATTCTAAAGAACAAAAAGGATTACAACAATACTAAGCAAGTAAGGAGATACCTACAAGCAGTGTTCATTAGGGTTTTTTATGTTGATTCACATGGGACAAAGTTGTGGGGGAGAGTTTAAAACCACTTTAAATTGTATGTAAACCTCAACAATTAACTTCTCTAACTTGTTCCCTTTTGGTGTGTTTAATATACCACTGAAAGAATGTTGTATCTGTTCAACAAGTGCAAAAGATACCTGTTTATCCTGCTTAAAATCAAGTGAGCTGATAACTTCCTATGCGCTCTGACTTTTATCAGTGGAATACAGGAAAAAAACGTCCTGTCCTATAGTGACAATGCTGCTCCTCCATAGATATCATACAGTAGCTAAGCATTGCCACCCCCAGGACAGGAAGTGCTACTAGCAGGATCACCAGGTGGAAAGAAAGGAGAAATAATCCATAAAAAATAACTAATGCAACCACAGCATGTAAGGACTGGAAAATTGTTTTATATACAATTTAATCTTGGGTTGATATACACTTTAATTAACTCCTAGCCCTAATAGTTCACCATTATAGGTAATATGAGGAAGTTCTTGTTTTTACAGAGTGCTTATAGCCTGAGTTTAATAAATGGACAGTGATATAAATAAATTTAACTTGTAAATGTATTTACCTTGAATTATTGTTAGGTTTTTCAGTGTAAGCGAATGCTCCCAGTCTTTTAACTGAAGATTATTAGTAATCTGATTCAGTGTTTTCACTTCCTCTTTCATTTCTTGTTGCAATGTCATATATTGCTGTTTTACAATGTTGATATCTGATGATGCATTCTGAAAGTATGTATACTGTTGACCAATTTCCTTTAGGAAGAATTGATAAAGACATTTTAGTTGTTTTTAAAGTTGTGGGTTTTGTTTTTTTGTTTTTGTAGTGGTGATACAAGTTTTACCCATGTCTCACCCATTTTTTCAAATGGTCAGTAAGTGCGTGAAAATCTTCCCCACAAAGCTTTAATATACACCCACATTTAAAAAGATAACACTGAAGTTGGATGTTAGTATAATAAAATAATGTTAAAGTTATTGTAAACCCTCAACTTATAAAAAAATGCATTCAGTTTAAAACGGAAATAAAAGGCATAACACTTTAGTATTGATATAAAAAACATTATAAATACCTTTCTTCTTCTTTTTTTATACATGAGTACCTTCACCTTCCCTCTGTTCTCAGTTATCTTATACACTAATCTTTCCAGTAAATGTCCGTGCTGGGGGGGGGGGGGGGGGGTGTCGGGACAAATCTGGTCATTGGAGGCGAGCAGGCTGAGTACCCAGCATAGCTAGAAAACTGATCAGTTTTTAATAGGAAAGCTGAGGGACTAGCAGGAATGCCAGGAATTTCACATGAAGGAAGCAATACAAAGACAACAGAATATCTTTACATACTATAGCTTTCTGAACAAATATGGATACTGAAATCTAGTTCCATGCATTTCTCTTTAGATAATAAGCAAAATAACCTAAGAAATAAGAAAGAGGAAGCTACACACAATCAATCCATCCAGTAATAGAAGTATAAAAACGGCTTCAGCTAGCATCCTCCCATGCCATGGCCCTCTGACTTGTTTCACCCTCCCAAAGGCTTAGTCAGGTGAAATGCACTAAAGGGATGAGGTATAATAGTAGACTAGCTGAAGTCAGTTTTTATATTTCTATTACCAGGCAGATGGTGTGTAGTTTCCCCTTTATCACTGTAAGTTTGCAATATGGGGTCAGACCGGCCTTCTGGATGTCTGCACCTCACAGTAGTTGGAGTCACCAGGTGGATACACACAGTCGCTTTGAGTGGCATAGTTTCTTATGAGGTCACATTGAGCAAAATAACCTGTCAAGAGCCATTCTGTTATAGCTGTAAAGCTACCAGTAGTTAGTCACATTTAACTGGGCATGTTGCTTATGCAAGCAGTTTTTCTTCAGTTCTAATGTTAACATTATACTATATATACAGTCTACAATGTAACATTAGAAACAAAGATGCTGCATGGATAAGCAGCAAATTATCTTAAACACTACAGAATAAATCATGTAGAATGTGACTAATTACTACCAGCTATACCATCAGCTGGATGAATGGGAACTTTCACAGTCTTCTAGCTGTGCATTCCAGACTATAGGTCCCATACCTATTGTTTATGGGGACCAGCCATGTCCACAGAAGGCACTGAAGCTGGGAGTAAATAGGGGAGTTTTTCCTAGACACATCCATGTCTCCCAAGTTCCCCAATGAAAACAAGCTACATTTTGAAAAAAACAAAACAAAAAAATGTATGGACTATTGGGAGACTTAGAATACGGCAAAGGTGTATATGCAGAAGGGAACATAAGAATGCCTAAATAATATTTTTGAAAGTACCTATTTCACAGAAAGCTGGTTCTATATATTAATTTACAGAACACGTGCTAATAGTGTAAGCATATATGGTAAAATCATATATCAATCTAGATGCCTGAAGGTTATATCGAATGCTATATATTTACCTAAAAGTATATTTTAAACAGTTGGAATAGAGCATTGTACTGTTTTAGCTTCATACAAACCTTAATAAGGGAACTGTGTTATCCTGAAAGCTTGCTGATTTCATAACATATGTTAACCAATAAAGGGTGGAACTTTACCTCCAAACTTTCAGCAAGCATTTCATTTTTAACATAGTTTCACCACTAGGGATGAGCCGAACACCCCCCGGTTCGGTTCGCACCAGAACTTGCGAACGACCCCCGCGTTCGGTACGAACGTTAGAACCCCATTGAAGTCTATGGGACTCGAACGTTCGAATTGGAAAGTGCTAATTTTAACGGCTAATATGCAAGATAGTGTCCTAAAAAGGGTTTGGCGACCTGCCTCCTGCCTCAGGGGACATGGGTCACTGCAAAAAAAAGTTTTAAAAACTACCGTTTTGGCGGGAGCACTGATTTTAATGACGATTAAAGTGAAAAAAAAAAGTGAAATATTCCTTTAAATATGGTGCCTGTGGGGTGTCTGTAGTATGCCTGTGAAGTGCCACGTGTTTCCCGTGTTTAGAACAGTCCCTGCACAAAATGACATTAAACGGAAATAACACCATTTAAAACTGCTTGCGGTTTTAATGTTATATCTGGTTCCTGCAATATGGTTGAAAATCATTGAGAAACATGGCATGGGTAGCCCTCCCTGCCCATTACCAGCCTATTTGGGTCTTGTACGCATATTAAGGGGAACCCCGTACCCATATTAAAAAAAGGAAATGCGTGTGGCCCCCAGGCCCTATATACTCAGAACAGCAGTATACAGGCGGTGCAAACAAGACAGGGACTGTGTAGGTTTGTTGTGTTAAGTTGAATCTGTTTGTCATTTTCAACCGGTACATTTTTAAAGTGTAGCTCCAGTCAAAAAAACTATCTTTAAGCTTTTTGGAAAACATAGGGAAGGGTTATCACCCCTGTATAATTTGTTTTGTCGTCCATCTTTTTTCATCTCACTTGCTGCTGTCTCCTTGCGTTTGCAAGTAGGAGATGTTTGTAAGTTGGATGTTTGAAAGTAGGGGCCTGCCCTATATTATAGCGGTATCTCCTAACACTACTGACTGCAAGCTCTATTATTAACCACTTGTTAGCCCAATGTTTGCATAAAGTGAAAGATGAAGTTATGCTGAGTAAATAGATATCAAACATGTCACTCTTCAAAATTGCACATGCCCGTGGAATGGCGCCAAACGTCGCTACTTAAAAAATCCCCATAGGCGACGCTTTAAATATTTTTTTACTGGTTACATGTTTTGAGTTGCAGAGGAGGTCTAGGACTAGAATTATTGCTCTCGCTCTAACATTCTCGGCGATACCTCACATGTGTGGCACATGCGAGCACATGGGGACATGGGCGCTTTAATTTTTATTTTATTTTTTTATTGTTCATTTTACTTTATTTATTTTAGTTTGACATTTTTTTTCCCAAAAATATATTTTTGATCACTTTTATTCCTATTACAAGAAATGTAAACATCCCTTGTAATAGGAATATGGGGTGACAGGTCCTCTTTACAGTGAAATCTGGGGGTCAATATGACCCCACATCTCACCTCTAGGCTGGGAAGCCTGAAATAAAAAATAAAAAAAAGATTCTGGCTTTGATCGTACTGGCGAGTTGGTAGAAGCACCGGAGGGCGGTGAGGGGTGGGGGGCGTCTATGGCTGGGTATTTCAGGGTATCACCGAGTATGGCTGGGTATCTCTGAGTATGGCTGGGTATGGCAATTTATGGCAGGGTATTACAGAGTATTGGCGGGGTATTGGCGGGGTACTACAGAGTAATAGCAGGGTACTGCAGAGTATTGGGGGTACTGCAGAGTAATGGCGGGTACTGCAGAGTATTGGGGGTTACTGCAGAGTAATGGGGGTTACTGCAGAGTAATGGGGGGTACTGCAGAGTAATGGCAGGGTACTGCACTGCAGAGTAATGGCGGGGTACTGCACTGCAGAGTAATGGCGGGGTACTGCAGAGTAATGGCGGGGTACTGCAGAGTAATGGCAGGGTACTGCACTGCAGAGTAATGGCGGGGTACTGCAGAGTAATGGCGGGGTACTGCAGAGTAATGGCAGGGTACTGCACTGCAGAGTAATGGCGGGGTACTGCAGAGTAATGGCGGGGTACTGCAGAGTAATGGCAGGGTACTGCACTGCAGAGTAATGGCGGGGTACTGCACTGCAGAGTAATGGTGGGGTACTGCAGAGTAATGGCGGGGTACTGCAGAGTAATGGCAGGGTACTGCACTGCAGAGTAATGGCGGGGTACTGCACTGCAGAGTAATGGCGGGGTACTGCAGAGTAATGGCGGGGTACTGCAGAGTAATGGCAGGGTACTGCACTGCAGAGTAATGGCGGGGTACTGCACTGCAGAGTAATGGCGGGGTACTGCAGAGTAATGGCGGGTACTGCAGAGTAATGGCAGGGTACTGCACTGCAGAGTAATGGCAGGGTACTGCACTGCAGAGTAATGGCGGGGTACTGCACTGCAGAGTAATGGCGGGGTACTGCACTGCAGAGTAATGGCGGGGTACTGCAGAGTAATGGCGGGGTACTGCAGAGTAATGGCAGGGTACTGCACTGCAGAGTAATGGCAGGGTACTGCACTGCAGAGTAATGGCGGGGTACTGCAGAGTAATGGTGGGGTACTGCAGAGTAATGGTGGGGTACTGCAGAGTAATGGCAGGGTACTGCAGAGTATGCACTGGTATTGAGGGGTTAAATTCGGTGAGCAGCGATGTGGGCACTGCAGATGCAGCCCACATCGCTGCTGACACCGATCTCTTTCCCCTCCGCTGTACCGATCGGTACAGAAAGGGGAGGGAGGAACAGGCGCCGGTTTGTTTCCAAGTGATCACTCCGTCATTTGACGGAGCAATCATGTGGTAAACGGCCGCTATGAGTGGCCGTTTACCGTGATGCGCCGGGTCCTATGGACCCGGCGGTCACGGATGCTCTCGAGTGCGCACACCTCGGGGCACGCGAGAGCAGAATTCTGGGAGGCCGTTAATTAACGGCCTCTCTGAGTTAAACAACCGCCCTGAAGCCGTTAATCGGCAATGGGCAGTTGTTAAGTGGTTAAAGCTAGATCACTAGCTATATAGGTGAGGTGAATATAGTGGTGTATACTGCAGTCAGGGCACAGACAACAACCACTACACAGCAGCAAGATAGGAAATCAGCCAAAAACGATTGGTGTGTACTGTGTTGAAGGTACACAGAACACCCACTGCTTCAGATGCAAAGTAACACACTACAGGAGGCCGCCTTAAAGGCGGCCTTATATAGTGTGGGGCGTGCACTACACAGCCTGAGCTATGATTGGCCACAGGCAGGATGCCTGTGGCCAATCATGGCTCTCCTCGCTGCCGGCGCTGCGATTGGCCAAGCATGCGGGGTCACAGTGCATGCTTGGCCAATCATCGGGCAGCAATGCACTGCGCCAACGCAGTGCATTGTGGTCCGCGCACGCGTCACTCGAATTTTGACGCGAACGGCCAAAACGTTCGGAATTCGCCGAACGCACGAACAGCCAACGTACGTTCGACTCGAACACGAAGCTCATCCCTATTCACCACTTACACCCCTTATTGCAGCTGTCAGGTTGGTGACTAATGGTGAAATCTGACATGGTGGTTCCTCCAGTAATATACAGTACTGTAATAATTTGGAAATACATGCTATAATTTCAATGACCACTAATCCTAAAATAGAAAGATCAATTTTGTGTCAGACTTGCTATTAACATTTACAATTTTGAAAGTAAAAGCACCCATAAATTTTTATAAAATTGGATTTTTGACATTTACAGATCAGTTAAGTCACGTTTAAGCAAATTACGCTATGTTTTAAGCACATTAAGGGCTGGTCATTTTCTAATATGGGTGTCTTTGAAAATGTTGCTTTCCATTATATATCATTAATGTTGAAGAACTCAGAGATGTTGGAAGTAAGTATAATGAGCAAATTTGACCAAAACTCACTTGATTCATCCTCTACGTATGCCTAGGTGAAAACTTGTTTGCTGCTCATTATTAATATAAGTTATATATTCTACCTCCAGTGGTTATATTTACAGTATAGCAGACAGTGAGTCCAGTACCCTGGCCAGTTCTTAAAAACAATGTTCTGATGCTTTGGGTAAGGTTGAAGCTTGTCCCTAATCCCAACCCCCAGACTCATTCCTACTGGCTCACCACTATGATTAGTAGCCTCGCTCGCCATTATGCATATACAAAAGGTTAGTAGGATAAAGCAAGCTTTGCCTGTTAAAATGAACTGAAATTCAACCTTGATAGGAAGAATTGAGAGGTTTCTGAAGTTATGTGTGGGTACCTCTAGGTGGCTGCACATTATAACAGTAGCAGCTTTTCATTTAAACAACAGTCTCTTGAAAAGGGAAACTCATTTTAGGTTTTCCAGAATGAATATTTGAATAATTCCTGTAAATTCACATCTATTCTTGATATAATCATGGTTTCAGTTTTTTTTCTTAAACATTTGAAACTAACCTTCATATGCTCTTACCTCCTTCAGAATAAGAACCTTTTCAGAAAATGTCATGTTTATATAATCCATTTTCATGTCGCTGTCATCCAGTGTAGTGTTTAACTGTCCTAGTGTTATTTGTATGTCCTGCATTTGTTTGTCCTTTTTCTGACTCTGTGATATGCTCTCATTTAATATTTTACTTAGAGATTGCAGTTTTGCTGAGTTCAGTGAAAATTGTGATTTACAGTCAGAGAGGTTTTGTATAAGCTGGCTCAAAATAATGGAGTAATTATGGAGGCTTCCTGTTTCTGATTCTTTGCCATCTTCTTCTTCATGCTTTTCCTCGTAAATGTGTTTGTATTTTTCAAACTGGGAGATCTGACCTTCAAAAGAGATTAGAAAGTAATACATAATTTATAAATTTCACATGTAGACTTCCAGTCGCAGATTTATTTGTCCAGAAGCTAAATGAACTTTGTTTGAATCAGAGATGTGTTTCAGTTATTATTTTTAGAACAGAGTGGTCTTATATTCATTGTCACCTGTCACAGAACTTAAAATGCTGAAAACGACATCTTGGTGTTAAAGGTGATCTTTGTGCAAAAATTTATTATTACAGAAAATACCCCCCTTCATCTGTGCATTATGAAGGTAGTCTGTGGGCCGGCTTTTAGGAGACAGAAACCTTCCTTCTACTTATAAAGCATTGCACGGGAAGCTGGGCAAGGAGAGCTGAGGTAAACTCTGTCAACGCTGTCAAAATCTACAACCTGGATCTTTCTAATGGACTACACGGTGGTGGTTTGAGTGGTCATCCTACACATAGGTAGATAACAGAGCTGACTGGTCTGGTCAATGTGGGCTGGCCACTACAAGAATATAAAGAGTTATTAAGAAGTTCAGCTTCAAAATGAACACTGGACATTCAAATATTGATTGTTTTTTATTCATATTTGTAGCAATCACTAAATATGATTTAAAACCTCACTGTAGCTGTGGAGTAGAGAAATGAATCCACAAAGTTCACAGCAAAAGCTCTGTAGTCCTCCTTTCAATAGCTAGATCACAAGCTCTACCAGTAACTAATAGGGATGAGCTTTGGGTTCTGATTGTAAATGAATTTGGCCAAAACTCAGCCTGTTCTGGCAGCATGCACACAAACTGGCCAAACCTCCTGCTGGAGCAGCTAGAACTCTGGCATATAGACGTGGTATTTCCCCTTGTTACTAATTGAAAAAAATAGGCAGTAAATAAAAGCATCTCTACCATGAAAAAAGCTCTTTATTAGAAACAATAATAAAAAAAAATAAACAATGTCCCTGATCAGTGACACCATTCTGTGATTTAGATGCATATCAGTCATGATGGTTGATGCCCGACGATGTAGATCTGACACATGAGTAACAGCGGGTTAACATTTTGCGATGCTGGGTCTTTCATGTTGGCGCTATGTACTGTAATTTGTAATGACTGATGTGAATCTACTTCAATAGATAAAATGATTGATAGTTGATTTACACCTTTAAATTAAGGACTCCTTTGCGGCCCCCCCGCTTCACATAGAAGCTAGGATGCCAATATAGCAATCCGATATAGCAAGCCATACACCATAATAAACAGCCCCAGAGTGAGTATCCATCATAAATCTAGCAATGGTATTGCCCAAAATGGAAAGCATTCATTGGTCAGCATGACCATGTGACCACAATGTCCAGTGAGGAGCACTTCTCTCTTCCAGGACATCTTACCTGAAGAAGAAGCCTTAAAGAGGCGTGCCACTTTAAACAAATACTGCAGCTGCTGACTTTTAATAAATGGACACTTACCTGTCCTGGGTGGCTGCTATGTCAGAAGCAGATGACGAGAAATCGCTCGGCTGCCCCCGCCGTCATCCTCTGTCAGGGAATCGGGAAGTGAATTGTTGCTTATTCACTGACCGGTTCCCTACTGTGCATGCACCAGTCGTGCTGCGCATCTTCACTGGTCCCCATTGTGTCCTTTGAACTGTGTGTTTCCCAGAACAAAACGGGGGTGGGGCATCTGCGACTAGCTGCGGCTAGCTATTCCCAGAAGTGGGTGCAGATACCTGGATTATACAGGTATCTGCACCCCCTCCCCCCTGAAAGGTGCCAATTGAAAGTGTCTCTCCATGGGGGCACTTGATGAGGAGGAGGAGCAAGGAGAAGATTGTGGCCACTCTGTGCAAAACCCTTGCACAGAGCAGGTAAGTATGACATGTATGTTATTTAAAAAAAATTAACCTTTACAATCACTTTCATAAATCCACCCCAATGGGGTTAGATTCAGTTCCTGAATATTAGTCATGTTTTCGCCAAAACTTCCCTAAACCAAACCCAGGTATGTTCAGCTCATCGCTACAGGTGACAGGTCTCTTTAAAGAAACATTTGAGGTCTGTTAGACTCCTAAAGTGACCTCTGTACTCTATGCTCTAAAAAAAAAAAATTACAGCAACAGATACCAGAGAATGATAGTGTTGAACATGATTACAGCTGATCGCTTTCCATGTGATTAATCCCAGGGAAGATCAGCACAGTAGTGAGAGACAGGTGAGCACATAACACATGGCAGGACAAATGGGGCACTTCACAGTACAGGTTAATGGGATCTGGTGGCTTTATTACCATAAGATTCACTTCCACAAGAAAGCTGACAGCTCAACGTGAGAAGGCAAAAGGGTTTAAGTGACCTGTGCCCAGATGGTGTACACTAAAGTATTTACATATTTTAAAGATGCAGTAAAAGCAGCTTAAAACAAGCCTAATTTACCACTGTGTCTATAAGCATTGTGGTGAGTATTCCAGCATGGTGAAGAATGAATTACTTCACTTGGGTAAAAATGTGTGTTTCCACACTTGGAACATAATTTAAAGACAGAGATGGAGAAAAGGGAAATTTAATCACTTTCAGTGTTTTGGATTTTGATGATAAAGAGCAAAAGTGCTGTAAGATTCAGACAGCTTTACTGAGGAGGATAGGAATGACAAAATGGTCACAATGGATTTACTAAGGAGGGTAGGAATGACGAGTGAAGAAAATGAATAAGAAGTTGTGAAGGAGTCTCTGAGAAGCTGTTGATGTGTTCAGCAATAAAGAAGTTCATGAGTACTAGAAGGATAGTTTGCTCAGGTGGAAAGCCTCTACATAGCTCAGTCCTTGTGTGCAGGTGCTACAGCTAAGCTTTCCAAAAGAGTGTTTGCCTTATAGTGCAATATAGTGCAATATTTACTGCCTGCCTTTGAAACAGGGTAAAATGGCATAGGGTGTGCTGGAAGCAATGTGTCTGTAATTAACAAGAAACCATATACTTGCCCAGTCAAGAGGAGTCTGTCTTTTTTAAATCTTAAAAATGTTCTTTGTCAGGACAGTCTAGAATCTTGCCTTAAAGTGTTTCATATGTATGACCATAATCTGGGTTATTTGCCTCTCTATTTTCACTATTTATATTATGACCTAGGCCATTTTCATAGCATCACACTAGGCATTGGCAAATATTGCCTGCACAAACATCTTAAAATAGAATTCCAGATAAAGCCTAAATAGTCTTAAAAAATGCTTCTTTCCCCACTCCCAACAGCTATACTAACCTGTGTAGAAAAGGGTGTACCGTATATACTTACCTATTTTCAGCCCACACCAGTCCTGTCACATGATCTGAAATAGCTGGAATTCTTTCTACTTTAAGCTTTAATTGGGATATCCAACAAGGAATTTTAATGTTTATTTCTGTGTATGTCTGCACTGTACCTTTTAGCCTGAGAGTAGCTACTAGAAGACCAAGTACAATGATATAAAGTAAAACAATGGCGGCAATCACGCACTTCATTTTCCTTTCATTTTTTGGTGTAGTTATACCTGAAATTAAAAAAGAATGTAGAGTCAAATGATATATATATATATATATATATATATATATATATATATATATATATATATATATATATATATATATATATAAATATATATATCTAAATATATACATATATATATATAATGTTTTACACATGTAACAAGAGAGGGTTAAAAGTCAATCTGGTCACCGAAGAAGAACAATTTATATTTAAATTTTTTCAGTCAAATTTGAGAAAGCACATTATTTGTTTGTTATGTATCTCCATTCAAACAGAAAACCAAAAAATAATTTAAAAACGATATCTTACCTTTTAGATGTTTCTCAGGAGAATGAGGGCAGACTGCAAGTTACTCTGAAGATAGTTCCCATATTGACATACAATCCAAAAAGCCCAGCTTCAGGAAGGAGTAGACCGGGTTATTGTGGAATGTAAAATGCTGTCTCTATTGACTGCTTGTATGGTATGAAAACAATAATAAACATATTTTGTGTACAATAATCCTTATCTAAACAATAGAATAAGCAGCGCTGAATATAATATAAATCCACACCAGTGAATTCAAAAATTTTGAATACTACAGATCCACTCCAGTGAACATGAATTACTAAATGTTACTACGCTGTGCAAACCTTGCCCTGTGCATACAAAAATAGAGAAAAAAAATATATATAAATAATAACTTGTATCGAAATCAATTACCACAAATTATTGTATAATGCATGTCACCAGATGACTAGTGATGGCAAATACATACAATCTGTTGAAACAAACCACCCTGTGACTAAATATTGTTCAACATTATATATTATATATTATATTATATTCAGTGCTGCTTATTCTATTGTTTAGATAAGGATTATTGTACACATTTTGCTTTTATAAAATGGCGGCTTAGTTTAAAGTTTTTGTGCAGCGCAGTGGTGATACACAGTAGATGGGGAAAGAGTGAGTGTATCTTTGTTTTAAATAAACATATCCCCCCCCCCCCCCCCCAAAAAAAAGCCCAGCTTTTAGAACTATACAGACATACCCCACTTTTAAGTACACAATGGGGTTTATTTACTAAAGCTGGAAAGGGCAAAATCAGGCTCACTTCTGCATAGAAACCAATGAGCTTCTAACCCCAGCTTGTTCAATTAAGCTTTGGTAATAAAACCCGGAAGCTCATTGGTTTCTATGCAGAAGTGAGCCTGATTTTGCACTTTACAGCTTTAGTAAATAAACCCCATTGTGTACGTAAAAGTGGGTTATGCCTGTAACCCTTTGTTAGGACAGATAGTTCAGATCTGGTTTAACCACCAGCCGCCCACGCTATAGCCGAAAGAAGGCTACAGCGCGGGCCTAAATTGCCTGGAGGGCATCCATAGACATCCTTCCGTTCTCGCACTTCCTGAGTGCTCAATGATTGCTGAGTCCGTGAGTCGCAGCTGATCAGAGATCGGGTAAAGGGCCAATCATAGCAGGCTTTTTACACATGATCAGCTGTCAGCCAATGATAGCTGATTACGGAAATAAACAGGTGTCGGTTATAGTTTTTATTTTTCCCTTCACGCTGTCAGCGTTAAGGTAAAACAAGCTGCAGCTTCTATATAAGGGATATCAGTCTCCTTAGCACCCAAATGTACCACATATCAGTGCCCACCAGTGCCACATATCAGTGCCCACCATTGTCAACTATCAGTGCCCACCAGTGGCACCTATCAGTGCCCATTAGTGCTGCCAATCAGTGCCTTATCATCAGTGCTGCCTATCAGTGCAACCTAATAGCGCCCATCAGTGCCACCTATCAGTGCGTATCAGTGCCGTCTATCAGTGTCCATCAGTGCAGCCTCATCAGTGCCTCCTTATCAATGCCCACCAGTGCCACCTTAACAGTGCCCATCAGTACCACCTATCAATGCCCATCAGTGCAGCATATCAGTGCACATCAGTGCAGCCTCATCAGTGCCCATCAGTGAAGGAGACAAATTACCTGTTTGCAAAATGTTATAACAAAATATGAAAAACCTTTGTTTTTCAAAATTTTCGGGCTTTTTTTGTTTATTAGCAAAAAAAAAAAAAAAAAACAGTAGTGATTAACCAAACAAAAGCTCTATTTGTGTGAAAAAAAATGAAAAAAAATTAATATGGTTACAGAGTAGCATGACCTCACAATTGTTATTAAAAGTGTGAGAGCGCTGAAAGCTGAAAAATTGCCTGGGTAGGAAGGGAGTATAAGTGCCCAGTAAGCAAGTAGTAAAACTGATAATGAGATCTCCCAGCACAGTACAGAATTATTTATGGTAAACACTAAGGGGTAGCTTTACCAAAGGCATATAAACTGCACTTTGAAAAGTGCAGTTGCTCCAGAGCTTAGTAAATAAAGTAAAGCTTCACGTTTCAAAGAATATCCAATCAAGTGCAAGGAAAATTAAAAAGTCAGAAGAGCTTCTGCTCATTTACTGAGCTCTGGAGCAACTGCTCTTCCAAAGTGCACACACTACTTGCCTTTAATAGATCAATCCTTAACTTTATAGCTCCTCTTAAACATTACATATAATAAGGAGAGCTAAGCAGGATTTTCAGTTTTAGAGTTTTCAAAAAAGGGCAGGTAAAAAGGTAGGCACCAATTTCTAAATGTTTTGTTTACTTTGTTCTATTTGAATTGGAATGTGTAGCAATCATAAAGTAGTTGTTATCCCAATTTGGCTGTAAAAGTGGAAATATACTTTAACTTAGCTGTCCAATTTCAGTATGATTCCTCAAGATTCAGCAGACATTTGAAAAATTCTGCCATTCAGAGAGATAAAAAGCAAATATATTCTACTTTGAAATACTTTTTTAAATATATTTATAAAAAAAATTTGCTTTTAACTCATTAAATGAGTTTAGAAACTCAAGAAGACTATATTCTTTTAAAACAGCACAACTCAGAAATATTTACCGGATGGAAGAAGGGACTTCTGCGACACATTATCCAACTGATCCTCCATTGGTTCAAAGCAAGTAACCTCTTCATTATTTTCATATGTTTTTGACCACCTTGCCATATTGATCACTGTAAAATATAACACAATTTACAAGTATTGTGTGGTTGCATATTCCCGAAGTATAATGCTATCTTAATCGCTTACCGACCATATAACTTACATATTTGGCAGCAAGGCGGCTCTGCTGCGCCAGATCACGTACCTAGTATGTGATCCGCACTCCCGGGCATGGGGTGCACAGGTGCCAGCCGACCCAGCGGTGTTGTCACCAATCAGTCTTCAGGTCCAGGCCAATGATTTTCGGCCTGGACCTGCTGATCGGTTCTGACGAATCACAGATCAACATGTGCCTGTGTTTACAAAAATGTACAAAAATTTAACAAAGATTTCAGGAAAAGAAAATCACAGCCCATTTGTTTCCAGAAGGTGCTGTAGCCCAATCTCCCAATCCAGATGCAATGAGCTGGCTGCATGAAAGGCATTTTCCGGATGTCCTCCCTGGTATCCCTACTAAAATATATAGTAAATTCAGATTTAGGCATGAAATACATTATTTCTGTCTCTTCTGTCCTGACCAACCTGGTCTCTGCCTCAAGGACTGTTTGCATTGCTATTACACACTAGGGGAGTATTAACATAGGGTCCAGCATGGCACTGTCTTGGGCAAACATTCATACAGGGCCTCGAAAGATGTTAAATAGTCAGGAAACCATATCGTATTTTAAGAGACCCTATCCTGGAAAGTTTACAGTTTTTACAGTTACAGGAAAGTTACAAAAATGTCGAAAAAAGTAAAACAAAAAGCAAAAAGTAAAACAAAACATAGAAAAACTGTTTTTTTTTAAGTTAATGTGCTGTGTTTTATTGTTACCCATTTTTTGCTTTGCATAAACATCATTCAGCTGCATCATTGATCTGTTTATTCTGGCAGCAGTAGGTTGTGCTTTCTGAATACATACATGAGTGATTACAGCACTGTAGGTGATGTTTTCTTCGCAGTTAAAAAAAAAAAAGAATGTTTTTGCCCAAGCATGAGGGGTCTGGTGTGGTCAGTAGGCGAATCACCCCTAAGCTTCGGTATATATATTTTGCTTTTTGTTTTTGGCACAGATTGCAAATTAAAAAAGTTCTTGTTTTATTGAGTTAATTTTTTATTGTTACTGTGATTTATTGTTAACCACTGTTTGTTTTGCAGGAACGCCATTCAGCTGCAGCACTGATCTGTTTATTCTGACAGCAACAGGGTGTGCTTTCATGATACATATGTCAGTTATTGCAGTGCTGTAGGAGGAGCTTTCTCTTCCACACACACAAAAAAATGTTTATGCCGAAGCATGGGGCCTGGGGTGGTCAGTGGGCAGATCGCCCCTATGCTTTGGAATATATTATTTTCACTTTTTTTGGTAGAGGCTTCTTCATCCACATTGATTGATGAATGAAAAGTGAGAGCCTTGCATGCATGCCCATCATTAGTAGTAGGTGTATTCAGGACGATATATTTGAATGCCTGTACACATGACCGATTTTCCCTTCGAAATAAACTTTGAAGGTTTTTCTGACGGAGTTCCGACGGAATTCCGCTGAAACTGTCCTGCGTACACACGATCACATCAAAGTCAGATCATCAAGAACGCGGTGACATACAGCATGTACGACGGGACTAGAAAAAGGAAGTTGAATAGCCAGTAGCCAATAGCTTCTGTCTCTTACTTGCTTCAGAGCATGCGTCATTTTTGGTCCGTCGGAACAGCATACAGACAAGCGGTTTTCCCGATAGGAATTGATTCCGTTGGAAATATTTAGAACATGTTCTATTTTAGGTCCGTCAGAATTTTTGAAAAAAAAAAGTCTGATAAGGCATACACACAATCGGAATATATGATGAAAATCTGCCATCTGACTTTTTCTGTCAGACATTCCGCTCGTGTGTATGCGGCATAATGGTGGGCATACCACACACTTTTTCTGGCAGAGTATTCAGTAAAAAATAATAAGTTGTTGTTATATTAAGTTAGAGCCGGTTCACACAGGGGCGACTCAGATCTGACTTCAGGTCGCCCCTAGTCGCCTCAGGTCGGACAACATTTAAAAATCAATGTAAGTGAATGAGAGCCGTCTTAATGCACACTACTGAAGTCGCTCTGACTTCAGAAAAGGTTCCTGTACTACTTCAATCCGACTTGTAGGCGACTGGTACCCATTGATTTCAATGGAGGTCGCCTACAAGTCGGATCTCCATCTATACTTAGGTCTGGTATGGATTCTAAAGGGAACCCCCTACGCCGAAAAAATGGCGTGGGGTTCCCCCCAGATCCATACCAGACCCTTACCCGAGCACGCTACCCGGCCAGCCAGGAAAGGGGGTGGGGATGAGCGAGCGCCCCCCCTCCTGAGCCGTAGCAGGCCGCATGCCCTCAACAAGGGGGTTGCCTTGGTGAAGGGGGCCGCGCGCCCCCCCACCCCAAAGCACTTTGTCCCCATGTTAATGAGGACAAGGGCCTCTTCCCGACAACCCTGGCCGTTGGTTGTCGGGGTCTGCGGGCGGGGGGCTTATCGGAATCCGGGAGCCCCCTTTAATAAGGGGCCCCCAGATCCCGGCCCCCCACCCTATGTGAATGAGTATGGGGTACAATGTACCCCTACCCATTCACCTGTGAAAAAAAAGTTTAAAAAAAACACAACACAGGGTTAAAATAGTTTATTGCACAGCTCCAGGGGTCTTCTGTCTTCGGGGGTCTTCTCGCCGGACTCCTCCGCTATCTTCTGCTAGCTCTTTTACTAGCGGAGGAGCCCGGCTTTCTTCTTCGTCGCCGCCCTCTTCTTCCGACTTCGGGGGTCTTGTCCCCCTCTTCGGTTCTTCTTGCCGGGCCACCGCTTCTTCTTCCAGCTCTTTTACTAGCGGTGGCCCGGTCTTCTGTCGTCGAAAGCCGAAGAAAGCCGGGCTCCTCCGCTACTAAAAGAGCTAGCAGAAGATAGCGGAGGAGTCCGGCGAGAAGACCCTTCAAGGCGGAAGACCCCCGAAGCTGCACAATAAACTATTTTAACCCTGTGTTGTGTTTTTTTAACATTTTTTTTCACAGGTGAATGGGTAGGGGTACATTGTACCCCATACTCATTCACATAGGGTGGGGGGCCGGGATCCGGGGGCCCTCTTATTAAAGGGGGCTCCCAGATTCCTATAAGCCCCCCCACCCACAGACCCCGACAATCAACGGCCAGGGTTGTCGGGAAGAGGCCCTTGTCCTCATCAACATGGGGACAAAGTGCTTTGGGGTGGGGGGGCCACGCGCCCCACCTTCCCCAAGGCACCCCCCATGTTGAGGGCACGCAGCCTGGTACGGCTCAGGAGGGGGGGAGCTTGCTCGTCCCCACCCCCTTTCCTGGCCAGCCGGGTAGCGTGCTCGGATAAGGGTCTGGTATGGATCTGGGGGGACCCCACGCCGTTTTTCGGCGTAGGGGGTTCCCTTTAGAATCCATACCAGACCTAAGGGCCTAGTATGCTCTCAGAGGGGGAACCCACGCCAAATTTTTTTCATAAATTTGGCGTGGAAGTTTCCCCTTCAGAGCTCATTCTCTGATTGGTCACGGCAAAAGTCGCCTGGCCTGGGGTGACTTAAAGTTGTGTTGTAAGTCGCCCCAGGTCGTGTCTAAGTCGTGTTCAAGTCTTCTCCAAGTTGCTTCACAAAGTCGTCCTGGAAGTCGTGTCGCCCCTGTGTAAACCGGCTGTTACTGTTCAGTTGTTACTGTGTATTATTGTTAACCGTTGTTTGTTTTGCAGGAATGCCATTCAGCTGCAGCACTGATCTGTTTATTCTGACAGCAGCAGGGTGTGCTTTCAGAATACATACCTCAGTGATTGCAGTGCTGTAGGAGATTTCCCATCCGCAGTTAAAAAAATAATGTATATGCCTGAAGCATGGGGCCTGAAGTGGTCAGTGGGCAGATCGCCCCTATGCTTCGGCATATACATTTTTTGGCAGGGATTTCTTCATCCACATCAATCGATGTGAATGGAGGAATGTGTTAGGAATATTGCATGTATGCCCCTCATTATAAGTTGGTGGATGCAGGGCAGTATATTCTAATGGTGGGCATACCACACACTTTTTCTGGGAGAGATTTCTTCATGCACATCGATCGATGCGAATATAGGAATTTTTTAGTCTCTCTTTTTTTCATTCAGCCCACAGGCTAAAAAATTACATAAATGTCCAACAAGGACCAGCAACATACTTGCTGGACTTTGAGTGGTTATGCCGGGATGATGCCTGCAGGTTCTCCGCATATAAACAGCGCCATTTTTAAATTGGGCAAGCATCTGATCACACAGATCTTGGTGTGGTCAGATGCTTTAAGGGCAGAGGAGAGATCTAGAGTCAAATAGACCCCAGATTTTTTTAGAAAACATTACCTGTCAATGCCTATTGCTATCATAGATAAAATAAAAATTTTAAATTAAAGGGACAGTGTACAAAAAAGTAAAATATATAATAAAAAAAATAAAATAAATAATGCTTGCATACAAAGGTGAATCCAAGCACTGGTCTCGTGTTGTATGTAAGCAGCAATTGCACATCCATGTGAGGCATCACCACAAACATCAGATTGAGGGCAGTAATTGTAGCACTAGACCTCCTGTGAAAACCTAAAGTGGTAACCTGTAAAGGCTTTTAAAGGCTTTTAAAAATGTAAGTAGTTTGTCGCCACTGCACAGCATGCGCAATTTTAAAGTATGCCATCTTTGGTGTGTATTTACTCGGTCATATTAAAAGATCATCTTTTATATTATACCATACAATTGGGCAAAAAACTTTTTCCCAAAAAAATAGTGTTTTGAAAACTGCTGCGCAAATGCTGTGTGACAAAAAAAAAAAAACCTGACACTTTTTGTAAACAAAAAGTGTCAGTAAAAGCTTGGTCTTTAACCACTAGCCGACCAGCCGCTTCAGTTATACTGCTGCAGGTTGGCTCGGCTGGGCAAATCACCGTAGCTGTATGTCTCTCCTTTAATAGAGCTGATGCACGTGCCCAGCAGGCGGGGCACCCGTCATTGCTTGTGACAGAGGAGAGGAGACATATCTTGTGTTCATACTAAGTATGAACACCGATCTCTCTCCTCCCCTAGTCAGTCCCTTCCGCCCTACAGTAAGAACACACCCAGGGAACACAGTTAACCCCTTGATCACCCATAGTGTTAACCCCTTCCCTACTAATGACATTTATACAGCATTCAATGACAATTTTTACCCTGATCGCTATATATTTGCCAATGGTCAGAAAATAGTGTCAACCAGGGCTTTTTTTTATCAGAGAATAGGTGCAGGAACTCCGACCTTCACCCTTAGTTTCTGCTTCCTACCCAACCCTGAGCACCGTTCCTTGGTTCCACCGCCTACCGACCTCCCAGTGCTGCCCATTTTAGAGAATACAGAACCAAGTATCATTTTTTGCTACTAAATGATTTGCATGGAATTTGTTAATGATAGCAAAGAAAGACAGTAAAATAGATCCCCTGCGTTTTGAAAAAAATATAAAAAATAAATAGATCCCTTGCAGTGAGCAACAATCGACCCTACCCCAACAACAGTAGACCCACACCCCAGCAAAAATAGAGCCCCATGCAACAATAGAAGACCCCCACAACAAAATACCACCCCAGCAACAATAGACCCCTGGCAGCAACAACAGATGTCCCAGCAGACTGCATTAATAGACCCTCCAGGAGGCAACAACCCTCAACAGTAGATCCCCCCAGAAACAATAGACCTCCAAGCAAAAATAGATCCCCACCAGTGACAATAGATCCCTAGCAGCAGGCATCAATAGACCTTCCAGCACACCCCAGCACTCCTTGCCATTGCATACATTCATTGCTGGAGGTGACAGAACTGCATTCCCCCAAGTTCCTGCTGAAAAAAAGACCTGGTGTCAACAGTGTCCGGTCTAACCACCACAATATCACAATGATAAAAATCGCAGATCGCTGTCATTACTAGTAAAAATATATAATAATAAAAATTAAATAAATCTTTCCCCTCTTTTGTAGACGCTATAACTTTTGTGGGAATTGGGTATATTTATTATAGCAAAAACTACAAAATATTGTTTGATGAGGTCATCAAATAACACCAAAAGAAAGCTCTATTTGTGGGGAAAAAAGGACAAACATTGTCGCAAGTGCAAGTGCAGTTAAAGCAACGCAGTGCCAAATCGCAAAAAATGGCCTGGTCAGTTCAAACATCTCCCAAAATTACCCCTTTTTGGAAAGTAGACACCCTAAGGTATTTGCTGAGAGGCATGTTGGGCCCATGGAATTTTTTATTTTTTGCCACAAGTTTCTGGAAAAATTACAAAAAAATGTATTTCTTTTTTTACACAAAGTTGTCACTTAAATTATATATTGCTCACACATGCCATGGGCATATGTGGAATTACACCCCAAAATACATCTTGCTGCTTCTCCTGAGTATGGGGATACCACACCTGAGAGACTTTTTGGCAGTCCAGCCGTGTACAGGACCCCAAAATCCAATAAGCACCTTCAGGCTTTTAAAGAGGAAGTAAACCCTGATGGTTTACTTCCTCTTTGATTCCCTGGAAAGGTAAAGCATAATGGACTACTATGCATCGCATAGTAGTCCATTATGTGTCACTTACCTGACACCGGAGCCAGCAAAGTCACCACTGTCCCCTTGTGTACGGAGCCGCCATCTTCTCGGTGGGTCTTGCTGCTCCGGCACTGTCATTCGTCGAAGCCGCAATGACGTCACTCCTGCGCATGCACACGGGAGCCGACACTCGCGGCATATCGCCGTTGACAGCGGTGCCTGTGTTTTGGCAAATATCTCCTAAACCGTGTAGGTTTAGGAGATATTTGTTGGACCTACAGGTAAGCCTTAATCTAGGCTTACATGTAGGTCAAAGTGGTTTGTAAGGGTTTACAACTCCCCAAAATACAACTTTTTGGAAACTAGACACCCTAAGGTATTTTCTAAGAGGCATGGTGAGTATTTTGCAGATCTCATTTGATGCCAAATTTTTTTTTTTTAAAACCTTGTGGCAAAAAATTAAACCTGCAAAATACTCACCTCTTACTACATTCCTTGGGATGTCTACTTTCTTAAAAGGGGTCATGTGGGTGGGTTTTGTGCTATCTTGTCATATCAAGGCCTTCACAACTGTGATAGGTAGTGAGGAAGTAAAATTAGTAATTTATGCCCTTTTAAAGCCTGAAGGCTGTGATTGGTTTTCAGTACCTGTACGCAGCTAAGCTCCCAAAAAGTCTCACACATATAGTATCCCCACACTCAGGAGAAATCACAGAATGTATTTTGGGGTGTAATTTTACACAAACCTATGGCATGAGTAAGCAACATATCATGTAAGTGACAACTTAAATACACTTTTGTCATTTTCCAGAAACTTGTACCAAAAAATAAAATATTCCATGGGCTCAACATGCCTCTCAGAAAATTCCTTCAGTTGTCTACTTTCCAAAAAAGGGTAATTTGGAGGGTTTGTACTGCCCTGGCATTTTAGCCCCTCAAGAAATGTGATAGGAAGTCAGAAAGTAAAAGTTGCATAAGTCCCAGTATATACACCATAGTTTGTAGACACTATAACTTTTTTGCTCAAACCAATCAATATATGCTTACTGGGATTTTTTTTTTACCAAAGACATGCAGCTGAATTCATTTCAGCCTAAATTTATGACAAAATAATTTTTATTGGATTTGTTTTATAATAAAAAGTAGATTATTTTTTTTTTAAATGTCGGCCTATTTTGTTTATATCGCAAAAAATAAAAATACCAGTGCTGATGAAATACCACCAAAAGAAAGCTCTAATTGTGTGAGAAAAAGCATGTTTTATTTGGGTACAGCATTGTATGACCACGCAATTACCAGTTAAAGTAGCACAATAGTGCCGAATAGCAAAAAAAGGCCTGGTCAGGAAGGGGGTAAAACCTTCCAGAGGTCAAGTAATTAAATATCAAAATTGATTCAGCAGAAAATGTTGTGTTTTATTTGATGATTTTTTTAAATTCTGAAAAATGAAACATCAAAATGATCTGTAAAGCAACTGCAAAGAATTCAGTATGAACAGAGTATAACAAGAACTACAGTGAACTTATAGAATTGTAAAATAAGGACTGTAGGCTTAACATTTGAGGGGATGCAAATTAGGTATTTTTCATTGTCATTACTGTACTCTACCCTTTGAACTCCTCTGCAAGCTATGACTATTTAATCTGCTCTCTGCCCTCTCTATTCCTTTAATGAGGAAAGCAAACTATATAGAGACATTTATTAAGTCAAGCACTGACCACACAACAAATACGAATGGCTCTCTTTTGATGCAGCACTGACTATGATGCCCGTTTTATGTAAGCAACATTATGCAGTCTCATTTAAAAGAAGTATATAAGTAATTAAAAATGTGCACTAAGGCTGTTTGAGTATCATGAATAAAAATAAAATAAAAAGTTCCTCCAGCTTTTTGCATTTTTAGATTAATAGAAGATAAATTACAACTTTTATCAAATTATTAGTAGGCTCACCTTTATTTCACGCTGAAATAGGATGAAGTGGTGAAGTAACGTTCCAAGACTTCCATATGAAACTAGGATTTCAAATGAGACTTCTTTCCTTTAAAAAAAGAATGATGACTCATATTGTCATCTGACAGAGCATTAGTGGTCTGTAGACTTACTATGTAAGCAGACTACAGGCACCTTTCTCACAGTGCCTTGAAAAAGTATTCGCACCCCTTGAAATTTTCCACATTTTATCATGTTTCAACCAAAAACATAAATGCATTTTATTGGGATTTTATGTGATTCACCAACACAAAGTGGCACATAATTATGAAGTGGAAGGAAAATAATAAATGGTTTTCAATTTTTTTTACAAATAAATATCTGAAAATTGTGGCGTACCTTTGTATTCAACCACCTGAGTCAATACTTTGTAGAACCACCTTTCAGTGAAATTACAGCTGCAAGTCTTTTTGGAGATATCTCTACCAGCTTTGCACATCTGGAGAGTGACATTTTTGTCCATTAGTCTTTGCAAAATAGCTCAAGCTCTGTCAGATTGGATGGAGAGCACCTCTGGACAGCAATTTTCAAGTCTTGCCACAGATTCTCAATTTGATTTTGGTCTGGACTGACTGAGCCATTCTAACACATGAATATGCTTTGATCAAAACCATTCCATTGTAGCTCTGGCTGTATGTTTAGGGTCTTTGTCCTGCTGGAAGGTGAACCTCCACATCAGTCTCAAGTCTTTTAAGACTCTTAATAGTTTTCTGCTAAGGTTGTCCTGTATTTGACTCCATTCATCTTCCAATCAACTCTGGCCAGCTTCCCTGTCCCTCCTGAAGAAAATCATCATCACAACATGATGCTGCCACCACCATGTTTCACAGTGGGAATGGTATGTTTAGGGTGATGTGCAGTGTTAGTTTTCTGTCACACATAGCGTTTTGCTTTTAGGCCAAAAAGTTACATTTTGGTCTCAACACCTTTTTCTACGTTTGCTGTGTCCCCCACATGACTTCTCACAAACTGCAAACAGAACTTCTTTTGCCCCGTACACACGAGCGGACTTTTCGACATCCAAACTCCGACGGACTGAGTCCGGCGGACTATCCGCTCGTGTGTGGGCTGCAACGGACTTTAGCTTCGCAAAAGTCTGACGGACTTTAGAAATGAAGCATGCTTCAAATTTTCCCGACGGAACTCCGCCGGACCCGGTCCCCTTCGAAAAATTCGCTCGTGTGTGTGCTACTCCGACGGACTAAAACCGACGCTAGGGCAGCTATTGGCTACTGTCTATGAACTTCCTACGTCGAATCCAGTCGTACGTCATCACGTTCGACTCCGTCGGAGTTTGGTGTGATGGTGTGTGGTCAAGTCCGTTCGGTCGAAAAGTCCGCCAGAACTCCAGCGGAACTCCGCTAGAACTCCGTCGGAAGTCTGTCAGACTTAATCCCTCTCGTGTGTATGGGGCATTATGGCTTTCTTTCAACAATGGCTTCCTTCTTGTCACTCTTCCATAAAAAACTGTTTTGTGGGGTGCACGACTAATAGTTGTCCAGTAGACAGATTCTCATACCTGAGCTGTGGATCTCCGCAGCTCCTCCAGAGTTACTATGGGTCTCTTGGCTGCTTCTCTAATTAATGCTCAGGCAAGGCCTGTCAGTTTAGGTGAACAACTATGTCTTGGTAGGTTTGCAGTTGTGCCACACTCTTTCTATTTTGATGGATTATGATGGATTGAACAGTGCTCCGTGAGCTGTTCAAAGCTTGGGATATTTTCTATAACCTAACCCTGCGTCAAACTTATCCGCAACTTTATCCCTGATCTGTCTGGTGTGTTCCTTGGCCTTCATGATGCTGTTTGTTCATTAATTATGTTTCTCTAACAAACCTCTGAGGGCTTCATAGATCAGCTGTATTTATGCTCAGATTAAATTACACACATGTGGACTCTATTTACCTATCATGCCACATACACACGACCGGACTTTCCGGCAGACTAGGTCCGACAGAATCAGTCCGTCGGACAATCTGATTGTGGGTCGGCCAATCCGATTGTTTTTCATAAAAAAAATCAGGCGAACCTAGAAATAGAACATGTTTCAAATCTGTCCGACGGACTCAATTCCTATCGGGAAAACCGTTCGTCTGTATGCTGGTCCAACGGACCAAATACGACGCAAGGGAAGCTATTGGCTACTGGCTATTGAACTTCCTTTTTTAGTCCCGTCTTACATCATCACGTTCAAAATGAACGGACTTTCAAACGGACTTAGTCCGTTCATGTGTGGCCAAGTCCGTTCGTTCGGAAGTCCGTTGGAACTCAGCTGAAAAGTCAGTCGGGAAGACCGTCGGACCTAGTCTGCCGGAATGTCTGGTCATTTGTACGTGGCATTAGGTGACTTGTGAAGACAATTGGTTCCACTAGATTGTAGTTAGGGGTATCAGATTAAAGGAAGATGAATACAAATGCACTCCACACTTTTCAGATATTTATTTGTAAAACTTTTGAAAACTATATATCATTTTTCTTCAACTTCACATGGATGTGGCACTTTGTGTTGGTCTATCACATAAAATCCCAAATAAAATACATTTATGTTTTTGGTTGTAAAATTACAAAATGTGGTAAATGTCAAGGGGTACGAATACTTTTTCAAGACACTAAAAGAAAAATATAGGCTCTAACTGGCGACCTCTCACTTTCTTCACTGGCCCTAATTATATAAAATATCAAGAGTTTTGACTTGACTGGCTGTATATTTGTTGCAGGTCAGGGCTCAGAATGTGTTATAGAAAGGAAAAATAAGTAAACTGATGGTATATTGGTACATAGGGGAGCTGGAATAAAAAAAAAAAAGATGAATACTTGAGTCCCAGTTGCCATTTTAAAAACTGTTTGTCCCCAGTGCTCCTAGGGCCCCTGCAGGCACTAGAAGAGACAGCTGTCAGAGATAGTGGAAGTCCAGCTCTGAGCTTAGGTACTGAAAATGGTCACCTCCTATGCTTATACTCCTTAGGAGCAAGTTGTAGAAGCAAATGTAAACATTTCCATGTTGTGTTTACATTGATAGTGAAGTGATGTCACAAATGACATGACATCACTTCCTTTCAGTACAAAGACTCATACAGAGCTGTTACAGCTCTTTCCAGCATCTCTTTGCAGCATTTGCACCAATGGATCACTGCTAAAGTGACCTATTGCTGGCTGATCACCACTGTGCAGACCCACCCTGAAAAATAGTGAAACAAAACTTTGTTGATTATATTTTAGGGTAAATATATGGGGGTGCACACATTAAATAATTGTTGTGTTGGGCTAAAATTACAGGAAAATGCAATGCAAAAGTACAGTATATGTATCCAATTTTGCTACAAAGTTAAAACCCTATGTGTCCTGGAAAAAAACCCACATATGATCCATTAGGGTAGACTACAAAGCCTAAGGTATGATGTGTGGAAGGTACAGTAAAATCTTGGATTGTGAGCATAATTTGTTCCGGAAACATGCTTGTAAGAAATAATGAAAACTCAGATGATTCGTTCCACAACCATTTATTCATAAGTCCTTCAGTTTATAGTCCATTATAGATTATAGCAATATGATAGGTTGTGTAACCATAAAATGTCCATCCACAAATGGCAGCCTCCACAAGGGGATTAGAAGCAAAATCCAGCAGGAGCTACAGAGTATAAAAGAGAAGAGAGGCGCCTCTAAGTGTAGCAATACGGTTACATTTAATGAAGGTACAACATTTAGCAACTCACATGGCTGATGATTAAAAGAGTCGCATCTAAGGCTGGATTCACATATGAGTATGCAGCAGCTCATGGCAAGAGTCCGGTGTGTCCCAGTTCACCGTTTAAGGTCTGATTTCAGCCTGAATTTTTTGCTGAAATTAACCAAAATACACACAGGGCTCCTGTGCAAATCATTTCGGATCCGCTGTGGAAATAAGGGAACTGGTCACAATCTCCTGCTGTAAGAATTGGATGTGGAGAAATCTACAGTGTGAACCTAGCCTAAGTATGCAGGCATCCGGAGTAAAGTTGTCCACATAGACCAGTGGTCATCAACCCTGTCCTCAGGGCCCACTAACAGGCCAGGTTTTATGTATTACCTTGGGGAGATGCAGACTAGAATATTGCAATCACTGAGCAGCAAATTATATCAACCGTGATGTATTTCAGTTAGCTCCCAAACCTGGCCTGTTAGTGGGTTGATGACCACTGACATAGACCATCCTCCACACCGCCACCCTCACCACTGTCAGTCGGCAATCATGAATGAGAACACAATCCTGCAGTAGAGCTATCTGAAAGTAAGACTTGAAGTGCTCGTGGAGTGCAGCGTGGAAGAGATGACGTTGATGGGGGGGGGGGGGGGGGTGGACTATGTGGACAGCTTTACTCCAGATGCCTGCATACTTAGATGTGCCTGTTTTAATCATCAACCATGTGAATTGCTAAATGTTGTACCTTCATTAAATGTAACCATATTGCTACACTTAGAGGCGCCACTCTTCTCTTTTATACTCAGTTGTGACATAATGCTACTTGTATGTCAAGACATCACTTGTTTATCAAGTAAAAATGTATAAAAAAAAAATGTACTTGTCTTGAAACACTCTCAAACCAAGTTACTCTCAATCCAAGGTTTTGCTGTATTGTCAAAATGAAAAAAATGCTCTGGGAGGGGAGAGGGTTTTTTTTTTTTTTGGAGGCCAGGGACTCAAATGGTTAATATCCCTCTAATTCAGTTCAGGGATATTGTAGCAAATATACAAAACTTCTTGGCAATAAAGACTATGTACTGAAGCTGAAGCCTTTTATATCTAAATGTAAAAAATTAATTGGCATACATCTTCTTTAACTGCTTTCCGACCAACCGCCGTCATTATACAGCGGCAGGTTGGCTCTCCTGTGTGAATTGCTGTAGCTGTACGTTGGCTCGCACAGGTGCAGTTGCTATGGGAGCGTGCCTTCGGGTCGAACGGACTTGATGTCCACCACGACCCACATTCGCCTAGTACAGAGGCAGAATGAGGATCTGCCTTCGTAAACAAGGAAAATCCCCATTCTGCCAGGGGACATGACAGAGAACTACTGTTCCCAGCCATCGCGAACAATGATCTCTGTCATGTCCCTGGCAGCCCATCCCCCCTACAGTGAGAACACGCCTAGGGAATACAGGTAACCCTTTGATCGCCCCCTAGTGTTAAACCCTTTCCTGCCAGTGTCATTTTTACATTGATCAATGCATTTTTATAGCACTGATCAATGTAATAATATCACTGATCCCCAAAAAGTGTCATTTGGGGTTAGATTTGTCTGCCGTAATGTCGCAGTCCCACTTAAAATTGCAGATCGCCGCCATTACTAGTAAAAACAATAAAAAATTATTTAAAGCCCCTCAATCAATCCCATAGTTTGTAGATGCAATAACTTTGCAAGCCTATCAATATACGCCTATTGGGCTTTTTTTTGGCCAAAAATATGTAGAAGAATATATATCAGCCTAAACTGATGAATAAATTAGCTTTATATATATATATATATATATATATATATATATATATTTTTTTTTTTTTTTTTTTTTTTTTCTATGTATTATAGTAAAAATCAAAACCACAGAGGTGATCAAATACCAGCAAAAAGCTCTATTTGTGAGAAAAAAGGACATCGATTTTGTTTAGGTACAGCATCGCATGACCGCACAATTGTTAAAGCGACACAGTTCCGTATCGCAAAAAATGGCCTGGTCATTAAGGGGGCAAATCCTTCCAGGGCTGAAGTGGTTAAACTATTCTCACTATTACTAGAAGCATATTTTAATAATCTTTTAATGTAGCCCTGGCAGAAAAGGGAAGACAAATGAGCAACCAAATCTCAAAATAGAACATAAACAAATCTAAAGCAACCAACATTTTTATACATAAAATTAGCTTCTGATAATATAGCTGTACATGCACATAAACCTGTTTTTAGTCATCTTCTTTAGAATTTCAGGATATATTTTTAAATTAAACTAAATTATTTACAAGGTAATAATTGGCTTTATGCGGGTAAAACAGATGACATGTAACATTACTCTCGCTGCATGTTTTGCATCCTATATTAACTGCTTGCCGACCAGCCGCCACAGTTGTACTGCGGCAGCGTGGCTCAGCTGCACGAATTGCCGTTATGCTAAGTCATAGGTATAAACGGCCACTAGGGGGCTCTTGCACGCCACCCGCTCCCCGAGCCGATGTGAGTGTCTCAATCGCCATCAGGCTCACGCAATCATTTGGGGCACATGGAGAACCAGGAGCTGTGTGTAAACACACAGTTTCCGGTTCTCTGAGCAGTGAACTGACAGATCGTCTGTTCATACAGAGTATGAACAGCGATATGTTGGTTTCCCTGCACAGTCCCATCACCCCTTCAGTTAGAAAACTCCATAGGATACATATTAACCCCTTCACTGCCCCCTAGTGTTATGTAGAAAAATGTAGAAAAATACGTATTAGCCTAAACTGAGGACATTTATATATATATATATATATATATATATATATATATATATATATATATATATATATATATATATATATTTCTGGGGGATATTTATTATAGCAACAAGTAAAAAATAATGCGTTTTTTTCAAAATTGTCACTGTTTTTTTTTTTATAGCGCAAAAAATAAAAACCACGGAGGTTATCAAATACCACCAAAAGAAAGCTCCTATTGTGGGAAAAGATGTCAATTTTGTTTGGGAGCCATGTCTCGCACGACCGCGCAATAGTCAGTTAAAGTGATGCAGTGCCGAATCGCAAAAAGTGGTCTGGCCTTTGGCCAGCCAAATGGTCCACGGCTTAAGTGGTTAAAAACATGCTTTTCTACCAAGC
This sequence comes from Lithobates pipiens, assembly GCF_037356315.1. Lineage (NCBI taxonomy): Eukaryota > Metazoa > Chordata > Amphibia > Anura > Ranidae > Lithobates > Lithobates pipiens. The sequence continues at coordinate 399,169,833 of NW_027507718.1, read as the reverse complement.
ATTTGATGACATAGGGTCACCTTGGTATAAATATAAAAAATAGAACACATATAGTTCTAAAGGTAAAACCTAAAGTCGTGTGAAGTTGTAACCAAACAAAATGTAAGTCCTTTTTTCCCCACAAATCTTTTGGCGGTATTTGATCACCTCTCTGGTTTTTATTTTTTGCGCAATATACACAAAAAGAACGCCAATTTAAAAAAAAAAAAAAAAATATATATATATATATATATATATATATATATATATATATATATAGATTTTTTTTTTTACTTTTTGCTATAATATCCCCCCAAAAAAAAAGTCTTAATCAGTTTAGGCCAATATGTATTCTTCCACATATTTATAGTAAAAAATAAAAATAAGCATATATTGATTGGTTTGCGCAAAAGTTATAGTGCCTACAAAATAAGAGATAGATTTATGGCATTTTTATTATTTATTTATTTTTTACTAGTAATAGCGAGGACTGTGACATTGCGGTGGACAGATCAGACGCTTTTGACACTTTTTTGGGACCAGTGAAATTTATACAGCGATCAGATAGCCACTGATTACTGGATAAATGTCACTGGCAGGGAATGGGTTAACACCAGGGGGCGATCAAGGGGTTAAGTGTTCCCTAGGGAGGTGTTTCTAACTGTGGGGGGGAGTGTACGAACTGGAGTAGGAGAGAGATTGCTGTTCCTGATCACTAGGAATAGCAGATCTCTCTCTACTCACCTGTCAGAACGGGCATCTGTTTGTTTACATACACAGACCCCGTTCTGGCTCTCTGTGGAGTTTTCGTGGGTTCATCAGCACCGGCATCTCAGAGCACCATATTGCTTTTAGAGTGACCAACGTACACCTACACCGATTCACGCAGCCGTACCAACCTGCCGCAATATAATGAGGGCAGCTGGTCGACAATCAGTTAACTGCTTGCCGACCAGGCCATAGCCAAAAACTACAGCGCGTCGGATAAATCTGGGAGGGTGTACTAAAATGTCCTCCCAGAATCGCATCTCATGTGCGCCCCCTGGGGAGTGCACCCGGGAATGTCCCTGATCGTTGGGCCTCCCAGATGGATCGGGGTAAAGGGCCAATGACAGCAACCCGTTTACCACGTGAGTGATCACTTGTAAACAAACCAGAGCATGTCTGGATCGGCTCTTCCCCTCTCCTCACAACGATCGGTACAGCACTTGAGGAGAGGAGGGAGCCGGTGCAGCAGTGCTGTGGGCTGAATCTGAAGTGCCCACAGCACTGATCTGTACCCATCCCTGGCTCATCCATCTACATTCATGCTCAGCCATGCTCCATCACTGGCTCATCCATCCTCATTCATGCTCCACCCTGGCTCATCCATCCACTTTCATACTCATCATGCTTCATCTCTGGCTCATCCATCCTCATTCATGCTCAATCCCTGGCTCATTTATGCTCCATCCCTGGATCATCCATTCTCATTCATGCTCCATCCATGGCTCATCCATCCACATTCATGAGACATCCCTGGCCCATCCATCCACATTCATGCTCATCCATGCTCCATCCCTGGCTTATCCATCCACATTCATGCTCATCCATGCTCCATCCCTGGCTCATCCATGCTCTCCAATCCCCATCCATGCTCACCCATCCCCATCCATGGCTCATCCATTCTCATACATGGCTCATCCATGCCACATCAGTGATCATCAATGCCACATTCATGCCACATCATTGATCATCTGTGCCACATCCATGACACATCAGTGCTCTTCTGTGCCACATCAGAGATCATCTGTGCCACATCCATGCCACATCAGTAATCATCCGTGCCACATCCATGCCACATCAGTGATCATCCATGCTACATCTATGCCACATTAGTGCTCATCTGTGCCACATCCATGCCACATCAGTGCTCATCTGTTCCACATCAGTGCTCATCTGTGCCACATCCATGCCGCATCAATGATCATCCGTGTCACATCAATGCCGCATCAGTGTCCATCCTTGCCACATCCATGCCACATACGTGCCACATCCATGCCACATCAGTAATCATCCGTGCCACACCCATGCCACATCAGTGATCATCCATGCTACATCTATGCCACATTAGTGCTCATCTGTGCCACATCCATGCCACATCAGTGCTCATCTGTTCCACATCAGTGCTCATCTGTGCCACATCCATGCCGCATCAATGATCATCCGTGTCACATCAATGCCGCATCAGTGTCCATCCTTGCCACATCCATGCCACATACGTGCCACATCCATGCCACACCTGTGCCACATCAGTGCCATATCAGTGCCACACTAGTGCCACATCAGTGCCACATCAGTGCTCATCCGTGCCACATCAGTGCTCATCCATGCAACATCAGTGATCATCTGTGCCACATCCATGCCACATCAATGATCATCTGTGCCACATCCATGCCACATCAGTGATCATCTGTGCTCATCCATGCCACATCAGTGCCCATCCGTGCCACATCAGTGCTCATCCGTGCCCCATCCAAGCCACATCAGTGCTCATCCGTACCATATTCATGCCACATCAGTGCTCATGCGTGCCATATTCATGCCACATCAGTGCTCATTGGTACCACATTCATGTCACATCCATGCCACATCAGTGTTAATCCATGCCACTCCAGTGCTCATTTTGGACCACATCCATGCCACATCAGTACTCATCTGTGCCACATCCATGCCACATTAGTGCTCATCTGTTCCACATCCATGCACTGGCCACATCAGTTCCCATTCGTGCCACATTCATGCCACATCAGTACTCATCAATGCCACATCAGTGATCAACTGTGCCACATCCATGCCACATCAGTTCTCATCTGTGCCACATCCATGCCACATCAGTGCTCATCCATGCCACATCAGTGCTCATCCGTGCCACATCAGTGCTCCTCTGTGCCACATCAGTGCTCCTCAGTGATCATATGTGTCACTCAGTGAACATCCATGCCACATCAGTGCTCATTTGTGCCGCCTCCGTAACCACATCAGTGATCATCCTTGTCACATTCATGCCATATCAGTGCTCATCCATGCCATATTCAAGCCACATCAGTGCTCATCCATGCCACATTCATGCCACATCAGTTCTCATTCATGCCACATCAGTGCTCATCCATGCCACATTCATGCCACATCCGTGCTTATCCGTGCCATATTCATGCCACATCAGTGCTCATCTTTGCCATATTCATGCCACATCAGTGCTCATCTGTGCCATATTCATGCCACTTCAGTGCTCATGCGTGCCATATTCATGCCACATCAGTGCTCATCAGTGCCACATTCATGCCACATCCATGCCACATCAGTGTTAATCCATGCCACACCAGTGCTCATTTGGGCCACATCCATGCCACATCAGTACTCATCTGTGCCACATGCATGCCACATTAGTGCTCATCTGTTCCACATCCATTCACTGGCCACATCAGTGCCCATTCGTGCCACATTCATGCCACATCAGTACTCATCAATGCCACATCAGTGATCAACTGTGCCACATCCATGCCACATCAGTTCTCATATGTGCCACATCCATGCCACATCAGTGCTCATCCATGCCACATCAGTGCTCATCCGTGCAACATCAGTGCTCCTCTGTGCCACATCAGTGCTCCTCTGTGCCACATCGGTGATCATCCATGCCACAGCAGTGCTCATCCATGCCACATCAGTGCTCATCCATGCTACATCAGTGATCATACATGCCACTCAGTGATCATGCATGCCACATCAGGGCTTATTTGTGCCGCATCCATACCACATCAGTGCTCATCCTTGCCATATCCATGCCACATCAGTGCTCATCCGTGCCACATCAGTGCTCATCCATGCCCATCCCCATGGCTCATCCATTCTCATACATGGCTCATCCATGCCACATCAGTGATCATCAATGCCACATTCATGCCACATCATTGATCATCTGTGCCACATCCATGACACATCAGTGCTCATCTGTGCCACATCATTGATCATCTGTGCCACATCCATGCCACATCAGTAATCATCCGTGCCACATCCATGCCACATCAGTGATCATCCGTGCTACATCTATGCCACATCAGTGCTCATCTGTGCCACATCCATGCCACATCAGTGCTCATCTGTGCCACATCCATGCCGCATCAATGATCATCCGTGCCACATCCATGCCGCATCAGTGTCCATCCTTGCCACATCCATGCCACATACGTGCCACATCCATGCCACACCTGTGCCACATCAGTGCCATATCAATGCCACACCAGTGCCACATCAGTGCCACATCAGTGCTCATCCGTGCCACATCAGTGCTCATCCGTGCAACATCAGTGATCATCTGTGCCACATCCATGCCCCATCAGTGATCATCTGTGCTCATCCATGCCACATCTATGCTCATCCATGCCACATCAGTGCCCATCCGTGCCACATCAGTGCTCATCCGTGCCCCATCCATGCCAGTGCTCATCCGTGCCATATTCATGCCACATCAGTGCTCATGCGTGTCATATTCATGCCACATCAGTGCTCATCGGTACCACATTCATGCCACATCCATGCCACATCAGTGTTAATCCATGCCACACCAGTGCTCATTTTACCACATCCATGCCACATCAGTACTCATCTGTGCCACATCCATGCACTGGCCACATCAGTGCCCATTCGTGCAACATTCATGCCACATCAGTACTCATCAATGCCACATCAGTGATCAACTGTGCCACATCCATGCCACATCAGTTCTCATATGTGCCACATCCATGCCACATCAGTGCTCATCCATGCCACATCAGTGCTCATCCGTGCAACATCAGTGCTCCTCTGTGCCACATCAGTGCTCCTCTGTGCCACATCAGTGATCATCCATGCCACAGCAGTGCTCATCCATGCCACATCAGTGCTCATCCATGCTACATCAGTGATCATACATGCCACTCAGTGATCATCCATGCCACATCAGGGCTTATTTGTGCCGCATCCATACCACATCAGTGCTCATCCTTGCCATATCCATGCCACATCAGTGCTCATCCGTGCCACATCAGTGCTCATCCATGCCCATCCCCATGGCTCATCCATTCTCATACATGGCTCATCCATGCCACATCAGTGATCATCAATGCCACATTCATGCCACATCATTGATCATCTGTGCCACATCCATGACACATCAGTGCTCATCTGTGCCACATCATTGATCATCTGTGCCACATCCATGCCACATCAGTAATCATCCGTGCCACATCCATGCCACATCAGTGATCATCCGTGCTACATCTATGCCACATCAGTGCTCATCTGTGCCACATCCATGCCACATCAGTGCTCATCTGTGCCACATCCATGCCGCATCAGTGTCCATCCTTGCCACATCCATGCCGCATCAGTGTTAATCCATGTCACACCAGTGCTCATTTTACCACATCCATGCCACATCAGTACTCATCTGTGCCACATCCATGCACTGGCCACATCAGTGCCCATTCGTGCCACATTCATGCCACATCAGTACTCATCAATGCCACATCAGTGATCAACTGTGCCACATCCATGCCACATCAGTTCTCATCTGTGCCACATCCATGCCACATCAGTGCTCATCCGTGCCACATCAGTGCTCCTCTGTGCCACATCAGTGCTCCTCAGTGATCATATGTGTCACTCAGTGATCATCCATGCCACATCAGTGCTCATTTGTGCCGCATCCGTAACCACATCAGTGATCATTCTTGTCACATTCATGCCATATCAGTGCTCATCCATGCCATATTCAAGCCACATCAGTGCTCATCCATGCCACATTCATGCCACATCAGTGCTCATCCATGCTACATTCATGCCACATCAGTGCTCATTCATGCCACATCAGTGCTCATCCATGCCACATTCATGCCACATCAGTGCTTATCCGTGCCATATTCATGCCACATCAGTGCTCATCCGTGCCATATTCATGCCACATCAGTGCTCATCTGTGCCATATTCATGCCTCTTCAGTGCTCATGCGTGCCATATTCATGCCACATCAGTGCTCATCAGTACCACATTCATGCCACATCAATGCCACATCAGTGTTAATCCATGCCACACCAGTGCTCATTTGGGCCACATCCATGTCACATCAGTACTCATCTGTGCCACATTCATGCCACATTAGTGCTCATCTGTTCCACATCCATGCACTGGCCACATCAGTGCCCATTCGTGCCACATTCATGCCACATCAGTACTTATCAATGCCACATCAGTGATCATCTGTGCCACATCCATGCCACATCAGTTCTCATCTGTGCCACATCCATGCCACATCAGTGCTCATTCATGCCACATCAGTGCTCATCCGTGCCACATCAGTGCTCCTCTGTGCCACATCAGTGCTCCTCTGTGCCACATCGGTGATCATCCATGCCACATCAGTGCTCATCCATGCCACATCAGTGCTCATCCATGCTACATCAGTGATCATACATGCCACTCAGTGATCATCCATGCCACATCAGGGCTTATTTGTGCCGCATCCATACCACATCAGTGCTCATCCTTGCCATATCCATGCCACATCAGTGCTCATCCGTGTCACATCAGTGCTCATCCATGCCACATCCATGCCACATCAGTGCTCATCCGTGCCACATCCATGACACATCAGTGCTCATCCATGCCACATCCACGCCACATCAGTGCTCAATCATGCCACATCCATGCCATACCAGCGCTCATTTGTCCCACATCAATGCCACATCAGTGCTCATCCATACCACATCAGTGCTCATCCATGCCACATTCATGCCACATCAGTGCTTATCCCTGCCACATTCATGCCACATCAGTACTCATCAATGCCACATCAGTGATCAACTGTGCCACATCCATGCCACATCAGTTCTCATCTGTGCCACATCCATGCCACATCAGTGCTCATCCGTGCCACATCAGTGCTCCTCTGTGCCACATCAGTGCTCCTCAGTGATCATATGTGTCACTCAGTGATCATCCATGCCACATCAGTGCTCATTTGTGCCGCATCCATGCCACATTAGTGCTCATCTGTTCCACATCCATGCACGTCTCCATTGTCCTGGTGCTCCAGGGCCTTCAAAAGGGTAAGAGGTGGTTTAGAAATGATGTCCCTAGAACGCCTGATGGTGCTCCCTGCATGTTGAGCTTCTGTATGTGACCAGGCTGTGTAAAAGTCTCACATATGTGGTATCGCCATACTCAGTAGGAGTAGCAGAATGTATTTTAGGGTGTAATTTGTGGTATGCATATGCTGTGCGTGAGGCATAACTTGTTATTATGACAATTTTGTGAGAAAAAAATTAAAATACCTTGGATTGTCTGCTTTCTAAAAAGGTGTAATTTGGACCTTCCTGGCTTGTTAGGGTCTCAAGACATTAGATGGGCCATAGTACATCAGGTGAGATCTATTTTCAATGATTGGCCCTATAGCTTGTAGACTCTATAACTTGTACAAAGACCAAAAAATAAAAAATAAAACAGTGGTGATCAAATACCACCAAAAGAAAGCTCTATTTGGGTGGAAAAAAGAAAACCATTTCATATGGGTAAAGATTTGCATGAGTGAGTAATTGTCAATCAAAATGTGAGAGCACTTAAAGATAAAAAATGGCCTGGTTAGGAAGGGGGTTTAAGTGCCCAGTGGGCAAGTGGTTAAAAACAGCTGGCTGATATGCAAAATTCTATTCTTGCACTAGAATTGCCTAAGAATGGAAGCCATGCTATGGTTGTTCGATATAGGGCCACCAGAGACTCTAGTGTGGATGGTGCAGCTGCTAGACAATGTAGTGTGGACATGGGGGGTATCAGAGAATGTAAGGTGGGTGGACTATGTTTGCTGGAGATATAGGCACTAAGGTCTTTACAAAGGTGTCTACCCTACTGAGTACACAAAACTCTGTAAGGGATTGGATCTGAAAGGAGTAATTCCCTGCTACATTCAATTTTTGCAGTAAAAGCAAAAACCTCCAAATGATCTTTATAGTGCAAAAGGAGAATAATTGAAACTTGCATATCTTGCAGTCACCTGAGGAGTACTGAGAATCATCATGTGCTATGAGCAGCCTTCCAGGACTGGCCATTCAAAACTGGTCTCCTCTTTGCACTGAGCAAAAAAGGGAAATAAATGTTAGGATCCCATGAAAAGAGGAAGCTTCAAACCAAGTAACTTTTTAATTGAACTTTTCTTTACCAGGCAATTTTAGTTTTTATTTTCTATCAGCCTTTTCGACCCTAAAGTCTCATTCACATGGGCACTGAGATCCATAGTCTTTGAATGGGTTTGGTGCATATGTAGCTTGTAGCTTGGTGCATATGTAGCTTGAGCCACCAGGTGACACGTACAGGCAGCCTATTCATGTCTATAAAGAGGCAGAAAATGCATGGACATGCTGCTGGTCTTAATCTGACAGGTCTATGGGTGAGAAGCCCCAAAGGCACACTCCAGGCAAGCAGATAAATATGCATTTAAAATAGATGAAAGTGACTACACTGAGAGAAGCATCATATCTTACCGGTCTCGAGTCCTGTCTGAGGAGTTATAATGTAGAGGATACATGGGGGAAAGTCTATGTGACCATTTGTGTTGAGTCCAAATGCCAAACACTCAGGCCGCGTACACTCAGGCCGCGTACACACGGGCGGACTGTCTGCCGAAACTAAGTTCGTCAAACAGTCCGCTCAAACTTTTGAATGAACGAACTTGCCCACACACGGCACTTTTTGAGCGGACTAAGTTCGTCGTACTAAGTCCGCGCAACTTTTGAAATGAACGGACTCGCCCACACATGGGCGGACTGTCCGCTGAAACCAAGTTTCAGCGAACAGTTTTACGGAAATTCCGTAAGACTTTGTTCGTCAAACAGTCCGCTGAAACTGTCCGCTGAAGCCCACACACGAGCGGACTGTCCGCTGAAACACTGTTCAGCGGACAAAGTTGGGCGAACAGTCCGCCCGTGTGTACGCGGCCTCAGAGATCTCACTTATAGATACAGGATGTAGCAAGAAGTCACTGGCTATTTGTGCTGCCCAGAAAAAACGGGTGGTCTTTTCTATCTTTTCTCCACCCGTGCTTGACATGGAATCTCTCACTCTTCCTTATGCAGTATATGCACTGCAGTAGAGCCTGGTTGGCTCCAAGCATTATCTAATTTGTTGTTCTAGGAATTATACAAGACTGCTACCAAGAGAATTCAGTTACTTATAACAGATGTATAAAAGTACTTTTCTTTACTTTACTAATTACCTAGTTGATAGGGGTTCAGCTTTACTCTAGAAAATTTGTAATTTATATGACTTTTGTTAACTTAAAAAATAATCATGTTCGGGTAACTTTACTAATAAAGAGAGAGAAGAGCCCACAGCACCTGCTTGAGGATGAAAATGTCCTCTTAAGTAAATCATCTTCTCTGTTTTGTGGAATTCTTCAGGACAATCCTGAATATGCAAAAACATAAACAATTTTTTTTTTTTTATAAAACTCATGTACAATATCTAGACACTTCTGGTATTATACATACATTTATTGCGTAATAAATTTTGAAGTGCAAACTGTACATTCTTGTTTCCACGTCAACTCCATATGAAAATAAACTTCAAGTCTAAGTTCCTCCTTTGGTTACGAAAATCTAATTTACTCAAACGAGAAGTTATATGCTTATTGTTAATAATATAAACCACTGTATATTATGCAATGACCTGTGACTTCTGCCACTTATAAATGTTGATGATACATGTATTCACAGAAATGCAAACTTCTGTAAATCTATTAGCCTGACAAAGACAGTATTTTCTGTGCTGATATGAGTCACTAAACTAAAGGAGAACACTTTTGTGGAAAAAAAAAAACAGATATGTAGTGCTAGCAATTTTGTGAATTAAAGTGGTTATAAAGCCTAAACATTTATTACCTTACTGCATTCCTTGCAGTAAGATAAACTGTTTAGGAATCAGTATCACCCCTCACCCCCCCCCCTTTTTCTTACCTGAGCCCTCTTTTAATCCAGCCCTGTGCCTATTTTCAGCTCCTCTCTCCCTTCACTTCCTGGCCTCTTGGGTTTTTCTGATGCAGTGGGAACCATTGGCTCCCGCTGCTATCAATAACAGTAAGTGATAAGGGAGCTGGGGGCATTATCCCATTATATGTGTCAATAGGCAGGCAGCGAGGCTCAGGAGTGAGCCTGCATGAGTGTTCCCTTAGAAAGCAGCTTTCTATAGGGCCAGTCAGTGGAGGGGAGGAGCTAGGGGCACCGCCGGGTGGGGGGGGGGACCTGAGCTGCTCTGTGTAATTCAATTACACTGAGCAGGTAAATATTGACCTGTTTGTTATTTTATTAAGAGCATTTACCCAGCGAAAAGTGTGTTTAGTTGGGACTGAGTGGAGCAAAAGAAGGTACAAGAAGGTCTTTGTAAGTGACTTAAAGGTGATTTTTGTTTTCTCAACAAAGCTTTTTAATGTGATTTTACTTTGTTTTATTGTGTTATTTGTTAATTGTAGGAACTTCTGCAACATTTTCATCTGCTTTCTAGTGTTTATGTTGAAAATAATATGTGCTATGAACATACAAATTAATGTATCTGTTTACTACAAATTGGGAAATAAAATCGAGTTTGCATGTTCTCCCTGTACTTGTGTGGGTTTCCTCTAGGCTCTCTACTGGTAGCTTAACCACTTAAGGACAGGAAGAATTTACCTCCTTAATGACCAGGCCATTTTTTGCGACACGGCACTGCGCCACTTTAACTGACAATTGCACGGTCATGAGACATTGTACCCAAACAAACAAAAGTTGCAAATAGAGCTTTCTTTGGTGGCATTTGATAATCTCTGCAGTTTTTATTTTTTGAGTTATAAACAAACAAAGAGCAACAATTTTGAAAAAAAATATATATTTTTAACTTTTTGCTATAATACATATCCAAAACAAAATGATAAAAAAACAAATGTATTCATCAGTTTAGGCCGATATATATTCTTCTACATATTTTTGTTAAAAAAAATCCCAATAGGCACATATTGATGTGTTTGCACAAAAGTTATAGTGTCTACAAACTATGTGTTAGATTTAGGGACTTTTGTTTTTTATTGTTTTTACTGGTATTGGCGGTGATCTGCAATTTTTAGTGGGACTGCGACATTGCAGCGGGCAAATCTGACCCCAAATGACACTTTTTGGCACCAGTGACATTATTACATTGATAAGTGCTATAAAAATGCATTGATCAATGTAGAAATGACACTGGTAGGGAAGGGGTTAAGACTAGGGGGCAATCAAGGGGTTAACTGTGTTCCCTAAGTGTGTTCTAACTGGGGGATTGGCTGCCTGGTACATGACAGAGATCATTGTTCCCAATCACTGGGAACAGTAGATCTTTGTCATGTCATCTGTCAGAATGGGGATCCGCCTTGTTTACAAAGACAGATCCCCGCTCTGCGTCTCTACTAGGCGATCGCAGGTCATCAGCCACAGCCAAATCCTTGGCATAGGATTCCACCACTAATGTTTTTCCTCATATCACCTCTCACTTTCCTTTAGACCCTCACCACCTCCAAACAGGCAATGGGATAGAAACTCACCTCACAAATCTTCCTTACACAGAGAAGCAGGATTAAAGGTCCTCTCTTAGGACCTCAGTTTCTGTCCCATGGCCACAATTGATAAATTTACTACTATTAAAGATTTACATTTATTTGCTCATAAAATCATTCTACATTTACTTTTTGATAAAACTTCAGAACCTGAACCGGATGGAAAATTGTTGATGCGTGAGTGTAGAGCTCTCCACGATTTAACCCTTTTGTATGAAGAGAACAATTCCACTGAGACTCTTGATTCATCTTGACTTGATGACTCGTTGGATCTCATTGATCAGGTATAGACATGTGCAATTTGTTTCCTACCAAATAATTTTTTACCGAATTTCATTTAACACATTTTTCCGAATATTCGTAAATTTGAATATTCATAAATTTGTAAATTCTAAAATTGGTAAATTCGTAAATTTGAAAATTCGTAAATTTGAAAATCCGAAAACCCAAAAATTCTAAAATCTGAAATAATAACTAACTAATAATAACTTAACTATTACTAACTAGTAATTATAGGTATTGGAATGTCCTTTCAAATTTGGCTATTAGTAAATGTAATGAATATGAATTTATCCGAAGTTACAAATTATCCAAAATAATCCAAAATAACAAATGCAACAAAAATAACAAAAATAAATAACTCTAATAAAAAAAAGTATTATTATTATTTAATTATTAATTTGTTCCATTCCATTTAGATACAGCATTTATTATTTTGGATAATTCGGAACTTTGGATAAATTTGTATTCATTACGTTACTAACAGCCAAATTATTAGTTTGGTATTCGTTGAATTTTCAGATTTTCTTTCTTATTTTTGGATTTTTGAATTTACGAATTTTCAAATTTACTAATTTACGAATTGTGATTATGAAGAATGACTCAAAAAATGAAAAAAAAACAAGTGAAACGAAAACAAATACATTTTTCGGCAGTGCACGTCTAATCAGGTAGATCTTAAATAACTAATCTTAGATATATGACAAAAGGCCCCCTCCCAGACCCCACTCTGTTCAAGAAAAAGTCTCATAAGTTTCCGTCCATTAATTCTAACCCCAATGTTTCTGCTTTCATTAGGTGCATTACCAAAGCCATTGAGGCAATGGTCGGAAGGGTCGTTGACTCCAACCTGTCCCCTGAACATCTTGAGGCTCTTTCCAATCTACAGAATAACCCATCCTTTGTCATCAAGGCTGCTGACAAGGGTGGGAACACTGTAGTTATGGACCAGACTGACTATTGTAGGATGTGCATGGACATCTTAAACAATCATAACTGGCATTGTCCAATCTCTGTAACATGCATTGATAGATTTAATTTAACCTTTTGGTCTCTGATTCTAGGGGCTTGTGACAATGGAATTATCTCTGAAAAGACATGGGACTATGTATACAATAAATTTCCCAAAATTGCTGCTTTTTACATGTTACCTAAAATTCCCAAATCACAAGAAGATCACACTGGTATACCCATTATCTTGGGTAAATCTAATCTGACTGAATATGCCGGTAAATGGATTGATACCTTTTTATGACCTTTTGTTTTAAGTGCATCATCTTATGTTGAAGAAACTATTCATTTTTCACAAATCATTGAGGATGTTGTTGTTCCCCCGGGTGCAATATTGGTAACAATTGATATGGAAAGCTTGTATTGCTGTATTCCACATTCTAATGGCATTAAAGTGTTTAAAGATGTATTTGATCAGGGCATACAACATTCCAAAGCTCTTTCTGATTTTGTGATTCAGGTGTTGGATTTCATTCTCAGGCACAACACCTTTGTTTTCAACTTCCTCCAGGTGCAGGGCGTAGTAATGGGGACTTGCTGTGCCCCTTTTTTTACACCAATCTGTACCTGGGGAAGTGGGAGTGATCTCCTTTACTTTCAGACAATATGACAAAATATTCTGCCTGTGTCCTCACCTGGCTAAGATATATAGACAACATTTTTGTAATATGGGATGGCCCTGTTGAATTACTACATGAGTGTCTTGTAACCATGAATTTAAATTCTTATAACCTCACGTTCACCATGTCATTTGATTATCATAGAGTTACTTTTTTGGACTTTGAAATTGAGGTCAACAATGCTGGCACTCTAAACTAGTAATCTATATAGGAAGTCCACCGCTGGCAATACAATTTTGCAAGCACAGAGTTTACACACCAAATCCCTTGTACAATCTATTCCGTACTCACAGTATTTTCATCTTCCGCGCAATTACTGGATGGGGAAAAATTCAAAAAAGCTGCTGATGGACTCAAACTTCGTCTCCTTGACAGGGGCTACTCTAAATCATGTCTTATGCTCTGTACACACAGTCGGAAATTCCAACAGAAAAGATTTGATCGGATTCCGATCGTGTGTGGGCTCTATCGGACTTTTTCCATCAGAAATCCCGACGGAAAAAGTTTGAGAACTGGATCTAAAATTTTCCCACAACAAAATCCAATCATTTAAATTCCGATCGTTTGCAGAGAATTCCGACCGACAAAGTGCCACGCGTGTTCAGATTAAATTACGAGACCAAAGCTATTGGCTACTAGCCTCTACATAGTCCTGTCGTATGCAACGAACGTCACCTCGTTCCGAACAAATGGATTTTCCGTCAACTTTGACCGACCGTGTGTATGCAACACAAGTTTCGGACAAAATCCATCGGAAAAAATCCGATGGATTTTGTGGTCAGAATGTCCAACCGTGTGTACAGGGCATTAGAAGAGCTTAAAACCGAGCTACTCAACAATCTAGGTCACAATTACTGTTTGGCCCATGATCCACTCAAAACAGTGAGGCCATGCTGCGCATTATAACCCCCTATAGTGCATAGCATGCAACCATTAGAAAATATACACAATAACATTGGCATCTTCTCATGTCTGATCCCAAAAACACTAAGACCATCATTTCATGTGACAAGTTGGTGTCAATCAATTTTGTAGCGAGTGGTGCACCTGATATACCAACACAATTGGGCACCTTTGCATGCAGCACTTGCAATTATTACAAATATATCTGTCCTAATATCACCCCCCTTCTTCAAAATAGATGTACCTTTTACCCCAAAAGATATGTCAATTACCAAATGTCTGGGGTAATTTATTTTATGGCCTGCCCTTGTGGCGCTTTTTATTATCAGCCTTTCGCAAGTTTTGGAGAAGAATTTATGAGCACACACATGCGGCAGAAATAGGCAATATCTGTTCTCCAATGGGACATCACATTAGCATAACTATCAGAAGCATAACTATCATATTCCTCAACTCCTATTCTGGGCTTTGGAACACATAGATCCAGACACCAGGGGTGGACACCAGGATAATATTGCATAGGAATTCTCGTTGGATTTTTTTTTCTCAAGCAAATTACCCACCTGGACTTAATGAGGTCTTTAGTTATCAACCTTTTCTGGAGGGTTTCACCTCTGGAAAAACTGAATAGTTGAAGTAACTTTTTTTCCAGTCCTTTGTGATCTTTCTGAACTATCAAGTAAGTGTATGTGATAGCTCTATGCACCATAGCCAGCATATACTTGTTCAGTTTTGTTTTTTTTACCATGTTTTTTGCTCATGTTAGATACATTGGCAATTCATTTTGGGTTTTCTATCATACATTAGGTTATTGTCCCTAGGGATGAGCCGAACACCCCCCGGTTCGGTTTCCACCAGAACTTTCGAACGGACCCCAAATTCGAGCGAACTTTAGAACCCCATTGAAGTCTGAGGGACTCGAACGTTCGAAATTAAAAGTGCTCATTTTAACGGCTAATATGCAAGATACTGTCCTAAAAAGGGTTTGGGGACCTGGCTCCTGCCCCAGGGGACATGGGTCAATGCATAAAATGTTTTAAAAAATGGCCGTTTTGGCGGGAGCACTGATTTTAATGACGATTAAAGTGAAAAAAAAAGTGAAATATTCCTTTAAATATGGTGCCTGGGGGGTGTCTGTAGTATGCCTGTGAAGTGCCACGTGTTTCCCGTGTTTAGAACAGTCCCTGCACAAAATGTCATTAAACGGAAATAACACCATTTAAAACTACTTGCGGTTTTAATGTTATATCTGGTTCCTGCAATATGGTTGAAAATCATTGAGAAAAATGGCATGGGTAGCCCTCCCTGCCCATTACCAGCCTATTTGGGTCTTGTACGCATATTAAGGGGAACCCTGTACCCATATTAAAAAAAGGAAATGCGTGTGGCCCCCAGGCCCTATATACTCAGAACAGCAGTATACAGGCGGTGCAAACAAGACAGGGACTGTGTAGGTTTGTTGTGTTAAAGAGGGATTCCACCAAAAAAAAAAAATATTAAAAGCCAGCAGCTATAAATACTACAGCTGCTGACTTTTAATAAATGGACACTCATCTGTCCTGGGTTCCAGCGATGCCGGCAGCCGAGGCCGATCGATCGCTCGGCTCTCGGCTGCTGTCGCCACCATTCTAGGTGAGGGAATCAGGAAGTGAAGCGAATCGGCTTCACTTCCCGGTTCCCTACTGCGCATGCGCGAGCCGCGCCGCGCAATAGGAAATCTCCGCGCTGTCACTGGGACCCGTGTGTGTCCCAGCAGACAGCGCGGCAGGGCAGGAAATGGCGTAGACTCCCACGGGAGTCTATGCCCGAAAGTGGGTGAAAATACCTGTCTTTGACAGGTATCTTCACCCCCCTCCCCCCTGAAAGGTGTCAATTGTGACACCGGAGGGGGGGAGGGATCCGATCAGCGGAGGTTCCACTTTAGGGTGGAATCCCGCTTTAAGTTGAATCTATTTGTAATTTTCAACTGGTACATTTTTAAAGTGTAGCTCCAGTCAAAAAAACTATTTTTAAGCTTTTTGGAAAACATAGGGAAGGGTTATCACCCCTGTATAATTTGTTTTGTCGTCCATCTTTTTTCATATCACTTGCTGTTGTCTCCTTCCGTTTGCAAGTAGGAGATGTTTGTAAATTGCATGTTTGAAAGTAGGGGCCTGCCCTATATGCTCTGCAGAAATGGCGGAACAAGGTGTTGGTTTTGCCACAACATTGTAAGCCCTCAAAGTGACTCTTGGTGGGCGCTGGAGCGCCCTGCTGTGAACGATTATATCAAGAATTGTAATTACATGCCATTGTTGAACAGTAGTAGAAAAATTGACCTTTGGTGGTTGTGGTGCTGGTGCCACAACACTATAAGTCCTCACCGTTACTATGGGTGGGTACAGGAAGGGGCCCTCCTGTGAAATATTATATCAAGAATTGTAATTACATGTCCCTGTTAAACAGGGGCAGAAAAATTTGGCCTTAGGCACTGCTGCTGGTGCCACCACACTGCAACCTCTCCCATATACTCTAGTTTTTAGGAATTAGCCCTGCTGCAAAGCATTGCATCAAAAACTGTACTTAAACGCCCCTGTTAAACAGGGGCAGAAAAATTGGGCCTTAGGCACTGGTGCTGGTGCCACCACACTGCAACCTCTGCCATATACTCTAGTTTTATTGCAGGAATTAGCCCTGCTGCAAAGCATTGCATCAAAAATTGTAATTAAACGCCCTGTTAAACAGGGGCAGAAAAATTGGGCCTTAGGCACTGGTGCTGGTGCCACCACACTGCAACCTCTGCCATATACTCTAGTTTTATTGCAGGAATTAGCCCTGCTGCAAAGCATTGCATCAAAAATTGTACTTAAACGCCCCTGTTAAACAAGGGCATAAAAATTGGGCCTTAGGCACTGGTGCTGGTGCCACCACACTGCAACCTCTTCCATATACTCTAGTTTTATTGCAGGAATTAGCCCTGCTGCAAAGCATTGCATCAAAAATTGTACTTAAACGCCCCTGTTAAACAGGGGCAGAAAAATTGGGCCTTAGGCACTGGTGCTGGTGCCACCACACTGCAACCTCTCCCATATACTCTTGTTTGATTGCAGGAATTAGCCCTGCTGCAAAGCATTGCATCAAAAATTGTACTTAAACGCCTCTATTAAACAGGGGCAGAAAAATTGGGCCTTAGGCATCACCCAGAACCAGAAATGTTCTTCCAACATATCTGCAGAGGAGGAAGAGGATAGACAATCAACATAACAGGACAGTCACTCAGCATCAGCATAGGCAGTCTTGAAGGGATGTGATATTTCAAAAAAAATGATTCTGTTACATCAGCTTCAGGTGCTTGGTAGCTGTGGGTGATCCAAGACTGATTCATCTTGATGAAGGTCAGTCGATCAATTGATTCGGTGGACAGGCGCACCCTGTGATCGGTAACAAAGCCACCAGCAGCACTGAAGGTGCGTTCCGAAAGAACGCTGGATGCAGGACAGGCCAGTAGCTCAATTGCATACTGTGCAAGCTCTGGCCAGTGATCCATCATCAAGACCCAGTAAGCCAGAGGATTTTTGGTGGGAAAGGTGTCCAAGTCTGACCTTGCCCCTAGGTATTCCTGCACCATGTAAATCAGACGCTGGCGATGGGTGCTGGAACCGATCATACCTTGGGGCTGCGGACTAAAAAATTGTCTGAAAGCATCAGTCAGACGGCCACCTTCTCCACCGCTCCTTCTGACCGATGCCTCAGCAACACGTTGTCCAGGACCAGGAGTTTGTAACCTCCCAGTCTCTGGGAACGCGTTGCACAGACCTTTCTGCAAGGCCTCCCGGAGATGTCTCATCCTCTGCTCCCTCTGGGATGGCAAGATAAGGTCGGCAACCTTACCCTTGTACCGTGGATCAAGGAGAGTGGCCAGCCAGTAATGGTCCCTCTCCTTGATCCGAAGAATATGAGGATCCTTCTGCAGGCTTTGCAGGATCAGGGAGGCCATGCAGCGTAGGTTAGCTGAGGCATTCGGTCCGGAGTCCTCTGGGTCACTAAGGACAACATGATCCGCAGCTACCTCCTCCCAGCCACGTACAAGTCCACGTGTTTCTTGGGACTGTAAATCATCCCTACAAGACTGCTGCTGCTGATGCTGAGTGCCAGCCTCCACCTCCACGCTGACACAATCATCCTCCTCCTCCTCTTCCTCCTCCTCATCCTCTTCCTGTGTGATGGGTGGCACAGCAGGAATACTGTCTGGATAAAGGGGGCCTTGAGAGGCAAGGAAGTCCTCCTCTTCCTGCCTCTGTTCTGCCTCAAGTGCCCTGTCCATTATTCCACGCAGCGTATGCTCCAAGAGGTGGACAAGAGGTACAGTGTCACTGATGCATGCACTGTCACTGCTCACCATCCTTGTGGCCTCCTCAAACGGTGACAGGACAGTGCATGCATCCCTGATCATGCCCCACTGGCGTGGTGAGAAAAAACCGAGCTCCCCTGACCCTGTCCTGGTGCCGTAGTCGCACAGGTACTCATTGATGGCCCTCTGCTGCGTGTGCAGCCGCTGCAGCATGGCCAACGTTGAGTTCCACCTGGTGGGCATGTCACATATAAGGCGGTTCTTGGGCAGGTTCAACTCCTTTTGGAGCTCAGCCAGCCGAGCACAGGCATTAAATGATTGGCGGAAATGCACACAGACTTTCCTGGCCTGCTTCAGGACATCCTGTAAGCCGGGGTACCTGCCCAAGAACCGCTGCACCACCAGGTTAAGGACGTGAGCTACACAGGGCACATGGGTCAGTTGTCCCTGTCGGAGGGCGGAGAGGAGGTTGGTGCCATTGTCACAAACCACCATTCCTGGCTTAAGCTGGCGTGGCGTCAACCACCTCTCGGCCTGCCCTGCAGAGCTGACAAAACATCCGCCCCAGTGTGGCTCCTGTCCCCCAAACCTCCAACACTACTGCACCTTGTCCTGCATCCTTCCCAGCTGCCAGAAGAGTGACCCAATGGGCCGTGAAAGACAGGTAACGTCCCTGTCCATGCCTGCTGGACCATGAGTCAGCGGTAATATGCACCTTACCGCTGACCGCCCTTTCCAGCGAGGCAAGGACATTGCCTTCCACATGCCGGTAGAGAGCAGGAATCGCCTTCCGTGAGAAAAATTGGCGTTTGGGGACCTGCCACTGAGGAACCGCACATTGTACAAACTCACGGAAGGGGGCCGAGTCTACCAACTGAAAAGGCAGCAGTTGAAGTGCTAGCAATTTAGCCAAGCTAGCATTCAACCGCTGGGCATGTGGATGGCTGGGAGTGAACTTCTTTCGCCAGTCCAGCAGCTGGGGCAGGGACATTTGCCTGCTATAATCGGACGTGGGTGTACCGCTAGCAGAGTTCCCGGAAGCACTTGGCTGTGACACACCTAATTCTACACCTTCATTCCTCTCAGAGCAGGTTTCAGAGAGGACTGAAGGTCTAGTGGGGTTGGAGATGCCAGCTGATGAGGAGCAAGGAGAGGTCCACTTTGTTCTTTGGTGTGGGTCTTTGAGGTACGCTTGCCAACTAGCTGCATGGCAGGTCAACATATGTCTGGTCAAGCATGTGGTGCCCAAGCGGCTGATGTTTTGGCCATGCGAGATACGCTTGAGACATATGTTGCAAATAGCAGCGGTGCGATCTGATGCACTCGTCTCAAAAAAGGCCCACACCAAAGAACTTTTAGAATAGCGCGCAGAGGCAGCGCCCTGCACAGGCGGAGCTCTGCGGTGTGATTCAGTCGGTGTGCTGCCCCTAAGCTGGCCCCCGGAGGGCATCCTGCCTCGTTGGACATGTGCCTCCTCCTCCTCCTCCTCCTCCTCCTCCTCTCTCCTTCCAGGCACCCACGTGGAGACAGTGCCCTCATCATCCCCTCCCTCTTCATCGCTGTAGCAAACCTGGCAGTATGCTGCAGCTTGTGGAACATGACTGCCAGATTGCTGTCCTTCTTGAGCATCCCCTCTCTCTGCGCTCACGCTACTGCCTTCCTCTAGCTGAGTGTCATCATCAGAGCCCACAAAACACTGGGCATCCTCCTGGAGCATGTACCCAACACTGTGCTCAAAGAGTTCAGGAGACTCCTCAGGAGGACGTGGTGGGTCTAGGGAAGAAATCACTGATGATGACATTGAGAGGAGGGAAGACGATGCGTTGGCAGCTGCTTTGCTAGTACCCTGAGACTGGGTGAGAGAGGATGAGGAGGATGAAGAGGGCTTGGTCATCCACTCTACCAAGTCGTTGGCATGTTGCGGTTCAACATGTCCAGCTGCCGAAAAGAAGGACAAGCGTGTCCCATGGCCACGTGCTGATGACAATGCACCGCGTCCACGACCAGCACTGTTGTCTCTAGACACAGAGCCTGCTTTCCCTCTTTTATCGGCTCGCGCCTGTCTGCCTCTCCTTGCTGGCCTTCCAGACATGGTAATGGCCTGAAGGGAGTTGGGTAAAACAGCAGTGTAATGGAGTCACACAACACCCACTAAGCCCTGCAGATGGCTCTATTAGAGAACAGCAATAAACGGTAGATACAGGTGTATATTGTGCTGGAGTCACACAACACCCACTAACTCCTGCAGATGCCTTTATTATAGAACACCAGAGATAAAGGGGTATACTGTAATTGAGTCACACAACACCCACTAAGCCCTGCAGATGGCTCTATTAGAGAACAGCAATAAAGGGTAGATACAGGTGTATATTGTGCTGGAGGCACAAAAAACCCACTAACTCCTGCAGATGCCTTTTTTTATAGAACACCAGAGATAAAGGGGTATATACAGATGTACAGTGGTGTGAAAAAGTGTTTGCCCCCTTCCTCATTTCCTGTTCCTTTGCATGTTTGTCACACTTAAGTGTTTCGGAACATCAAACCAATTTAAACAATAGTCAAGGACAACACAAGTAAACACAAAATGCAATTTGTAAATGAAGGTGTTTATTATTAAAGGTGAAAAAAAATCCAAACCATCATGGCCCTGTGTGAAAAAGTGATTGCCCCCCTTGTTAAAACATACTATAACTGTGGTTGTCCACACCTGAGTTCAATTTCTCTAGCCACACCCAGGCCTGATTATTGCCACACCTGTTCACAATCAAGGCATCACTTAAATAGGAGCTGCTTGACACAGTAAGGTCCACCAGAAGATCCTTAAAAGCTACACATCATGCCGAGACCCAAAGAAATTCAGGAACAATTGAGAAAGAAAGTAATTGAGATCTATCAGTCTGGAAAGGGTTATAAAGCCATTTCCAAAGCTTTGGGAATCCAGCGAACCACAGTGAGAGCCATTATCCACAAATGGCGAAGACATGGAACAGTGGTGAACCTTCCCAGGAGTGGCCGGCCGCCCAAAATTACCCCAAGAGCGCAGCGACGACTCATCCAAGAGGTCACAAAAGACCCCACAACAACGTCCAAGGAACTGCAGGCCTCACTTGCCTCAGTTAAGGTCAGCGTTCATGCCTCCACCATCAGGAAAAGACTGGGCAAAAATGGCCTGCATGGCAGAGTTCCAAGGAGAAAACCACTGCTGAGCAAAAAGAACATCAAAGCTCGTCTCAATTTTTCACAACACATCTTGATGATCCCCAAGACTTTTGGGACAACATTCTGTGGACCGATGAGACAAAAGTGGAACTCTTTGGAAGGTGTGTGTCCAAGTATATCTGGCGTAGAAGGAACACTGCATTTCATAAAAAGAACATTATACCAACAGTAAAATATGGTGGTGGTAGTGTGATGGTCTGGGGCTGTTTTGCTGCTTCAGGACCTGGAAGACTTGCCGTGATAAAAGGAACTATTAATTGTGCTGTCTACCAAGAGATCCTGAAGGAGAATGTCCGACCATCTGTTCGTGTACTCAAGCTGAAACGAACTTGGGTTCTGCAGCAGGACAATGATCCTAAACACACCAGCAAGTCCACCACCGAATGGCTGAAGAAAAACAAAATGAAGACTTTGGAATGGCCTAGCCAAAGTCCTGACCTGAATCCTATTGAGATGTTGTGGTATGACCTTAAAAAGGCCATTCATGCTCGAAAACCCTCTAATGTAACTGAATTAGGACAATTCTGCAAAGATGAGTGGGCCAAAATTCCTCCAGGACGCTGTAAAAGCCTCATTGCACGTTATCGCAAACGCTTGGTTGCAGTTGTTGCTGCTAAGGGTGGCCCAACCAGTTATTAGGTTTAGGGGGCAATCACTTTTTCACACAGGGCCATGATGGTTTGGATTTTTTTTCACCTTTAATAATAAACACCTTCATTTACAAATTGCATTTTGTGTTTACTTGTGTTGTCCTTGACTATTGTTTAAATTGGTTTGATGTTCCGAAACACTTAAGTGTGACAAACATGCAAAGGAACAGGAAATGAGGAAGGGGGCAAACACTTTTTCACACCACTGTATAGTGTGCTGTGCTGGAGGCACACACAACTTCCAATAACTCCTGCAGATGGCAAGTGGGCTCAAATAGAGAAGAGCTATGTAGGTGGATATAGCGGTGTTTACTGGGTACAGAGCACGCAGACAGCACGCACAAGCTCCTAACACTACTGACTGCAAGCTCTATTATAAAAGATAGATCACTAGCTATATAGGTGAGGTGAATATAGCGGTGTATACTGCGGTCAGGGCACACAGACAACAACCACTACACAACAGCAAGATCGAAAATCGGCCGAAAACGATCGGTGTGTACTGTGTTGAAGGTACACAGAACACCCACTAACTGCTTCAGACGCCAACACACTACACAAGGCCACCGCGCTGGCGGCCTTATATAGTGTGGGGCGTGTACTACACAGCCTGAGCTATGATTGGCCACAGGCATCCTGCCTGTGGCCAATCATGGCTCTCCTTGCCGCTGGCGCTGTGATTGGCCAAGCATGCGGGGTCACAGTGCATGCTTGGCCAATCATGAGCCAGCAATGCACTGCGATGACGCAGTGCATTGTGGGCCGTGAGCGCCACACGAATTTGGCGCGAACGGCCCATAACGTTTGTAATTCGCCGAACGGGCGAACAACCGATGTTCGAGTCGAACGTATGTTCGACTCGAACACGAAGCTCATCCCTAATTGTCCCTTGAATTGTTTTCTGGTCCTCTGAGCTGTCTGGAGGGGTCTTGGTGTCTGTTCCTGTGCTTTTCCCAATCTCCATATCGTGAGTTACTACATATGTATAATGTATCACCTTTGTATATATATATATATATATATATATATATATATATATATGCATTCATGAGATTTTTGTCTCGTTTTGGCTTTGTATTATTGATTGATATTTATTTTGTAGAGAGCCATTCAATGCATCTTTCCAAAAGAACTGTCAGAAACCATGAATCAGACTGATACAGAAGTACAGTTAAATCACACTTGTACCCGGAGTCAACCTGTGGATAGTGTAGCAAAGAACAAAGACAACAGAGAACATTTGACCTGAGGTGTGCTGGGGTCACGTGGTCAGTATGAATGTAAAGCAAGAAATGAAAAGTAAAATGAAAAAGAGAAAGGGTGGGCGGGATACCAGAGCCTACGACCACAAGGGAAGGAGGCAGAGGGGAGCAGGCTTTATATGGCCTGACTCCACCTACAAAAACAGGCTGACCTGCGATCAGCCTTACACTTGTACCCGGAGTCAACCTGCGGATAGTGTAGGAAAGAACAAAGACAACAGAGAACATTTGACCTGAGGTGTGCTGGGGTCACGTGGTCAGTATGCCTAAAAGGGGGCAAAAAATTACAGTAGGATGAAAGCTTAACCAAAAACTTATTTACACACTAAATTATATTCAATCAGCCAAATTGACAACTGCTTGAGACACCTCCAAAAATGGATCTGGGATATACCTAGAAAAACAAGCTGACCCCCACCTGCCTAATTTCTTAATGATATGAGCAGAGACCCCTTGGCACGAGACTGTGGAAGCCACACCTATCCGGATTGAATGGCCAGAGTATGCCTTAGGGTCCAGAACCAGATTGACCCATATGGCCAATGTTGAATGAATTGAGCTGCAGAAAGGAGAACACAAGGGAAAGGCAACAGAGGACTGTCCCTGTGTAGATCAGCCGTAACACTGATCAGCTGGTCTAAAACTGAAACTGGGCACCATGCCTTCCCGGTCTCATAAAACCTAATGTCCTCCCATTTGCTGCATCTTGCACGCATGTAAATGTAAACAGAAATAGCTGGGTGACTAACCAACTGATTGGCTAAAAGTATGTGAGACCCTGTACCAGACCGCGTAAATTCCCCTGGCCTTAGAAAACCCTAAAAGGCCAGATAGCTTGCTGCCTTAAGCACCAAGCTGGGTAACCACCCAAAAGGAGATCTCAGGAGAATATCAGACATGTCCCAAAAAATGTGACCCAATTTGGGAAGTCTACTGAGCATGGCAGGAGGGCTACATTTCTGGATTCCTTTTAGGATGGCCCTAATCGGGTGAGTGGAAAAAATGGAGGGCCTATTAGGGTCTTCCAAAAACATGAAATGTTGAATGCCAGCTAGATACATCCTGATAGTACTATGGGCCAGTTTGAGTTCAGAGTGGCAAAAAGTGGTAAAAGCTAGTAGGTACTGGATGTTATAACTATCAAGGCAAGGAAATCTTCTGGAAGACTCTCCAAGCCGTGGCATATTACTTCCTGGTATTCAACGATAAAGATTTATTGATCAAATCTGCCACGTCAACACAATGAGAATCTAATCCATCACCAATTGCTGGAACTGAGGAGAAGGCGTGGCACCGGCATCTGCATCCGGGACCTGCTGGAAAAATAATGGAAGGTTAAACCGGGACAAAGCATAGGCTGCTATGTTATCTATGCCATTGATGAACCTACAATGGATTTTAAAGTTGAAATGGAGGGACAACCAAACGAGCCTGCGTACAAAACTCATGATCAGCAAGGATCTGGATCTGCCATTATTGACAATCTCAGAGGTTGCTTGATTATCAGTAGAAAACACTATCGTCTGTCCTGCCCATAGATGTCCCCACACCTGAGCTGCTGCCACTATGGGATAAATTTCAAACAAAGCCGATGTCTCAGTGAACCAAGGAATTGCCAAAGCCTCATCTGACCAAGACCCTACCAGCCAGTGTGAGCCAAAAATGGCTGCATAGCCTTTGGTGGCAGCTGAGTCTGTGGAAATTTGGGGGGAGGAACTAGACTCCGCCGGGATAAACATAGTGACCCCATTCCAATTCTGAATGAATCTATCCCACATCTGAAGGTCAGAAATTGCAGAAGGATCCAGAAACACATGAGAATCAGCACTGGGGACTGACGGCAACAATGATAATAATCTAGAAATGAAAGCCCTCCCCTGGGGGATGATCCTCATTGCAAAATTTAGCATGCCCAGAAGTGATAGTAGTTCAACCCTGGTACAGACTAGGGAGACTGTAAACGCATTAATGCGATCTCTGATTCTCACAAGCTTGTCAGTGGGAAGACTGGCCTGTATGGATAGCGTATCTAGCGTGATGCACAGAAACATTAGTCTGGTAACTGGCCCTCCATATTTTTCACTGCAAGCAGAATGCTGAACGCCGAAAAAAACTGAGGTGAGCTTCAGAAGGTCAGAGGGAACCTGATCACAACCTTCAATGAGGAGAAAATCATCTAAATAATGGATCACCTTCTGACAATTTTCCCTGTACGTGAGAATCCAGATAAGAGTCTGAGCAAAAGTTGAACAACCAAGGGCTGCTTTTGGACCCAAACGTAAGCTTGGTGGCGAAATAGTAAACACCCTTCCATCTGATACCATGCCACTGCCAGGGAGACACTAGAATAGGCAGAAGCTTGAAAGTAGTGATGTACAACCTTCCAACGGGATGTTTTCGCGAACACGAACCGCGAACACGGCCAAAAGTTTGCGAACCGCAAAGTTCACGGCGGACCCCATTGACTTTAATGGCAGGTGAATCTTAAAAACCTCCAGGTCATATTTTCAGCCCCAAAATACTTACTAGCTGTGCACACATGTCCCACAACATGGACACTGACATAACAAAAGTATTAAGTGAATCTGGGATCGACAACGGCAAGCATTCTTTTTTTATCTATGAAATTTTGACAATTCAGGAGCACATAAAGGCCATGGAGGAGAGGCAAGGTCAGGGCAGGCTATGAAGGGGTGCAGGAGATGATCAGTGCCACAGTCAGGGCAGCGCAGTCCTGTGCCAGTGTCCCAGTGTGCCAACTTGTGCTTGAGCCCCTCCCTCTGCCCGGCCCTTACCCCCACCTATGCAGGGCTCCACTGTGGTGGTCCAGAGGTGCCAGTCCAGTGCTGATCCTCAGCCATGGTGCTGGCATTGCCTGCTGATTGGCTTATCCGCTGCTATCTCCCTCACTGTCTGAAACCAGCACCGTGATAGAGACTGAGCACTGACACCAGCACCGTGATAGAGAGCACTGAGACCAGCACAGTGGTAGAGAGCATTGGCACCAGCACCGTGATAGAGAGCACTGAGACCAGCACAGTGATAGAGAGCATTGGCACCAGCACCGTGATAGAGAGTACTGACACCAGCACCAAGATAGAGAGCACTGACAACAGCACCGAGATAGAGAGCACTGACACCAGCACCGTGATAGAGAGCATTGACACCAGCACCGTGATAGAGAGCACTGACACCAGCACCGTGATAGAGAGCGCTGACACCAGCACCGTGATAGAGAGCACTGACACCAGCACCGAGATAGAGAGCACTGACACCAGCACTGTGATAGAGAGCACTGAGACCACACCAGCACCGTGATAGAGAGCACTGATACCACACCAGCACCGTGATAGAGAGCAGTGACTGACACCAGCACGTGATAGAGAGCACTGAGACCACACCAGCACCGAGATAGAGAGCACTGACACCACACCAGCACAGAGATAGAGAGAGAGCACTGACACCACACCAGCACCGTGATAGAGAGCACTGAGACCACACCAGAACTGAGATAGAGAGCACTAACACCACACCAGCACCGTGATAGAGAGCACTGACACCAGCACCGTGATAGAGAGCACTGAGACCACACCAGCACCGAGATAGAGAGCACTGAGACCACACTAGCACCGTGATAGAGAGCACTGACACCAGCACAGTGATAGAGAGCACTGAGACCACACCATCACCAAGATAGAGAGCACTGAGACCACACTAGCACCGAGATAGAGTGCACTGACACCACACCAGCACAGTGATAGAGAGCACTGACTGACACTAGCACCGTGATAGAGAGCACTGAGACCACACCAGCACCGAGATAGAGAGCACTGAGACCACACCAGCACTGAGATAGAGAGCACTGACACCACACCAGCACCGAGATAGAGAGCACTGACACCACACCAGCACCGAGATAGAGAGCAGTGACACCAGCACCGAGATAGAGAGAGAGCACTGACACCAGAACCGAGATAGAAAGCACTGACAGCAGCACTGATACCAGCAACTCGCTGTGGGACCCAAAAATGTGACATCGCTCAACCTCTTCAAACAGGAGGGTACGGGCATATAGTACGGTGTGCTTTTTTTGTACAAGGAAGTGAGCCAAAGGTAGAAAAAAGGTCAGTGTGCTCGATTAAATAAATCGTTTATAGAGTTATGCATATACATGGTCAACTGGTCACATGTGTTGAATTCCTCTGACATCCATGCCTCATTCATTTTTATAAATGTCAGGTAGTCAACACTGTCGTGAGCTAGGCGAGTGTGCTTATCGGTCACGATCCCCCCTGCTGCGCTGAACGTCCTTTCGGACAGGACACTGGATGAGGTGCAAGCCAACAGTTCCATTGCAAATTGGGCAAGCTCTGGCCAGAGGTCAAGCCTGCCCACCCAGTAGTCCAGGGGTTCATCACTCCTCAGAGCGTCCACATCGGCCGTTAACCCAATGTAGTCGGACACCTGTCGGTCTAGGCGTTCCCTGATGCTGGATCCGGATGAGACCTGTCGATGGGTCGGCTGAAAGAATGACCTCATATCAGAAGTCACCAACACATCTTCAAACTGCCCTCTTCTTGGATTGGTACCCACAACTCTTTCTCTGGGAGTGGAAATTTCTCCTCTGCCAGTACACGCAAAAGCATAATGCAGCAGTTGTCGAAGCAAGGTCTGTAAGTGCTCCATTCTGACAGCCCTCTGTGATGGTGGTAACATTTCCACCATTTTGTGTTTGTACCATGGGTCTAAGTACGTTGACACCCAGTACTGGTCCTTGACCCTTATGCTTTTTATACGGGGGTCTCTGTTAAAACACTGGAGCATGAAGGCCCCCATTTGCACTAAACTGGAAGTGATGTGGTGGCCTGGCTCCTGCTAACCATCCAGGATAATGTTGTCCTCCTCGTTCTCCTCTCCCCATCCACACACAACAACAGGGATCCCAGAAAGGTTTAAAGCATGCTCTTGCTCCTCCTCATCCGCCCCGGCACCATCCTCCTCTGACTCCTCTTCAGACTCCTGTTGTTGACTTGTCTCAGATAGAGTAGCCTCCCTGGGAATTCATCCAGCATTGCGACTTCCTCATCTTCCTGCTCCTCCATGGCTTGATCAATGACACGACACAATGCACGCTCCATAAAGAAGGCATAAGGTACCATGTCACTGATGGCGCCATTGCTGCGACTGACCAGTTTGGTGATCTCATCAAATGGCCACAGAAGTCTGCATGCGTCACGTGCATGAGCAGCCTGAGCAGCATGGCGCGGTGAAAAAGAAAAGCTCCCAGAACCTGTTCTGCCGCAGAGTTCGTACAGGTAGTCGTTAACTGCACGTTTCTGCTGGAGCAGCCTATCAAGCATATAGAAGGTTGAGTTCCATCGCGTCGGGCATTCGCAAATAAGACGTCTGACCAGCAGATTGTGTCGGCGCTGAATGTCAGCAAGGCGAGCCATGGCCGTGTAAGATCTTCTGAAATGGGCCGAGATTTTCCTTGCCTTCCGCAAGATGTCCTGGACCCCAGAGTATTTGACAACGAATCGCTGCACGACCAAGTTTAATTTTGCGTAATTTTGCCCTGTTTCAATGCGCTAAGCAGATTGGCACTGTTGTCACACACCTCTTTACCAACTGTCAAATTGAGTGGTGTTAGCCACTGATCTGCCTGTGAGCGCAAAGCTGAAAGGAGTGCAGGGCCAGTGTGGCTCTCTGCTTCCAGGCACAACAGACGCAGCACAGCATGGCAATATCTCACCTGGCATGTTGAATAGATTCTGGGGAGCTTGGACGGCGCAGCGGAAGAGACGCTAGCAGCGGAAAAGGAGGAGTCAGCTGAGGAGGAGAGGGAGGAGGATGGAGTAGAAGGAGGAGAAGAAGAGGCAGGCCTGCATGCAATCCATGGCGGTAAAACCAAATCTACACAGGTGCCACGGGTTACATGCTTGACGGCCATCAGAAGGTTCACCCAGTGGGAAGTAAAAGTGATATACCTTCCCTGCCCATGTTTGCTAGACCGCGTATTAGAAAACACCAGCAATAAAGGGTAGATACAGGTGTATATTGTGCTGTGCTGGAGGCACACAACACCCACTAACTCCTGCAGATGGCTGTATTAGAGAACAACAGCAATAAAGGGTAGATACAGGTGTATACTGCGCTGGAGGCACACAACACCCACTAACTGCTGCAGATGGCTGTATTAGAGAACACCAGAAATAAAGAATAGATACAGGTGTATATTGTGCTGTGCTGGAGGCACACAACACCCACTAACTCCTGCAGATGGCTATATTAGAGAACAACAGCAATAAAGGGTAGATACAGGTGTATACTGTGCTGGAAGCACACAACACCCATTAACTCCTGCAGATGGCTGTATTAGAGAACAACAGCAATAAAGGGTAGATACAGGTGTATACTGCGCTGGAGGCACACAACACCCACTAACTCCTGCAGATGGCTGTATTAGAGAACAACAGCAATAAAGGGTAGATACAGGTATATACTGTGCTGGAGGCACACAACACCCACTAACTCCTGCAGACGTCGGAACACTCTACACAAGGCCGCCGCACTGGTGGTCTTATATAGTGTGGGGTGTGTTCTAAAACCCCTGAGCTATAATTGTAGATACAGGTGTATACTGCGCTGGAAGCACACAACACCCACTAACTCCTGCAGATGGCTGTATTAGAGAACAACAGCAATAAAGGGTAGATACAGGTGTATACTGTGCTGGAGGCACACAACACCCACTAACTCCTGCAGACGGCTGAGGAGGATGGAGTAGAAGGAGGAGAAGAAGAGGCAGGCCTGCATGCAATCCATGGCGGTAAAACCAAATCTACACAGGTGCCACGGGTTACATGCTTGACGGCCATCAGAAGGTTCACCCAGTGGGAAGTAAAAGTGATATACCTTCCCTGCCCATGTTTGCTAGACCGCGTATTAGAAAACACCAGCAATAAAGGGTAGATACAGGTGTATATTGTGCTGTGCTGGAGGCACACAACACCCACTAACTCCTGCAGATGGCTATATTAGAGAACAACAGCAATAAAGGGTAGATACAGGTGTATACTGTGCTGGAAGCACACAACACCCATTAACTCCTGCAGATGGCTGTATTAGAGAACAACAGCAATAAAGGGTAGCTACAGGTGTATACTGCGTTGAAGGCACACAACACCCACTAACTGCTGCAGATGGCTGTATTAGAGAACAACTGCAATAAAGGGTAGATACAGGTATATACTGTGCTGGAGGCACACAACACCCACTAACTCCTGCAGATGGCTGTATTAGAAAACAACAGCAATAAAGGGTAGATACAGGTGTACACTGTGCTGGAGGCACACAACACCCACTAACTCCTGCAGACGTCGGAAAACACTACACAAGGCCGCCGCACTGGCGGTCTTATATAGTGTGGGGTGTGTACTAAACCCCCTGAGCTATAATTGGCCACAGGCATCCTGCCTGTAGCCAATTATGGCTCTCCTCGCTGCCTGCGCTGTGATAGGCCAAGCACACAGTGACACAGTGACACAGTCACAGTGCATGCTTGGCCAATCATGAGCCAGCAATGCACTGCGATGGCACACAAATTTTCCCACAGAGTACTGGCTTTGCCGAACGGGAAAACAGCCGGTGTTCGAGTCGAACATGCGTTCGACTCGAACACCAAGCTCATCCCTAGTCAGGATCCTCTATGGAACAAAGCAGCAGTCACAAGGTTTCACAGGAGAAGTATGGATCTGAGCGGCAAGAATTTTGTTACTCAAAGGAGAAGAGAGACTGGTGCGAACCGTAGCCAGAATATGATCAGGAGGAATTACAGGAACTGGAACGGACTACATCTTGGAAGTGGAATAAAATAGTTGTGACGAAGCGTCAGCCCTTACATTCATAGTACCGGGTAAGAATGAAACAATGTAATTGAAACTAGACAAGAAAAGAGAGCTCATCGCGCCCTTCTGGGAGAGAAGCATTTAGCGTCAGACAAGGATGTGAGATTCTTATGGTCAGTAATAAATGAGAACCGACACAATGTTACCTTTGAGGAGATATCTCTATTTTTTCAGGGCTAAAATGAACGCTAACAGCTCTCTGTCACCAATGTCCTAACTGCACTCTGCAGGTGACAATTTCAGAGGTAGGATGTTGAGACAGAAGGGCGCCAACTCCAGTATCAGAAGCATCAACCTCAAGGATAAAAAGTAACGAAGTATCAGGATGTGCCAACACCGGAGCAGAAACAGACTCTCATAGGCCTTAATGGACTCCGGAGACCAACTCTGTTGGTTTCATCCTTTCTGGTCATATCAGTCAAGGGCTTGGCCAGAGACGAGAAGTTACGAATAAACTTCCGATAATAGTTGGCAAAGCCAAGAAAATGCAGACTTCAAAAAGTGAAATGCCTGGCCACAATAAAGGCACAGTCTCTCTCCCTCCTCCTAAAGGTTCTCTTATCCACAGAGAGACACGTGAAACCCAAGTGCATGGGTTCACCTTCACTGACCGACTCGGTACCAGGAAGCATGGGAGGTGAGGGAGGCACGGGTGGGACTGCAAAGCTCTGAGACAAATGCATAGGAGGCTTCTGCACTCACTCCTTAAAAGAGAGTCTTTCTCTGAGCCTGGAATCAATAAGGATGGCAAACGCGATCAACTTCTCCAGCTCAGTGGGTATATCTCAGGGTGATATCTCATCCTTAATGGTATCCGAGAGACCATGAGAAAAAAAGCAGCCACGAGGGCCTCATTGTTCCACCCAACCTCTGCTGCCAGAGTATGGAATTCAATGACGTAGTCGGCAACAGTTCTCGTACTTTGTTCGATGGACATGAGGAACTTGGCAGCAGAAACGGAGCATGCGGGAACGTCAAATACCCTTTTAAACAAAGCCACAAACTCAGAATAACTCAACACAACAGGTTTTTGCATCTCCCATAGAGGATTTGCCCAGGCCAAGGCTCTCTCAGAATGCAAAGATATCACAAAACCTACTTTGCTTCTGTCCGTGGGAAATGCCTGAGGCAGCATTTCAAAGTATATCTCAACCCAGTTGAGAAACCCTCTGCATTGGACTGGATCACCCCCAAATCGCTGGGGAAGCAGAGCGGAACCAGACATACCTCTTATAGAGGTAATACTTGAGGTGGGGGCCTGCACAGAGACTGGAGCAGCAGCAGGGATGGCCTGCAACACAGGTTGTACCGGAGCAGCCACAGTGGGAGATTCCAGGTGAGCCGTGCGACACAGGTGCATTTGTAACATCATGGCAAACTGATCCATGCGGTGATCCTGCTCATCCAATCTGGAAAAAATATTACCAACAAGTGGATTGACTGCATCTTCTGAATTCATGGCCTTCGCCTACTGTCAGAAACCATGAATCAGACTGAGACAAGTACAGTTAAATCACACTTGTTTAATAATAATAATAAAAAGGTAAACAGAGTAAATGTAGTCAAAACATAGTCAGATTTCAGGAACCAGAACAGATAGTCAGACAAGCCAAAACATCAGGGAGCCAGAGATGAGTGTAGTAAAACAGCAAGCAGGATCTGGAGCCAGAAGGAATGTTAGCCAAGCAAGTCTTTAACAGGAACACTGGAGAGCGTCTCTAGAGATGTGACCAAGGCAAAGGCAGAGATCATCTGGGCTGGATGGCTTAAGTAGGCAGGACTGACGAGCAGGATATCATCAACAGGTGAGTTACCATGGAAGGAAAGGAACTGGCAAATAGCCAACAGCTGAGCGGCCAGCTTTGAGAAGGAAGGGCTGAACCCAGCCCTGACAAGAACGCCCTAATGAAGACTCAGTGAGTCGAAACTAGGGGTCCCTTCTGGGTTCTAACATTTCTTTTTTGAATGGAAAGATTTTATACTTCACATTCATCCAAAAAATTGTGTTTTTTTGTATGAATTTTCATTTTCCAAATGCTTTTAACGTATACAATAAACTTTTGTATGTTTTATACAATTATATGTCTATAAATCGCCACCATTACTAGTAAAAAAAATAATAATAATAAAAATGCCATAAATCTATCCCCTATTTTGTAGACCCTATAACTTTTGTGCAAACCAATCAAATATGTGCTTATTGCGTTTTTTGTTTTTCTTTATGTAGAAGATATACATATCAGCCTAAACTGAGGAAAAATGTAGTTTTTTTGATAAAAAATGTGGATTATTTATTATAGCAAAAAGCAAAAGATATTGTGTTTTTTTCAAAATTGTCGCTCTTTTTTGTTTATAGCTAAAAAAAAACAAAAAAAAACACAGAGGCGATCAAATACCACCAAAAGAAATCTCTATTTGTGGAGAAAAAAAGGACGTCAATTTTGTTTGGGTACAGCGGCACAGAACCGCACATTTGTCAGTTAAACCGACACAGTGCCGAATCTCAAAAAATGGCCTGGTCATTGAGCAGCCAAATCTTCCAGGGCTGAAGTTGTTAAAGATGATATCCTACTTATTCATGCTGTTAACACAGTCAAGAGTTTTTTAAAGTAGATTTTAAAGAAGCAATAAATTTGTATGCTTTTGTATTTTAATTTAAGATTGTATTCTAAATGACGAGAGAGAAAAATTAGTTTTTTCATAGCATTGCATTTCACCACATGATAGCTTCTGAGTGAGAACTCAATCACATATAATTCATATTAATTATCTGTCACCTTCCTGAAGTATTTATGGTTTTGTTCTCTGCTGTACACTTTAATTTAAAGTTTTAGCAAGTTTTATTTGTCATATCACGCTGAGAAGTATTCTAGTTGCGACAGAATTAGATTTCATGTCTAAAATTATGCAGCAGCTGATTTAAGACATGATCAAGCCACTTCAGCTTAATGTTTTCTTCCAGAGCATTGTGGTAAA
Organism: Lithobates pipiens; assembly: GCF_037356315.1. Classification (NCBI taxonomy): domain Eukaryota; kingdom Metazoa; phylum Chordata; class Amphibia; order Anura; family Ranidae; genus Lithobates; species Lithobates pipiens. The sequence continues at coordinate 399,135,068 of NW_027507718.1, read as the reverse complement.
TTCTGACCTTGTCAGCTAAAGACAGCTGAATTATGATTCTTATCCTGTGAAAAATCACAGATCTCAGATAACAGATTCATTTTGTATAATGCCAAACACTTTGTATTACCAGAGCTTGTGCAAGTCAAACTTATCTATCACCCACTTGAGTTTGCTGCATGTGTCTTCTCAGCTTTCAGTAGCACTATGTGTGCTTATGCAGTTCAAGCAGAAGAGTCTTTTTTCATTAAATATTGACCACAATGAAACATATCAACACATTAAAGCATCTTTGTGCTTTGCAGGGAATTTTAATGATAGCAACACATACTCACCTATCATTACCTCCCTCGACACTGTACCTGCCAGAAGTAAGGAACAATACCCAGCGTTTTATGGTGGAGAATTTGATTAACATTTCTTGTCCTGTGTCTTTCCATGTCCTAAAACTGGTGCTTGGTTATTGGCTGCATAGGTGCCCAGTACTGTCGCATGGGATAAGAGAAAAATTCCCAAGCCCTTTGTAAGCTTTAGGCCACAATTTGGTGCATGTACAGGGGAGTGGCTAAGGAGAAAATTCAATATATAGTAAGTTTAAAGAGTTGGTGGGGCCAGTTGAGCAGTGCTCCACCGTCTCTCAAAAGCTAAGTAGTAATAATATTCAGCACTGCCAAATTAAAGTCTAATGAATTAAAAAGATGACTGCTTCCTCATGTGACCTAAAGCCTACCCAAAGATCATATGGTTACGAGGAGTATTATGGATGTTCAATGTAATTGAAAATTGCAGTCTATTGTTTTCAAGCAGACAGACCTTGGCTGGTAAACTTGAAGTGCGACAAAGTATCATGAAGGCACAACACTGTGCAGCACTTCCAAGCTAGAAGAAAAGCCTGCATATGTAAGGGATTGTGCCCACTAGCATTAACTTCCCTAGCTTGTGGATTATTTGAATAAGTGTTTTATGTTTACATTAATTTTTTAAGCCTTATTGAGTGGTTTAGGAATGGCAAAAAGCCTCCTGTAATGCATCACCACCCTTTGGAAATGATATAAGAGGAATAACTGAGACAGGAATTGTGGATAGCAGTAGTAGTACTTGATAAGAGAGGTCATGATGGCTTTGTCTGTGCAGAGCAGAGCTATGACAAATTGGGGATTTTTTGCCCAACCCAACCAAAAAACTGACTTGATTCCCCAATCTACAAATTTGAGGTGGAGGAGGGAATCCTCCCCATGGTGTCTCTGCATTCTGACAGCGGGGAGAATTCCCTGCCGTCAAACCGCCCTGATCATCACTACAGTCATTTGCCTGCTGTACTGATGGAGTGAAAAAATGGCAACAGGGTGGTTGAACAGAAGTCAACCAGTAGGTTGACTTCTGTTCAAATAACGTGCCCACACATACATGGTATTTATATGTGACTACATAATTTTGATCCATGTATGGCCAGCTTTAGACACATCCTTAAATCACTGGACACCCACATAACACTACTCAGGCCTAAAGATTGGTTTCTCTGACACCAAGCACTGCCTTGTGAAAGGTGGGAGAGCACATGCCTATGCCCCATCTTTATATATTTAATGGTTTTTGTGGGGGCTCTAGGGGAGCAAAATGTTGTAATAAAAGCATAATACTCAGAATACTGTATTATTTCCCCCTGGGATAGGATTTTTGTAAGGAATATACTTCACAGGTAGCCTAAGACCCCTTTCACACTGAGTGTGTTTTGCAGGCACTATAGCATTAAAAATAGCGCCTGCAATCCGCCCTCAAACAGCTGCTCCATTGTCAGCGGTGCGCTGGCAGGACATCAGGAAAAGTCCTGACAGCAGCTTCTTTGGAGCGGTGAAGTAGCGGTGTGTTTACCGCTCCTCCACCACGGCTCCCCATTGAAATCAATGGGGCAGCGCAGCTATACTGCCGGCAAAACGCCAATATTGTGGCGCATTGGGGGCAGTTTTAACCCTTTCCGGCCACTAGCGGAGGTTAAAGACAGCCCGCTAGCGGCCTAAAAATAGCTGCGTTTTGCCGCCGATGCTATGGGCGGCACAGTGTGCAAGGGGTCTAAGGCATAAATGAAACATATTTTAGTAATTGAACTACTTATTGACAATCACAATAATGGCAACAGAGAGTTTTAAAGTACTGCAAATAAGGAGTTTGTGTATTGACCAGTAGTAGCATAAGATTAGAATCTGCAAAGGATCCAGATAAATTAGACAATCAGAAGAAGCATACATATAAAGTGTTATTTTGATCTTATTAAAACGAAATTTTTCTTTTGGATAGATGTATTCATATGTGACTTCTATGCCCATATGGTATAAAGCATGCCATGTCAGATCTTTGCAGTAAAGGATCTGACACCTGCCCCTTCAACAATCATTTGACATCCTGGTTTGATCATACAATGGAAAAGTATTGATGTTGTTGTAAAAACAGTAGGTCCTTAACCTTTGTATTGTTTAAAATTCATTTTAAAAATGCTTATGTATCCAGCACTGTCTAGTTTACACCTGTTTGGTTCAGGAAAACTGAAAATACACCATTGACTTTTCTTATTCAAGAGATGATCTATAGTGTTTATTCTAATAAAGAAGATAATCTCTGTATGTGTATATTTATGTTGCATACACAGTTTGATAGATTGTTTGTCAATGTATAGGCTGGAGGGCAGTAAGATAGATATTACCCTAAACAGACAGACTAACAAATTACTTGAGCATTGAGGCTGGGTTCACACTGGAGCGATGCGGGAACGCCGTGAATCCGCGGCGTTTTCCCGCATCGCATGCCTCCCGCCGGCAGTTCACACTGCCCTATGCGGACTGCTGGGAGTGTCAGTGAAATGTTAATGACACCCCAGATCAGTTCGCATATCGCAGTGCGATCTGCAAACTCGGACAGGAATCGGATCGCATGGTGTGAACACCCATGCGATCCGATTCTGCTGCGGACCAAAAAAAGGGTCCCGTGCGAGTTTGCGGTGGGTGCGATGCGAATTCAGCCATACTATGTGTATGGCTGAACTTGCATCGCACAGAGATCAGATGTGATTTTCACTGCAGTGCGGTGCGAATCACATCCGGTTCTCGCTGCCGCAGCGGTGTGAACCCAGCCTTAAAGTGAAACAGAGGTGTTTTTATTAGCATCTTTACTTGGAAAGAGTGCAATTGTCCCTGAGGAAATTTATGGCAGCTTATACACTTGAATTTCTTTTCCACAGATGGTAGAAAAGACTAGACTGACACATATGGAGATATCTGTCCCATTATAGTTAACTGCTGAAAAGGTAAACATTGTTAACATAACACATGCAAGACTTTGCAAACAATAATTCTCTAGACCATAGATTGGAATATTCCAAGTCAATACAGACTTGCAAACTTACAATATCATTTTATATTTTAGAACACCATTACAGTATATATTGAAATGTACCATAAGCAGTAAACAATAAAATTATTACTACTAATTATTATAATGGTTTCAGCCTAGCATTTGCATTGAGCCGGCTGTGCAGATTTTCGCTATATTTTCTGTAATAGATTAATGCATATGATCATTATTGCCGCCCAGTGGCCAAAATGCAGTAATTTTTCTCACTGAGAGTTCAGAAAACTATACTGTGCTTCGGCCACTAGATGGAACTGATTATCATATGAATTTGAAACAAATGCAGTTTGTACATTTGCTAGTGACATTCATCCAAAAAAAAAAAATTATAAATAGATCCACACTGATGTTACATGTCCTCATTATGGGAACTAAACAACCAGCTGGGTCTTTTATTTTGGATTGAGGGACAGTTGTTTTTGGAGTACTGGCACATATATCTTTGACCTCAATTCAAATGTGGTGTTTTGATGTGACAATAATAAGCAATTTGGCCAAAACAACGCCAAATTAAAGCAGAATTCCAGCCAAAATAACAATTTATAATGAATAGCCCCATAAAAGCTAAAACAAAAATGCCAAATGTTGTTGTAATATTTAGCTTTAACCCAGACAGTTTCACCATGCCCCTTTTCTCTGCTGATGGACATCCCCCGTACACATGATAGGATTTTCCGACAACAAATGTTGGATGTGAGCTAGTTGTCGCAAAGTCCGACCGTGTGTATGCTCCATAGAACATTTGTTGTCAGAATTTCCGCCAACAAATGTTTGAGAGCAGGTTCCCAAATTTTCCGACAACAAGATTTGTTGTCAGAAATTCCGATCGTGTGTACACAATTACGATACACAAAAGTCCACGCATGCTTGGAATCAAGCAGAAGAGCTGTACTGGCTATTGAACTTCATTTTTCTCGGCTTGTTGTATGCGTTGTACATCACCATGTTCTTGGCGTTCGGAATTTCGGACAACATTTGTGTGACTGTGTGTATGCAAGACAAGTTTGAGCCAACATCCGTCGGAAAAAAATCCATGGTTTTGTTGTCGGAATGTCCGATCGTGTATAAATAGCATAAGTCTTGGGCCAGCATCATTGAACCTACTTACTTTGAGCCCATGTCTTTCTAAACCTCCCTTACCCTGTGATTGGATACTGAACAGAGAAGGAGCACTGTGATTAGTTGATTTCTGTCAGCACATGAGCTAGTTTGTTCCTTGTAATGCTTCTTCCTCTCATGCTGTATGGTGCCTCTTTTTACAGAGTTAAGCTGCCTGTGAATGGTATCGAGTCAGCAAGTGACAATATGGTTCAGACAGGTTGGGGTAGATTTACGAAAACTGGTGCATTCATTTTGATGTGAGTCGTAACAAATTTGCCTGGAGACCACTCAAGAACCCGGTCTCTTTTGGGGGGGGGGGGTGCTTCTGCCTGCGTTAAATTTAAATGATATAGCTTCTCAGTTCTCTCACCTGTACTATTTTGACAAGCAAGATAAACAAATTTATCTAGCTTTGATTGCCAGCCCATCAACCCAATTTGCCGTTCACCCCCTCCAAATTATAATGTGTGGGATCGAGCAATATGCAAGATTGGGGCTCCTGTTTTCCACACTCACATGCCTCTATGGCGCAATGATCAATTACCAGAACTTCTAACAATACCTGACTATACCTAGAGGCAATATGTATATGTGAAAAAGAGAAAATGTGGTTGGGACTTTATATGAGGCAAAGGCTAAGATTTACCTCTATCCCCGATATTTTGGAAAAAGGAGAAGGATGTTGGGACTTTATATGAGGCACATTGCTAAATAACATAAATAAACCAATCAATGTGAACATTGCAACATGGTAAGAAGTAATAAAATAGCATATTCAATAGTAGATCACATATAGAACTAATATGTAAAATAGGTAAGTATTACATATTAAACTTAAAACAATAAGTATGATAGTAGACCTTGGATATATAAACCAGACTGTATTAGTAACATATGGATATATGAACAATAATGAATTGGTTCATAATAATAATAATATGATAGTAATCAGGTAGGATGGTATAATATGGGGAACTGTGATATTGCATCATAGGGAAGCTCTACGTGTTTCATGGTTAGTATTTTACTCGTCAGGAGCAGATGCAGGGTTTGGAAATATCTAGAATAGTACCAAAATGATATAGTAAGAGAAAGGAATATAAAAAATAAAACATAAAAGGAAGAGGGGGAGCAACAAGGATCCCAACCAGATGCAGGTTTTGGAAATATCTAGAATAGTACCAAAATGATATAGTAAGAGAAAGGAATATAAAACATAAAACATAAAAGGAAGAGGGGGAGCAACAAGGATCCCAACCAGTACTTAATTGTAGTATAAAGGTAAAATTGTAGGTGGTGACCATATTAGAAATGCTAGATAAAACGTCATCCCCGGGAACTGAGGCGGTATGTCCCTGAGAAATGGTAGCAGCACCCGCAGCCAGAGGAAAAGCATGTTGGTATAGACTACAGGTGAACTACTGGAGACTCTATAATTGCTAATATATATTGTTCATAATGCAGATAATTCAAATGATAATCTATTATAAATAGGTAAATAGACAATAAGCTGATAAAATATAGCTGAAAGCTGGACAGGGAGAACCACAACCATATGGGCATATGAACCAAGTCAGGTGAAAAGGTAGGAGTGAAAGTAGCATGTAGACGGGCCAGGATAAGTGACCAAAAAATATTGTGTTTATTAGTGACTGAGCAAGATAGCCCGTAAGATATCAGAGTAGATATGAAGGAGGGATAAAATCTACAAGCAGGTGTACATAATACATAGTAACGAAGAGGATATGGAATAGAGAGGTAGGTCAATTAGTGGGAGACAAATTAAGTGAATGAAATGGGACAAAGTGACAAGGCATGGTAGCCAAGAGGATATCTAAAACGGTGAGAAGGAAGGATAATGAGAATTGCAACAGTGAAGAAGAGATGAACGAACCTATAGATGATGGCACAGTGCATATGGTGTATAGAGCAGCCGATATTCTCAGGACGACCACCAACGACACGCAGCATGATAAGGGAGGGCAGCACAATTGCCTAAGCAAAAACCAGTGCTTGGCGTAATGGCGCATACTTCTCCCTCATAATAGACACCGGTAGATATAAATGTCAGCGAGGTGACGTCAAATCTGACGTTACGCTGCATGGCGTGCAAGTGTGGCGTTGACCCACAGCAGGAGATTACCCTGCCCCCCCCCACACACAAGGGAGGGGAGGGGAAGTACATGGTGTGGATCGCAGGTCCCAGGGACAATGGAAAAGTAACCAGCCCCGGATAACAAAATAGGGCCCTGTATAAAATATAAAATTGGCTGAGTTAGGTCACAGATGATAACGACGATAAAATGGTGTAGCAGTGTGCTTCCTTCCCTATTGAATTGAAAAAGAGAAAATGTGGTTGGGACTTTATATGAGGCAATGGCTAAGATTTACCTCCATCCTCAATATTTTGGAAAAAGGAGAAGGATGTTGGGACTTTATATGAGGCACACTGCAACATAACACAAATACACCAATGAATGTAAACATTGGTTCAGGGGAACTAAGTCCACGCCCCACACTATATAATGTCAGTCTAGTGTGTATATATATATATATATATATATATATATATATATATATATATATATATATAGTGGGGAGAACGAGTGTTTAATGCAAATGAATTACTTAAAAATTATAGAATGTGATTTTCTGGATTTTTGCTTTAGATTTCTTCTCTCACAGTTGAAGAGTACCTATGATAAAAATTACAGACCTCTACATGCTTTGTAATTAGGAAAACCTGCAAAATCGGCAGTGTATTATATATATATATTCTGCATTCTTTGTAGCCTTTTGTGTCATGTTTCTAATACACTTCAGGTGGTTTATTAATATATATATATATATATATATATATATATATATATATATATAGAGAGAGAGATATATACTCTGCATCCAGTGTAGCCTATATCTAGAGTGCATTCAGTGTCTAATACACTTCAGGCGGTGTACAGTGTGTACAGTTTCTACTACACTTCTTGTGGTGTACACAGTATACAATACAGTGCAGCCATAGTACAGTTTCTAATACAGTGCTGGCAGCGTACACAGTATCTAATACATTGTGTACAGATTCTACTACACTTACGGTGGTGTGCACAGTATACAATACAGTGCAGCCGTAGTATAGTTTCTAATACAGTGTAGGCAGTGTACACAGTATCTAATACAGTGTGTACAGTTTCTACTACTTTTCTGGTGGTGTACACAGTATCTAAAACAGTGTGTTCAGTTTCGCTACTTTTCTGGTGGTATGCACAGTATCTAATACAGTGTGTACAGTTTCTAATACACTCTAGGCAGTGTACACAGTATCGAATACAGTGTGTACACTTTTTAATACACTTCAGGTGGTGTACAAGGTATCTAATACAGTGTGAAAACGTTCTACTAGGCTTCTGGGGGTTTACACAGAACACAATACAGTGCAGCCGTAGTATAGTTTCTAATACAGTGCAGCCGTAGTATAGTTTCTAATACAGTGCAGGCAGTGTACACAGTATCAAATACAGTGTGTACAGTTTCTACTACACTTCTGGTGGTGTACACAGTATCTAATACAGTGTAGTGTGGTGTTGCAAAACAAAAAATAAATCATGTCCGGAAGGCCACCAAGGCGATGCAGACACCTGCAGGTCACTAAATGAGGGCAAGCAGCCTCTATGTCTACAGTTAAAAGTGGTGGTTGTGGACATGGTGCATCCTCTGCAGGTGGCCGTGGGGCACACTTGTGCTTTTTTTCTGTTGCTGGCCATGTTATTGAGCCACAACATGCAGAAGAGTTGGTGGAGAGGATAACAAATCTGTCCTCATCCTCTTCATCCTCTGTCACCCTGGCTCAGAGTATTTTGCCTTCCAACGCAGCTGCCAAAGCGGCCTATTCCACTGGCTCCTTCTCCAAAGTCAGTCCTTCCATAGCCCCACCATCATGCACGGAGGAGTCCCCAGATCTATTCAACCACAGTGTCGGGTACATGCTACTGGAGGATATGCAGTGGTTTGAAGGCTCCGATGTTGGTTCCCAGGTTGAGGAGGGGAGTAATGTGAGCATAGAGAAAGGGGTTGCCTAAGAAGGACAAGAAACTGGCAGTCATGTTACCCCAACTGCTGCATACTGCCAAGTTTGCTCCAGTGATGAGGAGGGAGGGGATGATGAGGTCACTGACTGTACTTGGGTGCCTGAGAAGAGAGGAGGAGGCACAACTCTAATGAGGCAGGATGTCCTCTAGGGGGCAACTTAAGGGCAGCCACCCTATTGCATCACACCACAGAGCTCCGCAGGTGCAGGCGCTGCTGACTTTTAAAAGTTCCTTGGTGTGGGTCTTTTTTGACAGGTGTGCAGCAGATCACAATGTTGTTGTTTGCAACCTATGTCTGAAGAGGATCAAGAGTGGCCAGAACAGCAGCCGCTTGGGCACCATATGCTTGACCAGGCATATGATGCCCCACCATGCAGTCTGTTGGCCACAGCACTTGTCCACATCAAAGATAAAGGCGGGACTCCTTGCTCCCCAACTGGGATCTTCAACCCTACTATACCTCCAGTCCTCTCAAAAACCTGCACTGAGAGGAATAAAGGTATAGCAATAGGTGTCCCAAATACTTGCAGCCAATCTGCTAGCAGTACACCACCAATTAATTTAGGCAGGCAAATTTCCCGACCCAAGTTGCTGAACCGTAAAAAGAAATTTGGTCCCAGCCATCCACATGCTCAGCATCTAAATGCTAGCTTGGCTAAATTGCTAGCACTGCAACTGCTACCTTTTCAGCTGGTAGACTCTGCCCCCTTTCGTGAATTTGTGGAATGTGCTGTACCTCAGTGGCAGGTTCCAAAATGCCATTTCTGTTCACGGAAGCCCATTCTGACTCTCGACCGGCATGTGGAAGGCGTTGTTTTGGCCTTGTTGGACATGGCGGTCAGCAGTAAGGTTCATTTTACCACTGACTCATGGTCCAGCAGGCAAGGGCAGGGATGTTACCTTTCCTCCAAGGCACACTGGGTAACTTCTGGCAGCTAGGAAGGATGCAGGACAGAGTTCAGTGTTGTTGGAGCTTTTTCTGCCACCATTCCTCCAAAATGCTAGTAGTGATTCTGCCACAGCTCTCTCCTCCACCCCCTCCTCTTCTTCCTCTATGGCCTCTTCTGCAGATTTTTCCTCTGAACCAGCAGTGCTCCGTAAACGTTCAAGGGGCTATGCAAGCAGTCCAGCTAAAAGATGCCATGCAGTGCTTGAGCTGGTCTGCCTAGGGGAAGGAGCCTCACTGGGGTAGAAATTCTGTCAGCTCTGCAGGCTCAGAGGTGGTTGACACCACGCCAGCTTCAACCAGGAACGGTTGTATGCAACAATGGCATCAAACTTCTCCCCACGCCTTCCTTCCTCCTCTTCCTCCCTAGTGGGAAGAAGAGGAGGACACACAGGATGAAGAGGAGGAGGATTGTGTCAGCATGGATGTCCTCAAGGGATGTTTTTTCAGTCCCCAGAAACCCAAGGAGTTGTAAGTGGCTGGGAGGAGGTAGTTATGGATAATGTGATCCTTAGTGACCCAGAGGACTAAGAATTGAATGCCTCTGCAAACTTAAGATGCATGGCCTCCCTGATTCTGCAATGCCTGCGAACGGACCTTAGGACTCCTGGTATCAAAGAGAGGGATCATTATTGGCTAGTAACCCGTCTTGATCCACATTACAAGGGTAAAGTAGCAGAACTCATCCTTCTTATGCAGAGGGAGCAGAGGATGAAACATCTTCAGGAGGCCTTGAAAAAAGGTTTGTGTAACGCATTTCCAGACCTTGGGAGGTTAACATTTCCTGGTGCTGGACAACGTGTAGCTGAAGCTTTGTTCAGTCAGAGGAAGAGCGATGGAGAAGGTGACCGATGCCTTTAAACAATTTTTCAGTCCCCAGTGCCAAGGTTTGATCAGTTCAAGCAACCATCACCTTGTCTGTATTATATGGTGCAGGAATATCTAAGGGCAAGAGCAGACTTAGAGACCTTTCCAAAAGAGCATCCCCTGGGTTACTGGGTCTTCAGGATGGACCACTGGCCAGAACTTGCTCAATATCCAATTGAGCTACTGGCCTGTCTTGCATCCAGCATGCTTTCTGAACGCACATTCAGTGCTGCTGGAGGGTTTGTAACAGATCAAATAGTGCACCTGTCCACAGGCTCCGTTGATAGGGTTACATTCATAAAAATGAATCAGTCTTCAATCAGCAGCTATCAAGCACATGCTGATTTAACTGATTGAATTTGAGATGGATCTGGGATCCCTTGAAGACTGCCTATGCTGACTATTCTATTCCTCCTCCATCTTGATGATGTCGGCTTCCAACAATATGTTTGGTTTAGGGCACCACCACCCAATGGCCCAATTTTTCTGCCCCTGTTTAACAGGGGCATGTAATTTCAGTTCCTGATCTAATATTTCACAGGGTCCGTTCCTGTTCTTGAAGGGGTTATACCGGGGTGATGCCTGCAGCTGGACGCATCACCCTGGTACCATTTTGTTAGAGCCAGCAGTTGGCATTTTAGTGATAACAACCAGTGTGGCTAAAAAGTCACCTGGCTGTTATCATTTCAATCATTTTTATTGGTTTCATAAATGTATAAAGAAACATTGCGTACATTGTTCATTAAGTTACAATAGGTAAGATATTTATTGGTTATCCTTGGTTACCAAGGATATAGGGGTAAAAGCAAACAGAGAGGAAGTAACCTTTTGTCAGAGCTAGGCTCTGCCCTCCCTTCTCAGAGTTGGCTGCTCAGCTGTCGGCTAATTGCCAGCTCCTGTCTCTCCACAGTTAATCAGCTATTGATGATATCCTGCTCGTCAGTTCTGCCTACTTAAGCCGTCCAGCCCAAAGGATCTCTGCCTTCACCTTGGTCAACATCACAGAGCCTATCTCCTGCATTCCTGTTCAAAGACTTCCTTTGCTGACATCCCTTCTGGCTCCAGATACTGCTTGCTGTTCCACTACATTGATACCTGACTTCTGGCTTGGCTGACTATCCGTTTTGGTTACTGAACTTTGGCTATGTTTTCACTATGTTTGTTCTTTTTACTTTTATTATTAAACAAGTTTGATTTAACTGTACTTCTGTCTCAGTCTGATTTCAAGGTTTCTGACACCTTTAAAGACCTTTGGAGTCATATGTAAGGCTTTAGTCAAGAGGGATGTTGGACCTCACTCCCACACACCCTGTTAGGGAATTTTCTAAGTCTTATGGGGAGAAGCCCCATCCGATCATATCTACGTTGGTTATACTCTGTATTTGATGCCTTAACTTATATCAATAGGAATAATATACACGGAGTAGAAAGGAAATAAGAAAAAATTTGTAATTCTCAGGGTTAAAATCAATAATTTCTAGATCAGTAAACTTTTGAACAAACCGGGTTGGTAGGTTGGTTAATTCTTGTCTAGTTTCCAGGATTCCCACAGTTAAAATTTTTGCATTGTTTGTTGTACTTTCCCAATGCTGGCCGCTATCATGAGTTCATAAGAGTGGTGAGTGTTAGTCAATTCTATGGTCTCTAGTAAGGTGGGAGGTGTGGATGATTTCCAATGTCTAGCTATGATGAGTCTTGCAGCTAGGAGCAGTTGTAGAGTTAAGTGTTTTGTGTTGTGTGGCAAGGATTCCATGCCTGGATTGATGATAATTTGGGTTTGAGATATTGTATATAGTAGGGTCGTAATGGCATGCCAAAAAAGGATTGAGTTTGGGGCATCCCCAGAATATGTGAAGTATGTCTCTCTTTTGATCACTCTTTCTCCAGCATTTATTGGAAGGGTTCCCTTTGAAGTGGGAAAGTTTATCTGGGGTTAAGTACCATCTGAGTAGGAGTTTTTGGGAGAGTTCTCATAATTGGGAAAACGTATAGCTTTATATGTTGCTTTACATGCCTGTGCCCATTGAGAGGTTTAATAGTTATGTCCCTGATCTGTTTCCCAATGGCTGATTGCATCGTTTTTTATTAAGTCAGTTTTCTGTTGAAGTAGATTGTAAAAAAGTGATATACATTTCCTAGATTACAGAGGTGAGTGGTAATATGTTCATGCTCGATGAAGGATATTAAATGATGACTTGGGTAATCGAGATATACAGTGGCTAGTGCAAGTGTAGAGATATAACTCTTTATTTGCAACGTGAAACTTAGTTTGGAGTCGTGGAAAGGATTTGGAGGTGTCAGATATGTATAGATCGTCTGTGTTGGATACCTGCTGTATGCCAATTAGTAAATGAGGCGTTGTCTATAAGATACTCGAGGGATGTTATTGGGATATTAACACGTATGAGGTTGTCAGTGTTAAAATATGTTTGCCGATTTATGTAGGATATTATATTATTATATATGTGTACACATGCAGTACAATAAAGTACAGTGCCTAGATATGTGAGGCATGGCCTGTTAACCACTTCCCGACCAGCGCACGACGATGTACGTCGACAGAATGGCACGGGCAGGCATATTGGCGTACAGGTACGTCCAATATTCGATGCCGCCCTGCCATCGGGAGCGCGCCACCGGCGGCGGGCTCCCGCTCTGGTCGGGACCCCCGTGAGTCCGGTCGCGGGACCCGCGGACTCGATCGCCGCGGGCATCCCCGCGATTGTCTCACGGAGCGGCCGAATGGAGGAAATGCTGTGTAAACAAAATTTTTCCATTCTGCCTAGCAACTAGTGACGCTGATCTCTGCTCCATGTGATTGGAGCAGAGATCAGTGTACACTAAATGAAAGCCCAACCCCCCACAGTTAGTAACACACCCCTAGGAACACTTAACCCCTACACTGCCACCCACTGGTTAACCCTTTCACTGCCAGTGTCATTTACACAGGAATCACTGCATTTATATAGCAGTGATTACTGTATAAATGACAATGGTCCCAAAAATGTGTCAAAAATGTCCGATGGGTCCCCCACAATGTCGCAGTCACAATAAAAATCGCAGATCGCCGCCATTACTAGTAAAAAAAATAATAAAAAATTATTAATAAAAATGCTATAAAACTATCCCTATTTTGTAAACGCTATAACTTTTGCGCAAACCAATCAATAATCGCTTATTGCGATTTTTTTTACCAAAAATATGTAGAAGAATACGTATCCGCCTAAACTGAGGGAAAAAAATGTTTTTTTATATATTTTTGGGGGATATTTATTATAACAAAAAGTAAAAAATAATGCGTTTTTTTCAAAATTGTCGCTCTATTTTTGTTTATAGCGCAAAAAATAAAAACCGCAGGGGTGATCAAATACCACCAAAAGAAAGCTCTATTTGTGGGAAAAAAAGGACGTCAATTTTGTTTGGGAGCCACGTCGCACGACCGCGCAATTGTCAGTTAAAGCGACGCAGTGCCGAATCGCAAAAAGTGGTCTGGTCTTTGACCAGCAAATTGGTCCGGTCTGAAAGTGGTTAAACTAATTACGCATTTCAAAGGGGACTTGTTGATCAAAGAGGATACTGACCAAACAATATTTACTCCACATATCAAATGGGACAGATAGTGACTTTGTGCTATATTGATATGCAACAATGCAAATTAGGGCAGTTTATGACTGCAACTGTTTACAGCTAGGGGTCATTATCTGTCACTCTAAAAGACAGAATCAGATCAAAGGCCTAATGGAAATGGGCAATTAAATTGCTCAGACCTTTGGTGTATAAGGTGTATAAGCTGGCAGTGTTTTTTTCATTCTCCGTGAAAATGAAGACCACAGGTCTAGATATAGTCTAGGACAAATGGGACTCTGAAGACTACTGTTCATTGTCATATTTACTCTGTTGGATTTTGTCATCTGTTGCAAGTATCTTATGGACTTTGTTCTGTCTGAAGTTTCAATAAATGCATCTCTCTGGAAGAATCAGGTTGCTGCTGGAAATTACTCACATCATTATAATAATAAATAAATAAATAAACAAATAATCATCATCTATCCTCTACACTACTATATCAATGCAGTCAGAATTGGGTCTTAGGTTATTTAATGTTCGCCAGGCCTGAATTGATGCTGCCATGGTCGGGGGGATAAAGGAGGGGTTAAGGCATCCTAATTGATTTCCATGTAACCATGCCAATAGGGATTTTTTTGTGGTGAAAGAGGATTCAATTTGTCCCCAGAGTGTATGGGGGAGGGGCAGAAACCATTCTTTAAGCTGGGTTAGAACGGTGGCTAGGTAGTAGTCAATGTACTCAATTCCTCCTGCAGAGCGGTGCTTTGTTAATTTGCTATGGGCACATCTAGGGTTTTTTCCCTTGCCAAATGAATTTGGCCAGGATGGCTTGTAGGGATTTTAAATATTTGGAAGGGATGAGGATAGGGAGTATCCTAAATAGGTAGAGTAGTTGGGGAAGGTGCATCATTTTGAATGTTGCCAGTCTCCCTGCCCAGGAGAACTCATATTTGGCTAAGTTGGCCAGGTCATTTTGTAGTTTGGTGCGGAAGGGTATATAGTTCGCTTGGAAAAGATTTTTAACCACTACAGCCCCGGACCAATAAACACCTTAAGGACCAGAGGTCTTTTTCCAATTTCGCACTGCGCTGCTTTAACTGGTAATTGCGCGGTCATGCAATATTGCACCCAAACGAAATTTGCGTCCTTTTCTTCCCACAAATAGAGCTTTCTTTTGATGGTATTTGATTGCCTCTGCGATTTTTATTTTTTGCGATATAAATGGAAAAAGAGCGAAAATTTTGAAAAAAAAAGATATTTTCTTCTTTTTGTTATAAGAAAAATCGAATAAACTAAATTTTAGTCATACATTGAGGGCAAAATTTATTCAGCCACATGTCTTTAGTAAAAAAAATGTCAATAAGCGTATATTTTTTGGTTTGCGCAAAAGTTATAGCGTCTACAAACTAGAGTACATTTTCTGGAATTTACACAGCTTTTAATTTATGACTGCCTATCTCATTTCTTGAGGTGCTAAAATGGCAGGGCAGTACAACCCCCCCCCCAAATGACCCCATTTTGGAAAGTAGACACCCCAAGGAAATTGCTGATGGGTATGTTGAGCCCATTGAATATTTATTTTTTTTGTCCTAAGGGATTGAATAATGACAAAAAAAAAAAAAATTTTTACAAAAAGTTGTCACTAAATGATATATTGCTCACACATGCCATGGTTATATGTGGAATTGCACCCCAAAATATATTCCGCTACTTCTCCTGAGTATGGGGATACCACATGTGTGGGACTTTTTGGGAGTCTAGTCGCGCACGGCACCCCGAAAACCAATCACCACCTTCAGGATTTCTAAGGGTGCAAATTTTTGATTTCACTCCTCACTACCTATCACAGTTTCGAAGGCCATAAAATGCCAAAATAGCACCAAACCCCCCAAAATGACCCCATTTTGGAAAGTAGACACCCCAAGATATTTACTGAGAGGCATGTTGAGTCCATGGAATATTTTATATTTTGCCACAAGTTGCGGGAATATTACAAACTTTTTTTTTTTGCACAAAGTTGTCACTAAATGATATATTGTTCACACATGCTATGGGCATATGTGAAATGACACCCCAAAATACATTCTGCTGCTTCTCCTGAGTACCGGGATACCACATGTGTGGGACTTTTTGGGAGCCTAGCCGCGTACGGGACCCCGAAATCCAAGCACCGCCTTCAGGATTTCTAAGGGCATACATTTTTTATTTTACTCCTCACTACCTATCACAGTTTTGAAGGCCATAAAATGCCAAGATGGCACAAAACCCCCCCAAATTACCCCATTTTGGAAAGTAGACACCCCAAGCTATTTGCTGAGAGCCATGTTGAGACCATTGAATATTTTTTTTTGTCCCAAGGGATTGAATAATGACAAAAAATAAAAAATAAAAAATGTTTTACAAAAAGTTGTCACTAAATGATATATTGCTCACACATGCCATGGTTATATGTGGAATTGCACCCCAAAATATATTCCGCTACTTCTCCCGGGTATGGGGATACCACATGTGTGGGACTTTTTGGGAGTCTAGTCGCGCATGGCACCCCGAAAACCAATCACCACCTTCAGGATTTCTAAGGGTGCAAATTTTTGATTTCACTCCTCACTACCTATCACAGTTTCTAAGGCCATAAAATGCCAAAATAGCACAAAACCCCCCAAAATGACCCCATTTTGGAAAGCAGACACCCCAAGCTATTTACTGAGAGGCATGTTGAGTCCATGGAATATTTTATATTTTGCCACAAGTTGCGGGAATATTACAAACTTTTTTTTTTTGCACAAAGTTGTCACTAAATGATATATTGCTCACACATGCTATGGGCATAAGTCAAATTACACCCCAAAATAAATTCTGCTGCTTCTCCCGAGTATGGGGATACCACATGTGGGGGACTTTTTGGGAGCCTAGCCACGTACGGGACTCCGAAAACCAAGCAATGCCTTCCGGATTTAAATATAAAATGCTACCAAAAAAACTGTTAGCGATCGCAGGGATCAGGCCTGACTCTGCGATCGCTGCAGTTATGTGTTTAGTGTTTTGTAAGTGACAGTGATCGATCGATACTGCACTTGGGTGGGCTGGGCAGAGGGGCAAAACGCAGGTGCCAGCAGGTATCTGGGCTGATCCCGCTAACAATGCGTTTTTTTGGAACCCTGAACTGCTGGGGAGGCTAGTATAGATCTGATCAGATCAGATATTGATCTGTTCAGATTCTATACCACTACAGGAGGTTTATGCTTTGCATGTGGGTGTTAGCGGTACTGGCACTAACCTAGCGCTGCCTGGGGCGACGCAGACCCTGACCCTAAAATCTAATTGATATCACCCGCCGGGTGATCAGGGGGTTAAACCTTTATTGGGTAATAAATGGTGGGTGCCCTGATGCTATAAAAAGCAAACTAACCAGAGTCACCCGTAACACTTATACGGTGATCAGTGGTGAAAGGGTTAACTAGGGGCAATCAAGGGGTTCAAATTTTTATTAGGTAGTATATGGGGGTCCCTGGCGCTATATAAAAACCTGATGGGGAACCTAAATAACTAACTGGCTAACCAGCGTCACCAGTGACACTTATACTGTGATCGCTGGTGAAAGGGTTAACTAGGGGCAATCAGGGGGTTAAAACCATTATTGGGTAGTATATGGGGGTGCCTAACGCTATAAAAACCTGGCGGTAAACCTAAAAAAATAACTAGCTACCTAACGACACTAGTGACACTAATGCAGCGATCAAAAAAACGATCGCTTAGTGACACTGGCAAAAGGGGGTGAAAGGGTTAACTAGGGGCAATCAGGGGGTTAAAACCATTATTGGGTAGTATATTGGGGTACCTAGCGCTATAAAAACCTGGTGGTGAACCTAAAAAAATAACTAGCTACCTAGCGACACTAGCGACACTAATGCAGCGATCAGAAAAAGGATCGCTTAGTGACAGTGGCAAAAGGGGGTGAAAGGGTTAACTAGGGGCAATCAGGGGGTTAAAACCATTATTGGGTAGTATATCGGGGTACCTAGCGCTATAAAAACCTGGCGGTGAACCTAAAAAAAAAACTAGCTACCTAGCGACACTAGCGACACTGATGCAGCGATCAGAAAAATGATCGCTTGGTGACACTGGCAAAAGGGGGTGAAAGGGTTAACTAGGGGAAATCAGGGGGTTAAAACCATTATTGGGTAGTATATCGGGGTACCTAGCGCTATAAAAACCTGGCGGTGAACCTAAAAAAAAACTAGCTACCTAGCGACACTAGCGACACTAGCGACACTAATGCAGTGATCAGAAAAATGATCGCTTAGTGACAGTGGCAAAAGGGGGTGAAAGGGTTAACTAGGGGCAATCAGGGGGTTAAAACCATTATTGGGTACTATATCGGGGTACCTATCGCTATAAAAACCTGGCGGTGAACCTAAAAAAATAACTAGCTACCTAGCGACAGTAGCGACACTAATGCAGCGATCAGAAAAATGATCGCTTAGTGACACTGGCAAAAGGGGGTGAAAGGGTTAACTAGGGGCAATCAGGGGGTTAAAACCATTATTGGGTAGTATATCGGGGTACCTAGCGATATAAAAACCTGGCGGTGAACCTAAAAAAATAACTAGCTACCTAGCGACAGTAGCGACACTGATGCAGCGATCAGAAAAATGATCGCTTAGTGACACTGGCAAAAGGGGGTGAAAGGGTTAACTAGGGGCAATCAGGGGGTTAAAACCATTATTGGGTAGTATATCGGGGTACCTAGCGATATAAAAACCTGGCGGTGAACCTAAAAAAATAACTAGCTACCTAGCGACAGTAGCGACACTGATGCAGCGATCAGAAAAATGATCGCTTAGTGACACTGGCAAAAGGGGGTGAAAGGGTTAACTCTAGGGGCAATCAGGGGGTTAAATCTTTATTGGGGGTGATAGGGGGCTACCCTGGACCTAACACTAACTGCCCTGACAGTTTTAACTGTTACAACTGACACTGAATGCATTGATCAGTAAAGAAATGATCGATGCAATCAGTGACACTGTGACTGGGGGGGAGGGGGGGCGGGGGGGATCGGGGGGGGGTTTGTGTGCCTGTGTGTACCTACATGTCAGTGTAGTGTTGGTGCACACTTACTTTTAGTCTTCTCCTCGTAGTCCGGTCAAAAAGACCGCCCCGAGGAGAATGACATCACTTCCTCCTTCCTGTGTAAACAATACACAGTGGGAGGAAGTTCGTCATTGGCCAGGAGCGATCCAGAGGGGGTGGCCAGAAACCAACGGCCATCCCCTCATCACGGATCGCTTCTGGAGCGAACCGGACCGCCGTATCCAGCGGGAGGGGGTCCGATCGGACCCCCCACCCGCTGGAAGGCAGGCACGTACATCTACGTGCTTGTGCCTGCCTGTGCCATTGTGATGACGTATAATGGCAATACGGCGGTCCTTAAGTGGTTAAATGAGTTAGTCAGGCGGATGCCTAAATATGGTATACTGTGTTCCTCCCAGGTATATGGGAATGTTTGTTGAAGTAGATTGCTTATTACTCCATCTATTTTTATCCCCAACATAGAAGATTTTGTTTAGTTGACCTTGTAGTAAGATACCTTGCTGAATCGGGATAAAGTACTTTGAACCTCAGCCAGGGAAGAAGTCGAGTCTGTCAGTATTAGGATTACATCATCAGCATATAAACTGATTTTATGCTCCTGGGAATTAAAAGTAAGTCCGGAAATTTTGTAATTAGTCCTAATATGTTCAGCTACTGGCTCCATCACGAGATTAAAAATTAGGAAAGAGAAGGGGCTGTCTTGTGCCATTTGTTAATTTAACCACTTAAAGGGGTTGTAAAGCTTAATTTTTTATTTTCTAAATAGGTTCCTTTAAGCTAGTGCATTGTTGGTTCACTTACCTTTCCCTTCTAATTTTTTTTTTCTTTGTCTGAATTTCTCACTTCCTGTTTCTCCTCAGTAAACTTCACACCATCATCCGAGTGGTGTTTAGTCAGTCAGAACAGCTTACTGAACAGCTTACTGAACAGCTTACTGAGGAGGAACAGGAAGTGAGAAATTCAGACAAAGAAAACAAAAAAAAAAACATTTAGAAGGGAAATCGAAGGAAAAAGGTAAATGAACCAACAATACACTAGCTTAAAGGAACCTGTTTACAAAATAAAAAACAAACCTTTACAACCCCTTTACGGACCAGGCCTCTTTCAGAGATTTGGTGTTTACAAGTTAAAAACATTTATTTTTTTACTTAGATATATAAGTAATAAGATATATTATAAATTATATATATATTATATATTATAAATTCGTTATGTTCCATTCATTTAGATATGGCATTGGTTATTTTGGATAATTGGTAAACAGGATAAGTTTGTATTCATTACGTTCACTAACAGCTAAATTTGAAAGGAAATTCAAATACCTATAATTGAATAGCTAGTAAGATTTAAGTTATTATTAGTTAGTTATTATTTCAGATTTTCTAATTTACTAATTTATGAATTTCCAATTTTTTTTAAATTTCTTAATTTCAGTTTTGTTTTTTATTTCTGAATTTTCAATTTTTTTCTTTTTTTCTTTGAATGTACGAATTTTCGAATATTTGAATTTACAAATATTCTGAAAAGTTCGTCAAACGGGTTTTCCCTAATTCGGATATTTCCGAATGAACAAATTTGTCAAAATTCATTAAACAAATTCAGAATGAAGTGAATTGCACGTGTCTACCTGTCCTGTTAAACCGCTGTATGGTCTTGGTCATCATTAGTGATGGACGTACTTCCGACGGGACGTTTCGCGAACGCGAGCATGCGAACGCGGCCAAAAGTTCACGAACCGCAAAGTTCGCGGCGGACCACATTGACTTTAATGGCAGGTGAACCTTAAAAACCTACAGGTCATATTTTCAGCCACAATACTTACTAGCTGTGCACACATAGTCCCACCACATGGACACTGACATAACAAAAGTATTAAGTGAATCTGGGATCGACAACGACAAGCATTCTTTTTTTATCTGTGAAATTTTGACAATTCAGGAGCGCATGAAGGCCATGGAGGAGAGGCAAGGTCAGGGCAGGCTATGAAGGGTGTGCAGGAGATGATCAGTGCTACAAGCAGGGCAGCGCAGTCCTGTGCCAGTGTCCCAGTGTGCCAACCTGTGCTTGAGCCCCTCCCTCTGCCCGGCCCTTACCCCCACATATGCAGGGCTCCACTGCGGTGGTTCGGAGGTGCCACTTCAGTGCTGATCCTCAGCCATGGTGCTGGCACTGCCTGCTGATTGGCTTCTCCGCTGCTATCTCCCTCACTGTCTGAAACCAGCACCGCTATAGAGACTGAGCACTGACACCAGCACCGTGATAGAGAGCACTGACACCAGCACCAAGATAGAGAGCACTGACACCAGCACCAAGATAGAGAGCACTGACACCAGCACCGAGATAGAGAGAACTGACACCAGCACCGAGATAGAGAGCACTGACACCAGCACTGTGATAGAGAGCACTGACACCAGCACTGAGATAGAGAGCACTGAAACCACACCAGCACCATGATAGAGAGCACTGACACCAGCACCGAGATAGAGAGCACTGACACCACACCAGCACTGTGATAGAGAGCACTGAAACCACACCAGCACCATGATAGAGAGCACTGACACCAGCACCGAGATAGAGAGCATTGACACCACACCAGCACTGTGATAGAGAGCACTGACACCAGCACCGTGATAGAGAGCACTGACACCAGCACCGTGATAGAGAGCACTGAGACCACACCAGCACCGTGATACAGAGCCCTGACACCACACCAGCACCGTGATAGAGAGCACTGACACCAGCACCGAGATAGAGAGCACTGACACCACACCAGAAAAGAAAGTATATTATATGTGTAGAACCCTATATACTGTACACCTATACCAGTTCTTAAAAGGACCTTTGTGGACCTAGTAGCTAGTGATTTGCAGACTGTCCCTCAGTCCCTACACTGATAAAAGACAGCTGCAGAATCGGTCAGCAGTCAAGTATAATAGGCTTTCTATATTTGAAAGAAAGTATATTATATGTGTACAACCCTATATACTGTACACCTATACCAGTCCTTAAAAGTACTTTTGTGGACCTAATAGTAATAGCTAGTGATTAAACTGACATTCCCTGCTCCACACAGCGTCCTGTCCCTACACTGACAAAATACAGCTGCAGAATCGGTCAGCAGTGCACTCAGCAATCAGCAGCACAGCAGTCAGCAGCAGTGCACCAGAACCCTATATACTGTACACCTATACCAGTCCTTAAAAGGACTTTTGTGGACCTAATAGCTAGTGATTTGTGTCACTACAGTCTGTCCCTGCTCCACACAGCAACCTCTCCCTACACTGACAAAAGACAGAATGTAAAATGGCCGCCAGATCAGGTCTATTTATAAGGTAGGGGGAATGTCCAATTTTCCATGTGCTGAAATGTCTCAATTGGCTATCCTGTACCCCATGATGGATGTGTCATGGGTCAAAGTTCTTCACAATGTAATTTGGCAGTTTGGCGAATCGCGAACGAGCAAAATTAGTCGCTAACCGACCGCCGGGCGAACCGCAAGGCCATCTCTACTTGAAAGCGTCTGCAATGTCTGCTTTGGACAACCAAGCGCCTACGCCCACCCCAATGATGGACTGAATCTCCTGATCCACTGAAGCATATTTAAGGGAAAATTCTTCCGAAGGGATCAAAGAGTTGAGGCTAGCAATGTGAGAACAATGAGGGGCAGACAAGTCATAGATTAATCATGGTTTATTAGAAAATTTCCCTCTAACACAGGTTTCCATTACATCAGAGGGGACGGGGTCCTCCATACGTCATTGGGGAACCCCTGGATTCCCTCGCTAGCGTCAGAGGGGGCGGGGTCAGGGGACGGGTGGCCCCACCCTCCTAATATAAGAAATTTCAGGCGCTGGGCTCCCCGCAGTGTCTCCTCAGTGGAGACAGAAGATGGATGCATAGATGGACTGCGCTGGACTGAAAATCATCCGTCGCTGGATCAGATCAGCCATCGCTGGACCCCGGAGAGATGATCATCCGTCTCTGGATAGCAAGAGTGGATTACCACCGCTGGAATCTTTTTTTTTTTTTTTCTTATTTTTAATAAAGGAATTTTTCAAAAGTGAGTACACTTTCTTTGTGAAATGGTAGGGGTACTTTTGTACCCCCTTACCATTTCAAACAGGGAGGGCAGGATCTGGGGGTCCCCTTGTTAAAGGGGGCTTCCAGATTCTGATAAGCCCCCCGCCCGCAGACTCCCACAACCACCGGCCAGGGTTGTGGGGATGAGGCCACAGACCCCCAAAGCATCCCCCCAATGTTGACGGCATGTGGCCTGGTACGGTTCAGGAGGGAGGGCGCTCACTCGCCCCCCACTCTTTTCCTGTGGCCTGCCAAGTTGCGTGCTCAGATAAAGGGTCTGGTATGGATATTTAGGGGAACCCCACACTTTTTTTTTTATCAATGAATGAATTGTCGGCTCCCGTAATACAGAGAACACTCATTGAGTGTTCTCTGTATTACGCTGCAAGTGATTTTAAAATACTTTTTTTCCTGCAGAAATTACACTTTGTGCAGGGACAGTTCTAAGCATGGGAAACATGCACCCCTTCACAGGCATACTATAGACACCCCCCAGGTACGAAATTTAAAGGAATATTACACTTTTATTGTTTCACTTTAATCATTATTAAAATCACTGCTCCTGAAAAAACGTCTGTTTTTAAAACTTTTTTTTGCATTGATCCATGTCCCCTGGGGCAGGACCCAGGTCCCCAAACACTTTTTAGGACAGTAACTTGCATATTAGCCTTAAAAATTAGCACTTTAGATTTCTCCCATAGACTTGTACAGGGTGTTCCGGCTTTTTGAATTTGCCGCGAACAGCCCAAATTGTTCACTGTTCGCTGAACAGGCAAACAGACAATGTTCGAGTCAAACATGAGTTTGACTCGAACTCGAAGCTCATCCCTACTCCTCGCCCCTTCCACAGCTCAGTGTTCCAGTGAGCATGGAGGAGTGGAGCAGGAGAGCTGCTGATTAACAGTCAGTAGCTCTCTGCTTGGTGATGTTCAATGGCTCGGTTCTCATTGTAGAGGTGCCGGGGACATATGCAGCATCGGAATGATGCACCACCTAGGTAAGTTCAATGGAGGAAAAATTCCCAAATCCATGCTTCTCTTTTAAAGCAAGATTTCATAAAGTAAAGAAATCTGAATACAAATGCTTTCTTGAACATGCATGTATCCCTTTAATTACAATCTATTGTAAATGTCTAAATGTCCTTACTTGATGAATGCATGCGAGTGTACAGTATGTCTATAATATGTAGTAAAAGTCAGCAGAATTAGTCAAGAAGGTCAAATGAGCACTTCATTAAATTTAGCAAAGATTGTTCAACCCTTGAAAGAGTCTACAGGGCTTTTATTTTTAATTATATTTTAAGGGCTGTTTATGTAAATTCTGCTTGAAATCTTTATCAAAGGACTACCTAAAGACATTCATACCTAAAGCTAATTTATCCTGCCAATGACAGCCCCGCTGCTTAAGGAAAATAGCTGATTATTGAAATTTTTATTGTGCCTCGTTTGCAGTGTCTGATCAAATTGTGTATATACTCTAAGCTTAGTTGATGTTAATAGAAATCAGCAAGTGACACATCATATTTGCAAAGAAAAGGTAATGCAAAAAAAAAAAAGCCTTAAAGGGATCTGTGGAAAAAGACCCACATGTGATGTGCCATTAGCAGAACAATATTATGTCCTGGGTCTTATTCATTTAAATTTTTATATTCTGTATTGGATGATTTGATATATTATGTTGTATTTATCAATATGATTTATTTTTATAATATGTATAAATAAACATTATTTTACAGATAACATTTAATAGAGGGTGCACCCATGTTAAAGAGAAAACAGAGCAGAAGCTGTGTGTTTTCAGTCCATGAGTTAATCTTAGTATGTCCTCATCTAACCAGGCAGGCAGGAATAGAAGGGGAGACGGGGGGATCACCTTTCTACCTTAAGATGTTCTGTGTCTAAATTTAAGTTTCATCTACTGAGCTCTGTAAACAGTGTACTTTGTTAACAAAGCAGTTAAGAATAAACAGTGCCTCATGGTGTAGTATTTAAAACCAGGATACATTTATTTCTTAAAAAACAACCAGGTTACTCACAATTTGTTAAATAAGTCTGTCATAGATAGCACTTGTTTCCAACCACAAAGATGGCCGCGGTCGGCACGTTACAGCATTGTGACGTCAGAGCTCCACACTAAATGGCATTTCTTCCAATGGAACCTCATTAGGGGCATGGTCAGAGCTTGTCATATCCTCTTTATATAGGAGGGAGGGTGAGATAGAATGCACATTCCCCCTGCACTCCAAGGCTCTCTCTCATCCGCCAGGATGTGGGGTGCAACCAGGACCAAGTAAAACTTCTCCTTTTTGTTCAAAATATCTTTATTGATTCGCATTCTCGTGATCTATTATCTCCCGAAAGTTCATAAGAACCTTCTTAACCCACCTGGCCACCTTAAAATTAGCGGGATTGATTTAGTTACTTATAGGAATGGGAGGTACATAAACCATTTTTTTGCAGCCTCTTGTCTCAAACTCCTCTTCTTAAAGACAGCACACAGGTCATTAACATTTTAAGGAAAATCACTTGGATATAAGGGTACTGCTTACGTGGCCTCTTTATACATCATTATTTCCCATCGCCATGGTAGATAAGCTGTGAAGTGCTTTTTGGAAAGAGATTGAGGCATTCATGGGTTGCAGCAATGGTTCCTTCTCCATCTCCTCGACTTTGCTATGAGCAACAACTATTTTTGGTTCAATGGTTCCTACTATCTACAAGGTCGGGATTGGCGATGGGTGCCAAGTTTGCACCTAGTATTGCTAATCTTTTTATGGCCAAGGGGGACTTGGATGTCATCTATGGTCAACAGATGACTGAGCTGATCTTCTGGGGACAATACATTGATGACATCCTCTTTGGATCTCTTCATTGGTAAGCTTAACACCAATGATTGAGGCATTGTTCTCCAACATGAGGCCAATACTTCTGTTATACACTTTTTAGACCTGGAAATTGGGGTACAAAAGGATAGGCTCATTACTTCTACATACGTCAAGGATATGGATAGGAAAGGCTACATAGGGACAGACAGTTGCCATTGTGAGTCTTGGTTCAGGTCTGTCCCTTTGAGTCAATTCCTCAGAATGAGGAGGAATTACTCCTTACAGGAGGACTATTTGAGGGAGGAAGAGTTCTTGAACTTGCTTCCTGCAGTTAATGAACTTGATCGGTTGATCATAACTGATGTCGCCTCAAGAGAAAGAGATGATTTATTAAAGCCTAAAATAAGAGACAAAGGAGAATTTTCTTCCCATTTTTCATTTTATACTACCTATTCAAATCAACATTTTTTAATCAAAAATATTTTTAGAAAACACTGGGGTGTTCAAATACCACCTAAAAGAAAGCTTTATTTGTGGGAAAAAAATGACATCAATTTTGTTTGGGTACAGCGTCGCATGGCCGTGCACTTGTCAGTTAAAGCGATGCAGTGCTGAATCACAAAAAATCGCCTGGTCATTGAGCAGCCAAATCTTCCAGTGTTGAAGTGGTTAAAAAATAGGATCTTTATAACAGCTTACTTGTAAAATCCTTTTCTTGGAGTACATTATGCGACACAGCGCCATAGTAGTTACTATGTGGATTATATAGGCCACCTTTAGGTGATGGACACTGGCACACCCTAAGACAGGAAGTTCACTTCCTATATAACCCCTCCCATTACCAGGAGTACCAAAGTTTGTAGCAAAGCAATGCACATGTATCAAAAGAGGGGAGAGACATCTCTGTCCCATGATGTACTCCAAGAAAAGGATTTTACAAGTAAGCTGTTATAAAAATCCTATTTTCTTTATCATACATCACAGGACACAGAGCCATAGTAGTTGCTATGTGGGATGTCCCAGAGCAATGACCAGAGGACCTACACTGCTGCCTGCAGCACACTGCGCCCAAAGGTGTTATCTTCATGCCTTTTTACACCCACCTGATAGAATCTGGTAAATGTATGGAATGATGACCAAATTGCAGCCTTGCAGATTTGATCCATGGAGGCTTGGTGATGCACTACCCATGAAGCACTAATAGCCCTAGTGGAGTGCACTTTGATTTGAAAGGGTGGAATCTTCCTCTTCAAAATATAAACTTGAACAATTACTTGGAGAATCCACTTATAGATAGTAGATTTTAATGCTGTCTGTCCTTTCTTAGGAGCCTTCAGGCAACACAAACAAAACATCAGTTTTCGAATCTGGGCAGTCGCCTTCAAGTAGACTTTGACTGCTTTCACCACATCAAGAGAATGTAGCGACTCTTCTACCGTAGAACCGGTTCTGGAAAAAATGAAGGGCGAACAATGTCCTGGTTTAGATGAAAATCTGACACTACCTGCGGTAGAAAGTTAGGATGAGGATGCAATACTACTCTATCCTTGTGAATAATTAAATATGGCTCTTTACAAGAAATAGCAGCCAATTCTGACACCCTTTTTGCAGAAGATATGGCTACCAGAAAAACTAGTTTCCTTGTCAAAAGGGAATATGTTGTATCGGCTCAAAAGGCTTTTTCTGTAGTGCCGACAGAACTAAAGTCGCAAGGGCTCAGGGGTGATCTAACCGATGGATTAAGCCACGTTACCCCTTGTATAAAGCTATGGACCAAAGAATGAGAAGCAAGCGGTCGTTGAAATAATATTGATAAGGCCGAGATCTGGCCTTTGATAGTACTCAAGGCCAGCTTCATCTCTAACCCCATTTACAAAAATTCAAGGATTCTCCCGATGACATACTTTCTGAGATCCCAACCCCTGGATTCACACCAAGAAACATATGCCTTCCAGACTCTATAATATATGACTCTAGAGGCCAGCTTCCTTGCATTAACCAAGGTAGATATCACTGAACCTGACAGCGCATGCTTCTTCAGAATGTGGGTCTCAATAGCCAAACTGTTCAATTTTGTGTTTTGTAAGGTAGGATAGAATACTGGACCTTGCGAGAGTAGGTCCGGACGTGGTGGTAGGGTCCCACCATCTTAATGATCTCTGCATACCAAGATCTTCTGGGGCACGCCAGGGCCACAAGAATCACTGACTTCCCTTCCTGCTTGATCCTGCGAAGAAGTTGTGGCAGCAGCAGAATAGGAGGGAATGCCTAAATCAGTGAAAACTGATTTCACAGGACCACCAAGGCATCCATTCCGCATGCTAGCGGATCCTTTGTTCTGGACACAATGTTGTCAATCTTCTTGTTGAACCTGGACACAAACAGGTCTACGTCCGGGATCCCCCATCTCCGATATTTTGCCAGGAATATATTGAGGTGAAGGGCCCATTCCCGGGAACAACTGCTGGCCACTCAAGTAGTCCGCCTGCCAATTCTCTGTTCCTGGAATGAAGACTGCTGATAGGCAATGTACATTGTTTTCTGCCCAAGTTAGGATATGATTCACCTCTCTCTGGGCTGCACAACTTCTTGTACCTCCTTGGTGATTGATATAGGCTACTGCTGTGGCATTGTCGGATTGGATCCTGACAGGACAATTCCGCAACCTGAATGTCTAGGACCTCAGGGCTAAGCACTCTGCCCGTATCTCCAGAATGTTGATGGGCAAAGTCATTTCTTATCTGGACCACTTCCCTTGGACAGTCACTTCTTTCAGGACTGCTCCCCAACCCGAAAGGCTGGCATCTGTTGTTACCACCTTCCAGGGGACTGGTAGGAAGGATTTTTCCTTCTGCAGATTTTTAGTTTTCAACCACCAACTGTGGCTCCGGCGCACCTTTGGAGACAGACACATTGGGAAATCTAGAGCTTGGACCTTCTTGTTCCAAGCTGATAGGATACTGTTTTGCAGCAGTCTCGAATGAAACTGAACATAAGGAACGTCCTCGAATTAAGCCACTATCTTTCCCAACAACCTCATGCAAAGCCGAATAGAAGGATTCTTTTTTGCTTTGACCCCCTGAAGCAGATGCTTCATGGCACTGATCTTTGCCTGGGGCAAGAATACCTTTTTCTGGGCTGTATCTATGATTATATAAGTCCAGAGTGCAGCACTTATTCGAATTCAACCATTAAAGGAACCGCTGTAGGAAATGCTTTGCGATAAGAGCAACAAACAATTATCGCAACCTCCACTCTCCAACAGATGGGCAGATGGTTACCAGGATATGATCACTTTTGATTGTTATCAGTCTCTCTCAACCACCATGCATTTATCCCAGGAAGTAATCAGGGTAACTTATTAAACTTCAGGCTCCAACAATCCAAACAGTCATCGTCAGAGGCATATCTGATGATATCCCTCTTGGGTGAAACATGTAAGGCTGACTGATGTAAGCATGCTAAATATGGAATTCTGATGTTATCTACTGTTTTTTTTTTAGATGCTTGTGTGTAACTTCAATACTGTAAGTGCACTACAATAACAATTTGTATATTTTTATTTATGGGCTTCACTATGTTTTGTTGTTTCCCCTTTTGCTTTACATGTAATATGTAAACTGTTTGGAGCTGTCTATTGTTGGAGCCTAACTGTCTATTGTTAGAGCCTGAAGTTTAATAAGTTACCCTGATTACTTCCTGGGATAAATGCATGGTGCTTGAGAGAGACTGATATCAATCAAAAGTGATCATATCCTGGTGACCATCTGCCCATCTGTTGGAGAGTGGAGGTTGTGATAATTGTTTGATGCTCTTCTCTATTTTGGTTCTGGTAAGCAGATTTGATACACCCGGGTGTTGTGTGACTTTCCCTGCACTTACTGGTAATGGTGGATGCTTCTTTACTATCATAAAGCATTTCCTACAGCGGTTCCTTTAATGGTTGAACTAGAATAAGCGCTGCACTTGAGGGTTTTAAGGAAGATTTCTCTAGGTTGAGAATCCAACCTAGGTATTCCAGGTAGTTGACTGTGGTGACCATACTTTGATCTAAGCAGACTACCGACTGGTCTATGAAGAGCAGATCGTCTAGGTAAGCTATAATTGTTATACCTTGGGCCCTTAATCTGGCCAGAGGAGGGGCCAGGACCTTTATAAACACCCGAGGTGCAGTAGCTAGACCAAGGCAGAGCTACAAACTCAAAATGAATATTTTCTACCTCGAAATGTAGATATTTCTGGCGAGCTGGGAAAATAGGCACATAGAGGTATGCATCCTTGATGTCGATTGAAGTTCTCCCCTTTGTAGGATGGAGACAACAGATCGGATTGATTCCATGCGAAAAGAGCGGATATTCAGGAACTGGTTTATATCTTTGAGATCTTGAATGGGTCTGACATCTCCATTTGGTTTTGGCACCGTAAAAAGGTTTGAATAACACTCCAACCCCTGCTCTTCCTTGGGGACCCCCATGATCACTTTTTGAGACAAAAGACAATTCAATGCTTGAATGAGAGCCTTTTTTTTCTCTGGATCCTTGAGAATGTTTCATCCGAGAAAACGAGGAGACGAGAACTCTTGGAACTCTAATTTGTACCCTAGAGATATTGAGCAAATCACCCATCTGTCACAACACTCTTCCTGCCTGACCCTTGAGAACTGCAGAAGTCTTCCCCCCACACGAGCGAGCGGGGGTGGCCCTTAATAAGGAGGCTTTAGTATTTTGTTTTGCAGTTTTCCTGCCCCAGGACTTCTTTTGTCCCTGGGGTTGACCCTGAGGTTTCCCTCTTGAACCTGACGATGGAGGCCGTCAAGACTGCCTGGAGACTGATGCCCCTGCCACTGTAGAAGGAGCTTGTTTTAATTAAATACATTTACCTCTTTTTCTTAACTGGCAAAAGGGTGCTTTTTCCGTTAGAAATTTTTTGGATGTATTTATCCAAATCATCCCCAAACAGCCGTTCACCATGGAAAGAAAAACTTGCCAGGAGTTTTTGCATGGCGCTTCGGCTGACCAATTTATCAACCATAGGATTCTACGCATATGCACCAGCCCAAGCATAAGGTGTGAGGTGCGAGGCCTGGAGAATAGAATCTCTCATAGCGTCTATTGCAAAACATAAAGCACCTGGTAGCTAAATCCTGGGCCTGCTGATCAGGGATAACCTTGAGCACCTGTTTAAACTGGTCTTTCAATGATTGACATACATAAATTGACATACATAAATTGCCACAGGTTGAGTCACTGATTTTGCCAAAAAAATGCATTTTTAACAAGAATTCCAATTTCTTATCAGTTGGATCCCTAAGCATTTGAGCATTGTCTACAGAAAAGTCAAACTTTTATTCCCAGAGGATATAGCAGCGTCAATTGCTGGTATGTCCCATTTCTTAGTGAATTTTTCCTCCATGGGATAAAGTGTTGAGAATATTTTAGGAGGAAAAAATGCTTATCTGGGTGATCCAACTCAGAATACATAAGCTGTTCTAGCAATGAATGGACAGGAAAGGCGTGCGCATCTTGAGGAGGCTTTAGCGAACCCAAACAAGAAGTCCAATCGACTCAGTTAAGGGTAGCATAAATTTGGAGTGGACCATTTTCACTAAGAGATTGCACCATCAATCCTTCAGATTGTGAAGCTGAAGGAGGTCCTTCCGTAATTGACTCCTTAGAAGAGTTATTAGCCTCTTCATGGTCCCCTGAGAGGAATTCATCTTCTTCCACCCCCAGTTCCTCTGTTTGAGGGTCCTGGGTAGTGGAAGGGGACCTGTCACATTTTGCCCCACTTTGGAAAGATGTGATTAAAGCTGCTAACCCATCATAGCTGAGGAAAAAACCTCCTCAGTAATATAGACAGAGGATGCAGTGTTGGAAACAGTTGCAACATTTGACAGCCCCAATGGCTCACTCTGACCAGCCCCCCAGATCTCTCAGGGGAGGGTGACATTGTAGAGATGAGACAGCCAGAAGAAATTGCATCCACTGCTTGAGCAAATAGTCCAGCAACTGCCGCTGCTATTAAAGCTCAGCCTGATGATCAGCAAATGTGCCTAGGAAATACCTGTGTCACCACTTACATTCCCCGTTCTGCTCTTGTGTCCCTCCGTCAGCTTGCAGACTGCAATTGGGGCTTTGTATTATGCAGTCCTGGGCTGAATGTTGCTGCACACCAATGCGGCTCTAAGCCATGCCCCCTCCGTATTCCTACCGCGCCCCTCTTCTTTTAAAAAAAGATAGTGTTTCCCGTGCATGAGCGGGCCTCTGGTCTGACAGGATCCATGTGTGGGGTGGGGGGGGGGTGGCGAGGTGAGGCGACGGAAAACCACTGAAATGCACCCACTGCTGAGATGGTGATAGAACGTAGCGGCATTCGTCAACCTCTCTGGGCTTCCCCTACCTATCCTGGAGAGGGGAGAGCTTCTGCTTAGGTGGGGGGTGTTTTTTGCCCCCTCCATCAACTAACCGAGGCCTGGGACTGCTTAGCCCTGAGGAAGCCTGCAGCTTCTGCGAACACAGAGCGAGGAATGGAAGCATGACAAGGTACGTTCACTACACAGCTCCCAGTGGTGACTTTAGGCATGACAACATTTACTTTTAAAGGAGACAATCCAAAGAAAATTTAAAATTCCTTAGGAATCTCCACTTACCTTATCCCACTGCAGGGATTCTGTGGTAAAACCAGACAGACCCAATCTTCACACTTCACAGCGGGCTCCGTTCACCTTCAAGGACTGGGGCCCCTTTTTATCTGGGGATCCACACCCTTGGACCTGTAAAGCACCCGCCAGGAAGCTTTATGGTTGAAAAAAACAAAACACTGGATCCCGGGGTCCAGCTTTCAAACGAGAAGTGTTATAGGCTAAATCTTGTTTCTTCCACCACGAGGCCCGGGTAAGATTCAATTCAGCCTGAAAAGACATTTTGAATGGATCCAGCTCCATAGCTTGCTTCAGCAAAGGATTACTCCAGTGGAGCTCAGCACAGCACATCTTTAATTGGGACAAACACTTAAGACACTGATGAAAAAACTGAGGTACTCCCAGTAATGGGAGGGGTTATATAGGGAGTGAACTTCCTGTCATACGGTGTGCCAGTGTCCATCACCTAAAGTTGGCCTATATAACCCACATAGTAACTACTATGGCGCTGTGTCCCATGATGTACAATAAAGAAATTAAGTTTTGCATAGCAGAGTGGTTAAGGTTGTAGGGCTTATTGGGTACTCTTCAGAGTATAGGAGCATTTGTTTTTCCATAATAATTTAGGAGGATTGGACTACCAAAAGTTTGACTTTCAAAAAGAAATAGGCCTTTAAAAAGTAGTCCCACATCCTAAAACACAAGTCAACTACTAAGGGATGCCAAGCATTCCCAAGTCCTTGTCTTGTATGGGAGAATATGCTCTTCCCATTTTTTCTTTTGTTTCTAAATATATCATTTAGGTTGTGCATACAAATACATGACTCTATTTAGCATGCCTACTTTTAAATGAGGACCTCTATATGATAGGTTGTACGACCAATGTTTGCACAGGTTTTTTATTACATATAGATTACGTGGCAGATTATATATGAAAATGTCTTTCCAAACATCGTGCGATAGACTGAAATGAGTAGCTCACCAAGAGTAATGCCGTGTACACAATCGGTAATTCAGCCAGGAAAAGACCAATGAGAGCTTTTGGTCAGAAAATGTGATCGTGTGTATGCTCCATTGGACTTTTGCTGGTCAGCAAAAGATTGAGAGCATCTTCTAAATTTTTGAGTCGGAAAAAGTTCCTGTTCCAAAATGCATTCGTGTGTATGCAATTCCGATGCGCAAAAACTCACGCATGCTCAGATTCAACTACGAGACAGAAGCCATTGGATACTGGCTATTGAACTTCCTTTTTCTAGTCCCTACGTATGTCTTGTAAGTCAACCGCATTCTTGACTGTCAGAATTTGGTGTGACCGTGTGTATGCAAGACAGCTTGAGCGAATTCCCATCAGAATACCGCCGGGAAAATCATCAGAGCTTTTTCCGACCAAAATTCAGATTGTGTGCATGCGGCTTAAGATTTGCATTTATATTTTTGTGCTGGATTATAATAAATTAGCTTATGTTTTGTTGTACATGCCACAACTGAGCCTGCATCTCGGCAGATGACTGCTAGAGTCTTTTTAAAACTGTCTTGTAACAAAAAAGTGTGCAATGCGCAGTTTATGTTTCAATTCCTGAGAAGAAAAGACAATGTGGCTTTTTAAATCAAAAATTACATAAGCACATACTGTTATAGAATAAAATAGGAATATACATTTGCAGAGCAAAACAATAATAAAACATCTGACAAGAAGACCAATTTTAGTAAGGATATTTTATTTCTAATAAAGCCCCAGTCCTTTCTTGTTAGGGGACTCTGTAGCATAGCCATAGCTACCTTCTGCACAAAAAAGGAGACAATTTTTGAAATGCATCTATTTTTCACTTTATAGAATAGCGATAATAGCATTTTAGTCTATGTACGTTTAGTTGAATTCGATTTTCTTTGAATTCCATCTTTAAAATCATTTGAATTTAAAAAATTCAGATAAAAAACTAATACCTGTCTGATTTTAGCAGGGATTACTGTGTTCTCTATGTGTTTTTTCCACTTTGAATATAAAAGTCAGTCTATGTGCCAAACTGCCCAACGAAATGGAAATATTCCTTACTATGTAATTTTAAGGGAAAAATGCTGGCAAAGCCCCAAAACATTCAGAATATTTACAATCTTCTTTTCTTTCAAGTTTTAATACTTTGTGACTTGGTTAAAATAATATCAGGTAATCTTGCCACAAAGGTCCTTGTTTAGGCATTTCACTTATAGGGTGAGACTATATTTGCACACAACTTCTGGCATAAACTAAAGGTATCTGTTTTAACATATTGTATTTTTCGCTCAGTAAGACGCACCTGACCATAAGACACACCTAGCATTTAGAAGAGGAAAACAAGAAAAAAATTATTCTGACCCAAATGGTGTACTAAAATATTTACCAGCGCCCATTTAATGCAGCCGGACCAGTGCTAATTAAATGCAGCCTCACCAGTGCAAATTAAGTGCAGCCTTACCAGTTCCAATTAAATGCAGCCTGACCAGTGCCAATGAAATGCAGCCTTACCAATGCCAATTAAATGCAGCCTTACCACACAGAGCTCTGTTACGAAATATCAGTCTCCTATGTTACATATCACACTGATCTGCCTGTCACTCAGATAGAAGGCGGTGGTGGTGATTGGGGGGGGGGGGGGGCTGTTCAACATTCGCTCCATAAGATGCACAGACATTTCTCCCCCATTTTTTGGGGGGAAAAAGTGCGTCTTATGAAAAATACTGTACATTCTGCTTGTATAGTCCACTGTTGTCACCATAAAGAAGCTGGTCCTGAGAAATACCATGCAGCCATTGTTGGAGTGCATACATGTAGACAAGTGGCTGCAAGTAGGATGACGTGTATCAGCAGCACTGGCATTTAACAGGAGAAAAATTCTGGATTATATTATAAGAGTTCTAATTGTTTATGACACAGGGTTGTAGCAATCTAAAGCTAGGTATACACTACTAGAATTTTAATTTGAAATACTTTGGTTTAAAAACATTTGTTCAATCCCATACTGGGATCAAGTACGTAAACATTTATTTTCGACCGCAGAGTTTAATAATTTTGAAAGAGCAGGGTGGAAAATTTTGATGGAGCAAACTCATTTCTCACAGTGTATGCAGTTTTCATTTGGTAAAGTCTAATTGTTCCAAAATTTGTTATAGGTAAACAAAATTTTGAACTATTTTACAACAACATTCATCAAGCTGTCAATGTACGGAGAATTGTTGTCTGAACTGTCATCTAAAAAAAATGTATAGCCAGCTTTAACGTCATTCAGTGATCTACAGGGATGTCTTTAATATTGATTGGACCCTGGCCAAAACTTTTCTTGCCCCCTCATACAGTTTTGCTCTCCACCTGCTCTGAGGCATACAATAAATAGCAGCTAGACTCAAAATCAGTTTACTGAATCAGATCAGCTATTGCGATTGGTTGCCAGAGGTTACAGTGTATCATTACCGTTCGCTGACTGGTTGCTAGAGGTTACAGCACACATTATGGCTCACTGATTAGTTGCTAGAGGTTACAGCACATGAGTTCTGCTTGTTGATTGGTTGCTAGAGATTACTGTGGATATGACCTTAGGGGGGCATGATATATATATATATCAATGCCGCCGACCGCCACTATTTACATATGAATGATGCTGCTATTTACATATGAATTCCGGTAATTTACATGTAAACACAGGGCCTGAAAGTGAGTCATCTGTACACAACAATAGGGCAGAGCTGGGCAGCATTAGTAGCAGCACTTCACACTGAGATATTGGGACACAGCATGGGACTAAAACCTCAAGGGAAGAGGGAATTTTAACTCGGATAGTTGGCAAGTATGGGGCAGCTGCTTTGGGCCCCACAACAATGACAGGGCCCAGGGCAGCTGCCCCTTTTGCCCTGCCTTAAATACAGCCGTGCTGATATACATCTTATTTTATTGGGTGTACTGTGATAAGCTATAAATGATGCAGAAGGACATAAAGTAGGCTGAGTTTAAATGTACAAAATTACAAGAATTCTAAACTCCAGAACTTACTTTGAAGAACTCCAACTTAATTTTTTCAGTGTTTTCTGTTCCCCTGGGGACAAAGTACATATACTGTAGTTTTTTTTTTCCCATATTCCTACGTACTACCTAGCTATGCAGTTGGACAGAGCACCCCCCCCCCCCACAGCCATCTGACAATGCAGAAAGCAAGGAGACAGCTACATTGTACATGATAACCAATGTAAGCAGTAAAGGATGCAGAGGTCTTAGCAGATTCCAAGAATGGGTAATAAATAGGCTAATTTACAATATAAAAATGATCTCCTCCAGCCAGTATGAATCTCCCCAAGTCCCTATCCGCCACAGTAAACATCTCTCCTCCCCCACAACCCTAAATCCCCCTCCCAGTACAGAACCCCTGTTTCCAGCTCACCCCCTTAGTACAGACTCCCATCCTCAGTACAGACCCTCCTCTACCAACCTAACCCCTTAGTACAGCTCCCCTAGGCACAGTCTCATCTTCAGTACAGATTTTCCCCATCAGTTTTCCAGAAGTAGCAGCAGTTCAGATAAATTCTCACCTTGGCGTGTGATCAGCCAAGGTGGAACTGCCTCTGTCAGATGGGCATAAGTAGTCCTGCAAGTGCTATTAGCATAGACACTGAAACACTGTACAAAAAAAACATTTGGAGCAGCCAGCACCCTGTATCAGCACCCAATATGAACTGACTTCCATACACCAATGAATAGTAGTGTCATGAGTCTCTAGTCTGTATTGAGTCTCTCACCCTAGTTTGCTCTTAATTTCTTCCCCATTAGAATACAACCATTTAACTTGATTATTGTAACGTAGAACATTTATGTTTTAAAGCAAATGTATTGGTTTTTGTTTTGTTTCTTGTGTTGTCCAACAGTTACTGAAGTACATTTTTTTTAAATCACCCCCTCTCCGGTGCTATCCCCTGCAGATGCTCTTTCTGTCAATCCTCTTCAAGGTTGAATGATTACCAGGAAAAATGGAGATATCCTTTAAAACAAAGGCAATTAAAATGTATCTTTTCCAATCATTTATTCCTCAGTATTCAACTGTACATCTGTAAATTCCATTGTACATCACAAATACAGAACAACATGAATCTATAGTTTTACTTGCCTCCCACACCAACAGTGGACAGGCATGACAAATCTTTGACAAGGCGGCAAGGTATAGCATGGGCACATTTATGAAACACCCAGTGACATTTTATATGTATTAGGCCGCGTACACACGGGCGGACTGTTCGCCCAACCTTGTTCGGCAAACAGTTTCATCAAACAGTCCGCTCAAAATTTGCATGAGCGGACTTGCCCACACACGAGCGGACTGTTTGACGAACAAGGTTGGGCAAACAGTTCGCTCAACTTTTGAAATGAACGGACTCGCCCACGTAAGGCGGAGGCAAGTCCGCCCATTTCGAGCGCGTGTACAGGTAGGCGGGGCCCGCGAAGGAGACGTCGCGGGCTCCGCCGCCTGGAATGGGCTTAAAGGGGAACCCCAACGCCGAAAAAAATCGGCGTGGGGGTTCCCCCCAAGTCCACACCAGACCCTTGTCCGAGCACGCTACCCGGCCGGCCAGGAAAGGGGGGCGAGCGAGCGCGCCCCCCCTCCTGAGCCGTACCAGGCCGCGTGCCCTCAACATGGGGGGGTGCCTTGGGGAAGGGGGGGCCGCGCGGCCCCCCCACCCCAAAGCACCTTGTCCCCATGTTGATGAGGACAAGGGCCTCTTCCCGACAACCCTGGCCGTTGGTTGTCGGGGTCTGCGGGCGGGGGGCTTATCGGAATCCGGGAGCCCCCTTTAAGAAGGGGGCCCCCGGATACCGGCCCCCCACCCTATGTGAATGAGTATGGGGTACAATGTACCCCTACCCATTCACCTGTGAAATAAAGTACAAATAAAAACACAACACAGGGGGAAAAAATATTTTATTGCACAGCCGGGGGTCTTCCGTCTTCGGGGGTCTTCTCGCCGGACTCCTCCGCTATGTGTGTGTAGCTCTTTTGCCAGCGGAGGAGTCCGGCTTTCTTCCTCCCCGCCGCCGGCCTCTTCTCCCGACTTCGGGGGTCTTGTCCCCCTCTTCGGTTCTTCTGCCGGGCCACCGCGGGTGGTCCGGTGGCCCGGTCTTCTGTCGCCGTCTTCCGTTCTTCTGTCGCCGCCTTCGGTTCTTCTGCCGGGCCACCGCGCCTTCTTGTAGCTCTTTTACAGGCGGTGGCCCGGTCTTCTGTCGCCGTCGCCGCCTTCCGTTCGTGTTCTTCTTCTTCTTCTTCTTCTTCTTGTTCTTCTCCAGGCGATGTTGACACGTCGCTCCCTCCGGCCGGAATGCCGGGGACGCGCTGTGCGGTCACTTATATAGTGACAATGGGGCGGGGTCACATGGTATATGTCACATGGGTTGATGTCACATGGTGACCCCGCCCCCTTACGATGTCATAGTCCCCATGTGACATCAACCCATGTGACCAACCCATGTGACATATACCATGTGACCCCGCCCCATTGTCACTATATAAGTGACCGCACAGCGCGTCCCCGGCATTCCGGCCGGAGAGCTCGTCGAGTCAACATCTCCAGGAGAAGAACAAGAAGAACAAGAAGAAGAACAAGAACGGAAGGCGGCGACGGCGACAGAAGACCGGGCCACCGCCTGTAAAAGAGCTACAAGAAGGCGCGGTGGCCCGGCAGAAGAACCGAAGGCGGCGACAGAAGAACGGAAGACGGCGACAGAAGACCGGGCCACCGGACCACCCGCGGTGGCCCGGCAGAAGAACCGAAGAGGGGGACAAGACCCCCGAAGTCGGGAGAAGAGGCCGGCGGCGGGGAGGAAGAAAGCCGGACTCCTCCGCTGGCAAAAGAGCTACACACACATAGCGGAGGAGTCCGGCGAGAAGACCCCCGAAGACGGAAGACCCCCGGCTGTGCAATAAAATATTTTTTCCCCCTGTGTTGTGTTTTTATTTGTACTTTATTTCACAGGTGAATGGGTAGGGGTACATTGTACCCCATACTCATTCACATAGGGTGGGGGGCCGGTATCCGGGGGCCCCCTTCTTAAAGGGGGCTCCCGGATTCCGATAAGCCCCCCGCCCGCAGACCCCGACAACCAACGGCCAGGGTTGTCGGGAAGAGGCCCTTGTCCTCATCAACATGGGGACAAGGTGCTTTGGGGTGGGGGGGCCGCGCGGCCCCCCCCTTCCCCAAGGCACCCCCCATGTTGAGGGCACGCGGCCTGGTACGGCTCAGGAGGGGGGGCGCGCTCGCTCGCCCCCCTTTCCTGGCCGGCCGGGTAGCGTGCTCGGACAAGGGTCTGGTGTGGACTTGGGGGGAACCCCCACGCCGATATTTTTCGGTGTTGGGGTTCCCCTTTAAGCCCATTCCAGGCGGCGGAGCCCGCGACGTCTCCTTCGCGGGCCCCGCCTACCTGTACACGCGCTCGAAATGGGCGGACTTTCCGAGCGGGAACAGTCCGCTCATTTCGAAAGTACAGCGGACAAGCCCACACACGGGCGGACTGTTCGCTCAAACACAGTTTCAGCGGACAGTTTTTCGGAATTTCCGAAAGACTTTGTCCGTCCAACTGTCCGCTGAAACTGTCCGCTGAAAGCCCACACACGAGCGGACTGTCCGCCCAAACACTGTTCAGCGGACAAGGTTGGGCGAACAGTCCGCCCGTGTGTACGCGGCCTTAGGGATTTACGCTACCCTAGTGTAGGTTTTAAAGACTCCTTTTGCTTGGTATATCACATATTGCAGCTTGATGCATCTAGTCTGGTATCTTAGAATATTGTTCAGCTCACAATAATTGTTATATACTTTGTGATTGCTGAATTTTACATTATTGTTGATAACTGATATTGTACAGTACATTGATCCAAGTGAGTAGGTTTTCATGCTTGTTGGCTGAGTACAATTTTTTTAATGTCCAATACGAAGGTATGTACCTACTGTATAGGGAATACGCACTTTAGAAATGGCAATCTCATTATAAAGTCTTGCAATCTTTGTTAAAATACTGGCATAAAATAAGTGTCTTGATTGCTAAAGGTAGACAAAAGGCAGCTTCCTATAGAGAACATAAAGAAGAAATGTCGCTGAATACAATTTTGTCTTTTATCAGAATGCTTAATGATGCTCTAATGGCTTAAGCAAAACGAAACTCTTAGATGTTAAGAAGAAAAGTAGGTTGATTGTCTTAAAATATTTAATTTTCATGTAATAG
Organism: Lithobates pipiens; assembly: GCF_037356315.1. Classification (NCBI taxonomy): domain Eukaryota; kingdom Metazoa; phylum Chordata; class Amphibia; order Anura; family Ranidae; genus Lithobates; species Lithobates pipiens. The sequence continues at coordinate 399,094,259 of NW_027507718.1, read as the reverse complement.
TAGAAAATTGCTGCTTTTACAATAGTCACTGAATAAAAAGATTCTATTAGTGTAGTGTAATTGTTAAAATTCAGTGTTAAACATTGGTGAAAGTCATTCCTGTTACAGTGATGTGCAGAATGAGCAAACCTTCACATTTCCTATTGGAAACAATTATGTTCAGCACTGCAAATTATCAGAGCCCTCTAAAAAAAAAACATCCCTAACAATAAATAAATAAATAGTAGTTAGTAGATACAGAAAAATCCTAATGCCCCAAGTAGAATTGCACACCAGCAATGATTTATATCACTCATAAAGGGTAGTTAAAGTACAGAGTCATTTATACACACAGGACACAGATTAAAACATTAGGTACTGATCTACAGTATGTTGAGGTTTAGTGTTAGTTTACTCAAATTTTTAATCTTCAAGCTAAAGTTAAGGAAATGTTGCCCCATACTGTGTACCAGTATTTCTAAGAACGTCTTGGAAACACAATTATAATTTTTTTTAGAATGTTGTCCCAAGGTTATTATATACCCAGTGCCCATTGCCTGTCTTCAATTAGTCTTAATGTATATCTTAATGCTCCCTTTAGAATCTACCAGGTGGAACAATTTGCTCACCTCAGATATATATCCCTCACATTTTTGTAAATATTTTATCATATCTTTTCATGTGACAACACTGAAGAAATAACAATTTGCTACAATATAAAGTAGTGAGTGTACAGCTTGTATAACAGTGTCCCCTCAAAATAGCACAACCATTAATGTCTAAACCGCTGGCAACAAAAGTGAGTACACCCCTAAGTTAAAATGTCCAAATTGGGCCCAAAAGTGTCAATATTTTCCAGCACTGCCTTAACCCTCTTGGGCATAGAGTTCACTAGAACTTCACAGGTTGCCACTGGAGTCCTATTCTGCTCCTCCATGACGACATCATGGAGCTGATGGATGTTAGAGACTTTGCGCTCCTCCACCTTCCATTTGAGGATGCTCCACAGATGTAGGGTTTAGGTCTCGAAAAAAAGGACAGGCATACTATAGACAGCCCCCAGGCATGAAAATGTAAAGGAATAGTAGACTTTTATTGTTTCACTTTAAGGATTATTAAAATCACTGTTCCCGAAAAAATTGCCCTTTTTAAAACTTTTTTTTGCATTGACACACATCCCCTGGGGCAGGGCCCAGATCCCCAAACACTTTTTATGACAATACCATGCATATAAGCCTTTAAAATTAGCACTTTTGATTATTCATGTTCATGTCCCTTCTCATTCCTCCTTCTCCTAGTCTCAGGTGACATTCCTCCTAATCCTGGGCCACCACTCTCAAACTGCAAGCCACATCTTCAAAACCCCTCCCCCTCTGGCAACCACCGCAATCCACTTAATTTAGTTTCTATCCCCCTGCTTCCTCAAAGCAGCCCCCCTATCTCATGCGCCCTTTGGAATGCCTGCTCCATCTGTAACAAACTAACATCTGTACATGACCTCTTCATCTCTCATAGCTTCAACATACTTGCCATAACTGAAACCTGGCTTCAAAATTTGGACTCAGCTTCTCCTGCTGCCCTCTCCCATGGTGGTCTCCATTGGACTCACTCCCCCAGACCCAATGGACAGAAAGGAGGTGGAGTTGGATTCCTTCTATCCCCACAATACACCTTCCAAGTCCTTCCCATCCCTCCCTCTCTTTCCCTCTCTTCTTTCGAGATGCACTGTATTCGCCTGTTTTCTCCTATTTCTCTGAGGATTGCAGCAATTTATCGGCCTCCTGGACCGGTGTCGCGCTTTCTTGATGACTTTGCTGCCTGGCTACCCTACTTTCTCTCCTCTGAAATACCCACCATCATTCTTGGTGACTTTAACATTCCTGTCAACGTTAACAACCCAACTACAGCTAAACTTCTTGACTTAACCTCATCTTTTGACCTAACCCAATGGACACATACTTCCACTCACTCTAATGGTAATACCCTTGACCTTGTATTCTCCCATCTCTGCAACCCTGGCAACCTCACAAACACCCCCTTTCCTCTCTCTGATCACAACCTCATTAGTTCCACTGTATCTTTGTCTCCAACCACCCATCCTTCCAAGCAGCAAACTATCACTTGTAGAAACCTTCGCCACCTTAAGCCTTCTCTTCTCTATTCTGCTACTGACCACCTATATGATATAATCTCTCCCCTGTCCTGTCCTGACCTTGCCATCTCTGTCTACAACAGTTCACTCTCTTCATCACTAGATGCACTTGCCTCTCTAACCACACGCAGAATCAGGCCCCGACCATTACAACCCTGGCAAACTGACAACACTAGAAATCTCAAGAGACGTTGCCGTGCTCTTGAACGGCTGTGGTGTAAAACCAAATGCCTCCAAGACTTCACCATATATAAATCTGCCCTTCTAAAATATAATTCCTGCCTCCATGCTGCCAAACAAGCCTACTTTGTATCTCTTATTAATACTTTGTCATCCAATCCTCATCGGCTCTTCTCAACTTTTAACTCTCTGCTTCGTCCCCCACCCCCTCTACCCTCCAACTCACTCACTGCCCAAGAGATTGCCAATCACTTCAAAGACAAGATTGATGCAATTCGCGAGGACACCTCCGCTGTGCGTACATCTTCCCCACCCAACCTACCTGGCCCAATAGCACATTCAACACTCTCCTCTTTTGAATTGGCTACTACTGAAGAGGTTGCAAAACTTTTCTCAGATGCTCACCTAACCAATTGTCCCTTGGACTCTGTTCCCTCACAACTATTAAGGTCACCCTCTAATTCTATCCTATGCTCCCTCACTCACATCTACAATCTCTCCCTCTCAAGTGGCACCTTCCCCTCCCCCTCTAAAACATGCGCAGATCACCCCCATACTTAAAAAACCCTCTCTGGACCCCACCAACCTGAACAACTTAAGACCTATCTCATTGCTCCCATTCACCTCTAAACTTCTAGAACGCTTAGTCTACAATCGCCTTAGCTCCTACCTCAGTGAAAATAACCTTCTTGACCCATTACAGTCTGGCTTTCGCTCTCAGCACTCCACGGAAACTGCCTTACTAAAACTCACTAACGATCTACTAACTGCTAAAATCAACAGCCAGTACTCCATACTCCTACTACTTGACCTCTCTGCTGCCTTTGATACTGTTGACCACCCGCTCCTCCTTAATAAGCTACATTCCCTTGGCCTCCGAGATTCTGCGCTTTCCTGGTTCTCTGCCTATCTATCACAGCGCTCCTTCAGTGTCACCTACAACTCTGTATCCTCCTCTCCATTGCCCCTTTCTGTGGGGGTCCCCCAAGGCTCTGTTCTTGGACCCCTTCTCTTCTCTATTTATACCTCCTCCCTTGGTCACCTGATAACCGCCCATGGCTTCCAATACCACTTATACGCCAATGACACCCAAATCTATCTGTCTACTCCTCACCTCACTCCTTCTGTCTCCTTTCGCATTACTAACCTGTTAACTGACATATCAGCATGGATGTCACACCATTTCCTTAAACTAAACCTCTCTAAAACTGAGCTATTAATAATCCCCCCTGCACATGCCCCCCTCCATGACTTTTCCATCAAAATCAACAATGCAACCATCAGGCCCTCCCCTCACGCCAGGGTACTAGGTGTAACCCTAGACTCTGACTTGTCATTTCAGCCCCAAGTCCAATCGTTGTCAAAAGTTTGTAGATTTCACCTCCGTAACATCTCTAAAATTCGCCCCTTTTAAACAAATGAAACTACCAATATCCTCATTCACTCCCTTGTTATATCTCGCCTTGACTATTGCAACTCCATTCTCATTGGCCTGCCTCTCCTCTAGGCTATCTCCTCTTCAGTCTATCATGAATGCTGCTGCCATACTTATCCACCTTACCAACCGCTCAGTGTCTGCCAACCCTCTCCTCCAATCCCTACACTGGCTCCCAATCACCCAGCGAATTAAATTCAAAATACTAACCACCACATACAAAGCCATTCACAACTCTGCCCCGAGCTACATCACCAATCTTGTCTCCAAATATCACCCAAACCGTCCCCTCCGTTCTTCTCAAGACCTCCTACTCTCAAGCTCTCTCGTTTCCTCCTCCCACACTCCTCTCCAGGATTTCTCCAGAGCCTCTCCAATCCTCTGGAACTCGCTACCTCCACTAGTCCGGCTATCCCCTACTCTTGCTACCTTCAGGCGATCCCTGAAAACTCATCTATTCAGGGAAGCCTATCACATCTCAAACTAATCTCCTACCACTTCCATCAACTCATTCCCAACAGTTATAACCTTCTGTACCACCTGCCCCACCCTTTTAGATTGTAAGCTCTTCTGAGCAGGGCCCTCTTAATCCTCTTGTATTTAATTGTATTGTAACTGTATTGTCTCCCTTTTATATTGTAAAGCGCTGCGTAAATTGCTGGCGCTATATAAATCCTGAATAATAATAATAATAATAATAATAATGTCCCATAGACTTTAATGGTGTTTGAACAAATTTTTGGATGCAAACCGAACAGGGGGGTGTTCGGCTCATCCCTAATGCTGAGCGCATGCACTCAACTTCTTTGGTCAAACACGGCGAGGCTTCTTCTGAGTGGAACCTGTCCTCTGAAACAGCTGTTATGGTTTTGGCCACTGTGCTGCAACTCAGTTTCAGGGCCTTAGCAATCTTTTTATAGCCTAGGCCATCTTTATGTAGAGCAACCATTCTTTTTTTCAGATCCTCAGAGAGTTCTTTGCTACAAGGTGCCATGTTGACTGTGATCAGTATGAAAGAGTGAAAGTGAGAATACCACATTTAATACACCTGCTCCCCATTCACACCTGAGACCTTGTAAAACGAATGAGTCACATAACATCAGGAAGGGAAAATTTCTAAATTTCTAAATTTTCATTTAGGGGTGTACTCGCATTTGTTGCCAGCGGTTTAAACATTAATGGCTGTGTGTTGAGTTATTTTGAGGGGGCAGCAAATTTACACTGTTATACAAGCTGTACACTCACTACTTTACATTGCAGTAAAGTGTCATCTCTTCAGTGATGTCATATGAAAAGATATAATAAAATATTTACAAAATGTGAGGGGTGTACTCACTTCTATGAGATACTGTATATCACTTTTTGTATATATTTTCTTTCCTTATTAAGTGCCGGTACACACTGGAATTGCACAGGAAATTGATTTGCATTCCTATGCGATTCCTGGACGAGATCACACACCCAGTGCTTTTTCAACAGTGTGGGAAACACGCATGAAATGCAAAAAAATAAATAAAAAATAAAGTACATAATATTAAGGAAAAACTAAAATGTTGTTAAACAGTAATATACCATAAAACAATGACCATATCATTTCAGTCTGCAGAGACTGTAACTTTCTAAAACTATCAAAGTATGAAATGTAATAGACCTAACTGGAGACTATAACTGACAACTTCACATTCAGTATAGTCCTGGCGCCTCTTTGCCTTTCAGGGGCTTCTTTTCAGTTTGTTTCACTATATATCACATATGATGTGGATGTGGGCAGCTGTCCCTAGAACTGGTTAGATTTCGAATTATAGCTATTTTCTCAGAACAAAAAACAGAAATCCGCATCAATGTTTGTTAAAGGATAAGTGCAGAGGACGTGGCCTGGCTGCACACGGAGATGGCCGCTTGATTGCTGAGCTCCGCTCATCCACAGAGCAACTCCGCAGCATCCAGCGCAAACGCACCGCCCTTCACCCTCCACGGAGCGACAGCAGACTCCTCACATCCCCAAGAGCATGACTCGTGGCAGAACCAACACCCATGGAGCGCGGAAGTTAATAGACTTCTACATGAGGCCTGCCAGGCCCCCTCCCAAGATGGCCCCCGACCGGGACGGAGATCCCATGCCTCAGACAGCACAAGCAGGGCCAGCGCTGACATGGAGGACTCTGGTGACCACCAACAGCAGACAACTCCCTCTCCAGCAGATAGAGGTAAGAGATCTGCTAACTCTCCAGCGCACTCCCCCACAAAGCCTCCCCCTGTGAAAAGGCAGCATGGCGCTGAGACCTGTAGTGCCACAGCAGCAGATGCATCCACTGCCTCACTGGCTGCATATACTACCACAGACAACCCTGCCTCAGAACACACATTAAAAGCCATGCTGCTCTCCCTGCAAGCTGACATGCAAAGGGGATACAGGTCATCATTTAACCATTTACTGGACAGAGTAGATGATCGGGAAGATCAAATTGAGCATATTGAGCAGCATCTCTCTGCAGCTACTATCGCTCATAACACCACTGTAGACATACAGGATGAACACTCAGAGACTATACAACAATTTCACCTTAAAATTGCTGACCTCAAAGACTGCTCCAGTCGGAATAATATCAAAATTAGGGGAGTACCAGAAGCCATAACACCTCCTGAAATAATCCATACCTCCACCAACTGTTCCGTAAAATCATACCGACACTGGCACCACAAGACCTCTTCATAGACAGAGCTCAAAGGATCCATAAGCCACAGCACTTGTCCGAATCTCTACTTGCTAGGATCCATTTTTTCACTCCAAAGAGAAAATCATGCAAGCTGCCAGATCGCTATGCAACCTCCCTGAACCATTCTCCCAAATACAACTTTATAATGACATCTTAGCAGCCACCTCACAGGCGTGCAAAGCCTTTGCACCAGTGACATTGATCCTCATGGAGCACAAAATCACATACAAGTGGGGATTCCCTACCAAACTCATTCTCAATTACCAAAAGTCGCAATTTTGACCGCTAAAGACGGGATCAAACAGCTACACAATTGGAATATTGTCCCCAACCTGCCTCCAGTGACCCCCCTGAACAAGAGGCCCTCCAGGATCCCCAATATGTGGGAGGTAAGGGATAAAACCTAACTCTCTAAACGCCTCAGAACAACCTCTTAGGTTGTCCCTACAATCAGCTGGACCTCATTCACCTTAAAATTGTGGATGAGCACCTCTTCGACTACTTGACTTTCCACGTCATATTGCTATAGTGTGCAAAGCACAGAGTATTCTCTCAAGTTATTACAACACTTTTCAGGTTACTACTATTGTTCGCTAATATTTGTTTGTAACAGATCTACTCAACCAAGTGTATAGAGCCTCTATATCAGCCTTGATTACTGTATAGAAGTTAAATATCTTCTGTTCTTCTCACTGCAGCTAATAGTAAACGTATTATAAGCTTTATAGAGTTTGATTAACCACTGCACATATTACTACAGGATACAATAATTCCAGTACCACCTTGACACCTGCTACTCATCCCTCATGTCACTCAAAATTAGTTCTCTTAACGTAAAGGGCCTAAATAACCCATTCAAAGGATCCCTGTTATGGAGGGAAGCGATCTCTCAACGCTCTGATATACTATGTGTTCAAGAAACGCATCTTTCCTCAATTAACCCACCACATTGCACCCACAAATCCTACATGCATATTTTTCATTCCCAAACTAACAAAAAAGCAAGAGGAGTAATGATAGCGGTGCGTTCTACAGTATCGCTTTCAGTCTCCAACATAGCATATGATCCCGCAGGCAGATACCTAATACTAACAGCACAATTTAATAACAGATCTTTAATAATAGTTAATCTGTATGCTCCAAACACCCACCAAAAATCATTCTACAAATCCATTATAAACAAAATATAACATTACCCGAGAGATCAAATTATTCTATGTAGCGACTTTAATGATGTACTCGACCACTCACTTCATTCCTCCACATCATGGAGGAGACGATCCACAGCCCTCTCTTCTATGACACTCCTAGAAGAGCTCTACGACCTCTGGAGGTGTCAACATGGTACTGAGAGAGATTTCACCTTTTACTCCAATGCTCAAAGAACTTACTCCAGGATCAACCTGTTCCTGACATCCAAAGTATTGCTTCAATCTATTACCACCTCCTCCATCGGAGTAATATCATGGTCTGACCATGCCCCTATATCAATTACCCTCTATTTAACATCAAACTAATTAGGGCGACTAAACCCCACCCTAATCATTACCAAGGACAATAGGGAACAGGTCGGATCTGTGATAGGCGACTCTTTTACTTTAAACGAACATTCAGTTTCCAATGCTACTACGCTCTGGAATGCCCACAAATCTTTCGTAAGGGGGACTCTGCTAAAACTGGGAGCCCGGGAGAAGAAAAAAATGCAATGCAACCCTTGGTACCTTCCTAGATAACATAAAGACCCTAAAAAGACACAACATGCAAACGCCCTCAGAGGCCACCCATGAAGAGCTCAGCAAGCTCAGGTCAGGATCTTCAGAACAGACATGAGTTCTATATACGGAAATTAAGACTCACCTGGTATTCCCAGGGAAACAAAACAGGGAAAATTGTAGTGCGACAATACAAACGTAAGGTGTAGTGCAACAATACAAACGTAAGGCAGCACAATCCCATACCTTGAAGACTCTCATGGTCATAAAGTAACTAACCCCAAAGACATAGCCAACTGTTTTAGCTCATTTTAGTCCAAATTGTACAACTTAAAAGATTCTCCCGTGAGACACAACCTACTGCTACAAATATCCAAAACTTTCTCTCTAATTTGAGCCTCCCCTCATTGACCCCAATGCAAGCCACAGAGCTAGCCCAACCTTTCTCGACTCAGGAAATCCAAAACACAATTAAGGTACTACCACTACACAAAGCTCCAGGTCCATATGGCTTTGGGAATGAATATTACAAAGTATATTGTGTACAATTGGTCCCACACCTTTGCAATTCATTTAACAGATTCCTTGCGACCTGAGAAATCCCAGCCGAATCCTTAGAAGCTACTATCTCCACCATCCATAAAACAAGAAAGACCCCCCATGACCCAGCTAACTATCGCCCCATTTCTCTCCTCAATACTGATCTAAAAATCTATGCCAAATTGTTAGCCATGCGATTATCACAACACATGACTCACCTCATTCACCCAGGTCAGGTGGCCTTCATTCCACAACGCCAGGCCTCAGATGGCACCCGTCAATTCGTGGATCTCATACATTGGGCTGAATATCATCGAACGCCTTCTCTGCTGTTCTCTCTAGACGCAAAGAGTCCACTGGGATTATCTGGAGGGAGTATGAAGGAAATTCGGCATAGAGGGAGAGTTCCTACAAGCCAGCTTAGGCCTATACTCCTTGCCCAGCGCTAAAGTTCGGACTTCGGGCATCCACTCCGACTCCTTTGCAATCACCGATGGCACCCGTCAGTGGTGTCCACTCTCGCCCCTGATCTTTGCCTTGATGTTGGAGCCCCTAGCGCATACCATCCGCACAAATCCCCTCATCTCCGGGATCCTAGATGGTGACACCCATCACAAAATTGGCCTCTACGCAGATGAAGTTATAATTGCGCTCACTGACCCATTAAACTCACTCCCCACTCTATCGCAAATACTAGATAACTTTAGCGAAATTTCAATGCATAAATTAAACCATTCTAAATCATCCATGATTGCATTTGCATATCACCCACACTCAAATCAGAGATCTCAAAGGTTTCCCCTTTCTCCAGGGCTCCCAGTTCCTCAATGATGTACTTGGGCATGCAATTAGTATTCCCTTCCTCCACGTTTCTTTGTACTAACTTATCCTCTCTTCATCAGAAATTGATAACTCTAACCTCGGCTATGTCATCCATCAAAGCATCATGGGCCGGAAGGATAGCCCTGAATAAAATGTTTATTTTCGTCAGATTCGGATCTGCATATACTAAACGCACCCGTTACAGAGGATGAGGTGGATAACACTGTTAAGGCTCTCCCCTCCCACAAAGCCCCAGGTCCGGATGGCCTCCCATACTCCTATTACAAACATTTCCTCCCCATCCTGTTGCCTCATCTAGTGACCCTGTATAACTCGCTGCTTCTAGGTAAGTCACCTCACCAACATTTTCTTCACTCCTTCATCATGGTCATTCCTAAACAGGACAAGGACCCGACCCTACCAGACAACTACAGACCTATAGCCCTTTTAAATTCAGACTACAAACTATTTACAAAAATCCTTGCAAACCGTTTGTCCCAATTCCTGACGAAGCTCATAGACAGAGACCAGGTGGGCTTCGTTCCAACCAGGCATGCGGGTGACAACACCCGGCGAACTATAGACCTAATTGACATGCTGAACAGAGTTCGTCGCCCCGCCCTGATTCTCAGTCTGGACGCCCAAAAGGCGTTTGACCGGTTAAGCTGGCCCTACATGTTCGCGACCCTCACTAGATTTGGCTTGCGGGGACCCTTTCTCTCCGCGCTACAATCCCTATACTCCAACCCCTCTTCCCAGGTCCGATTAGTGTCCTTCACCTCCCACTCATTCCCTATGACAAACGGGACGAGACAGGGTTGCCCTCTCTCCCCGCTCCTCTTTATACTCTGCCTAGAGCCCCTGGCAGAGGCTATCAGATCTCACCCTGATATCAAGGGGGTGCCCATGCGGCAAAGGGAGTATAAATTATCTTTATTTGCGGATGACGTTCTCCTTACTCTAACCAGTCCCCACATTTCCCTCCCTTCCCTGCATGCCCTACTCACTCAATTTAGTTCCCTGTCGGGCTATAAGGTCAACACGGCAAAGACGGAGGCCCTCCCCCTCCATGTTCCCCCGGAGGAACTCCTGCGTCTACAAAATACATTCCCCTACCGATGGTGCACATCGTCCCTCAAATATCTTGGGGTTCAGCTAACGACTTCCTACTCCGCCCTTTACCCGACCAATTACATCCCTCTGTTTAAGTCTATCAACAGTATGTTATCTCGATGGACCTCCCTTCCCCTGTCCTGGATAGGCCGAATTAATGTCCTGAAAATGTCCATCATGCCAAAACTGTTATACTATTTTGAAACCTTGCCTGTCCCCATCCCGATGTCACAGATTAAGTTGCTTAAGCGCTGGTTCTTGAAATTTATTTGGAATGGCAGGGCCCATAGAGTGGCTGGTTCGGTGGTTTTTGCCCCCAAAGATCAGGGGGGCATGGGTGCACCGGACGTCTACAAATACTATCTGGCATCTCATTTGCGCCCGATAGTGTCTTGGTCCTGCCTGAGACCTCCAAATCGCTGGACGGAGATTGAGATGGGTTCCCTATATCCGACCCATCCCTGCTCCTTGGCGTGGTCGCCGGGGACAATGGGGGACCCTGGGCTTCTGGATCTATGCCTGGGTCCCATGTTGTTCACGCTTAGACTGTGGCGTTCCTGCTCTTCCAAATTTGCATTGTCATCACCCTGTCCCCCCCTCTCTAATGTGCTGTTTAATCCTTTAATTCCTGACAGTCTATCGCATGTTCGTATGTTTCCCTGGGCTAGAGAGGGATTGTTCCAACTCCGCCACTTCGTTCACCCTGTCACGCGTAAACTTAAGCCCTTTTCGGCCCTCCAAACCGACAGTCAACTCCCAAACCACATGCGGTATTCATACCTCCAGATAACTCACTACTTTTCAACTCTTTCCCCCTCTCTCTCCCTCTCCACACCGACGCCTTTTGAGCTGCTCTGCTCCCAGGGCCCCTACCAAGCAAAGCTTATCTCTAGTATTTACCATATACTCCAGCAGAGGTCCTCTCTCACTGCCCTATCCCACTCCTACATGGGCAAATGGACGCAGCTCCTTAATCAACAAATCACTCTCCCACAATGGTCCAGAATTTGGTCCTCCACCTCTAAAATTTCCAGATGTGTGGCACAGAGAGAGACAGCATATAAAGTCCTACTGTTCTGGTATAGGACCCCCGAGGTTATTCATCGGTATGACGCCTCTCTTTCTCCCATGTGCTGGAGGTGTGGGAGGACCAAGGGTACGCATTATCATATCTTTTGGCAATGCGCTCTAATTACTCCTTTCTGGTCCATGGTATCTCACATGCTCCAGCAAATTTTTGACACCCCCATTCCATTGGATCCTGTCCACCTTCTCCTAGGCCTTCCCTTCCCGGAGTTGGGGAAGGCAGCTAATAAATTAGCTTCCTATGTGCTGCTTGCTGCTAAAAGAGCTATCCCCTCTAATTGGTTGTCTACTCAGCCCCCAACCCAGACTCAGCTGATACAAACCGTCGGGGACATACGCAGGATGGAACATTTGACGGCTATGGTGGAAGATGGGATTGACCGGTTTGGCGTGATCTGGGCCCCATGGGATGCCTCGATTTTTGGGCTCCCACGGGAGCCCTTGGTAGCCCTAGCCACCCGGTTGGTGCCCGTCCCCTAGTGTTCCCTGACCTTCTGGCTCCCTGATGTTTTGTATTTTGTCGGTACTTCAAGTCTGTTTCTGCTGGCCCAACGGCCATTTGAAGCTTACCTTACCTCCTGAGGAAATTTATAGTGGTATGTAGCCCTCTTTTGTCAGATATTAGTCACGTTATTGAAGCACCTGCTCAAGACCCCAACCTCTGCTTTACGATATGTGTTGTCTCTCAGCCTTTTTATTTTCATAAGGTTTTACATAATACTTTTCTGTTGTTTATTTCCTTTCTGCATTTTATTTTGCTTTGTTTTCTTTTAGTTATTTTTTTTTTATCCTTCCATTGCTACTGTATATCTGTAGTCACCATGAGGTTATATCAGTCTCTCCAATAAGGTATGCTCCAGATTTTCTTTGAATATTGTCAGTTCTGTATCTTTTCATTCTCTGTAAAAAATTCTCTCAATAAAAATTACAATTTAAAAAAAAAAAAAAAATGTTTATTTTCCCATATGTCCTTTACTACTTCAGGACACTACCATTACCAATACCAATACTGCCAGCTGAACTATCCAAACTCCAACATACCCTTAATTCTTTTATCTGGTCAGCCCACAAGCCACCTTTAAAAATCTCAACACTGTTTACCCCCACCACCTATGCGGGGATGGGTGTGCCCCATGTCAAAAGGTACTACAAAGCAGTTGTCTTGGACCAAGGGAAGCAATGGTGGTCTCAGCACCCAAACACAATGTGGCACCAAATAGAGTCAACTGCCTTACCAAGCACCCCTCAATTTATAATCTCAGCAAATTGGAGGAACTACTACATCCCGCACTCATACCTTCCCACAGTGAATGCATGTATAGCACAATGGAAAGTTGTAAGTCACACCCACCAAGGAATACATAAGATACCTTGAAAAAACTACCAACTCTTGCATTGCAACTTCTGTCTCCAAACGTAATCATTCAACACTGGTATGAAGCCGGAATTAAGACCATTGGAGACCTATACCTTCAATCGAACCTCAAAACCCGGCAACAATTTACCACGGAATTTGGCATATCAAATAACAACTTTTACATCTATCTCAGGATCCGACATATACTCAAAGATACCTAATCTACAGAAATAACCTCTAGGGGTCTACTCACCTACTACACTCTTCCTACTGACAAAGTCAAGGGTATCTCTTACATCTACGCTCTCCTCTCTCGACCAGCAACAATGCATAAGTCAACAAATGTAATCTATTGGGAGTCAAAATTAAAATCCTCATTCCCTATAGAGAAGTGGCACCGAGCTCTTTGCATCCCATCCGCCCTCTCCAAAAATGTATCCCATTGGGAAAGCCTCATGAAGATCTACCATAAATGGTACTACAAAAAGATTGAGTAGGACGGCAAGGTCTGGCAAATCTTGTTGTGCCACATCCAATAATGAAGGAAACTAGAAAGAGGGGGTTCCCCTGGTGGAGGACTTTTTAGGCACGTACACAGGAAAGTATATAACAAAATATAAAATTTATTTAGTAAAATAAAATCATGCTATAGAAAGGGTTAAACAGCATCATACATAAAGTACAAAAAGTTGATTATCCATACAAGATATAATTATAATTAACCACAACATTAGTTTCCCTACACGTTTCGAAGCCTTGGGAATCTCCTTCAGGGGAAGATATACAGTATGGAGTACAGTTCTAAGAAAATACAGACAGCAGAACATTAGGATAATAGACAGATTTATAAAAAGGGATGTTAACATCTATAACAGTGTACTTACATATCAACAATTGATGCTAAATGCAAATGGTATGCCATTAATTAAAAACAGGAAGGGTAGGTTAAAAGGTGCATGTATATGACTCCCCAAGCTTCCAGGATCTCCACCGGTGTGTAACATTCAGTGGGAGCTTTTAAAGGGGAGGTCCACCCTAAAGTGGACCTTCCGTTCATTGGAATCCTCCCCCCCTCCGGTGCCACAATTGGCACCTTTCAGGGGGGAGGGGGGTGCAGGTACCTGTACAGTACAGGTATCTGCACCCCCTTCTGGCGTAGATTCTGCAGAAGGCACTCCCCTTTCTGCAGAATCTACGCCCCTTTCCGAAAGTCCCCCGCTGCCTGCTGGGAAACACACGGATCCCAGAGACAGCGGGGACTATCCTTATTGTGCAGCGCGACTCGCGCATGCGCAGTAGGGAACCGGGAAATGAAGCCGAAAGGCTCCACTTCCTGATTCCCATACCCAAGATGGCGGCGGCAGCACCCGAGAGACGATCGAGAGATCGGCTTCGGGTGCCGACATCGCGGGTGCGCTGGGCGGGTAAGTGTCACTATTTTAAAAGTCAGCAGCTGCAGTATTTGTAGCTGCTGGCTTTAAAAAAAAAAAAAAAAACACGGACTCCCGGCGGACTCCCGCTTTAACAATAAGCACTATGCAGCCACAGATTTTATAAAGCCCCAAGAGGGAGGGAGGTCCACCAGGCGCACACGGGAGAGTCACTGAGGCGGAAAAATTTTGCCTTAAAATAAGTTTTTGTCACTGGTTCTTAAGCATGTAAAGTAGTAAGGTAGTGAATATCACTAGAGTATAGGCAATATAGAAAGCAAATATAAATATTTAATCCATACCTTAGACTAAGTGGAGAGGAGCTTATTTTGACCGTCCGGCGTTCCACAGCCTCAGCTGTGGACTGCCGACGGATCTGCCACTGAGAATATATATAGGCCTCCTCCTCCAATCAGCCACTGCAAGCAATTCGCAGCAGCTGATTAAGAAGGAGGAGAAAGACAGGCAGGAGCTGATCCGCCCCCCGAGCGGTGTGCACGCGGCCCCGTCCCGACTGCGCATGTCAAAGACATGAGCGTCGGAGCAGGGTCCCTCCCACTACACCCGCCGACACAGTAGGCTTCACCATGTGCGCTGGGTTAGCCAGGCGGTGATGGAATGCTGGCCGAATTCTCCCACAACGCCACCAAGGGCTAAATAAGCCCAGGTGGCTTGGTGTGCCGGGTGACTTCCCCGTGTGCACCAAACGGACCAAAAAGGGCAGAAAAGGAAGGATGCAATAAACATATAAAAAACACACCAAAAAACTAAAGGAGTGCCTGATACATACAGTGTATAGCTGTAAAAAGGACTGTCCTTTTGAACAATACTTAACAAAGTATAGTATATGGAAGACTTTATGGAGCTCAGAGGTCATAGGCAAGTCATAGAATTATACAATATTATATTGCATGATTATACATTACATTTTTCAATGGGAATTAGCAACCAAATGCAAATGACAGAGGATCGCAGATCTCATCACAAATACAAAATAAATAAAGATCATGGAAAATTCATAAATTTACATATTATGACAACCCATGGTTGCATATAGCATTCTTTTAAAAAACAAAAAACAAAAACAAAAAAAACATCAAACTGTTGATATGTTTTAAATACTAGCTTGTGGTAACATTCAATTCAAGATTGTATGGAAAAGGAGTTTCATCATGGATGTAGGGACACTATACAGTAAACATATTATTATTATTGTCATTTAAACATTTGATATCAAAACATGGGGCCAGCGAGTTTATTATTCCTCCATGCCTCCTGATGAAAAGCCTTCGAGGAAAGGTTTAAACCAGATCTTATCGTTTAAGCCCGGGGGTTGAGTAGCCCTGAGTTTGTATATCCACCGAGGTTGAAGGAGGGCCTTATTCCAGTCCCCTCCCTTAGGATCCGGGTGTATATGGTCTAATATCAAAAATTTGATCTTAGGAAATTTACCATTGTGTACTATGGAGGTATGGCGGCCTAAGGGCAGATCCGGGTTGTAGGATTGCATGCTAAGGATATGTCTATAGGCCCTCTTCCAAAATTCTGTTTTCGTCTTTCCGACATAAAAGCAATTGCATTCACATAATAGTAGATAGATGATTCTGAACATACGACAAATTGCAAAATGCTTGGGACAAAAGACTTGACCATTGGGTAGGGTTGGATTCTTTTGTGTTAACATATATTTGTAATAATGGCATTTGCTGCAAATAAAGTGTTTTTTCCAAACTCCCCCCGAAATTCGCTATTAACTATCCTGTCTCCAATCGAGGTGGCCCCCGTTAAAATGTAAAAAGTGGTTTGGGAGGGACGAATTTCCCTAATATTGGATCACATACAAGGAGGTGCCAATACTTGTCAACAATTTTTCTTATAGTATCCTGTTGGTTACTATATTTTGTAATAATTCTAGTGGTATTCATAACCTGGTTTTTGTTGAATATAATAGAGTTTCTCTCGTTTTTGCAGAGGCCTGCTTAAAGGAGCACTTCAGGGAGGCGTGCGAGCAGCAATAATCTGTCGCGGAGCTTATTTGCCTCCTCACTGAACATCACGTCCTCAGAGCAATTACATCTCAATCTCAAATATTGACTATAAGGGATTGAATTTAAAAGGGGCTTGGGATGGAAGCTAGAGGTAAACAGGATAGAGTTCCCCGCGGTGGGTTTTCTATATAGTTTGCTTAAAATAGAACCTGATTTTCCTCTATAGACCTCAACATTGAGAAATGTGATAGAATGTGGATCAAAAGACAAAGTCGTTTTTGTTGATTCGCAGGAGCCACTGTTCCAGTAGATCAGGGCGTCTGTCCCAGATGATGAAGATGTCATCAATGTACTGGTACCAACCTAAAATGTGGTCCGTATACATCGATAAGTCTTAAATGGTACTACACACCTGCTAGACTGGCAACCATCTTCCCAACTCAATTCCCAAAATGTTGGAGAAATTGTGATGAAATAGGGGACATATTCCACATATGGTGGGATTGTCCAATCATAGCTCCATTTTGGAAACAAGTTTCTGTACTAATTATGAACATGACTAACACTTCTCAGCAATTTAGTCCGCGGATGGCTCTCTTTGGTCTGGATCCCCAACACTGGCCTACAGCCATTTTACCACTTGTACATCATATTTTAATTGCAGCACGCGTAGTACTAGCACATGCCTGGAAAAACCCACTTCCTCCAACCATTACGTCTCTCATTAACACACTTAATGAACACTGTCATATGGAATACCTCTTTTCTAAAACAAATTCGACAGGGCACAGGTTCAGCAAACATTGGTCACCTTGGCTAGCACATCCTAGCAGTTTAAAACTAACCTGAGTGATCCATGGCCTAAACTGAACAGAGCCAGAAGTGAAAAACGCCCTGTAATTCTTTATATAATTACTCATCCCAAGGTTTACTACTAACTCATAGGCTATACCTATAAATATCTTATTAGCTCCTTGACAACTGTCGCTGCTAAGCATATTTCCTCCCCTAACCCATTTCTCTCCACTATTTTCGCAACCCTCCCCCCATTTAGGGGTAAAAAGACGAGACCTATGATAATCCTCAAAACCACTTAGTCTGATATTCTAACTACTCACTGTCTGTTAAACTACCATATCAATAAGGGGTCGATGTGGGTGCAGGGCAGACGGTCCTACACTCCCCATGACACAGTTTGTTCCCAATGGGGTGTCTGGGGGAGGCGGGGTGCTGTCGAAATCCCTGAGCTCGTCATTGTTTGGCCCTCATGTTTATGCAATGTGGTACACATTTTCCTGCATTAAGTATCTGCAGTGTGATTATATTCATGATGAATCTGATTGTAATCGTTATTTTGACTATTCATGTACTTATGTCACTTTATAGCTGACGCTATCCATCATTTGTATGTTCTACTGATAAATCTTAATAAAAACATTTAAATATAAAGGATAAGTGCACTTATCTTTTTTGACCCCTTCCCTTGGCCTAAACTAACTCACCCTCCATCTCCACAGATTCATACTTAACTTGATCCAGCGGTGAATCTGTTGTTTGTTTACATTCAATTATGCAAGTCTTCACTGTCATGCCCATGCCTGCTCATTGTAGCCCAATATACTTCTTTGGGACTATTTATGATCATCTCTGACCTTAGGACACAGCTACATAAAAGTCTATGGGACACTATTGTGCAGAACAGTGAGGACCTAAACAGTTTGGATGTAAACAAACAGTGGAACTGGGGTCATCGGATCGAGGTGAGTATACATCTGTGAAGGGTGGGTTAGGTTAGGAAAGGGGAGGCAGGCAAAAATGCCTAAATGGGCACGTGCACTAAAACCCTTGCAATATACATGGATCACTCAGAGGGGATTTTTGCTCAACTAAGTAGAGTTACACCCGAAAAATGATTTGTTGTTCCAGTAGATTTTCAGTGCTTCAACAGATTATTTGTAATCCAGGCCGTAACCTATATAAACGTCTTTTAAAAATCACCAAAATCATTGTGCTGTTTGGGATATAATGAACCCCAAGGCAGGATTCAGATCTGTTGTGGTTGTACTGCAAACAGCCTGAAGCTAAAGGGGTTCCAGTATTAGGTCCTGTGTATATTAGTAGAAGTGGCCAGAGGACCTCAAAAACTTTTCCTACAATCTATTCAGTTAGCCAATAAATAGTGTCACCCTAAACCTACAGTTGAGATTCTACTTTTGTTAATGGCTAAAGCAATACAAAGCTCCATTGCTGTATCTAGTGTATATACAGCATATGCTAAACTTCTGTAAAGGTGTTCTCTTTTTATCTTTTATAGTTACATGAAATATATTAAATTCACTCTTACTGCAGCAAATTGTAAATATCATTTTGCAAAGCATAGCTACAAAAATGCCTAGCAGGCACATTTTTCAAATTAGTCTAAGATTTTTGTGCTAGGGTATTTGTAAAATCTCATATATAATCACATGTTGTGATTAATAATCCTTGGAAAGTTGAGAACAAATAATACAATTTTACTGTTAATGGTTCTGTGAATGCATTTAGAGTTAGGAATAACAGAGTTCACAGCAAACTGTCAAGTCAGCTTCCTACACAGTGTACCATTACTTTTGTAGCGTGTAAAAGCCTAATAACTGTATCCTATTTTAATATTTTTTTCATAAAGGAGATAAATACATAGTTGAAAGCTTCCTTTTGTGTTATTATGCAGTGTCACTTTAAATATATTAGGGCAAAACTATATTGGACTTAATTTTACTTCTTAAATAAAGTGATGTTTTATGTGTTTTTACTATTTACAAAAAAAAGGTAATACGGGTTACCCCTTGACACTACTTTTGAGGGCAGTTCTATTTCTTTCTTGTTGAAATTCTATAAACTGTGTGTAATCTGAGGTTCAGCTGTTAAACAACAGTCTACTTTCAGCAAAGCAGTTACGTTTATCTTGGTAAACATGTTAAAAAAGAGTCTAGAGATAAACCCACTTGATGGAAATTCTGAATATAAAATATTCACCAGACAAAAAAAAGTTAAAAAAGCATATATTTTTAAAAATTCTGAGCATAATAAAGCAATAAAATAATTCTCATAAAAATTAAAATATACAGTGATACATGATGCAAATATATACAAAAACACTATCCATTATCTTCATGCATACTTCAGTATAAACTTTATATAGAAGAGAAATGCATAGTATTTACAAATATAAACTTGCAGCTGCTAATAATAATGAAATTAAGTTCCTTTACAATAAGTTATGTAAATTTTAGACAGCTCAATATATCTGAGCAGGGTTTTACGGATGGCTGCCTCAGTGTTGTACTCTGTTGTTTTTGTTGCTTTTGTTTTTGTTGGTATGTCCAATTTACAGCTCTTATTTTTGGATCAGAAACACCAGAGAATAATTTCTGAATAAACAACAGTTCATTCCACAAACTGTTTCACTTGCTTTCTATAGGTCTTAGAGGCGATACAGGAAACACTTATGCCACGTACACACGATTGGAATTTTGGCCAGTAAAAGAACGATGAGAGCTTTTCATCTGAAAATGCGACCATGCGTACTGTATGCCCCATCTGAATTTAGCTGCCCGAATTCCTGCCAGCAAAAATTTGAGAGCATGTTCTCACTTTTTCAGACAGAAAAACTTTCCAATTCCGACGCGCAAAAACTCACATATGCTCAGATTCAACTACGAGACGGAGGCTATTGGCTACTGGGTATTGAACTTCCTTTTTCTAGTCCCATCGTATGTGTTATACGTCACCACATTTTTGACAGTCGGAATTTGGTGTGAAGGTATGTATGCAAGACAGCTTGAGCGAAATCCTGACGGGAAAACCATCAGAGCTTTTTCTGACCAAAATTCCGATCCTGTGTACGTGGCATTAGGGGTAATGTGCTGGTGCTCTGGTAAAACGGAGAAAGCAGGGATTTTAAACGGCACTCCCCATGATATATTGAGTAAATCTTCACACAAAATGGATAAACTACTACTCTTTAATAGCACAAATACAGATTTTTCAAGTTCTGCTACACAGTGCTTCACCAAAATTTTACTCAGTAATTCCATTCCATGTGCTCCGCTGGGCTTCCAGCTTCCAGCTTCACCATGCAGAACATGTAACAGAGCTTTTGAGGAAAGCATAGAGAGACAGAATCTGTTTCCACATAAACAAAGAACTGCTAGTCTAGAGTCACACTTTATAAACTGCAAACCTGTTTTTTACCTCAGGGGTTTTCTTCCTTTATTCTTGTTGCTGTCTACATCCCACCTTAAGCCTGTGACAGGTTGGTATTACAATATCTGGCAAAACAGATAACCGCAGCATACACCAGACCTTTCCAGACTCCCTAATCATCAACCTTGGAGATTTTAACTGAGCAAATATGAACCCCAAACTGGCAAAATATAGACGTGGTTTGTTTTCCATGGAAACAAAAACACACTAGACCATTGCTACACTGTAATGAAGAATGCTTACAAATTTGTTCCCTGTGCAGCCTTTTGTCTCTGAAACTGCCTAGTCCATCTCCTACCAACCTACAGACAAAATAATCAAAATCTTCACAACCTTCAATTAGGACTGTGAAGAGATGGACAAAAGAGGCAAAGCTGGTGCTGCAGGCCTGCTTTTACTGCACCAACTGGAGTTTTTTTGAGGCTGCAGCCAAAGATCTTGATAAACTCACTGACACTTTGACACCATATACCAGCTTATGTGATAACATGTGTGCCTACCAAGTATTTTTTAAGTCATTTAATAATCACAAGCTTGTCCAAATCATGGTGGAGAAAGCAGCACATTGCTGGAGCTCCAGTGTTTCCTCCTTAAACTGCTGCAGCAATAAGATTTCTCTCATCTCCAAAGATGAGATTTATCATGCCTAAACAGAGGACTGCTCAAGACCATCTTACTGACAGCCCTGAATTGGCAGCTGTTTCTTTCCCTCTCAGCCATTGGGATCTCAGAACAAAATACCCTGCAAGATGGCACAATTCCCATCTAGTCATACACGTGAGTCCAATTCCATGGGCTTAACCACATCAGACCTGTATGGCTCAGATGATAGCTCCCACTGGGACACACTACTGCCAGCCTATGGGGGTGCCTGCATCGACTGACATCTGCCTGACCCGAGCCTCAATTTTCACACCCAATTGAACTCCTGTACTCTCTCTCACCTAAGCTCTGTGAGTTACTTTGCTAATGCCCTACAAAGGTGGACTTTGACTCCCTTGCATCACACATGGAGCATATCAGGGAAGATATTACAACAATCGACATCTTTACCCACCTCCAGACAAGATGAGGTGCAGGAGAATGCCACCAACACAATGTCTAAGGTTCAAGTGCTGGAGACACAGCTAGCTCTGTTGTCCCATGGATGCCCCACATGCAGCTGCAGATGGAGGACCTTGAGGACAGAAGTCGAAGGAACAATGTTTGCATCCATGCTCTCCCAGAGGCAATCACAGCACCTCCAAAGATTTCTCCCCAATGTTGGTCACCATAATTTTGTCAAAGATAGGATTCATTGTACCCTGGGATGCAGTTAAGTTGACCCCTCCCACCCCAAGGGTGTCTTATGCTGCCTGCACTACTTTGCAATGAAAGAAAACATCACATAGGCTGCTTGGCAAAATATATATGTGGATTTTGACAGGGAAACCATTTGTATCATGCCAGACCTCTGGAGGAACACCCTGTGCTGACAGAACATCCTAAAGCCTAACAGTGCTGCTGCAAGTTTAGTTTATAATTTTGCATTTACTGTCAAAACCTTTTTTCAACAGTTGAGGACTGCAAAATACATCAGTATTACCAGACATATTTGGTGTATAACTACATCTTGTAAATTTTAGACATATGCATTCGTTTTCGTCCGAATGCATTTTCGTCCGAATTTCAGCTATTTTCGTTTTCGTTTTGACAAACGATAACGAAAGCACAAAATCAGAAAAACGAAAGATCCGACATAAATAAATGCTTTATTTTCGTTTTCATTGTTACAACAGTTCGATATAGAATAGGAGATTCGACATGACTCTGACAACAATCTGTGTCTATAGAACCTGTGGTCGAATGTGCTTAACCTTACCTCTATTAGTCCAAGATTATATAGAGAAAATATTCGACAGAGAAAAAAGATTTGACAAAGAGAAAAGATTCTGCAAGTTACTGTCCTAAAAAGTGTTTGGGGACCCGGGTCCTGCCCCAGGGGACATGTATCAATGCAAAAAAAAGTTTTAAAAACGGCCGTTTTTTCGGGAGCAGTGATTTTAATAATGATTAAAGTGAAACAATAAAAGTGTAATATTCCTTTAAATTTCGTAGGGGGGGGGGGGGGTTGTCTATAGTATGCCTGTGAAGGGGCGCATGTTTCCCGTGCTTAGAATTGTCCCTGCACAAAGTGTCATTTATGCAGGAAAAAAGTCCTTTAAAATCACTCGCAGCTATTATGAATTGTCGGCTCCGTAATACAGAGAACACTCATTGAAAGTCATTGATAAAAAAATAAATAAATAAATTTAAAAAAAAGCGTGGGGGTCCCCCAAATTCAATTACCAGGCCCTTCAGGTCTGGTATGGATATTAAGGGGAACCCTGCCTCAAATTTAAGAAAAAATTTGACGTGGGGTTCCCCCTAAATATCCATAACCAGACCCTTCAGGTCTGGTATGGATATTAAGGGGAACCCCGCATCAAATTAAAAAAAAATTGATGTGGAGTTCCCCCTAAAAATCCATACCAGACCCTTTATCCGAGCACGCAACCTGGCAGGCCGCAGGAAAAGAGGGGGGGACGAGAGAGCGGCCCCCCTCCCTCTTGAACCGTACCAGGCCACATGCCCTCAACATTGGGAGGATGCTTTGGGGGTCTGTGACCCCTCAAAGCACCTTGTCCCCATGTTGATGAGGACAAGGGCCTCATCCCCACAACCCTGGCCGGTGGTTGTGGAGGTCTGCGGGTGGGGGGCTTATCAGAATCTGGAAGCCCCCTTTAACAAGGGGACCCCCAGATCCCGCCCCCCCCTGTTTGAAATGGTAAGGGGGTACAAAAGTACCCCTACCATTTCACAAAGAAAGTGTAAAAAATGGTTAAATAAAACAAACACACTTTTGAAAAATTCCTTTATTAAAAATAAAAAAATAAAAAAAAGATTCCAGCGGCGGTAATCCACTCTTGCTATCCAGCGACGGACGATCATCTCTCCAGCGATGTCTCATCTCATCCAGCGCAGCGAATACATCCTTCTTCTGTCTCCTCCACGGAGACACTGCAGGCATTCCGGCGGCTGACGTTTCTTATATACGGAGGGCGGGGCCACCCGTCACCTGACCCCGCCTCCCTCTGACGCAAGGGGAAACCCGGGGTTCCCTGTGACGTAGGGGTGACCCGCACCCCTCTGATGTAACACAGGCAGGTTTCCGTTACATCAGAGGGGGGCGGGGTCACCCATACGTCACGGGGAACCCCGGGTTTCCCCTTGCGTCAGAGGGGGGCGGGGTCAGGTGACGGGTGGCCCCGCCCTCCGTATATAAGAAACGTCAGCCGCCGGAATGCCTGCAGTGTCTCCGTGGAGGAGACAGAAGAAGGATGGAGGATCGCTGCGCTGGATGAGATGAGACATCGCTGGAGAGATGATCGTCCGTCGCTGGATAGCAAGAGTGGATTACCGCCACTGGAATCTTTTTTTTATTTTTTTATTTTTAATAAAGGAATTTTTCAAAAGTGTGTTTGTTTTATTTAACCATTTTTTACACTTTCTTTGTGAAATGGTAGGGGTACTTTTGTACCCCCTTACCATTTCAAACAGGGGGGGGCCGGGATCTGGGGGTCCCCTTGTTAAAGGGGGCTTCCAGATTCTGATAAGCCCCCCGCCCGCAGACCTCCACAACCACCGGCCAGGGTTGTGGGGATGAGGCCCTTGTCCTCATCAACATGGGGACAAGGTGCTTTGAGGGGTCACGGACCCCCAAAGCATCCTCCCAATGTTGAGGGCATGTGGCCTGGTACGGTTCAGGAGGGAGGGGGGGCCGCTCTCTCGTCCCCCCCTCTTTTCCTGCGGCCTGCCAGGTTGCGTGCTCGGATAAAGGGTCTGGTATGGATTTTTAGGGGGAACCCCACGTCAATTTTTTTTTAAATTTGACGTGGGGTTCCCCTTAATATCCATACCAGACCTGAAGGGTCTGGTTATGGATATTTAGGCGGAACCCCACGTCAAATTTTTTCTTAAATTTGAGGCAGGGTTCCCCTTAATATCCATACCAGACCTGAAGGGCCTGGTAATTGAATTTGGGGGACCCCCACGCTTTTTTTTTTATTTTTTTTTAATTTTTTTTATCAATGACTTTCAATGAGTTTTCTCTGTATTACGGAGCCAACAATTCATAATAGCTGCGAGTGATTTTAAAGGACTTTTTTTACTGCATAAATGACACTTTGTGCTGGGACAGTTCTAAGCACGGGAAACATGCGCCCCTTCACAGGCACACTATAGACAACCCCCCCCCCCCTACGAAATTTAAAGGAATATTACACTTTTATTGTTTCACTTTAATCATTATTAAAATCACTGCTCCCGAAAAAACGGCCGTTTTTAAAACTTTTTTTTGCATTGATACATGTCCCCTGGGGCAGGACCCGGGTCCCCAAACACTTTTTAGGACAGTAACTTGCAAATTAGCCTTTAAAATTAGCACTTTAGATTTTGAACGTTGGAGTCCCATAGACTTTAATGGGGTTCTAAAGTATGCTATATAGTTAGCTCCGTCTAATCTTCTTTATACATTCGACAGACACCATAAGCCTTCCAAGAGAGATTCGACCGTAATTCATGTGGATTTTCGGACGAATGCAATTTTTGAACGAAAAACTAAATAAATAAAAACGAATTTCGGGAGTAACTAAATAAATTAAGTTTTTGGACGAAAACGAAATTCCGAAACGAAATATTTTACTCTGCACATGTCTAGTAAATTTTTGGTGTATAACTACATTTTGTCAATTTTATATGGCTTTAGTCTGCTAGATAATGGGCAGTTCTACTTTAGCATTTCCCTTTTAGTTCCACTTAAACAAGCTGGCTCTTAGTTTAGTTCCTATCCCATGTGCCTGTTGGTCTTTGCATGCTCTAACACGTCTTTTTTGGGGGTCTCGTTCTAGAGATACTTGATTCTCTATGGATTGATCCCATTCTATCCCTGGGTTTCTAAACTAGTTTTCCTTAGTTTGTTCTAACACCCCAATGCTTGCAGACTAGCAGGGCATACTACCTCACTTTACTTGTTTCATCTTCATTGAGTAATGGATATACTTAATTTTCTCTCATCAAACATGAAAGGGTTAAACCTACCAGAAAAACACAGAATGATTCTGTCAGACATTCCTCTTGGCCTTCCTCCAAGAAACACATTTTGCACAAATCAAAGTACTCTCCTGAGCTAACTGCTATGCCATGTCCATTCACTCCTTTTCATCTGGCAACAGATCTAGTGGTGTGTATATTCTTATTGCTAAGTTGGTGTCTTGGAACACGCTGGCAGAATACAGAAATGACAAAGGTTATTGATGCATCAACATTCAAATCTTCACTCTGGCAACTGTGCACTTGCCCAAACACATCCAAATTGAGTTGCTTGAATCCAAGCATTTATAAGCCTCAGAATCGTTTGCTGAAGGTATAACAATCCTGGGGGCAATTTTCAAGCAGTATTAAGCCCAAAACCCAAAAATCCAATATATTGCAACTTTAGATGTTGTGGCTGCAATGGTTTCCTTTTTTAGGCTTTTCCCCCCTGTTTTTACCTGGTGATCTAGCACGTAACACCCCTGTATTAGAGTGTCTGCACTCTAGATGAATGAGCACAGGAGACACACCAGACAGGAGCATTGTCAGTCTGTGGGGAGATGTGTTAAATGTACTAGTAGATTTAGATACTCTGACAAATTGAAATCAAACTCCAGCTCACATGTTATATTCAGTTATAGCAAGAAGGTTATTTTTCTATGTAGCATAAAGGTTTTACGTGAATAAATAAAAACAAATGATTGTTAGCGCCCTTGCCAGTGTTAAATGGTTTGTCTCACCCCTATAAACTGATACATCTAGAACAGAGTTTGTTCGTTTGAAAAGCAATAGACTTACTGGCTGAATCACCAGAGGAAAATATAAGAAAGAAAGCCTACAAAAGAAAATTAATGCAGCCATCATCAGCTTTTAAAACCACATATGGGTTCATATTTGTCAAGTTAGATGCTGATTGGCTGTCACGCACAGCTGCACCAGATTTTGTACTCTCCAACTTTAGTAAATTAACCCCAATGGATTATCATCATATTTCTTGACCCCTAGTGAGTGTGGGTCAAATATAGCTTGATTCCAAAAAGCTTAAGTGTCTTGTCTGCATTCCCAGCATCTTCACTAAAATTAAACTGAAAAAACAAAAACAAAAAGGGCACTATGGTGTAGTATATTCAAACTCAGTTTCAATATTAAACCTATAAGTAATTGTGCTCACATATTAGTGATTTCATGCCAAACTACACCCAGTGTTATTTCCTTCACTCCCCAATCTCCATATACTCTTAAAATTCTTTTAATCATATATCAATTATCCTTACTCCTTCAGGTTTTTCCAAAATCTTCAATAAATAACCTTACCAAAAAGAATGCCCAAATACCCAAGGGTGAAACAAAGATGGGCAAAATAACTCTGCCTTCTTTAAAATGCCCTCCAATGTGAGCATTTCTGCAGTATGGCAACATTTCCACATAAAAAATAAGAATGGCAGCAATAGTGTAGCAAATTCCCATCTAAAATATTTATTTTACATTAAAATGCATGTGCAGAGTTAAGCCCCGTACACACTATCAGATTGTCTGCTGAGTTTTTCCTTCAGATTTACCAAAACCATATAATATGAGGTCAAACCTTAGGAGTTTCAATGTGTATACAATCAGGCAGGCCCTTCTACTACATGGTTTTGGTAAATCTGAAGGAAAAACTCAGCAGACAATCTGATAGTGTGTATGGGGCTTTAAGCAAAATGCCAGTTTCCAAAATGGCAGATGGAGCACTTCTTTTCTCCTAAAACTTTCTCTAAACTGAAATACACTTCTCCTGACTCAAACACACTCCCAAAGGTATCATGACTTTATTTTTAATCCCTTCTATAACATCAAGACTTTCTTTTTTGGGAGTGTTGTCCATTTTTAGAACAGAGTATCTACAATCTAATAATAGAATCCCCATTGCCTAACTGCTGTCCCACCCTAAGCCCAGTCTCTTTCATGAGATTTACATACTCTACCTTGTTTGCTCTTAATTTGTGCCACTGATTGTACTTATTGTTACTTTCTATGTGACTATTTCTTTACTTACATTATCTCACAAAAGTGAGTACACCCCTCACATTTTTTGTAAATATTTTATTATATCTTTTCATGTGACAACACTGAAGAAATTACACTTATCTACAATGTAAAGTAGTGAGTGTACAGCTTGTATAACAGTGTAAATTTGCTGTCCCTTCAAAATAACTCAACACACAGCCATTAATGTCTAAACTGCTGGCAACAAAAGTGAGTACACACCTAAGTGAAAATGTCCAAATTGGGCCCAAAGTGTCAATATTTTGTGTGGCCACCATTATTTTTCAGCACTGCCTTAACCCTCTTGGGCATGGAGTTCACCAGAGCTTCGCAGGTTGCCACTGGAGTCCTCTTCCACTCCTCCATGATGACATCACGGAGCTGGTGGATGTTAGAGACCTTGCGCTCCTCCACCCTCCATTTGAGGATGCGCCACAGATGCTCAATAGGGTTTAGGTCTGGAGACATGCTTGGTGTCAGGGCTGGCTTAGCCCTTCCTTCTCTGGGCTGGCTGCTCAGCTGTCAGCTAATTGCCAGCTCTCATCTCTCTCCACAGTTACCCAGCTGTTCCTGATCCTGCTCGTCTGACCTGCCTACTTAAGGCTGTCCAGCTCACTTCATTTCTGCTTTCGCCTTGGTCACATCACAAGAAACCATCTCCTGCATACCTGTTTAACCACTTCAGCCCCGGACCATTTTGCTGGCCAAAGACCAGACCACATTTTGCGATTCGGCACTGTGCCGCTTTAACTGACAATTGTGCGGTCATGCGACGTGGCTACCAAACAAAATTGACGTCCTTTTTTTCCCACAAATAGAGCTTTATTTTGGTGGTATTTGATCACCCCTGCAGTTTTGATTTTTTGTGCTATAAACAAAAATAGAGCGACAATTTTGAAAAAAACGCATTATTTTTTACTTTTGTTATAATAAATATCCCCCAAAAATATATAAAAAAACATTTTTTCCCTCAGTTTAGGCCAAAACATATTCTTCTACATATTTTTGGTAAAAAAAATCACAATAAGCGATTATTGATTTGTTTGCGCAAAAGTTATAGCGTTTACAAAATAGGGGATCGTTTTATGGTATTTTTATTAATATATATTTTTTTTACTAGTAATGGCGGTGATCAGTGATTTTTATTGTGACTGCAACATTATGGCGGACACATTGGACATTTTTGACACATTTTCATTTATACAACAATCACTGCTATACAAATGCAGTGATTCTTGTGTAAATGACACTGGCAGTGAAGGGGTTAACCAGGGGGTGGCAGTGTAGGGGTGTGTTACTAACTGTTGGGGGCTTGGCTTTCATTTAGTGAACACTGATCACTGCTCCAATCACATGGAGCAGAGATCAGCGTCACTTGTTGCTAGGCAGAACGGGGAGATGCTATTTACAACTGCATCTCTCCATTCAGCCGTCCCGTGAGACGATCGCAGGTATGCCCGCGGTGATCAAGTCCATGGGACCCGCAACAGGACTCACGGGGTCCCAGCCAGCACGCGAGCACGCCACCGGCGGCGCGCTCGCGATGGCAGGGCGGCATTAAAGATTGGACGTACCTGTACGCCAATATGCCTGCCCGTGCCATTCTGCCAACGTACATCGGCATGCGCTGGCATCCCTTCTGGCTCCTTATCCTTCTTGCTGTTCCTCCATTTGAATCCCTGACTTCTGGCCTGGCTGATTACCCGATTTGGTTATTGAACTCTGGCCTGGCTGACTACTTGATCTGGTTACTGGACTCTGGCTATGCTTTGACTACGCTTACTCTATTTACCTTTTTATTTTTTATTAATAAAGTATGATTTAATTGTACTTCTGTCTCGGTCTGATTCATGGTTTCTGACACTTGGCCAGTCCATTACATTTACCCCCAGCTTCTTTAGCAAGGCAGTGGTCGTCTTGGAGGTGTATTTGGGGTCGTTATCATGTTGGAATACTGCCCTGCGGCCCAGTCTCCGAAGGTAGGGGATCATGCTCTGCTTCAGTATGTCACAGTACATGTTGACATGCATAGTTCCCTCCATGAACTGTAGCTCCCCAGTGCCAGCAGCACTCATGCAGCCCCAGACCATGACATTCCCACCACCATGCTTGACTGTAGGCAAGACACACTTCGTACGTCTTCGTACTCCTCACCTGGTTGCCGCCACACATGCTTGACATCATCTGAACCAAATAAGTTTATCTTGGTCTCATCAGACCACAAGACATGGTTCCATTAATCCACATCTATAGTCGGCTTGTCTTCAACAAACTGTTTGCAGGCTTTCTTCTATATCAACTTTAGAAGAGGCTTCTTTCTGGGATGACAGGCATGCGGACCAATTTGATGCAGTGTGCGGCGTATGGTCTGAGCTCTTGTGCGACTTTTTCTGAAACTTTGGACATCAGAGTTGCATGACAAGTGGTACCTCATGATTCCCAATGATAACCATTAATATCTATGCGACTTCAAGCCGCACCGGTTTCAAAGTAGTCCCTGTACTACTGTGGTCCGACTTTAATGTGAGTTGAGGTCCATAGACCCCAAGTTTACACAAGCATTCCCTGAAATTGGAGCAAAATCATGTCAAAATCACGTAAAAATCGTGGCCGCAAAATCGTGGCAAACTTGCAGCAAAATCACGGGACTTTCAAGTCAAGGCAGTGTGAAAGGGGCCTAAGCATTTACATCCCCCTCCAATTCCAGCTGAGATGTTGGGGGGATTTACTAAGACTGTAGCATACACAATCTGGTGCAGCTCTGCATAGAAAGCAATCAGTTTCCAGATTTCATTGACAAAGCTTAATTGAACTAGCTGAAGTTAGAAGCTGATTGGCTATCATGCACAGCTGTACCAGTTTTAGTAAATCTCCCCCTGGTGTCTCTAACCATTCACCTGTCCCCATTTCTTCTTCCCCACTATTTCCCCTCCACTAAGGGTCAATAAATAGGATGTTTGTAAGATCTTCTAGATACAAATGATAAGGAAGACAGCAGGCCCAGATGGAATATTACCCTCCTGCCTGAAGGTCTGTGCTAATTAGCTGCTACCCATGTTCACACAGATCTTCAACAAATTCCTGGTGCAGTGTGTAGTCCCCTCATGCTTTAAATTCTCCACAATAATTAATGTTCTTAAGATTCCCACCATCGCAGGACTAAATGACTCAAGACATGTTGCACTGATGTCATCAGTAATGAAGTCATTTGAGACACTGGTGTTCACCCACCTGAAGGACATCAGAGAATCCCTGCAGTTCAGGTATAGCGCAAGCAGGTCAGTGGATGCTGTCAACATGAGGATTCATTTTATCCTGCAACATCTTGATTTCCAATCATGAAATAGAACTTCTGGTCCTGTGGTGCAATTGTAAGATCTAGAGCTTATCAGATTCAAAACTGTAAAGAGGAAATGATCACCACTACTCCCAACTAGGGATGAGCCCAATGTTCGAGTCAAACATAAGTTCGACTCGAACACCGGGTGTTTGCCCATTTGAATTTAGAACATTATGGGGCGTTCGCAGCAAATTCGAGTGCTGGGGAGTACCCCATAATGAACTGTGAGATTGCAGTTCATTGGCGTCCTATGATTTGTCAAAGCACGCACCTGACCTGTGTGCTTTGGTCAATCACAGTGTGCTCTGCCAATTGCTTTGGCCAATCATGGCTCAGGGGGCTAAGTCCACACCCCACACTATGTAAGGCTGCCATACATAGTGTACTGAATGAGAGGAGCAAAATGACATTTCTAAAAGAAAAAATTTAATTTCAAACTGCTTGTGGCTGTAAGGTATTGCCAGACTCCAGCAATAAAAATCATTAAAAAAAATGCATGCATCCCCCCCAGTCCATTACCAGGCCCTTTGGGTCTGGCATGAATATTAAGGGGAACCCTGTGCCAATTTCGTTTTTTTTTAAATGATGTGTGAGTCCCCCCAAAATCCATACTAGACCCTTCAGGCCTGGTATGGATTTTAAGGGGAATCCGGGGCCAAAATAAAAGAAATGGTGTGGGGCCCCTCCAAAATCTATACCAGACCCTTATCTGAGCACGCAACCTGGCAGGCCACAGGAAAATGGGTAGGTGAGAGAGTGCCCCCCTCCTAAACCATACCAGGCCACATACCCTCAACATGGGGAGGGTGCTTTCGGGTCCCCCCAAAACACCTTGTCCCCATGTTGATGGGGGCAAGGGCCTCATCCCCACAACCCTTGCCCAGTTCAATCACAGCATCTGACGGTCCAGAGAAAAAAAACAGAAAAACTCAGAGACGCTGTGTTTTTTCTTTGACAACTGTTATATAGGCAAGGGTGAGGCCACCTGGTGATGTAAACGAGTGGCCCTGCCCCTCTGACATCACCTGATGTCATAAGGGGGTGGGGTCACCCGGTTACATCACCGGGTGGCCCCTCCCTTG
Organism: Lithobates pipiens; assembly: GCF_037356315.1. NCBI lineage: Eukaryota > Metazoa > Chordata > Amphibia > Anura > Ranidae > Lithobates > Lithobates pipiens. The sequence continues at coordinate 399,061,944 of NW_027507718.1, read as the reverse complement.
GTTATATAAGAGCTGTCATTATGAAAAGGCTGCAGTCGGTGGGACACCTTCCATCGAGGCAGAGTTTTTCCTTTTTTTTTTTTTTTTTTGGTACATTGGTGCCGTAATTGAAGATGGATGGACATCAAGAAATTTTCCAAAACTGTCATTTTTACTTTTTTGACACTTTTTTTGTGAAGGTGTAGGGGTACAATGTACCCAATACCCATTTACATGGGGGGACGGGATCTGGGGGCCCCTTTGTTAAAGGGGCCTTCCAGATTCCAATAAGCCCCCTGCCCTCAGACCCCCACAACCACCAGGTAAGGGTTATGGGGATGAGGCCCTTGTCCTTATCAACATGGGGACAAAGTGTTTTGGGGGGACACCCACGACATATTTTTTTAAAATTTTTATATTCTTACCAGACCCAATGGGTCTGGTAATGGCCTGGGGGGGGGCGTAATTTTGCTGTTGTACTGTTATGAACACCGGAAAGATGCACTACTTTAAAAACAGACTAAGGAGACCCCCAGGCATGATATTTAAAAGAATATTTAATTTTTACTGTTTAACTTTAAGCATTATTAAAATCACTGCTCCTGAAAAAACAGCCATGAGCACTTTTGGTTTTTCATGTCTGTGTCCCTTAGACTTTAATGGTGTTCGCACACATTTTTTGCCTGTTTGCCTGTTCTGCTGTAAACTGAACTGGGGGGTGGTCAGCTCATCCCTACTCCCAACTAGCCCAGGTGAATAAACAAGTAGCATCCTACATGTCTCCACCACATCACACATACACACTCTGATACATTTTGCCCCACCCATCGGGGCTTAGTCATGGACCCTATGACTAAGCCCCAGTGGGTGGGGTGAATTTTTTTTGACTTTTGGGATCTATCATTTTCCACACACTGAATTGGACATCCAGCAATAACACAATCCTCAAAAAGGGGCAGAAAAGGATGTACCGCTTACATTTACTCAGGAAGTTCAACCTGCCACAAGATCTGCTGATATACTTTACAAACAACTTAATATTCCTGCCCAAATGATCTCAATGCTTTTCAATTACAATAGTCAAAATCTTTCTCAGGGGGATAGGGACATCTAAATATTCAAAATATATAATGTTGGAAGATCCACAAAAAGACAATATGTCATACTTATGTTAGTAATTAACCATGGGGTATCATATCTAAAAGTAGGAAGACTCAATTAACCAGAGCAAATTTAAATGCAAGGCTGTTTATCGGTTGTCGCCTGGTTAAGGGTAGCAAAGAGACCCACTGACAGTCCAAAAGAGGCCACAAACGCAACATAGATGGGGGGTAAAGGATGCATCTATAAGAAAAAACATTAATAATTATACAAAATATGGGAGGGGGGAATTAATAATAAATATAAAAGGGGGAATAGTCATATACATGAGGTGTATATAGGCAGTCCATGCTTACCAAATAAAAAAAAACAAGATGGCTTATCATGAGTTAAGGAAGTGTATGCAGAACTGGCATAATTTCTGTAAAATATGCACATACATAAAAATGTCTCTATTGTTGAAAAAAATTGCATTTTATGACTACAATACTATTGCTCAAATTAACTTGAACTGAATCGTATTCTACACCTACAAGCTCCCTCTGTAAATTTACCGCTTGGTTTTATGATGTGTCTGCTTCCATCTTCTCCTGTTCCTGTTCTAAACAAACACTTTGATGTATATATTCACCTACATATATCAACAGATGATCTTTGAAAAGCCAAGCTAAATGTACATGTACATGAGCAACACCAAAATGTAAAGTAAGCTCCATTTAAATTTACCTTAGGATTTAATGTGAGGTTATAGAGAGATATTGTCACGTACCTCACAGTGGAACCCGATATGATGAGGTGGGCCTCTTGCACGGTTCCAGTCCAAGCACCCCTGGTAGTGGGTACAGGGTGTGCAAGGGCAACGAAAGGGTGCAGGGGCCTATGGAAACTGATCCCCAGACTTGTTCAGCGGGAGCCAGATCAGGATCTACTGCAGAATCAGGAACAGGCAGGAGTCGGCAACAGGCTGGCAGTGGGGTTCAGAATAAGAAGGCAAAACCGTAGTCAGGAAACAGGCAGAGGTTGGCAACAGACTGGCAGCGGGGTGCAGAATCAGAAGGCAGAGCTGTAATCATAAGTCCAAGCCAAGGTCAGTATTGCAGGTAGAGGCAGGTTCAGCAGGCAGGGGAAATCCAAGAGAATGGTCAAAAGATAGCCGGGTTCTCAGGAACAAGGTCAATCAGGCAGAGTAACAACAAGAACACAGGGACAAGCTGAAGACAATCCAGCACTGATGCAAGGCAGACTCTCTGTTTATATAAGGTGCCGCATGCCAGGATTCGTGGCAGCATACGTGCGTGTGCACATGCGTGCCAGCGCATTAGCGGGTTAGCGTACGTGGGTGTGTGTTAGCGTGTGCATTCGCATGGAGGTGCCATTGTTCATGCCCACTCTGGATCTGATTTGTCTCTGGCTAAGGTTTCGTTTATGCACATTGGCATTAGTGGAAGGAGGGTTGGCAGCTGCTGCACGGAGACGGGTGCTTGCTGTGTGAGTTCTCTGACAGATATCCCCCACTTGATGATGATAATCACAATCACAGACTGAAGATGTTAGGGGCTTTTTTTAAAGTACCACACCAAAACTGGTAATATTATGGGCTGCTTCCAAATTATTTATATTGAGGTGGTTGTAAACCCTCTCCTATACCCAGTGAAGTGAACAGGCTCAGATGATACACCAAGATAAAACAAATCTCCCTACATAAGTTTTACATGTACTGTATATCTGCAGTCTTTTCGCTTTCTACATTCTTTAGATATCATGTTACAAAACTTTATTCCTCATTCAGCACTGGGTGTGGGGTCTGGGCATACACTGTGCGAGAGCTCATTGGAGGAAAGGTACACACCCTCACTCCACAGGCAGAGGAACAAAGGAACATGCAGAGCTGCAGTCTGAATAGGCAAGCTCTCTCTCTCTCTCTAAGTTTCCTCCCTGACACAAATTTACAGTTGCCTTTATCCTGTGTGTTGGAGAGCTTGTCAGACATTATCATGCTGATAACAGAGGAACGGAGCAGCAGAAAGACATGACACTCAGAGCTTTGGGGAGAGATTTGTAAATAGTAAACACTACAGATACAGTAAAAAATAAATAAATTGCGGCGCTAACCATAAAAAGCATATACAATCAATAATTGACAAAAAAATATATAAAGTGCAATAAGTGTGAATCACCTCACAAAGTGCAAATTGTGCGATTCAATAAATGCAACTAAAGTAATTACTGCGATAATAAATGTGCTCACATAATATATACATGCCCGAAAAGAAAAAAAATTGTAAAATCCAAGGACATTAAAAAAATGTGCAAAAAACAATTTTATAAAACCAAACAAATATGTAAATAATAAATGCTCATTAATTCCAGTTCATGCAAATGCTTCGTGAACAATAAACAAAGTCCATGCATAAAGGTGACTTCCACAGTGTGTACTAATCCAGTGATTCAATTCAGTGCCAAGCCAGTGCACCACCTGTTTCCCCCAGCCTCTCACCTCAAATACTTGATAAAGAAGCACAATTTAAAAGCCAAAGCTATTCCATCCACAATCGTCCAGCAGCTAGTATCCAGCTGAATCTTTCTTTCCCAGGTTCTTCACCTCTCACATAAGTATAGAACAAAAGGACAGGGGGGCTCTCATGTGTAGTATACAGATTAAACGATTTTAATAACAAAAAGTAGCAACTTACAATTAAGTAGACAACAGCGAATAGATGTAATATCGATCCGAACTTCCGGTCTCGGCCGCGACCGGAAGTGGCAAGTGCAACACCACAGCTCCTTCCCTGACGCGTTGCGTCACGATCACATGACTTTTTCAAAGGGTAATGGGAGTGTGGTGTGTACGGAGCTATTTATTCGATCAGCGCCGTCGCCATGGTAATCACGGCGGCGCCGTCGCAGGCCAATGACGAATAACTATCTTAATACTAATAGATTGTAGTAGTGTCTTATTCTAAAAACAACATTCGACATTGCAACAAACTAAATATATTCATATCCTAGACATTCTAGATTACTAAATAACACATTAAAAAATGACATCTAGTGTTAAAAATATAGATCATAACATCTCACATATACTATTAGATGGAGAGTGACATCTTGTGGTTAAATCGCGAATTTCACTTTTTATATAATTCTACATGGATAGATTCAAATCTATATAAACATTTAGATAAAAATTGCTAAAAAACATGTATAAAAAAAGGGTTCTTTAAGAAATCTATAATAATTCTCCTTTAATATATAAAAAAAATATAAAATATAATTAAAAAATATTATCAAAAAAAGGTTATCAGAAAAGGAGTAATTCGGAAGCAATACCCCATTTTTTTCTCTCTATTACTATCATCACTTTTATGGGTGTCTCCTTGTAAATATTATCGAAAAGGATATTATCGAAAAGAATACCCAGAGCTAAAATATGAATGAAGCCATACAGTATCATCTACAAATATTAGAACCACAAAAAATAAAAATAAAAAAAGTGTTATAAAAAGGGGGGTATGTAAAAGACTGAGTATATAATACAAAAACTAAAACCGAAAGAGGAAATAATTGTTAAAAATTTGAAATAAAACAATTGAGATCAAACTCAACATTATGGCCTAACGGAGTCAACGTGCGGAGTTCGTGTATCCAGCGGGATTCAGCCTGACTGATTTTGATGACCTTATTGTCGCCCCTCCAATGTGGTTTATACTTCTGAATGCCACATATAATTAGTGATGAGGGGTCTTTTTGGTGGAACTTAGCATAGTGTCTAGACAAGCTATGTTTGTCGAAACCTTTTTTGATGTTCTGGACGTGTTCTCTGAGTCTTTTCCATAGCTGTCTCTTTGTCCTTCCCACATATTGGATGCGACATGGGCATTCCAAAACATAAATTACCCCTTCACTATAACAGGTGATTAAGTCATCTATCTTATATTCTTTTTGTGTTACTGTAGATATGAATGATTTCTTTTTTTGTTTTTCATTTACATGCCTACATGCGTAACACCTTTTGCATGGATAAAAGCCTTTACCTTCAAAGAAAGAGAAAGGCTTTTTGGGGGGATCAAGGACATTTTTTGCCAAATTGTCCCTCAACGTAGGAGATCTTCTATATACAAACTTGGGCATTTCAGGTAAGATATTTCGGAGATGTCTATCCGTTCTGATAATCTCCCAATGTTTTCTTATGATTTTTTCTATTTGTTTATACTGGATATTATAATCCATGACAATGGGTATTAAATCTTGTTTTTCTGATTTGGTGACATTATCTTGTATTAATTTTTCTCTATCCAGTAGTGCCACACTTTTTATTTGGTCCTCAATGAAGTCGGTGTGATACCCCTTCTGGATAAATCTGTCCCCAATTAATTTTGCCTGTGTAAGGAACATTGATTCATTGGTGCAGTTCCGTCTTAGCCTAATCATCTGTCCCCTAGGTATATTATCGAGCCATCTACGATGATGGCAACTGTCCATGGGTAAATAACTATTTCTGTCCACTGTTTTAAAATGGGTACAAGTATTTATTTTGTTGTCTTCTTTCTCAATCACCAAATCTAAAAAATTGTCTTTCTCTTCACTGATCTCCCATGTTAGTCTGATATTTTTCTCATTCGTATTTAAATTAAAACAAAAATCATTAAGGCTCTCTCTATCACCTGACCAAATTAGAATGATATCATCTATATATCTTTTATATAGTGTGACTTGTTTAGGCAGATTTCTATATAACAGCAGCAGAAAGACATGACACTCAGAGCTTTGGGGAGAGATTTGTAAATAGTAAACACTACAGATATATGTGCCCAGGTCAGATTTCATGAATGGGGTTTACAGCCACTGTAAGTTTCCCTCAGAATGCAAACTTCTCCTCTGAGGATAGAATGTAAGCGAATCATTAAAAAACAAACAAAAAGTGAATCTAAGTGAGGACATAATACAAGAGGTTGTCATAGTCATATAGAGCTGTAGTGGTGCATGAAGATCTAAAACGACTAGTTGGTACTTACAAGGACTGTCAGCCACCTCATAGGAAAAAAGTTTTCTCCCCAGGTCTGTCGTTTATCAGCACAGGAACAATGCCATAGGACTGGATGGGTCTATATATACTGCCTCTAGGGATCTACTCAGGGGCATTACAGGTCACTGTACACCAGGGAAAACAGATATAAGAACATATCCTTTCCCCAAGGTATAACTCTAATGAACTCCTGCATCCTCACTTTCACAGTTACCATTTTTACCATTTTTGTGTCTGTAGTACTTCAGTATTTAAATGTTTACAGATCCCAAAGCAAGGCATTGTATGTTTGTAAAATGTTAGCATGTGTATATAGCAAGTGTGTATATAACTAGACCTATATATTTTACTGTTGTTTCCTGGATTTTGTATACATACGTGTATGCAAACATATGCATAAATGTTTATCAATTACCATAGACAGATTGAAACTCATCAGGTTCAGCAGGCACAGACTGCGTTTCAATGTGCAGCTGTCCCTGTTCGACAGAAGTCGCTTTCTAATTCAGTGGCTGCAGTGGGAGCTACTGTCAGAATACAGTGTGCCAGAGGGGAATCCTTCATCCACCTTGTTTGTTTGGATGGAGGAATGTGTTTTGTTTTTTCATTCAGTCCTTTGGCTGATGACCAGCTGTATACTTGTACATACTTTTCAGATTTCATATACATTGGCTGTTGGAATACAATAGAATGTATATGATGCATAGTAGTTATAGCAGATACAACATGTACCAAATATTTAAAAATATCAACACTCCCTTCAGCTGATATCTCATTTGTGAATATATGTAGTTGTATCAAATATGATAAGTGGGTGCTGAATGCTGAAGAATGAGTCCACATAATGAAGACTATTTTCGGTGAGCCCAGACTGGTGTGATGATGTTCCCTCTGAGATTGAAGCAAGCCAGGTCCCACAGAAAGTCGGTTGAGTGGCACTGGCTTTCTTGCAATCCAGAAGACTGGCAGAATCTAATGGCAGATAAGAAATATTACAGAATGTAAGGTATTTATATGGCTCTTAATTTTTTGCTTTGAAAAAAATAACTAGACATTAAAGAATAATGTCCGTGCGCATGCACAATGGATCCAAGATGGCCACTAGCACCTGATCCTCCACACCCCACCGGACCAACGGAGCTCACAGAGCAGTTTCCGCCATCTGAATACCCAGGGATCCCCCCGGATGAGCACCATTGCGGCCAGACGAGATCTGGAGCCATAATTTGAAGCGGCCTCCCCGAGCAGGGTGTACCAAGATGGCCGCTGCAGCTGAAGCACACAGACAGCCTCATGCTCACAGCATGGACAGCAACATAGAACACAGGCAAGTTCTCTCCCCGGCCATCCTGAATTACACCCCTATCCTACATGGGAACTTCCCCTAGCTTGGAACCCCTTCACCGGCCTCCACAGAATCTCTCTTAGGCCTGGCCATGGCCGACCAGGCCCTATCTCCCATGGACGCAATTAGGCCCTCTCCCCCGGGCCTCCCTACAGCAGACCAGCTTCCCCAGGAGCAAGGCCTGTTTACAACTGATCTTTTTGTAAAGCTCTCTATGTTGTTGGAAAGGGGACTGGCCACCACGGCTACAAAAATTACAGGTGACATCAAATCAGACCTACAAAACATTGGCCACAGAATAGAGGCAATAGAAAATAAACTGGACATTACTGCCGCAGTTTCTAATCAGAACTCTGACATGATCCACTCCATACAGGATCAGCTAGACACCGCCTTATCACGCATCGATGACCTTGAGAACAGGTCGAGGTGATACAACTTCAGGATCAGGGGGCTACCGGAGACAATCACGGATGTGACTGCTGCGACCCAAGACCTGATCAAAACTCTGTTGCCCAACATCAATCCTCTGCGCCTGGAATTAGACAGAGCTCACAGAGCCCTGGCCCCCCCAGGAAAGATGGCCTACTCAGAGACATAATCGTTTAAACCACATCATTACGCAGTTAAAGAAGAAGTAATGAAACAGGCTGGGGCCTCTGCCCAGGTGACATGCCAGGGTCATGCGATTCAGATCTTCGCAGATCTCGCTCCGTCAACCATCCAACGAAGACGAGCCTCGAAACCACTACTGTCCGCCTTGGTTCAGAAGGATATCAAGTATAAATGGGCATTCCCTTTCGAGGTCAAGTTTTCATACAAGAGCCAAAACTACTCCTTTGCCAACTTCCCTTCTGGAGAACAACTCCTACTACGCTTGAAAATTATATCCCAAGACGCAGGGATGGATACGTCTGCTGCACCCTCAAGCTCAAGGAAAAGATCGCCCCCCAGTCAGTCCTTCAATTCCACTATGGTCAAAACCCAAATCGAGACACTCTGGAGACACCGGCCACACATGAAGATTTGAGGGATCGGTTCCCGGTTGCAACATACCCCTACTTGGTTGGTCACTTAACCTGACCCACTCTTTGTTGAATTTCTCTGGATAGCCCAAATTCGGAGATTGCTCATGAAATGGGGGTCCCAAACCCCCCTCTTCCCCCCCTCCTCTTTTGCACGATTTTTTTTCTTTTGGTATCTGTTTTTTTTTTTTTACTGCTGTTTGTTATCGCTTGTACTGTTTTGGTTATCAGGAGTCCTTTCAGACTACGTTATTCATAGCATCCTGCTCTCGGGACTCAAATTGTTCTCTAAGGAGATCCGAACATTCACATGGCTAGCTCCCTTTGCAGTGCTAGCAGGCCGCTAACCTAATAATTTTTTTGGTCAGTTTTTTGTCATATCTACTACTTCTAGTTATGGGGTTATATGCTTTAAATGTTCTCAAGTTATGTTTCTTTAACGCAATATACCCCCCTGGTACTAAACACAAAAGTTGCAAAATTGCAGATTTACAATCCGTTTAATTTCCTTTTCAAGAGCCCCTTGGTCAGGGCGGTACACATGTGCCTCTGCCTACCCCATGAAATCCCTTGGGGTTCCAGGGGCTGGGACTTCCGAGATCACAATCTTGGAGATTTTCCAATTCTTCATGGAGACTTTTGACTCGGGGGTTTCTTTCTCCCCTCCAGAGTCCGATGCTTTTCTTGGGAGAACTCTTTCTCTTTCCTCCCCTCCTCCCCCCAGTTGAACCGCTCTGTGCTGTCTAGATTGCCTATACTAATAATTGTATCCTCAGAAGATGCTCATCATCATACGACACTGAACAATTCGAACCCCACAGAGTCAGGGATGTACCCCCTCGGAACCTAAATAAAACGCTCAATGGTAAGTGAAGGTGAATGTTTACGCGATCTGACCCTCTGCTCCCATGGCTAATACCACACCTAAGCTACTGGAACTAGCCTCTCATAATGTACAAGGGCTAAATTCCCCCCTTAAATGTAAGAAAATGTTCAGCCTTTATAAATCCCTCTTACTAGATATTGTAATGCTATAGGAGACTCATTTCTCGATCCGGTACAGCCCGTCCTTCCTACACACTCACTATCCCAATTTTTATCTTGCGAATGCCGAAAACAAGACGAGGGGGGTCGCGGTCCTTATCTCTAGGGACTGCGGCTTCTCTATGACTTCGGTGTTCAGAGACAAGGAAGGTAGATTTATATTAGTGAAAGGCTTGTTAGAAGGTCAAATGTACTCGCTAATATCATACTATGCCCCAAACAAAGGACAAGATAAGTTCTTCGCAAGTCTTTTCCACACCCTCAACCCCATGCTAGAAGGAAAAGTACTATTTGGTGGGGATTCGAACATCGCCTTTGAACAGGGATTAGACAGAACAAAACCTTTGGGACAACAGCTCACTCGCCCATGCAAAGTCAGCCATAAGCCTCATACACACGATAGGACTTTGTACAAACTTTCCCTTGGATTTTTTTACAAAAGGCGTCAGCCCTGAACTTGTATTGCATACACACAGCAGGACTTTTTCAGCCAACTTTCACCAAATCATGTGGTTTTTCTGCTCTTTACCGCCACCTGTGGTCAACTTCTGTATTGTTGTCTGATCTTTTGCATTGTTTCTGAGCATGCCTGTTTGTTCTTTGTACAAAAGTCCTATGGTTTTCTGTACACAGGATCAGACTTTGCTCCATCGGACTTTTGTTGCCAGAAAGTATGTCCGTTCGCACAGCCAACAAAAGTCTGATGCAAACCAAAAAAGTTTGTCCGATGGAGCGTACACACGGTCGGATGTTGCTCCAAAACAGCTAATTTGCATGTTTGTTGTCAAAAAGTCTGATCGTGTGTATGGGCCTATAGAGTAGCAAAACTGATACATTCACAGGGCTTGACGGATGCATGGAGGGAGCTGAATCCGACCACAAGGGACTGCACACACTACTCAGCTCCCCACAATACATTTGCAAGAATAGACCACTTCTTTATACAAAGTCATCTGCTTCCTTTAGTTGCGCAATCCCGGATCAGAGACACCGTTCTCTCAGACCACGCAATAGTTAGTTTGTACATACCCCTCATGAATCCAGCCCCGGGCTTTAAACCTTGGAGACTGAACGATTCCCTCCTCACGGACCCTAGCAGGGTCCCCATAATAGAAAAGGCACTAGCGCAATATTTTAAGCTGAACACGACCAAAGACACATCTATGGAGACAGTTTGGGCTGCGCACAAGGCATTTATTAGGGGAGAATTCATTCGACTGGCCACGCAATTGAAAAAAGAACGATCCTCTGACATCGACAGACTAGAAAAGGAATGTGCAGCACTGAGAGCACAACATAAGAGAAATCCCCCTGAAAGAAAACATTCCCCAAATAGATAAAATGTAATTGGAACTTAACTTAGCCCTCACGGCACGTGCGGAAAAAAGCATCAGATGGAGTAAAAATAAATACTACACACAGAAAGATAAAATCTGCACTATGCTCACCTCCAAACTGTCCCCCAGACCACGTACTTACAATATGCCCCATATTCGAATCCCAGGATCGGGCCTATCGTCCAATCCAGTGAAGATACTGGAGGCTTTCCAACCCTTTTATACAAACCTTTACTCCGCGCCCCTCCTAACCATAATGAGGCTTTCAATTCCTTCTTAGACAAACTGCCCATCCCAGGTATAACCAAAGACCACCGGGACATTCTCGAGGCTCTCTTCACGGAAGCAGAGGTCCTTGACACTATTAAGGGACTGAAATGTAACTCGGCCCCTGGACCAGATGGTTTATCCAACCCCTACTATAAAACCTTTGCAAACACTTTAGCCCCTCATCTGGCCAAATTTTGTAACTCCAAGACACGGGGAGATCCGCTTGACCCACTCCTGAATTCTGCTTTCATCACCGTAATCCCCAAACCAGATAAGAACCCGGAGGTAGTGGAAAATTATCGACCGATTTCTCTTATAAACTGCGACCTTAAGATATTAACTAAAATGTTAGCTAACAGACTGGGGTCCTTCATACTCATATACGTCAATAAAAATCAAGTGGGATTCATACCAGGTAGGCAAGGACCAGACCAAATCAGAAGAGCAATCGCTATTATCTCTATCCTACTATCTAACTGGGAAGGGTGTCCCAAACAGGAGGGCATGCTCCTTTCGTTGGACTTAAAAAAAGCCTTTGATTCGGTTTCTTGGCACTACCTCCTTACGCTTTTAGAAAGGTGGGGATTTGGAGACAGATTCTTGGGGTTGATCAAATCCCTCTATTCTACCCCCCAAGCCAGGATTAGGCTCCAGGGCCATTACTCTAAACCTGATATTTGCCCTTGCAATTGAAACCCTTGCTATCGCCCTGAGGGAAAATCAAAATATTAAGGGGATGGATTGCGGGTCTCAAACACATAAATGTGGGTTATACGCGGATGATATCCTCCTCTTTCTCACCTCCCCATGACTTCCCTTCTGAATCTTCTTCACACACTAGGAGAATTCTCAGCGATTACAGGGCTGCAAGCGAATTACAACAAATCCCTTGCCATGAACATTTCCCTCCCGCCCCAAACGGCTTCCCAACTTTGCCAATCATTCCCCTTCGAATGGAATGATACAGCTATTAAATATTTGGGAATTTACTTAACGCCTAAAATAGAATCCCTTTACAAAGCTAATTATCCTCCCATGTTTAAAAAGCTCTCCACGGACCTCAATGCATGGGCCAGCCACAATCTCTCCTTGTTAGGAAAGATTAACTCTATTAAAATGACCCTCCTACCCAGACTCCTATACCTATTCCGTCCCCTGCCCATTCCAATCATCAGAAGTCATGTAAAGTAATTTCAGAGTAAGATTCTTCAGTTCGTCTGGGGCAAGAAGGGATATAGGATTCCTCAAAGCATTTTATACCATCATAGAAAGAAAGGAGGACTTGGTCTGCCCAACCTTCTAAATTACTTTGTTGCCGCCAGGTTAACTCAGATCTCAATAATATACTCAAGGTTTGAAAAAACTGACTGGGTTGGGATAGAGAGACAAGCAATACCGCGCCATACTCTGGACTTTCTAATGTGGGCCCCCGATATTAGCGCCCACCCTATTCCACTCTCTAGCACTGTGGGATAGGACACGCAACATGAGAGCCATCTCATCTCCCTGTAAACCACTAGCTCATCTGTTCAATAACCCAGCATTCCCTCTGGGCCAAAACATTACCGCATTTAAATGGTGGCTGGACAAGGGGCTGTACCGGATTGGGCACTTCTTCTTTAGGACAGGACCCTTCCCCCTCAAACACTACATTAAGAAACTGGAACTTCCACTGACCGAGCGATTCAGATTCCAAGAAATATCACACTTCCTACAGTCCATTTGGATCGAAAAACCACTCCCTCCTAGCTTCACAGAGTACGAAATATGGTGTGGTCAGGGCCCGGAGTGGCGGGGAGGAATCTCGAGCATTTACTCTTCACTGACACAGCCAGATTCTAAATCTTCTATTATGGAAAAGTGGGAAAGAGAATTGCAATTCAATTGGGACCTGGGGTCCTGGCACACGGCGATCTTTACAGCCTGCAAAGGGATCCTAAACACATCTCTTGTAGAGGCCAGCTTAAAAGTCATCTTGCGATGGTACTATACTCCATTCAGATTGGCAAACATTTATCCCTCTGCGGACCCACTATGCTATAGAGGGTGTCATCTTACAGGAACATTGATCCACATCTGGTGGGAATGCCCCAGGTTACGCCCCTTTTGGAGGAAAATCTTCAAAATTATAGATGGGTTCGCCGGGTGCCGAGTTCCCAAGTCCCCTACAATAGCTGTGCTTAACCACTTGCCGCCCGCCCTATAGGGAATTGACGGTGGCAAAGTGGTTTCATAATCCTGACCGGACGTCATATGACGTGATCAGGATTATGAGCCGCTGCGCGCCCCCGGGGGCGCGCATCGCGGTGATCGTTGTTGCGGGGTGTCAGTCTGACACCTGGCAACTACGATCTCGGTAAAGAGTCTCCGACGGAGACTCTTTACCATGTGATCAGCCGTGTCCAATCACGGCTGATCACAGTGTAAATGGGAAGAGCCGGTGATCGGCTTTCCCTCACTTGCGTCTGTCAGACGCGAGTAGAGGAGAGCCGATCGGCTGCTCCTCTGACAGGGGGGGTCTGTGCTGATCGATTATCAGCACAGCCCCCCCGAGGATGCCCACACTGGACCACCAGGGACGCCACTAGACCACCAGGGAAAAGGTAATAAAGGCCATAATCCTCCCTAGACCACCAGGGATGCCAGTCAGCACAATGGGTGCCAATCAGTGCCCATAATGGATGCCAATCAGTGCCCACAATGGGCATCACTGATTGGCATGCATTATTGTTTGGCACTGATTGGCATCCATTACTATAACACGATGCCACCTATGAGTGCCCACCTGTGCCGCCTATGAGTGCCCACCTGTGCCGCCTGAGTGCCCACCTGTGCCGCCTGAGTGCCCACCTGTGCCGCCTATGAGTGCCGACCTGTGCCGCCTATCCATGCCCACCTGTGCCGCCTATCCATGCCCACCTGTGCCGCCTATCCATGCCCATCCGTGCCGCCCATCCGTGCCGCCCATACGTGCCAGCTATCAGTGCCAATTTGTGCCACCTATCAGTGTCCGTCCGTGTTGCCCATCCGTGTCGCCCATCCATGTCGCCCATCAGTGCCGCCTATCAGTGCCACTTCATTGGTGCCACATTGGTGCCCATCAGTGCCGCCTTATCAGTGCCCATCAGTGTAGCCCCATCAGTGCCCATCAGTGAAGGAGAAAACGTACTTATTTACAAAGTTTTGAAACTGAAACATTTTTTTTTTCAAAATTTTCGGTATTTTTTTATTTGTAGCGCAAAAATAAAAACCGTAGAGGTGATCAAATACCACCAAAAGAAAGCTCTATTTGTGGGAAAAAAATGATAAAAATTTCATTTGGGTACAGTGTAGCATGACCGCGCAATTGTCATTCAAAGTGCGACAGCGCTGAAAGCTCAAAATTGGTCTGGGCAGGAAGGTGTTTAAGTGCCCTGTATTGACGTGGTTAATGAACAGATTCCCAATACCCCTAGGCATACCAGGAAACTGATCTATTTTATCCTAATAGGGGCCAAACTCACCATTGCAAAAGCAGGGAAACAACCCTCTGTCTCCGTTAAATCAGTGCAGAGAAAGATCTCATGGATAATGTCCCAAGAGAAACTGTCTAGTAGCCTTACTGACACCCGCTCCAAATTTGATAGTATTTGGGAACCTTGGGCCCTACACATGGGCATCTCCTCACTCCATACTTCATCTGTATGATGAGCACACACAGATTGGTTAAGAATGAATATTAACTTCCTTCCCTTCCCCATCCCTCTCCCTCTATTTCTTTTTCTTTTCTTTCTCTTCTTTCCTATCAATCCGGGTTACGGTAGCTGACAGTGGACCTCAATTGAACCATATGCCGGAGCGACTTTGGCAGGATGGTGCCTATGGGCAATACTAAGGGCGGGAGAGGTGGTCCTTCAGGAGCGAGGGGGTATTCAGGCAGAGTCCCTCACTCGGTGCTGGGTGACTCAGGGTCCGCCGCGGTTCCTCCTGTGCCCCGCCGGCTGTGATTAGTGTCACGCAGCATGGTCTCTTGCTCCTACCTTAGATAGTGCTCTGCCAGAATCTCTGGAAGCTTTTTTACTTCGGGGTTGCCTTGACCTGGACTCTTGGCAGACTCTCCCATGACCGAGCACTAACTAAGCCATTTATAGTATTCCTCCTGCAGCTATATGTTGGTGGTTTTAGCACAAATGTTAATGCGGTTGTAATAAGAGGTTGTTATGCTCCGATGTGTATATTTTCTGTATCAAGTTATCTGATGGTCTGTGTATTTTATTTTTTGTTATGAAAATGAAAAATTTTGAAAGTAAAGAATAATGTCCCCTGACAGTAAAAAGTTTGTGTTATTCCGGTTTTGGGTGAAACCTAAATAAATGAACAAAGCATTTATTATTTAGCTTGGCATTTCAAACATCATCTCTTGTTATATGTAGGTGTATATACACTTCAAAGTGTTTGTTTAGAACAGGAACAGGAGAAGATGGAAGCAATACTACAAAGCTGACACATCATAAAACCAAGCGGTAAATATACAGAGGGAGCTTGTAGGTGTAGAAAATGATTCTGTTCAAATTAATTTGATCAATATTTCTGAAAATATTTTATGTTACCACTAGTGTATGAATTTTAAAATAGACTTACAATTTACAGAATATTGTTCTGTGATTGTATAAATAAATGTGACATGACAGATTAGGAAACTTCAAAGGACTGAGTGAAATTGTGAAGGCCATATTGCTGTAACAAATGAAATGTCATAAAAGCACTTGAAAGCAGACATTTACTTTTATAATAATTGCTGCAATTATTTCAACAAATAAATTGCATACCCGCTGGTTATCAGGGAGGAGAAAATCAGTGGCAGCTACAGTGTATAAAAATTTAAATTGAACAAAATGATAAGACAGTCAATGCAGTATTAGCAGACAAGCCATTTGTCTTAACAGCACCAATATTTCCCAAAGGAGTTCCCATCTAACAGCATTGCACAGTTGTCAGCAAGTAGCAAATGTCAGAACCTAACATCTGACAAGATTTCACACCATTAAATGCTAGTCCTTATTACCAACAGTAATGGATTCTTAAGGAAATTAGAACAACTTATTTTTACAATCCAACAGGAAATGTAAGAGTTGGAAAGGTGAACACACATTCTTAAAATAAAATCGTATCACTTTTATGGTGACATTTTCTTTCTACAAATGAAACCTGTAATGAGAAAAATAGGGAAGAGTCCATGTATGATCTCCTTCTTCAAATACTAGCTGCCTGTCTGTCTCTGGTTTCAATGCTCTTTGATATATTAAAGCAGAGCAAGTATTCATAACAGGAAAGTCTGAACTCCTATTCTGCACACATTTTCCTGTTGGGAGTCAGGAAGTACTGAAGCTTTTGGATTAGCATGACAGCCAAGGCACTAGTATTTTCAAAATGAGACATCAACAATGATGGAATCAATACTTCCACAATATGGGATTTCTTTTTCTTTTTTTTTATAAAACAATCATATTTTATATATTTTAAATTTGAAGGTGCATAAACAAGTATTATAAATACAATTCTGCTACCGATAAGTAAAGAACATAGATTTTAAATAGTAACATTCCAAGAGTTGGTGTCCAATCTTAGACATATGGTAAAGAAAAAGAGACCGGTGATAATGACCCAAACATTCTATAGGGAGTAGTTCAGTATGTCAAGTTATTTTAGGCTCATCAGGTATGTAAAGGGGTTCTATAATAATAGGTATGCAAGAGAGCAAGTACATAAATGCAGTAACTGGTTTTAACGACTTCAGGGAGAAGAGCCCAGCTGAGTACTTCTAAAAAAGGGGATATCTCAAAAGATAGGCTTGGAAAAACATAAAGGCTGGCTTCCCAGTAAAACATTGGGCCTTATTGTGCCATCATTACAGATGCACTGTGCAGGATCTTGATGGAGAACACAATATGAGATTTCTTTAAGAGATCCATACACCTAAAGAATACATCCTTTCACCATAAGTGCAATATTAGCTTCTAAATAAAATTCGACTAATATTTCTGAGTTCCTTTTATAACAATATTCCCTTTCAGTGCCTCCCATATTTTGATAGGACTATGAGCTATAATTGTAAAAAAATTTCACAGTGCAGCCAAAGGTGAGACCTGAAATTTCCACTTGACCATCAGATATAATAGTGACACATACTGTAACTGTTTAATGTGCATTTGATTTTAAAGCAGAACTAAAGTCCACTGCACTTATCTGTACATAATCTCCCCCTCTGTGGCTTACATCTTTGTTCAGCATCCTCAGCCATCTTACATCCAACTCAACCTATGGTATACACACAAAGAGGGAAATTAATTTAGCACCACCGTTATATACAATTTTTTACTCCAGCAAAAACTGCTCTCAAAAATTTGATAAAAGTATGAGAAAAGTAGATTGGCCTAGGCTGTTGTACTAACCTCCTGTATGAGATGGTCTCAGGTCCGTCCTAAGAATACATTTATAGTCTACCTAGCCATTACATATAAACTTTTCCTTTTGGTTCTCTTGCTCATATTCCCTCCATATGTAGATCATCTATGTATGCTATTATATTATGATATATCTACAATGTACATTTGCTTCAATGCCTGACAACTGACTGCAATTATTCTCTGCACTAAAATCTACTCAGACACTTGGTGTATCTGTGCTGATTACTGTACCCTGTTGCACTTTTGTATCTTATATGATGCAAAAACTTTAAATAAAATTAGCAACAATAGCTGCACTATCCTCTATAAAGTAGGTAATATTATATAAAGTGCAAATTGTGCTTAAAAGGTGCTAAACAGTCTTTAAAAAAGTGCAGTAGCGTTGAAAAAAGTGTTCCTCCTGCGTATTCTCAAGTAAAAGTGCTTTATCTTGTGCAAAAAAGCTGCAAATCTTCATGTGCAATCACCAACTAAAAGGCCCTCCTAGGACCTCACTTACCGAATGTTGTTGGCCCCCTGAGCATATAACGTTTTCAGAAAACTTGCTTTTACGCAGCACTGGAGACACATGATAATCTAGACTGATGACAGATAGATAGTTCCTGGTGCCGGATAGCCACCCAAGAAATGTGAGTGTCCAATACTTTGATTTTAAGGGCATTTGTATAATAAACAGTTATGCGATGATACCATCTCTGGTTTCATTTGTATGAATAAACAAGACCTTGATGGTGAGCAACATGAGAGAATGACCAGTCACATCAAGCTTGTTTTGTCTTACCTTATCATATGCTCAGGGGGTCAACAACGTTCGGTGAGTGCTGTATTAGGAGGATCCTTTGGTGATTGAGCATGAAGGTTTGCAGCTTTTTTGCACAAGATAAAGCACTTTCACTTGGGACTACGCAAGAGGAGCTCTTTTCAACACTTTTGCACATTTTAAAGACTGATAAAAAAAAATAAGTGCAGCGCAATCACAATACAAGTAGAGTCCACATATAAAATGTAGTGATCAATGAGAAACCACATTTTCTGGCTGAAGAATTGGGAAGACACAGTGAAAGGATGAATGCAGTTCACTGACAAACGGAGTTACAAACCCTCCACCAGCTGATCTGAATTGTGCTTACCAGATCTGATGAACAAGATATTTGGGGTGCACACCCTAAAAAAATGGTAAAAGATGGTGCTGCCATAAGACCATACAACAGAACAAAAGTATTACAGCGCACACATGCAAAACTAACATTTACCTCCAGCAAGGCTTTTTAAAAACACCTAGACATTTTAAAAAAACATCATCAAAAAATATGGGGATTTGGTCACACCATATTGCTAGATGGTGCTTAAGCCCACTTACTGCGACAAAGTACCCCATGATTAGTGGGTCCTACACTATCCATAGATTGGGAGATCCTGCTTCTCAGAACCATGGGAGCTATACTCCTCTATATGGGAGAACATGAGGTCGCCACCATGACACAGGTGGTCACTAATGAGAGGTACTTGCTGAGGGAGTGGGGTGCTCCACCCAAAAGAATTTGGTCAGAATCCATACAATCCTTTTGGGTGGAGCACCCCACTCCCTCAGTAAGTACCTCTCATTAGTGAACACATGTGTCATGGTGGAGACCTTATGTTCTCCCATATAGAGGAGTATAGCTCCCATGGTTCTGAGAAGCAGGATCTCCCAATCTATGGATAGTGTAGGCCCCACTAATCATGGGGTACTTTGTCGCAGTAAGTGGGCTTAAGCACCATATAGTAATATGGTGTGACCAAATCCCCATATTTTTTGATAATGTTTTTTGAAAATGTCTAGGAGTTTTTAAAAAGCCTTGCTGGAGGTAAATGTTAGTTTTGCATGTGTGGGCTGTAATATTTTTGTACCAGATCTGATGGACCCCTGAATTAACAGGAGGTCAGACATGCCTGCTAACAAAGTCCTGCAGGATGTAACGCATACAGGGGGAGGAGCTGATTTGCAGACGTCACTCGCTGCCATCTTGTGCTATACCACGGAGACATACAGAACTGTATTTCTGCCTACTAGCAGTACCGTTGTATTGCTTTTATTCACGCCATCTCTATGGGAGTGAGCATTTTAGCAACAAATTACATTTTAATTTACCAACGGAGAGCACTTAGAGTGTGTTTAATTTCCATATATTGGATTGGACTGACCTATCTCACTGGAGTGAGGGCGATCCATATTCTTTCCATATGTGGAACCAAGCGTGTCTGACCTCCTGTTAATTCAGGATCCATCAAATCTGGTAAGCGCAATTCATATTAGCTGGTGGAGGGTTAGTCACTGTGTTTCTCAATGTTCTGGATTCATCCTCTTATGGTGTCTTCCCAATTCTTCAGCCTGGGACTTGTGGTTCCTCATTGATCACTACATTTTATATGGGGATTGTGATTGCGCTGCACTTATTTTTTTATCAGTACTGTATGTACTATAAGGCAGGGGTCAAGTCAAGGGGAAAAAAGTGTAGGAACTCCCACCCAAGATCCACTCCCCCACCAAAAATAAAATGATACGCTCATATGCAGGAACGCTTCAAAAGTGGTATTTTTTATCAAATTTTTGTATTGTGTGTATGAAGCTTAACTGTTAGTACATTAAAAAAACAATCCTCAATGAACATAAATACGGTAATTCTCTGAATAATCAGCATTCATTCAATTGTGCTTCCATCCAAATGTGAACATCATGTTCTGATCTTTATTGGGGGATGTTATTTTGTATATAGAGTGTTTATGTGGTGAGTTTACACTTTTCATGGAACAGAGTTTGGATAACACAGGGTTAAACGGAAAAGTCCTAAATGAAGTGTACATTATCTGGACAGAATGCTTGGGGAGATAGTGATGTGTTCCTGCTTAGGAGATGTATGTTAGCTTGGGGGGGCTGCAAACTCTGCGGGGCTCCAACACACACTCGCTGCTATTCCAACCCTTCACATATTTCCACATAAACTTCCCTCCTGGCATTAAACTTTGCCAGGTATTGTGCTCAGCTTACCACCTCAAACTGATGTTCCTCCCTCAGCTCACCTCTCTCCCTGCATGTCCTGTGAGCAGAATAGCTGTGCTCCTCCTCTGGGTTCTCTCATCATATGGCACTGATAGAGGAGCCAGATAGAGGAGGGGGGGTTCAGCGGGACACACAAAGCAAGTATGCAGGAGACTGGGGGGGGGATGAGGAGACAGAAAATCAGGAGGGGCCGGCGGGGAGGAGCACATCATGAGAGGTCTGACTAAATACAATCTCTTAAGCAGGAACCTGATCTACCCATCAGCTAACTGTGATTGACAGGTAGATCGAAGTGGAAGCTGTCATGGGGCCTCCTACTGGCAATGCCTGAATGGTCAGGTGTGGGGCACTTACTATTGCGAGCTGTGTCGGCAGCTGCTGGTGTAGCACCTGCCACACACAGATCGCATACATCAAAGTCTTGCAGAACACGGCTGCTAACGGGAACTGAGTTCCTGTCGTGGAAAAAGTACAGGAACTTCGTTCCCAATGAGTTCCCGCAGGACTTGAGCCCTGCTATAAGGTGTTTAACCTGAAGTGTTGAGTTTGCAATTTTTAGATTTCATTTTATTTTGTTTGCACTGATTGTCTTATTTTAATACTTTTTAAATATTGTTACTATTGTTATCAATGATTGTGTTTCACACAAATTTTAATAGCAATAGCAACTTGATCATTATTTGTAGCTTGCATCTTTTTGCATCTTATTTGTAAAAAAATATAGAAGGAGCAAAAAGGGTGGGATTTCAATGAAGCATGTGGTTGAATTGAATGAAATGGTGGATATTAAAATGTTTAATATTCTGTAAATACATGATTACATACATAAAATGGTGTAATTTTAATGGTGTAATTTTCTAGGACAGTGGTAACTGATATTAACATGGTTAAAAATGGGTAACATGATAAGATTACAGAGTCCACCAAATGTCACGATTTGGTACACATATAATACAAAATAAAATCTGCATGGCCTATGACCTTTCTGATCCCTGTCATGAAAAGTGATGGTAGAAATATAATGTCAGCAAGATCTGGTAGGGCTATAGTACTATGATACACGGCAGTTGGTAGCTCAACACGTTTCACGGCTTGGTGCCACTCTTTAGGAGCAAGCACGCAATGTATCTGCAAGTAGGAGATAGATGTTGGAATAAGTAAACTTGTATCAATAAAGGGGAAAGATGGATGGGAACCCCCCAATAAATCACTTTCAGGTATATGTGCAATCGGAGGCGCAATGTCAGGGGCCTCGGGCCATCCAAGGGCATCAATGTCAGGAGCTGAGGAGGCATGTCCAGCAGTGGCACCCACCACAGGCGGCAACCCAGGCAGGACCGGGCACACAGAGCACCCATGGTGATGAAAAAGTGAATGAGCCAATTAATAGCAATGCAAATGCTATGTGACTGGGGATGTGAATACAGTGAGGGCTGTGCTATGTGGTAAGGAAAAGTATATACAGGGGGGGGGAACAATTGCTGGGGGTAAATGATCAGGGGTAAAGGTGGACAACCATAGTGAAGAGGTTGCCACCAAGACACTTGGGGACAGGAGTGAATGTGAGTGCATTGTGAGTGAATGTGAGAGTGGAGTGACTGCTAGTAGTGCAGAGATTATCTGATGCTGGAAAAGGGGAAAGAAATAAGACCATAATCCAGGGGGGCACAAGGGTGCGTGTAAGAGCAGGAGGAGTGAAGTGACTGCTAATAGTGCTAAGATTACCTGGTGCTGGAGAGAGGGGAAGAGATAAGACCATGATCCAGAGAGGGCATGAAATATGATGTGTGCGAGAGCCATGAGTATGCGGCCCAGCCAGAGCAGCCACCCATAAATGAAGCACTCCGCCACCGGACCACTCCCCAATGTCACACGCACGAGCACCGTGAAGGGGAGGCAGTGCCAGCACCCGGGAGGCATGCTGCCCAGAAACTTGCGCCACCATAGCCATACTCAGCCCACGTGGAGATGGAAAATGCCCGCTGGGAAAGCAGTGCCACGAGGTCGTCGTGCCTGACGTTGATGAGCAGTGACTGGGCGTCTGCCCCTGAGCTTCACAATGAGTGAAGGGTTGGAAGGACGCCCAGCAGTGTGCATCAGAGCTCCCAGACAATATGAGATCAGGGCGGCCCCATGGACCACAACACATGCCACTGGCCGCACATTAGTAAAATGTAAAATATCTAATGATTGCAGAGATAGATCACCAAAGTAATTAGGGGAAAATATTGTAGCTAGTAAAAAAATATGAAAATAAGGCAGGGAACGTTAATACTGGGCCACCAATGAGCAGAGTGAGTTGTATGAATAAAGCCAGCTAAATGCAACCACGTGCTTCCATCCCTATTAAGGTGAAAAATGGGGAAAAGGAGAAGGGGGAATTTTGTCTTTCATGGTATATTTAATTGATTTGATATATTACTGGAATTATAAGCAATGACTTAGTACATTAGGAGTTTCAAACAACATTATACTATGGAATAGACACGTGCATTCGTTTTCATCCGAATGCATTGTCGTCCAAATTTTGGGTATTTTCTTTATCGTTTTAACAAATGCTAATGAAAGTGCATAATCCGAAAACCGAAAGATCTGACATAAACAAATGCTTTATTTTTGTTTTCGTTGTGACAACAGTTCGATATAGATAGGAAATTTGACATGACGCTGACAATAGCAATCCGTGTCCATCGAACCTGTGGTCGAATGTGCCTAACCTTAGCTCTATTAGTCCAAGATTATTCTACAGAGAGAAAAGATTCGTCATAGAGAGATAAGATTCGACATATAAAGAAAAGATTTGATATTATAGAGACAATAGCAAAAAAGGTTGACTGTGCCTAACCTAACTCTATTAGTCCAAGATTATTCGACATAGAGAGAAAAGATTCAACATCAAGATTCAACGAAGCAGTCGATGCGAGTGGACATTTATGGTCAAATGCTCCGCCCATAGGCCTTAGAAGAATTCTAATGTTGGTTGACTAGTAATAATAATTAATAAATATAATTATTACCAGTGTCTTATAACATTAGAATTCTACTATAGCTTGTAGGTGGAACATGTATGATTGCAGCGTCATACAGTTCAGCTGCTCCGTTGAATCTTCTTAGAACATTCGACAGACACCATAAGCCTTCAATGACAGATTCAACCTTAATTATTTTTAATGAAACAAAATAAATAAAAACGAATTTCGGGAGTAACTAAATAAATGTATTTTTCACACGAAAGCGAAATTCCGAAACAAAATATTTCAGTGTGCACATGTCTACTATGGAATGCTTTTGAAATTGTTTAAAAATAGACAAATATGTCATTAATATTTGCTAAATATAGGCTGGGTTTTTGTGTTAACATTAAAAATGTTCTCCACATTTTCCCACTAATGGAAAAGAATAAAAAATAATGGAAAGTAAGGACAACTGTATCTTAAAATGAGAAAATGAGAAATTGAGAAATGAGGGGATAGACTATGTGAAGAATGAAAGAAAGGGCAAAACCAAGGATTACTTTAGGGCAGTGTCATATACTTTATGACTGAGCCTTACTGTATGAGGAGGGTCGTAAAAAATGCCGTGTCCCAAATGCCAAGTCAGTGCAGGGTTTTGGCAAGGCTGATGGTGATCAATAGTGAAAATGGTAGAGAGTATGAGAAAAGTCTCTATTGGATTTGGCTGCGAGCAGCTATTGCACTTTCTGTGAACAGGTTGAATTTTAGTTTTAAGAGGTCCTAAAAGCGATTCTGGTGTGAGAAATAGGGTTAGTCTGTTAAAGTGGTTGTAAACCCTTACAAACCACTTTGACCTACAGGTAAGCCTAGATTAAGGGCGCGTACACACGGGCGGATTGTCTGCCCAACTTAGTCCGCTGAACCGTGTTTCAGCGGACAATCCGCTCGTGTGTGGGCTTCAGCGGACTTTTTCAGCGGACAGTCTGACGGACTAAGTCTTTCGGAATTTCCGTAATTTTGTCCGTCCAAACTTGGTTTTGTCCGTCCAAACTTGGTTTCAGCGGACAGTCTGCTCGTGTGTAGGCAAGTTGGACGGACTAAGTATGGCGCATGCTCAGAAAGGATTTACATGGCCGAAGGTTGCATTGCAGGGTATTGGACGCCGTATTTCTAGTCCCATCGTACGTGCTGTATACGTCATCGCGCAAGCTTTCAGCGGACTGTCTGTTCATCGTGTGTGGTCAAGTCCGTTCATTCAAAAGTTGAACGGACTGTCTGTCGGATTGTCTGACGAACTTAGTTGGGCAGACAATCCGCCCGTGTGTACGCGGCCTAAGGCTTACCTGTAGGTCCAAGAAATATCTCCTAAACCTACATGGTTTAGGAGATATTTACTAAAAGAGATGTCATCACTGCTCCGGCGCTGTGAGTGGTCGGAGCAGCGATACCAGGAAGAAAATGGATGCTCCGGACTACAGGGGACAGCGGTGACATCGCTGGCTCCTGTGTCAGGTAAGTGAAGCATAGTAGCCTATTATGTTTTACCTTTGCAGGGAGACAAAGAGGAAGTAAACCCATCAGGGTTTACTTCTTCTTTAAGACTGGGTGTTTGAAAAGCATATGGAAAATGAAAAATATTTGAAAGAAAAAAGAAAGAGAAGTCAAAAGAAAATATCTCCTCTATAGGAAGTATTTTTGTATGTTTGAAAGGAGGGAAAAGTATCTTGAGAGCAAGAGTGTAACTGTTCACCCTGCAAAGGAGTCAGATTAAGAAGTAGACACAGAGTAGAGAAATAGTCAAATAGGATTGGGTTGAAAAGACAAGTAGTGGAGGAGCTTATATCTTGCAGTAAAAGTTGTTCTTGATAGGAAATGAATACTGAATCAGCAGCTCTGGTGGTACAAGTATTTTTTCTCAATTGTTTTATCTTTTGTTTCTAGCTATATGTCTATTGGTATATTCTGAAGCATATTTATTTCTTAGTCAATAAACAAGGTAATGGGGGTTATTTACGAAAGGCAAATCCACGTTGTGCTATAAGTGCAAAGTGCACTTGAAATTGCACTGAAAGTGCACTTGGAAGTTCAGTCTCTGTGAAATCTGAGGGGTAGAACTGAAATGAGGGGAAGCTCTGCTTATTTTATTATCCAATCAGGTGCAGGGGCGGACTGACCATTGGGCCACTCGGGCACTGCCCGAGGGCCCCGAGCCACTAGGGGGCCCCATCAGGGTTGCCAGCCTCAGTAAAACCAGGGACAGTATGTAAAAAACTGTGTTTTTTTTACATCTGTGTCTGAAATGTCCCTTACCGACATCCTTTTGGTCTAAAAATCACAAGATTATAGCTGCCCCACCTCTCCAGTACTTTCTCAGCCAATAGAAACATATCTGTGTATACTGTGTGTACATGTATGTGTATACTGTGTGATTGTATACTGTGTGGCCCCATAATCTCGGATTGCCTGGGGGCCCCATAATCTCCTATCGCCCGGGGCCCCATGAGTTGTCAGTCCACCCCTGATCATGTGCAAGCTAAAATGCTGTTTTTTATTTTCCTTGCATTCCCCCTTGGATCTACAGTGACTGCACTTCCAAGTGCACTTTCAGTGAAAAGTGGATTTTCCTTTAGTAAATAACTCCCAATGCATTTTTACAATTATTTGCAAGTTAATAGAGTGTGTTTTTACTTAAGTTTGGTTGTATTGATTGCTCCAAAGTCTATTACTCAGTGAAATAAATACTGTAAGAAAGTAAAATATTTGCAGAGGGTACAGTATATGGATCTTTATCTACTTTCTTGTCAAGTGTCTATTGGTGACTACAAAGAAATGTCAATCCAGAGTGCAACTAAACAAAGTAGAAAATTACAAACATGACTAAAATGCAAATTACCAGGACACTCTGTACAAGTTAGAACATTACTTAAAACCTAAGTAGGACAAATTGATAGTAGTACTTTATTTCAAGTAGTTTTGTTAAAGGCAAACATACATAATTGCTCAACATAGCCACCGAATGAGCTAAAGAGCTGAAAGAGTAAAGATAGTAATTTACAGGGAGCTGATCTTACAGAAATAAACAAAAAGACCCAAAAGTGGCCCCCTCTCAGTCTTTGTAAGGAAATGTTTTGAAGTTGTAATTGTTCATTCACCATACCTGTTGAAAATGATGCCTCATGATTGTGGTATTGAAAGTGTTGATCAGTCACATAACACAGCAAACTTTACCCATGTAACAGAGGTAATTTAAAGTGGTTGTAAAGACAGAAGTTTTTTTTATCTTAATGCATTCTATACATTAGGATAAAAAGCCTTCTGTGTGCAGCAGTACCCCTTAGCCCCTCTAATATTTACCTGAGCTCCCTCTTGACCCAATGATGTTGCATGAGAGACTGGGAATGTCCAGGACTCTCCCTCCTCATTGGCTGAGACAGCAGCTAAGTCCCATTGGCCCCTGCTGCTGTCAATCAAAGATAGTGAGCCAATGAGGAGAGGGGTGTGTGGCTGGGCCACTGATAGGGCCGTACAACTATCCCTGTTGTCCTCGGCCCAGTCAGCAAGTGGGCCTGAGCAGCTTTGTAGTTAATTTCTAGCTGAAAAAAAAACGAACTAGTTACATAACTTTATTAACCTGCACCCACTTGATTAGCAAGGTATACAGTAATTTTCCCAGGCACCATTAGGTTAACAGAGGGGCCCAGGAGGTGAGAGCAGAAGAGGGACTTTTTCTCAATTTCTGGGCGCAGGAAGACAATCCCTTGCCGCATGCTGTTCTGCACCAGTGTACCTTGTAACAAACTAAAGTTCTAGCCGCTAAGTGTATGCTTTCCCCAGCAGATGGATTCTATTGTAATGCAGCTCCCCTCCCACAGTAAGGACTGTTGCTACTTATTGTTCCTGCTTATCTAGTATCCCCAACCGGAGCTGGGATGGACACTTGTAACAATCCTGCAATTTAGGAACTGTTCACTATGTGCTGCCACCCATGGCAAACACGCTGGGTAACTGTGCCTGTGCATTACAAACACGTCCAGCATTCTGCTATTGCTGGGCGTCTCATTGTGGATTACATATATGTCCATTGTTCTGCCAATGGTGGATATCTTGAACTGTTGCTCCAAACTCCTGCTAAAGACAGTAAAGTAAGCCTGAGAATATTTGCTGTTACCCAGGGTGATCGGAAGCAGCCTGCGGGTGGGATGCGCTAAAATTGTTCCCTTCAGTAGGACATTGGCTGTGAACTTTATTGTTGCTATCAGCAACCACCAGGAAAGTCAGCTGTCATCTACCTTCAGTTGCTCGGGCACAGTCGGTGAGGCGGAGGAGCAAGATGGTGGAATGTGGTCGATTACTGCCCGCTTTAACCTGGTTGCCAGAACTGATGGAGCGGACGCTGGTGGACACTGGCGTTCGATTGGAGCACTGGGGATTTGTCCTGGGATGGTCGACGGGATGGAGCTTCTCTGTTTCCTGTGCCCAGAGTGTTGGATAACTACTGCAATGATCAGAGCATAGGTCCAGTGTGAGCATTGTGTCGAACTGCTAACATGGCTAGAATCTGCCCAGAAGAAGCCACAATACTTTAATGTGGACCTGCTTTCAGCTTCTGGGATGCTTGCAGCACAGCCCCATTCACCTGAGGGTATACTTCCAGCCTCAGCATGTGTACCCCCCCCCCCCCAGCTGCTTCTTTTGCTGCTAAAGGGGAGCAGTTGGAGGTGGTAAAAATGAAGCTAAAGCATATGATTTTACCGCCCCTCAACCCCACATGTAAACAAGCCCTTGGTTCATATCTGTGCAGCTGCGGGCTGATAGGGAAGCAAAATCATTTCAGTGGGCTGCCCCACAGAAACAAAGGGAAAGAATAATTTTTATCTAATTGCGATGCACGGAAAATGCACCACGTTTGCCAATGCGTGGGGTTACCATTAAGAATAATGAGATCCCTGCATGTCTGATAAACAGCAGTGTGTTTGTCTACATGTCAGGAATGCGCACAATTTTGCACGTATTCCATGAATCGCAGTAATGTGAACCAAGCCTTAGCCCTTGTACACACGGTCGGATATTCCGACGGAAAATGTCCGATCAGACCATGTTTGTCGGATAATCCGACCATGTGTGGGCTCCATTGGACTGTTTCTGTCGGAATATCCGATCAACAAAGTTTGAGAGCTGGCTATAAAATTTTCTGACAACATGATCCGATGCGCGTCAGTTCCGATCGTGTGTAGCCTAGTCCGACGGACAAGGTGCCACACATACTCAGAATAAATTCTGAGATGGAAGCTACTGTTCATAATCGATATAGCACATCTGTCACGCTGCAATGTTAAAAATTATTTAATGCAGCGCATTCTCTTTTTCTTTAGAATGATACAAGAATGAAGTTGTTTTGCTGCTCATATTCACACACACTTCTCCAAAATGTATTTCTTTATTCTTTTTCCTCATTTCATGAATACAATATTTTAATTTGTCATATCTCCCCAGTATGCTCATCTTCTGAATTTTTTCGGTGTGTTTTGTGTGTCAACTTACCACAACACCATTATTATCTTTTTATTTTATTGTTTTCTTTTTTAATCTCTAGGAGGTTGTTTGGTGTTGGTTCCCCTTGTTATTAATTTGACTTTGTATTTTTGAAATGTACCTGCCTACTCACAAATAAACTGTCCTTTTTGAAGTAAAACACATAGGCAAGTATTTCTTGAACCAAAAAAAAAAACCTTTATTTAGGTGTCAGAAACAAATAAAGAGGGAGGCAGCGCTGCAGAAACTGGGGAGATTAGCGAAGCGTTTGACCCCCAGGGCACACATCAACTATTTAAATGCAAAAATTGGTGGCCTGAGGAGTACATATTTGAGGGAGAACAGTCTGGTCCTGAAGTCCAAGAAATCCGGAACAGCAGCAGATGACATCTATGTCCCCAGGCTGTGGTCCTACATGAGCATGCATCTTCTGTCAGACCAGACTGAACCCAGGCCATCACTCTCTGGTCTTCCTTCCACGCTTCCTTCCAGGCTGTGGCTGTGGTGCTGGAGGTGTGGCAGAAGTAGGAGGAGGAGGAGGAGCATGGTCCAAATCACACAAGTGTGTTGTTTGTGTGATTTGGCAAAACAACCCCTTGTTGAGTGTGTGGATAATGAGCTCCTCACACCTGAGGTGTTGCCCCTCCTCCTATTGCTGGAGTTTGCAGGCAGCCAAGGCGGCAAAGGCCTCTTGTTATGTGGGGGTGGCTTTGAGGGCCTCTGAAGCCTCCCCAATTAGCTTCAGAACCGACTCCTCCACATTACCCCCCTTTCTGGCCCTTTTGGGTGGAAGGCGGAGGGGAGGGACCTGTGATTGAGTCAGGCTCCTAGGCCTGCCCACCTCTTGGCTGCCACTTACCCCTGCCTCCTCCTGGCTGCCACGTTCCACAGCCACCTCCTGGCTGCTGAATTCCACACCCTCCTCCTGGCTGAGGTCTTCCTGTGTATGAAAAAGGGACATAGTTTTAATTTTTGGTTCATAAAACACACACCGTTTTCAGCTCTTGACTGTTGCAAATTGTTACCAAATACAAAAGACTATCATTCTGAGCCCAGCATTTTTCATTCTTGACAAAAATGTTTTGGCCACTACTGTCTATTGATATGTGAAACATTTTCTAAAATTAGCAATTAGTGAGCAAAAATCAAGTTAACATCATTCATTTTTACTCCAAAAATATGTAGAACAATACTATACCTGGCTCAAGCTGGGCTCCTCCACTTCTTCCTGTCTGGAAGGCCCAGGTTGGTCGTCGTAAGACTCAGCAGGGGTGGAATGAAGCATAGAAGGAAGCGTGGAAGGAAGAGTAGAGAGGGATTCCCTAACCTCAGCCTGGTCTGACAGAAACTGCATCCTCTCATAGTACCACAGCCTGAGCACATAAACTTCATCTGTTGCTTCTCCAGTTTTCATGGACTCCAGCACCTTCTTGCGCTCCCTCAGATATGTACTCCTCAGGCCACCAATTTTCGTTCTTAAATAGCTGATGTCTGCCCTGGGGACCACCGGCTTCACAAACTCCAGCAGTTTCTCCATCGCTGCTTGCCTCTTTAATTTGTTACTGCATGTGCCCCACACAATTCATACCAGTCCCTTGAGATTTGGTATGCATTTTAAGGGAAACCCTATGCAAAAAAAAATAAACAAGCGGTGTGCATTTTTTGGTTTCTTTTGCATAGGGTCCCCCTTAAAATTTATTCCAGACCTGAAGGGGCTTTTGAGGTATATGGTTGACTTTTAAAGCCTGAAATGATCTTAAGTCTGGTTAGAAATTTAGGTTAGACTGTGAAAAGGTTGCACCCCTCTCCAAACACTACAAGCATCCTTTAAATGCAGCAAACGAGTCAAATGAAAATACTTATTTCCAAATTAAACACTTTATTATGTCCTTTCCTCAAAATGATCACTTTTTAGGGCCAATTGCTTCTCTGGAACACATACCGTATGTTCCAAAACTCAACTCTTTGAGGCCTACTTTCCCAAATGTATAAATGGCTGTACACTGATTACACTACTCCATTCTAGATTTCCAGATTTGGGAAAAAGGACTCACACAACAACTTACAGTCTCATATCATTTTGATTTAAGTGCATACCTCTGGACTGTGGTAATGGATATGCAAGACGGATTTTCTTGCAGCAGGGATCAAGTTGCTTTGTCTATATCCACTGTACTAGCCTACTAGCAAAGTCACCCCCCTTTAGTATTAGGCTACACCCTTATTGCATATGGCAACTGTAAAGAAACTAAGCTTTAGGAGAGCTTGATTAAGAAAAAGTAAAAAAGGAGTGATCCTAGGTTAGGTAGCTATACAGCCACAAAGAAATATTAGATAATTATGTAATTAACAATGAATACAATAACAAATGCCTATAAAATAATTGGCACATTATACTCACAAACCATTAAAAATTATTAAAGTCAACTTAGGTTAACATGGAAAATTTATTGTAGCACTAACCCCCGAAGGAGCTGCTGGTTAATTTTGGGCTTACCGTTACCGTCCGTTCTCCTTGTTGCACGTCTAGGGGATGTCCGGTGGTAGATGGCCCAGTAACTTGAGACTGACAATAGATAGATTTTATTTGCAAACTCAGACAATTGAACAGTCTTTCAACTTGGGATCAGAGGGTTGGAAAAGGAAGTTCAGGTACTCTTAATGTCAAAGTCCATAAACTTTAAAGAACTTGCTTACTTTGACCACATCCAGAGAATAATCATCCGCAGCCGGATGAACACTCAGGTTGGACAGTTCCTCTCCCACAAGCCTAGCAGTCAACAAGGTGCTTACTCAGGAACAAAGCCTTTGTCACAGACGTTGTTGCAGAACATGCAGGAAAACTAAGCTTTAGAATGCTTGTAGGATACCTGGATCTTTCAGCCTGCTTGGCGATATCCACAAGACCGGATTCTCTTGGTTACTTCAGCCCTTCCAGGCTCTTGTTAAGAAAACCAACCCGTACGTGGTGTTCTTCTAAAGAGTCCCCCCTGGAATGCTTGAAGTACACTGGGTCTCTCCCAAACCGGAGATGGCACCCAACCACCTCAGAATCCTCCTTTAGTTTCCTTGCCTCGGGCTAGCCAGCCCAGAGACATTAAAGTCTTGTGGATCTGCACCCCAGGCCATAGCCTTCCTGGGGGCTGGTCAGGAGGACCAGGACCATGTAATCAGCACATCATACTGGACCAGAACCCCGAACAATGTGATGTCCACATCTTAAATACCCTCTCCCAGAAAGCACAGCGAGAGGGCCACTCCCACTGACCTGGCTCCGAAAGAAAGTAATTTAAGCACCTGACCAGACCATAGTTCCATGCCTGCCAGAAGAGACAGTGCCCCTTGTGACCAGGCTGAACATTTTACAATCCAGTCAGACTGATGCTGAAGTCCAATTTAGACAAATATACCCAAATCAAACTGTAGTTTAGGTAACTTTAATTTTAGAAAAATGCATAGTGCGTGCTCTTGAGGAGCCACCGCTACATATAGTGGAATTATGATGATCCCCTGTAGACCCAAGTTTGTGCAGACAAAGCAGCAAAAGTTATATAAGTGAATTTAGAAATGACTGTAGAAAATATGGCAAGCTACGTTTGATTAAATAAAGAGATTATACATATTACATATGATTTAATCATGAATAATAGAATACTTAATTAAAACGAGGTGAAGATAAGACAAGAGAAAATGGGGGGTTGGCATACTAAAGAATATTGGACTGTGCACTTAGCAAAGTAAAGTGATTAGCATGAATCTACAAATCAGGAAAATTCCACAGACAAAACTTTTCAAAAATGTCATGTTTAAAAAAAAAAAAAAATCATAATATATCTATTGCACAAGATGTCTCTCAGGTTTTTAGCTTGAATTCTGACAATGAGGACTGTGGTAAAATATACCTTCGGGCTCCAGCCACAGGTTTTTTGAATTTGTGGTGAATCTAACAAGTCTGTAACTTTCAGTAAGCATCAAAGTTTGTCTGGTTTAACTTTGAAAAGTTTAGGAAATGGATTTCTTAGGGAGAATTCTTGCCTCAAATCAAGCAGAAACTGATTTTCACAGAGAAATTTCTTATTAGAACAATTTATTGTAGATCTGAGAAAATGCAATGTCAGTATGCTTTTTTTTAGGAATGTAAGATGGTGGCAAAGAAATGAACAAACTCTTAACTACAGTGGATTTGTGAAATCATTTTTTTATGAGATCAGGATGGAAACAAACTGTTTATAATGGTCTTATACAGTAGTTGTATTATTGAAACAATATGTAGCAGTGACTTTTCAATCTGTGCATACCCTGAAAATAAGACCTAGCATGATTTTCGGTGAGGGCTGTAATATAAGCCCTACCCCCAAATAAGCCCTACCCTGAACATAAGACCTACAAGGACTTTAACTAGGGCTTATTTGGGGGGTAGGGCTTATATTGCAGCCATCACTGACAATCGCGCTAGGTCTTATTTTCAGGGAAACTGGTAGTTTTCTCCTATACTTTTACTCAACTCTAATTTTATTTTTAATTATTATAAAGTATTACACATGATTAAACAATTTCAAACATATACATTACTTACATACATAGTAATCACATTTATTATTTTCTTTCCTTTTTTCCCCTCCCATACATATCTTGGATACTTTAACACAAAAAAAATAATAATAATAGAGGAGGTAAAATATATATATATAAAATAAAAAATAAACACACAACCCCCCCCCCCCCTTTTTTCTCTCTCTTCCCTCTCTCTTCCCTTCTCCCCTCCTCTCCCTAGCGAAATCTTTCCTTCCATTTTCTTCCCTCCTTCTTCCTCAACTTTTTTATCAATTTCCTATGCTGTCTCCAGGGAGTCCAAACCAGGAGGCACCTTTCGTACGTATCTTATTCTTGTGCTAAAACTATCTCCATTCTCTCTATATTATCCATTTCTAGAGCCCATTCATTTATCGAAGGAGACTGAGTTGATCGCCAGTGCCGCGGTATTACAGTTCTTGCTGCCGTCAACCAGTACCCAAGAAGATTCTTTTTGATGTTTTTATATGTTCCTGTGAAATAATTTTTTTATGAGATCAGGATGGAAACAAACTGTTTATAATGGTCTTATACAGTAGTTGTATTATTGAAACAATATGTAGCAGTGACTTTTCAATCTGTGCATACCCTGAAAATAAGACCTAGCATGATTTTCGGTGAGGGCTGTAATATAAGCCCTACCCCCAAATAAGCCCTACCCTGAACATAAGACCTACAAGGACTTTAACTAGGGCTTATTTGGGGGGTAGGGCTTATATTGCAGCCATCACTGACAATCGCGCTAGGTCTTATTTTCAGGGAAACGGGTAGTTTTCTCCTATAATTTTAAAGCATAAAATAGAGTTTTTTAATCACAACTTATTCACATTGACTATATATATAGATGGAATATTACATTGACTGTAATATTCCATCCTCCCAGAAGGTTACATGTGTTGGGAGGGCGTTAACCAAAGTACCATCTATGTCAGCTGCTGCAGGTTTAGGAAGGTTTAAGAAATCACTTTGATCTACCACAGCCAATTGCATGGTCCAGCAGGAGATTCACCTGTTTGATTCAACAATCACTGCTATGAATGGTGACAGATTATGTTATTAGCATAATTAATGGACCATGGTGATCAAAAGTACTTTGTGCCCTGCAACAAACTTTATTGTTGCTTAGCAGCTTCACTTTATGCACAACAGCTTCATCTGTGAACGAGTGAAGTAGAACTCTATGAGAGGCAGTGTAAAACACAATAAAATCCCCTTTACATAATGTATAAATTATAGCTGTATCTCAGAGTCATATCTCAGGTCATGGGAAATGCCAATATCTTGAAATCTAACATTTATCAACATGTGTCATAACCTACATAAAGTTGGGGTTGTCTTTGTACTTGGGAAAATAGGAGCAAACATTTTGTGTTAAGATTGTATTATTAATAATTGATAATTAAAACTTCACGCATTTAACAAAATACATGTCTCTGTTTATTTAGAAATATTGTATATTCATTGTGTTTTTAAAGCAAAACACACAAAAAAAAAAAATGGATGCCCTAGATGTGTTGAGCCAGTACATACCAAAACTTAAAAATGTGGTCTTTTCTATCCCAGGATTTAAAAAGGTTAAATGAAACATATTTCATGTTCATCTTTGGAAAAAATCTTCTGATATTTACATTTTGGTGGATGAGTCAGAAAAATCTAAGTAACTGCCAATAGTTTGGTTGTTAAGGAAACATTGACTTTGCTTAAAGCTGAACTAAACCCTTCTGGAGAAAATTTTCAACAATTGTATGAATATTCTCAAATTCTCATTTCATTCAATCACCTGATGAATGTCATTCAAAGATACTTAAAAAATGTGTTTGCTTTTAACATATCAGTTTTGTAATGCATGTCATTTCCTGAATGAAAGCCACATACATGGTTCCAAATTTTTTTTTTTGTGGAAAAATTCCAAACTTCTTTGAGTTTTTCTATCACTATGGTCAAAAACAAATGTCAATTTGACCTCGCTAACAATTAGAAAATTGAACTATTTCTCTTAAAATATAAAACATTTTAATTAAACTCTACTAGTGTATGTCCAGCCTAAATCATTGACAGGATCTCTGTAAAAAGTAATAAATGACAGACAGGCTATATTTACACTGTTTTGTGTGCATGCAACATGCATGGTAACATACATGTATAGATGTGAATGAGGTCATTAATTTTTCTCTCACACCAAACTGCAGAATATGTTATAGCCACGGGGGACTTCAACTATCCTGATATTGTTTGAGCAGACAGAATTGTTCACTAAGAGATGTAATTTACTGAATGTAATGCAGGACTATTTTTTGAGTCAAATGGTGAAGGCGCCAGCTATAGGTAATGCTCTGCTTGACCTACTAATTACAAATAACACAGAGCTGATTGTACATTTGGTAGTAAATAATAATGTAGGTAACAGTGATCACAAAGTAATTAGATTTGCCATAAATTTGTGGAAATTTTGTGGAAATTTGTGGACACATGTGGAAAGTACAAGAACACTACATTTTAACCACTTGACCACTGGGCACTTAAACCCCCCTCCTGCCCAGACCAATTTTCAGCTTTCGGTGCTCTCACATTTTGAATGACAATTACTCAGTCATGCAACACTGTACCCAAATAAATTTTTTGCCCTTTTTTTCCCACAAATAGAGCTTTCTTTTGGTGGTATTTGATCACCTCTGGGTTTTTTATTTTTTGTGCTATAAATGAAAAAAGACCAAAGATTTTGAGAAAAAACACATTTTTCTTTGTTTCTGTGATAATATTTTGCAAATTATTAATTTTTCTTCATAAATTTTGCCCACAATCTATACTGCTACATATCTTTGGTAAAAATAACCCAAATTAGTGGATATTATTTGGTCTTTGTGAAAGATAGAGAGTCTACAAGCTGTGGTGCAAATCATACAAAATTGATCACACCTGATATACTGGTGGCCTATCTCAATTCTTGCGACCCGAACAAGCCAGGAAAGTACAAATACCCCCCAAATGACCCCTTTTTTGAAAGTAGACATTCCAAGGTATTTCGTAAGAGGCATGGTGAGGTTTTTGATGTTGTCATTTTTTCCCACAATTCTTTGAAAAATGAAGATTTTTTATTTTATTTTATTTTTTTCCACAAAATTGTCATTGTAATAGGTTATTCCTCTCACTTGGCATTTGTATACCACAAATAATGCCCCAAAATAAATTCTGCTACTCCTCCTGAGTATTACGATACCACATGTGTGGGACTTTTCCACAGCTTGGCCACTTAGAGAGGCCCAACATGCAGGGAGCGCTATCACGTGTTCTAGGAGCATAAATTACACATCTAACTTTTTGACTACCTATTACACT
The DNA here is from genome assembly GCF_037356315.1 of Lithobates pipiens. NCBI lineage: Eukaryota > Metazoa > Chordata > Amphibia > Anura > Ranidae > Lithobates > Lithobates pipiens. The sequence goes on along the minus strand of NW_027507718.1, from coordinate 399,024,937 downwards.
TTTGAAGGTCCTGGAGAACCAGGACAATGACACATGACACCGACGTGGTACTGTTGACAGATGGCACTGATATGTGGCACTAATGTGGCACTGATGACAGATGCCACTAATACGTGGCACTGATGACACATGACACTGATGACAGATGGCACTAATATGTGGCACTGATTACAGATGGCACTTATACGTGGCACTGATGACACATGGCACTAATACGTGGCACTGGTGACATATGGCACTAATACCTGGCATTGATGACACGTGACACTGATAACAGATGGCACGTGACACTGACAGGTGGCACTGATGACAGATGGTACTGATACGTGGCACTGATGATACGTGACACTGATATGGCATTGATGACAGATGGCATTATGTGGCACTGATGACACGTGGCACTGATGTGGCACTGATGACAGATTTCACTATGTGGCACTGATGACACATGGCACTGATGGGGCACTGATGACAGATGGCACTTATACATGGCACTGGGGACAGATGGCACTGACGACAGGTGGCACTGGGGACAGATGGCACTGATGACAGGTGGCACTGGGGCAGGTGGCACTGACAGGTGGCAGTGGGGACAGATGGCAGTGGTGGCAGTGGGGACAGGTGGCAGTCGGGACAGATAGGCACTTTATTTTCATTTTGTTTTTTTATTATTTTTTATTTTTTTTTCACTAACCGCTGCATCTCTGCAGCAGTTCATCTCTCCCTCCTCACACGCTGTCTGTGTGAGGAGGGAGAGCCGGCAATGAGAGATGACCTCATATGTTTACATATCAGATCATCTCCCATTGGACACGCCGATCGCGCTGTAAACGGCTGATGTGATTGTCCGTTTACATCGATCTATGACTGGCTGTGTCCAAGGGACATGGCCAGCACAGAACTTCCCCGATGCACACCCGTGGCAGTGCACAGAGGGGAAGTAAATAGGAGGACGTCCAGGGAAGCCCTCCTGGTAGATAGTGTCCGCGCTGTAGCCATCTTTTGGCTATAGCTCGGGCGCAAAGTGGTTAAAAGAGCCAACTTAAACAAGTAGCAATCCATACTACATGATACTAAATTGGATCAAATTCTTGCAAAAAAGGAACAATAACAAGAAGTGGGAATGCTTTAGGGGTATATTAAACAATGACATCCATCAGTGCATTCCATTGGGCAATAAATATAAAAGAACAAAAGTTAAACCCGAGTGGCTACACAAAACTTGTTCATAAACAGTATATAGATTGGAATAAATAGTTCAATCACAGTGTTTGCTGATTACACAAAGCTAAGTAGGGCAATAACATTACAACATGATGTGGCAACTTTACAGACCTAGATAATATAGAGCAGGGGTGTCCAAACTTTTTTCAAAGAGGGCCAGATTTGATGAAGTTAAAATGCATGAGGGCCAACCATTTTGCCCCATATTCTTTGAACCATTAAAATTCGGTCTAAGTGTGTCCGTTCAAGCAATAATACACTGCCCAACAAGAATTCTCTTGCCTTTGCCGCGCTCATTCCCGACACACAGATGAATGCTCTGCTCCTTAAATGTACCATTAATTATTAATGGTACCCCACACATTGGAAAATGTGGGGTGCTGGTGAGGTTTTTGATGCTGTCATTTTTTTCCCACAATTCTTTGCAAAATGAAGATTTTTTATTTTATTTTATTTTTTTCCACAAAATTGTCATTGTAATAGGTTATTCCTCTCACTTGGCATTTGTATACCACAAATAATGCCCCAAAATAAATTCTGCTACTCCTCCTGAGTATTACGATGCCACATGTGTGGGACTTTTCCACAGCTTGGCCACTTAGAGAGGCCCAACATGCAGGGAGCGCTATCACGTGTTCTAGGAGCATAAATTACACATCTAACTTGTTGACTACCTATTACACTTTTGAAGGTCGTGGAGAACCAGGACAATGACACATGACACCGACATGGTACTGTTGACAGATGGCACTGATATGTGGCACTAATGTGGCACTGATGACAGATGCCACTAATACGTGGCACTGATGACACATGACACTGATGACAGATGGCACTAATATGTGGCACTGATGACACTTATACGTGGCACTGATGACACATGGCACTAATACGTGGCACTGGTGACATATGGCACTAATACCTGGCATTGATGACACGTGACACTGATAACAGATGGCACGTGACACTGACAGGTGGCACTGATGACAGATGGTACTGATACGTGGCACTGATAATACGTGACACTGATATGGCATTGATGACAGATGGCATTATGTGGCACTGATGACATGTGGCACTGATGTGGCACTGATGACAGATTTCACTATGTGGCACTGATGACACGTGGCACTGATGTAGCACTGATGACAGATGGCACTTATACATGGCACTGGGGACAGATGGCACTGACGACAGGTGGCACTGGGGACAGATGGCACTGATGACAGGTGGCACTGGGGCAGGTGGCACTGACAGGTGGCAGTGGGGACAGATGGCAATGGTGGCAGTGGGGACAGGTGGCAGTCGGGACAGATAGGCACTTTATTTTAATTTTGTTTTTCTATTATTTTTTATTTTTTTTTCACTAACCGCTGCATCTCTGCAGCAGTTCATCTCTCCCTCCTCACACGCTGTCTGTGTGAGGAGGGAGAGCCGGCAATGAGAGATGACCTCATATGTTTACATATCAGATCATCTCCCATTGGACAGGCCGATCGCGCTGTAAATGGCTGATGTGATTGTCCGTTTACATCGATCTATGACTGGCTGTGTCCAGGGGACATGGCCAGCACAGAACTTCCCCGATGCACACCCGTGGCAGTGCACAGAGGGGAAGTAAATAGGAGGACGTCCAGGGAAGCCCTCCTGGTAGATAGTGTCCGTGCTGTAGCCTTTTTTTGGCTATAGCTCGGGCGCAAAGTGGTTAAAAGAGCCAACTTAAACAAGTAGCAATCCATACTACATGATACTAAATTGGATCAAATTCTTGCAAAAAAGGAACAATAACAAGAAGTGGGAATGCTTTAGGGGTATATTAAACAATGACATCCATCAGTGCATTCCATTGGGCAATAAATATAAAAGAACAAAAGTTAAACCCGAGTGGCTACACAAAACTTGTTCATAAACAGTATAGAGATTGGAATAAATAGTTCAATCACAGTGTTTGCTGATTACACAAAGCTAAGTAGGGCAATAACATTACAACATGATGTGGCAACTTTTCAGACCTAGATAATATAGAGCAGGGGTGTCCAAACTTTTTTCAAAGAGGGCCAGATTTGATGAAGTGAAAATGCATGAGGGCCAACCATTTTGCCTGATATTCTTTGAACCATTAAAATTCGGTCTAAGTGTGTCCGTTCAAGCAATAATACACTGCCCAACAAGAATTCTCTTGCCTTTGCCGCGCTCATTCCCGACACACAGATGAATGCTCTGCTCCTTAGATGTACCATTAATTATTAATGGTACCCCACACATTGGATTGGGTGCTTTTGGTGCAGTGCAATTTAAAAAAAAAAAGCTTGGGGACTTCTTTCCCTGTATTTTTGTGGGTAGGGAAGCCCGTTGAAATTAATGGGCTGACCTACATGTAGCACGCAGCCACACAGACGTGAACCAAGGGCTTGTTCACATGTCAGGTTGGAGGAGCAGTAAAACCACATGGTTAAGCTGTTTTTACCACCCCAAACTTCTCCCCCTTTAGCTGCAGAGGGAGCAGCTGGGGGTGTACACATGCTGTAGCTGCAGCTGTAGGTATACCCAGGGTGAATGGGCCTGCATTGCAACTACCCCACAACTGTGTGGATTGCACAGTTGCGGTATAGTGATGCTGCATTTACAGGCTTAAAACAGGTGGTGATGAGGCAACATAATTCTTCTTTATCGCCTTTCAAATGCCTCTGAAAAGCAATCTGTATATGTATTGCTTTTCAGAGGAGCAGCAGTCCTGGCTGCTATCACACACAAGCCCTACAAAAGCAGTTCTGATGGTACAACAATGGGGGGCCCGGATCAAAAGTAACATACACACAGACACATGCACACACATGCAGACACATACACACATGCACACACACATACAGACAAATGCACGCACACACATACAGACACATGCGTACACATACATACAGACATAAATACATACAGACACATGCACACATATACAGACACATGCATACACATACGTACAGACATACATACATACATACAGACACATGCACACACATACAGACACATGCATACACATACATACAGACATACATACAGACACATGCACACACATACAGACACATGCATACACATACATACAGACATACATACAGACACATACATACAGACACATGCACACACATATGCAGACACATGCATACACATACATACAGACATACATACAGCCATATGTGCGCACACACATACACACAGGCATACATACAGACACATGCATACACATACATACAGACATACATGCACACACATACAAACACATGCATACACATGCATACACATACATGCACACACATACAGACACACACACACACACACACACACACAGACACATGCACACACACACATGCACAGACACATAAATTAAGCCCTTTTAACACTAATCTAGCTTTTAGCACAGTACTGTACCTTTCCAGCTCCCTCATTCAGCCGGGTACTGCACTGTAGGGGGAAGCAGAGAGCACAGCACACTCCTCTACACTTTACTTTTACTTTTGAGGCTGACGGAGCTTCTCACAGTGCCGATGTACAGCTCATCTGACAGCCCTGATCCCACGGCACACTGCTTGAGAGAGGCTGGTTTAGATAACCAGGCGGGCCGTTCAAAACTGGACTGGTTGGCCTGCGGGCTTTGGACATGCCTTATATAGAGGAATGGATAGCTAGATGATAGATGACATAAAATGTAGGAAAATATAAAGTAATGAGTTGGGAGCTAAAAATATGCATGTAAGTTACATGCTAGAGGGAGAACCTCTGGGGGAATCTGGAATGGAAAAGGATCTGGGGTCCTTGTAGATTATATACTCAGCAAAAGCATGCAATGCCAAGCTGCACTATTCAAAGCAAGCAGACGATCAGCATGCATTAAAAAGGGGAATTATTAAAGAAAAAAACTTTAATTCTACCACTTTGCAAAATTCTGGTTTGGCTGCATCTTGACTATGCTATCCATTTCTGGTCACGAATCCTCAGGAAGGTCGTTCTTGAACTGGAGAGAGTACAGAGAAGGGCAACAAAGCTAAAAAGGGGACTGGAGGACCTCAGCTATGGGGATAGACTACAAAACATTAAAAATATTTTTCCTGGAGAAGAGGTGCGTAAGAGGGGGATATGATAGTGATATACAAGTCTAGGTAATCCGAGATTTTCAAGCTTTTACAAATACTGAATATTTGTCATGTTTAATAGCTAACAATTTTTCATAAACAAAATTGATTTTAACCAGCTCAATAATTTCTGAAGGACTAGGTGCATACTACCATTTCCAGTGCCTAGTAATTGTTCTAGCAGCTAACAATAAATGGATGATAACAGTATATAAGAGGGGAACTTTTCTATTCCCAGATTGAATATTGCCAAATTCCAAAGCTGGGAAAGGTATTATTTGAATTCCAGTATACTCTGCTATAAGTTTAAATATTATCCTTCAGAAACTATTGAGGTTTTTACAATGCCCTAATATATTTATCAGCATGCCTGTGGACCCACACTCTCTCCAGCATAAAGAGGACTGTGATGAGTAGAATTTGGCATGCCTAAAAGTCCCATTGTAAAACAATATTTTGCATCAGTCTCCAATGCTCTATGCAACTCGAAGATTTATTAGCAGTATAAAGGATCAATGCCATTGGGTAATAGTATATGGAATAGAAAGGTCTGCACCCCACAGTAAAAATGCTGAAGATTTATGGACTCTTATGTTGCGTACAGACAATTGGAATCTCTGACAACAAATGTTCGATGTGAGCTCGTTGTTGCAAATTCCAACCGTGTGTATGCTGCATCGGACATTTGCTGTCAGAATTTCTAACAACTGTTTGAAAGCTGGTTCTCAAATTTTCCAACCAAAAAAACCTGTTGTCGGAAATTCCAAGCGTGTGTACACAATTCCGATGCACAAAATTCCACGCATGCTCTTAATCAAGTACGAAACGGAAGTGCTCGGTCTGGTAAAACTAGTGTTCGTAATGGAGATAGCACATTCGCCATGCTACAAAGTTTTTCATATTTTAATGCAGTGTATTCTCTTCTTCTTTATAATGCTAGAATAATGAAGTTGTTTTGCTGCTGATATTCACACAGAGTTCAGACTAACTGATTTCTTTATTATTTCTCGTGATCTCCTAAATAATCTTTTTTTTTTTTCACCAGATCTCCCGAATAATCTTTTTTTTTTATTTAACCACTTGACCACTGGGCACTTAAACACCCTTAATAACCAGACCAATTTTCAGCTTTCGGTGCTCTCGCATTTTGAATGACAATTACTCAGTCATGCAACACTGGACCTATATGAAATTTTTGTCCTTTTTTTCACACAAATAGAGCTTTCTTTTGGTGGTATTTAATCACCGCTGGGTTTTTTATTTTTTGTGCTATAAAAGAAAAAATACCGAAAATTCTGTAAAAAAACGAATTTTTCTTTGTTTCTGTTAGAAAATTTAGCAGATTAGTAATTTTTTCTTCATAAATTTTGGCCAAAATTTATACTACTACATATCTTTGGTAAAAATAAGTACAAATTGGTGGATATTATTTGGTCTTTGTGAAAGTTATAGAGTCCACAAGCTATGGTGCCAATATCTGAAAATTGATCACACCTGAAGGACTGACGGCCTATTTCAATTCTTGAGACCCTAACATGCCAGAAAAGTACAAATACCCCCCAAATGACCCCTTTTTGGAAAGAAGACATTCCAAGGTATTTAGTAAGAGGCATGATGAGTTTTTTGAAGTTGTCATTTTTTCCCACAATTCTTTGCAAAATCAAGATTTTTTTTACTTTTTTTTTTTTTTTCACAAAATTGTCATATTATCAGGTTATTTCTCACACACAGCATATGCATACCACAAATTACACCCCAAAACACATTCTGCTATTACTCCCGAGTATGGTGATACCACATGTGTGAGACTTTTACACAGCGTGGCCACATACAGAGGCCCAACATGCATGGAGCGCCATCAGGTGTTCTGGAGCACCCAGGACAATACTGACATTTCTCTCCTACATGTAAAAATCATCATTTATTTGCTAGAAAATTACATAGAACTCCAAAACATTATATATGTTTTTTTAGCAAACACCCTGGAGAATACAATGGTGGTCTTTGCAACTTTTTATCTCGCACGGTATTTGCGCAGTAATTTTTCGAATGCTTTTTTTTGGAAAAAAAACTGTTTTGTGCTTAAAAAAAAAAAACACAGTAAAGTTAGCCCAATTTTTGCAAAATGTGAAAGATGAAGTTACGCTGAGTAAATAGATACCTAATATGTCACTCTTCAAAATTGCACACGCTCGTGGAATGGCGGCAAACGTCGCTACTTAAAAATCCCCATAGGCGACGATTTACATTTTTTTTACTGGTTATATGTTTTGAGTTACAGAGGAGGTCTAGGGCTAGAATTATTTCTCTCGCTCTAACGTTCACAGCGATACCTCACATGTGTGGTTTGAACACCGTTTTCATATGTGGGCGGGACTTACGCATGCGTTCGCTTCTGCATGCGAGCACATGGGGACAGGGGCGCTTTAAAAAAAACATTTTTTTTTATTGTTCATTTTACTTTATTTATTTTAGTTTGACATTTTTTTCCCCAAAAATAATTTTTTTGATCACTTTTATTCCTATTACAAGGAATGTAAACATCCCTTGTAATAGGAATATGGCATGACAGGTCCTCTTTACAGTGAGATGTGGGGTCAATAAGACCCACATCTCACCTCTAAGCTGGGAAGCCTGAAAAAAAAAAAAGATTCTGGCTTTGATCGTATTAGCGATTCGGTAGAAGCACCGGAGGGCGGAGGGCGGCGGGAGATGTCTATGGCTGGGTATTGCAGGGTATCACCGACTATGGCTGGGTATCTCAGAGCATGGTGTTGCAGAGTACTGCGTTGCAGAGCATTGCAGGGTATTGGCGGGTGTTGCAGAGCATTGCAGAGTGTTGCAGGGTATTGGCGGGTGTTGCAGAGCATTGCAGAGTGTTGCAGGGTATCGGCGGGGGTTGCAGAGCATTGCAGAGTGTTGCAGGGTATCGGCGGGGGTTGCAGAGCATTGCAGAGTGTTGCAGGGTATCGGCGGGGGTTGCAGAGCATTGCAGAGTGTTGCAGGGTATTGGCGGGTGTTGCAGAGTGTTGCAGAGTGTTGCAGGGTATTGCAGAGCGTTGCGGAGTGTTGCAGGGCATTGCGTAGTGTTGCAGGGCATTGCGGAGTGTTGCAGGGCATTGCAGAGTGTTGCAGGGCATTGCGGAGTGTTGCAGGGCATTGCGGAGTGTTGCAGGGCATTGCGGAGTGTTGCAGGGCAATGCAGAGTGTTGCAGGGCAATGCAGAGTATTTGCAGGGCATTGCAGAGTATTTGCAGGGAATTGCAGAGTATTTGCAGGGAATTGCAGAGTATTTGCAGGGAATTGCAGAGTAATGCAGAGTATTTGCAGGGAATTGCAGAGTAATGCAGAGTATTTGCAGGGAATTGCAGAGTAATGCAGAGTATTTGCAGGGAATTGCAGAGTAATGCAGAGTGTTGGCAGGGAATTGAGGGGTTAATTTTCGGTGAGCAGATGCAGCCCACATCGCTGCTGACACCGATCTCTTCCCCCTCCGCTGTACCGATCGGTACAGAGAGGGGGAGGGAGGAACCGGCGTCATGTTATGGCTTGTTTACAAGTGATCACTCCGTCATTTGACGGAGCGATCACGTGGTAAACGGCCGCGATGAGCGGCCGTTTACCGTGATTCGTGATGCGCCGGGTCCACTGGACCCAGCGGTCACGGATGCTCTCGTGTGCGCGCCCCAGGGGGCGCGCGAGAGCAGAATTCTGGGAGGCCGTTAATTAACGGCCTCTCAGAGTTAAACAACCGCCCTGATGCCGTTAATCGGCAATGGGCGGTTGTTAAGTGGTTAAGTGATCTACTTTTTTTTTCTAGCAAGATCTTTTGATCTTTTCTAGTGTTGGGTAGTTCATTACAGTACCGCTGGTTTAACCCCCACTTCTTCCTCCCCACTGTAATAATCACACACACAGTTCAACAGTCTAATGGGAACGTTTATTCTTGAGGCTGCAGTGTGTGGGTGATCTGTAGGTGATGCAGGACAGTATAAGTTGCCTATCTTGTTGTTGAGCTGCATGAGTAGAAAGAACCCTTTTACTTAATGAACTGGTCCATGCCCCTCTGAAAGACATGTGGTACTGATGAAATGCTGGAAGTCCCAGGCCTCACCTGCCTTCTCACCTCCTGTGATTTCTTCCTAGGCCAGCTCAGGACAGTCCAGACGACTCCGGTCTACTCAGGTCAGTTAGCAGCAACTTCCCGTGTCTTGAATGGTGAACCTTCCAGCTCTGGGGTCCCTGAACCCCCAGGCTTTCCAGTTGAGTTCCTTGGCTTTCCAGCACTGAGGCCTCAGCAGATGACATATATGTCCCAAGGCTGTGGTCTTACAACAGTCTGCGTCTTTTTCCAGACCAGACAGAAGCCAGGCCATCACACGCTTGTCTTCCTTCCACGCTTCCTTCCAGTGGTGTTGGAGTTGTAGCAGGAGGTGGAGGAGGAATATGGTTCAACTCACATATGTGACTTTTTTTGTGAGTTCGCCCATCACCCCCTTATTTATGACCTGAAATAGGAGCTCCTCCCTGATGATGCATTGGCCCACCTCCATTTCCTGCATCTTACTGGCCATCATACATGCAAAGGCCTCCTGGACATTAGGGGTGTTTGTGAGGACCGCATTAGCCTGCCAAATTAAACCAATCACTGACTCCTCCACGTTCCTCCCCTTCCTGGGCCTTTTTGTAGGAAGACAGAGGGGAGGAATCTGAGATTCTGTCAGGCTACTGGGTACTGCCACCTCCTGGCTGCCACTTTCCAGGGCCACCTCCTGGCTGCCACTTTCCATGGCCACTTCCTGGCTGAGACTTTCCATGGCCTCCTCCTGGCTAAGACTTTCCTGTGTATGAAAATGGGACATAGTTGTAACTTTTTGGTCATCAATCACACACAATTTTGAGCTCATGACTGCAAATTGAATGTTAACAAATAGAAAAAACTATCCTTCTGACCCCATCATTTTTGAATTCTTGTCCTAATGATTTTTGGCTACTACTGTCTATTGATATGTAAACCACTTTGTTAAATCAGAAATTAGCAATCAATAATAACATTTAACATCATTATTTAATTATCATTAAGAAATATGTTGAACAATGTTATACCTGGCTCAAGCTGAGTTCTTCCACATCTTCCTGGGTGGAAGACCCAGGTTGTACATCGGAAGCCTCATCTGAGGTGGAAGCAAGAGTGGAAGGAAGGGTGGAAGGAAGGGTTTAGAGTGATTGCCTGATTTCAGTCTGGTCTGACAAAAACTGCAGTCTGTTGTAGTACTAGAGCCTGGGGACATAAACCTCACCTCACCCTATTGTATGTGCTCCTCAGACCACCAATTTTGGCCTTCAAATAGGTGATGTCTGCCGTGGGAATCACCAGCTTCACCAATTCCAACAGATGATCAAGTGCTGCCTTCCTCTTTATTTTGTTGTAATAAAATGGGTGTTTCACTTGCCACAGACAGGGTAGCTCCCTGTATTTATCAATGAAGTTAGGGAGGAAGTCATGGTCATTGAATTTATCCATATTCTTTGCAAGACACAACGCAAGACAAACCCTATAGGTGTGACAGCGCTGTAAAAGTGAGCAAGCATTGCATGAGGAGGTGGGAGCACTCCATTCATGGAGGTTGTCTGAAGATATCACACAATCTTGTTTTTTTGTTTTTTATTTTTTTGCACAACGTGGGTGGATTCATTCATTTTATGTTTTTGGACTTTTTGTCATATTATTGCAATATCAGTGTTTATCACTAGGGATGAGCTTCGTGTTCGAGTCGAACGTAAGTTCGACTCGAACATTGGTCGTTCGTGCGTTCGCCGAATTCCGAACGTTTGGGCCGTTCGCGGCAAAATTAGTGTGGCCCACAATGCACTGCGATGGCGCAATGCATTGCTGGCTCACGATTGGCCAAGCATGCACTGTGACCCCGCATGCTTGGCCAATCGCAGCGCCAGCAGCGAGGAGAGCCATGGTTGGCCACAGGCATCCTACCTGTGGCCAATCATAGCTCAGGCTGTGTAGTGCACGCCCCACACTATATAAGGCCGCCTTTGAGGCGGCCTTGTGTAGTGTGTTGGCGTCTGAAGCAGTGGGTGTTCTGTGTACCTTCAACACAGTTACACACCAATCGTTTTTGGCTGATTTACTATCTTGCTCTTGTGTAGTGGTTACTGTCTGTGCCCTGACCGCAGTATACACCACTATATTCACCTCACCTATATAGCTAGTGATCTAGCTTTAATAATAGAGCTTGCAGTCAGTAGTGTTAGTGCGTGCTGTCTGCGTGCTCTGTACCCAGTACATCCACCTACATAGCTGTTCTCTATTTGAGCCCAATTGCCATCTGCAGGAGTTATTGGAAGTTGTGTGTGCTTCCAGCACAGCACAGCACTGTATACATCTGTATATACCCCTTTAACTCTGCTGTTTTCTGGTTATTGTCTGCGTGCCCTGACCGCAGTATACACCGTGATATTCACCTCACCTATATAGCTAGTGGTCCATCTTTAACAATAGCGCTTGCAGTCAGTAGTGTCACTCAGGAGATAGTGCGTGCTGTCTGCGTGCTCTGTACCCAGTACATACCGCTATAATCCACCTACATAGCTGTTCTCTATTTGGGCCCAATTGTCATCTGCAGGAGTTATTGGAAGTTGTGTGTGCTTCCAGCACAGCACAGCACAGTATACATCTGTATATACCCCTTTAACTCTGCTGTTTTCTGGTTATTGTCTGCGCGCCCTGACCGCAGTATACACCGTGATATTCACCTCACCTATATAGCTAGTGGTCCATCTTTAACAATAGAGCTTGCAGTCAGTAGTGTCACTCAGGAGATAGTGCGTGCTGTCTGCGTGTTCTGTACCCAGTACATACCGCTATAATCCACCTACATAGCTGTTCTCTATTTGGGCCCAATTGTCATCTGCAGGAGTTATTGGAAGTTGTGTGTGCTTCCAGCACAGCACAGCACAGTATACATCTGTATATACCCCTTTAACTCTGCTGTTTTCTGGTTATTGTCTGCGTGCCCTGACCGCAGTATACACCGTGATATTCACCTCACCTATATAGCTAGTGGTCCATCTTTAACAATAGAGCTTGCAGTCAGTAGTGTCACTCAGGAGATAGTGCGTGCTGTCTGCGTGCTCTGTACCCAGTACATACCGCTATAATCCACCTACATAGCTGTTCTCTATTTGGGCCCAATTGTCATCTGCAGGAGTTATTGGAAGTTGTGTGTGCTTCCAGCACAGCACAGTATACATCTGTATATACCCCTTTAACTCTGCTGTTCTATAAAAAAGGCATCTGCAGGAGTTAGTGGGTGTTGTGTGCCTACAGCACAATATAAACTACCCAACTACTGTTTTACCCAACTCCCTTCAGGCCATTACCATGTCTGGAAGGCCAGCAAGGAGAGGCAGACAGGCGCGAGCCGATAAAAGAGGGCAAGCAGGCTCTGTGTCTAGAGACAACAGTGCTGGTCGTGGACGCGGTGCATTGTCATCAGCACGTGGCCATGGGACATGCTTGTCCTTCTTTTCTGCAGCTGGACATGTTGAACCGCAACATGCCAACGACTTGGTAGAGTGGATGACCAAGCCCTCTTCATCCTCCTCATCCTCTCTCACCCAGTCTCAGGGTAGTAGCAAAGCAGCTGCCAACGCATCGTCTTCCCTCCTCTCAATGTCATCATCAGTGACTCCTTCCCTAGACCCACCACGTCCTCCTGAGGAGTCTCCTGAACTCTTTGAGCACAGTGTTGGGTACATGCTCCAGGAGGATGCCCAGTGTTTGGTGGGCTCTGATGATGACACTCAGCTAGAGGAAGGCAGTAGCGTGAGCGCAGAGAGAGAGGATGCTCAAGAAGCACAGCAATCTGGCAGTCATGTTCCACAAGCTGCAGCATACTGCCAGGTTTACTACAGCGATGAAGAGGGAGGGGATGATGAGGGCACTGACTCCACGTGGGTGCCTGGAAGGAGGGAGGAGGAGGAGGAGGCACATGTCCAACGAGGCAGGATGCCCTCCGGGGGCCAGCTTAGGGGCAGCACACTGACTGAATCACACCGCAGAGCTCCGCCTGCGCAGAGCGCTTCCTCTGCGCGTTATTCTAAAAGTTCTTTGGTGTGGGCCTTTTTTGAGACGAGTGCATCAGATCGCACCGCTGCTATTTGCAACATATGTCTCAAGCGTATCTCACGTGGCCAAAACATCAGCCGCTTGGGCACCACATGCTTGACCAGACATATGTTGACCTGCCATGCAGCTCGTTGGCAAGCGTACCTCAAAGACCCACACCAAAGAACAAAGCGGACCTCTCCTTGCTCCTCATCAGCTGGCATCTCCAACCCCACTAGACCTTCAGTCCTCTCTGAAACCTGCTCTGAGAGGAATGAAGGTGTAGAATTAGGTGTGTCACAGCCAAGTGCTTCCGGGAACTCTGCTAGTGGTACATCCACATCCGATTATAGCAGGCAAATGTCCCTGCCCCAGCTGCTGGACTGGCGGAAGAAGTTCACTCCCAGCCATCCACATGCCCAGCGGTTGAATGCTAGCTTGGCTAAATTGCTAGCACTTCAACTGCTGCCTTTTCAGTTGGTAGACTCGGCCCCCTTCCGTGAGTTTGTACAATGTGCGGTTCCTCAGTGGCAGGTCCCCAAACGCCACTTTTTCTCACGGAAGGCGATTCCGGCTCTCTACCGGCATGTGGAAGGCAATGTCCTTGCCTCGCTGGACAGGGCGGTCAGCGGTAAGGTGCATATTACCGCTGACTCATGGTCCAGCAGGCATGGACAGGGACGTTACCTGTCTTTCACGGCCCATTGGGTCACTCTTCTGGCTGCTGGGAAGGATGCAGGACAAGGTGCAGTAGTGTTGGAGGTTGTTCCGCCACCACGCCTCCAAAATGCTACTATTGGTTGTGACACACCTCTCTCCTCCACCCCCTCCTCTTCTTCTTCCTCCATGGCCTCTTCCAGTGCTCTGTCCTCAGAACCAGCGGTGCTTCGTAGGCGTTCCAGGGGCTACGCAAGTACACAGGCAAAACGATGCCATGCCGTGCTTGCACTGGTTTGTTTGGGGGACAGGAGCCACACTGGGGCGGATGTTTTGTCAGCTCTGCAGGGGCAGGCCGAGAGGTGGTTGACGCCACGCCAGCTTAAGCCAGGAATGGTGGTTTGCGACAATGGCACCAACCTCCTCTCCGCCCTCCGACAGGGACAACTGACCCATGTGCCCTGTGTAGCTCACGCCCTTAACCTGGTGGTGCAGCGGTTCTTGGGCAGGTACCCCGGCTTACAGGATGTCCTGAAGCAGGCCAGGAGAGTCTGTGTGCATTTCCGCCGATCATTTAATGCCTGTGCTCGGCTGGCTGAGCTCCAAAAGGAGTTGAACCTGCCCAAGAACCGCCTTATATGTGACATGCCCACCAGATGGAACTCAACATTGGCCATGCTGCAGCGGCTGCACACGCAGCAGAGGGCCATCAATGAGTACCTGTGCGACTACGGCACCAGGACAGGGTCAGGGGAGCTTGGTTTTTTCTCACCACGCCAGTGGGGCATGATCAGGGATGCATGCACTGTCCTGTCACCATTTGAGGAGGCCACAAGGATGGTGAGCAGTGACAGTGCATGCATCAGTGACACTGTACCTCTTGTCCACCTCTTGGAGCATACGCTGCGTGGAATAATAGACAGGGCACTTGAGGCAGAACAGAGGCAGGAAGAGGAGGACTTCCTTGCCTCTCAAGGCCCCCTTTATCCAGACAGTGTCCCTGCTGTGCCACCCATCACACAGGAAGAGGGTGAGGAGGAGGAAGAGGAGGAGGAGGATGATTGTGTCAGCATGGAGGTGGAGGCTGGCACTCAGCATCAGCATCAGCAGCAGCAGTCTTATAGGGATGATTTACAGTCCCAAGAAACACGTGGACTTGTACGTGGCTGGGAGGAGGTAGCTGCGGATCATGTTGTCCTTAGTGACCCAGAGGACTCCGGACCGAATGCCTCAGCTAACCTACGCTGCATGGCCTCCCTGATCCTGCAAAGCCTGCGGAAGGATCCTCGTATTCTTCGGATCAAGGAGAGGGACCATTACTGGCTGGCCACTCTCCTTGATCCACGGTACAAGGGTAAGGTTGCCGACCTTATCTTGCCATCGCAGAGGGAGCAGGGGATGAGACATCTCCGGGAGGCCTTGCAGAAAGCTCTGTGCAACGCGTTCCCAGAGACTGGGAGGTCACAAACTCCTGGTCCTGGACAACGTGTTGCTGAGGCATCAGTCAGAAGGAGCGGTGGAGAAGGTGGCCGTCTGACTGATGCTTTCAGACAATTTTTTAGTCCGCAGCCCCAAGGTATGATTGGTTCCAGCACCCATCGCCAGCGTCTAATTTACATGGTGCAGGAATACCTAGGGGCAAGGTCAGACTTGGACACCTTTCCCACTGAAAATCCTCTGGCTTACTGGGTCTTGAGGATGGATCACTGGCCAGAGCTTGCACAGTATGCAATTGAGCTACTGGCCTGTCCTGCATCCAGCGTTCTTTCGGAACGCACCTTCAGTGCTGCTGGTGGCTTCGTTACCGATCACAGGGTGCGCCTGTCCACCGAATCAGTTGATCGACTGACCTTCATCAAGATGAATCAGTCTTGGATCACCCACAGCTACCAAGCACCTGAAGCTGATGTAACCGAATAATTTTTTTTGAAATACCACATCCCTTCAAGACTGCCTATGCTGATGCTGAGTGACTGTCCTGTTATGTTGATTGTCTATCCTCTTCCTCCTCCGCTGATATGTTGGAAGAACATTTTTGGTTCTGGGTGATGCCAGCAGCCCAATTTTTCTGCCCCTGTTTAACAGGGGCGTTTAAGTAGAATTTTTGATGCAATGCTTTGCAGCAGGGCTAATTCCTGCAATAAAACTAGAGTATATGGCGGAGGTTGCAGTGTGATGGCACCAGTGCCTAAGGCCCAATTTTTCTGCCCCTGTTTAACAGGGGCGTTTAATTACAATTTTTGATGCAATGCTTTGCAGCAGGGCTAATTCCTGCAATAAAACTAGAGTATATGGCAGAGGTTGCAGTGTGATGGCACCAGTGCCTAAGGCCCAATTTTTCTGCCCCTGTTTAACAGGGGCGTTTAATTACAATTTTTGATGCAATGCTTTGCAGCAGGGCTAATTCCTGCAATAAAATTAGAGTATATGGCAGAGGTTGCAGTGTGATGGCACCAGTGCCTAAGGCCCAATTTTTCTGCCCCTGTTTAACAGGGGCGTTTAATTACAATTTTTGATGCAATGCTTTGCAGCAGGGCTAATTCCTGCAATAAAACTAGAGTATATGGCAGAGGTTGCAGTGTGATGGCACCAGTGCCTAAGGCCCAATTTTTCTGCCCCTGTTTAACAGGGGCGTTTAATTACAATTTTTGATGCAATGCTTTGCAGCAGGGCTAATTCCTGCAATAAAACTAGAGTATATGGCAGAGGTTGCAGTGTGATGGCACCAGTGCCTAAGGCCCAATTTTTCTGCCCCTGTTTAACAGGGGCATGTAATTACAATTCTTGATATAATATTTCACAGGAGGGCCCCTTCCTGTGCCCACCCAGAGTAACGGTGAGGACTTATAGTGTTGTGGCACCAGCACCACAACCACCAAAGGTCAATTTTTCTACCACTGTTCAAAAATGGCATGTAATTACAATTCTTGATATAATCGTTCACAGCAGGGCGCTCCAGCGCCCACCAAGAGTCACTTTGAGGGCTTACAATGTTGTGGCAAAACCAACACCTTGTTCCGCCATTTCTGCAGAGCATATAGGGCAGGCCCCTACTTTCAAACATCCAATTTACAAACATCTCCTACTTGCAAACGGAAGGAGACAACAGCAAGTGAGATGAAAAAAGATGAACGACAAAACAAATTATACAGGGGTGATAACCCTTCCCTATGTTTTCCAAAAAGCTTAAAAATAGTTTTTTTGACTGGAGCTACATTTTAAAAATGTACCAGTTGAAAATTACAAACAGATTCAACTTAACACAACAAACCTACACAGTCCCTGTCTTGTTTGCACCGCCTGTATACTGCTGTTCTGAGTATATAGGGCCTGGGGGCCACACGCATTTCCTTTTTTTAATATGGGTACGGGGTTCCCCTTAATATGCGTACAAGACCCAAATAGGCTGGTAATGGGCAGGGAGGGCTACCCATGCCATTTTTCTGAATGATTTTCAACCATATTGCAGGAACCAGATATAACATTAAAACCGCAAGCAGTTTTAAATGGTGTTATTTCCGTTTAATGTCATTTTGTGCAGGGACTAAACACGGGAAACACGTGGCACTTCACAGGCATACTACAGGCACCCCCCAGGCACCATATTTAAAGGAATATTTCATTTTTTTTTTTTTCACTTTAATTGTCATTAAAATCAGTGCTCCCGCCAAAACGGCCGTTTTGAAAACTTTTTTTTGCATTGACCCATGTCCCCTGAGGCAGGAGTCAGGTCGCCAAACCCTATTTAGGACAGTATCTTGCATATCAGCCGTTAAAATTATCACTTTCCATTTCGAACGTTCGAGTCCCATAGACTTCAATGGGGTTCTAACGTTCGTTACGAACGCGGGGTCCGTTCGAAAGTTCTGGTGCGAACCGAACCGGGGGGTGTTCGGCTCATCCCTATTTATCACCATAATTGTTTATTTCACTTTTAGAGGGCTGTCACTCCTATATTGTTTTTTACTGATTTCTGTGGGAGCACATTAGTGAATGAATGAATGAATGAATGACTTGTATAGAGCACAACGCGAACTGAATCGCCTCAAGGCGCTGTGAGGAGCTTTGTCGTCCAGCTTCTAGAAGAGAAAGGTCTTGAGTTTTTTCCTGAAGACCTGGTGGTTTTCTTCCAAGCGGATGTTGGTTGGTAGAGCGTTTTATAGCCGTGGTCCTTGGACAGCGAATCTCCGTTCCCCTTTTGATTTGTACTGGGATTTGGGAACGAGGAGGAGGTTTTGGTTAGATAATCGAATACTGCGGTTTGGTGTGTAGTGATTTATTTTCTCAAGTAGGTATTGAGGAGCATCTCCATGCATGCATTTGTGGGTGAGGCAGAGGGTCTTGAATGTGATCCAATTCTTTACTGTTAGCCAATGTAGGCTCCTCAGGGAAGGGGAGATTGATTCCCAGGGTTTTTTTTCCGGTTATCAGCCTTGCCGCTGTGTTTTGGATAAGTTGTAAGCGTGCAAGTGGATATTGGGGTAATCCTATGTAAAGGGAGTTTGCGTAGTCAAGTCGTGAATTAATTATTGTTCCAACTGCCACTGCTTTGTCCTTCTTTGGGATGAATGGGATGAGTCTTTGAGGCAGGCGGAGCAGGTGGTGAGAACCACTGACTACTGCTCCTATTTGAGCATCCATTGACATTTGCGAGTCAAAAGTGACCCCGAGACTCTTGGCCTTGGTCTTTGGGGAGATGGTCTGCCCAAAGATGGTGGGAGGTGTCCAGGGGATCTTGGTTCGGGAATTATGGTTTGCATGTAGGATAAGAAGCTCTGTTTTTGATTTGTTGAGTTTAAGGGAGTTGGCGGTCATCCAGTCTTCTATCAAAGTGAGGCAATTTTCTAGTTGCTGATGAAAGCTGCAGTAAAAAGTTATCACTATTATATGTTTTTCACACCATATTAGCGTGCAACTACCTCAATTTTCTCAAGACAAACACTAATGTCAGACTAAACTCTCCTAATCATGTCCCAATATAGGCCTCAATCTATAAGCAGTATAGGCCACTGATGCCCCAAGTTAAAATGTTACCTTCATTAGCATGATCGGCAGCTACGCTACTCCGTCCTCCGCTCACATATTGTATGTACGACGCATGCGTGTTATGCCTTTTATACTCTGCGCATGTGTGAAACTTCACCCCTGGCCTTCTTTATAGTATATTCCCTGCCCTTTCTCTTTCGGCGCAGTGGAAGAGCACATGGTTGAGACAGAGCAGGTGCAGGAGAGTAGCAGCAACGATGAGGAAAGCCCAGAGCCACAAACGTCCCTATCCAGGAGATTTAAGGTGTCAAATATGTCCTTTGTTGAGATGGTGGCTATAGGGGACATCTTGAAGAGGGCTGACTATGATGGGAAATATGGACCGTACAGAAACCCAAATGTGAGAAAGGCCAAAATCATGACTAAAGTTGTAAAAAGTCCGCAGAAGAATTTTGAGGTATGACGATCCAAGAATCAACTGAGGAAACATTGGTCAGACCTAAAATTGAGGGAGCAGGATCAGTACAGAAGAATCAAGAGAGTGCTGCAAAAAAGTAAGTATTTTGTCGTGTGTTATTATTACTATCATTATTATTACTTTCGTGCTGATCCATGTGCTTTGCTTTACTGTTGTACAATTTAAAATGGTGTTTAAAATGGCAAGTTTCAGGTTCATGGGCACATTAATCGTTTGTAGTAAATATTGTTCGTTTGTCCACTAATACAATGTTTTTGGCAGATGTAGGTTAAATACATGTGTACCGTTTTGTCGTGTTTTTTTTTATTTTAAATAATTTTTTAAAGTATTTTTAAAGCCAAATTTTGAAGATGCACACAGTGTCAACATGTGCTAGCTGCCATCACGGGATACCCTTCCTCCCAACTCAAGTAGATGAGAGGAAGGGGTTGCACCCCCAAAACACGTCCATTGATCCCCCATGATGGGAGATAGAACATGTTGACATTAGGCATGACATCAGGAGGGAAATCCACACTTGACTCCCAATTTGTGTGCATCTTCAAAATTTGGCTTTTACAGGGGTGACATCACCCCATCTGATGAAGGCAAGATCAATACAGTTTTAATATACTCATGTCTGATATTGCCTTCAGTTTTTGAAAGTTGAACTTTGTAAGTTCCTGAGTTGTGTATGTTATTATGTTATTATGGTTTTAAACATGCCCAAAAAAGGCTATTTCTAATGTCAACCATAAAAATGTTATACACCAAAGATGTTGGTTTGTTAACCACATGCCGACCGGGCCAAAAGACGGCTGCAGCATGGTTGGCTTATTCTGGGAGGCTGTCCATGGACGTCCTCCCAGAATCTTGCTCTCGCACACCCCCTGGGGTGAGCACCCGGGAATATAGCGGCCGTTTACCACGTGATTGCTCTGTCAGATGACAGAGCTATCACTTGTAAACAAACTGGCATCACGTCCAGTTCCTGTTACAGATTGGTACAGAGAGGGGAGAGATCAAGTACTACAGTGCTGTGGGCTGGATGTGTATTGCCCACAGCGCTGCTTTGTGCCCACTCCAGCACTAATCCATCCATCCCAGCAATACTCATCCATCTCAGCAATACTCACCCAATACTCACCCATTCCATAAATACTCATCCATTCCAGGAATACTCATCAATACTCATCCGTCACAGTAATACTCATCCCTCCATCCCAGCAATACTCATCTATCCATCCCAGCAATACTCATCAATACTCCTCAATCCCAGCAATACTCATCCATCCATCCCAGCAATACCCATCAATACTCATCCATCCCAGCAATACTCATTCATCCATCCCAGCAATACTCATCAATCCCCAATCATCCCAGCAATACTCATCCATCCATCCCAGCAATACTCATTAATACTCATCCATCCCAGCAATACTTATCCATCCATCCCAGCAATACTCATCAATACTCATCCATCCATCTATAGTCATCCACCCTCAGCAATACTCATCCATCCATCCATACTCATCCATCCTCAGAAATACTCATACATCCATCCATCCATCCTCCTCCATACTCAGCAATACTCATCCATCCATACTCAGCAAAACTCATCCATCCATCCATGCCCAACCATCCATACTCATCCATCCATCCATGCTCAGCAATACTCATCCATCCATCCTCATCCATGCTCAGCAATACTCATCCATCCATCCATACTTAGCAATACCCATTCATCCATCCACACTCAGCTATGTCCAGCCTCAGCAATACCCGACCCAGCCATACTCAGTCATACCCGACCCAGCCATCCCATCCATACCCAGCCATACTCAGCCATCCCACCCACACTCAGCCATACCCACCCAGCCATACCCGATCCAGCCATACTCAGCCATACCCAGCCATCCCCATCCATGGCTCATCCATGCCACTGCAGTGCCTCAAAGTATAATAGGTAGTCAAATTAGATTTAAAATTTATGGACCTACAACCTCTGTATGTGGCCAGGCTGTGTAAAAGTCTCACACATGTGGTACCATTATACTCGGGAGCAGTAGGAGAATCTATTTTGGGGTGTAATGTTTGCCATGTACATGCTAAGTGTTAGAAATATTGTATAAATGGATAACTTTGTGTAAAACAATTGTCCAAAAAAAATACATATTCAAAAGACTCAATATGCCTCATAGAGTATACATTGGGGTGTTTTCTTTCCATAATGGGGTAATTTTTTGTGGCGTTTTTATTGTCCTGGTGCTCCAGGGCCTTCAAATTTGCAAGACGTGGTCAAGAAATTAGATGTGTAATTTATGCTCCTAGAACGCCTGATGGCACTCCCTGCACGTTGGGCCTCTTTATGTGGCCACGCTGTGTAAAAGTCTCACACATGTAGTATCATCATACTCAGGAGGAGTAGGAGAATGTATTTTTGGGTGTGATTTGTGGTATGCATATGCTGTGTGTGAGAAATAACCTGATATGACATTTTTGTAAAAAAAATTAAAAATCATGATTTTGCTAAAAATTTTGGGAAAAAATTACAACTTCAAAAAACTCACCCTGCCTCTTTTGTAAATACCTTTGAATATCTACTTTCCAAAAAGGGGTCATTTTGTACTGTCCTGGCTTATTAGGGTCTCAAGAAATTAGATAAGCTGTCAGTACTTCAGGTGTGATCAATTTTCAGTGATTGGCACCATAGCTTGTAGACTCTATAACATTCACTAAACCAAAAAAATTAAAAAAATAATCTAATCACAAAGATTCATCAATAATCACAAGAAAAAAATATTAGTGACAAAAAAGGATGCAAATAATTGAATTATATCAGTGAATAATATCTTTTCACCATATAAGTGACAAAAAATATTTTTTGAATCAGTGCCCACAATATGATTAGCATAAATTGCATACCCCTTATATATAAATCACATAAATTGTGAGTATTAAAGAAAATAAACCGACACACCCCCAAATTAGTTGTAATGAATGAACAGAAAAAAACAACAAAAAAGAGTATTGAAAAGAAAAAAATCCCAGAAATAATGTCCAAAGAGGGTATCGTGGATCATATAAAAAATCAGAAACCACCATGCGGCATCCCGTGAACACGTCCGTTCGTGACGAAACGCGCGTAGAGAGGTAGGCGTTCTGACGTCTCTGCGTTCTACGCCCAGCTAGGAAGTGCGGGCAGCATACGAGACCCGGCCGGCTCGTTTTTCTTATTATACGATCGTATTCTTCTGTGTACATGTGAGTGCAATATTTTTTAATTCCATTAAACTAAGAGGTTTTACGCTATGCGAGTGCCTTTCTGATTTTTTATATGATCCACGATACCCTCGTTCCTTGTCTGGAGGCTTCATATCAGAGATAAAGGCTGTGTGGCTCCTGTGACGGTTCATCCAGAACTTCTGTGCTTTTGCCCTGTTGATCTCATTGACACTGAGATCTATAATTTTGGTAAGCAGCCCCTCTTCTCACTGGTGGAGGATTGTTTGGATTTTCTTTCACACAGAACATTGTGGGTGTTAACTCCATATATTTACCAAAGATATGTAGCCGTATAACATTTGACCAAAATGTATTATGAAAAATTACAAATTTGCTCAATTTTATAACAGAAACAAAGCAAAAAAATTTTTTTTACAGAATTTTCGGTCTTTCTTCATTTATAGTACAAAAAATAAATAACCCAGCGGTGATTAAATACCACCAAATGAAAGCTCTATTTGTGTGGAAAAAAAGGACAAAAATGTCCTATGGGTACAGTGTTGCATGACTGAGTAATTGCCATTCAAAGTGTGGGAGCACTGAAAGCTGAAAATTGGTCTGGTTAGGAAGGGGGTTTAAGTGCCCAAGCGGTTAAAAAATCCTTTTCTAACATACATGTGAATGTGCATGGAGTAAAATGTTTTCTACTCAACAATGTGTGGCTTCTTCTTTCAATGTTCAATACCAGTTTTTGGAGTAAGTTGTAGTTTACAGTGACAATGGGGGTATTAAGGCAAATCCACGTTGCACTACAAGTGCACTTTCAGTGCACTTTCAGTGCACTTTTAAGTAGTGCAAAGTGGATTTGCCTTCAGTAAATAACCACCACAGTGCTCTAAAATTGGCCCCTATTAGGCCATTTTAGGGACTCAAAACAATGAATTAATGGTGCTGAAAAGGATGATTCTTTTTATCATTAATGCATTACATACATTAACAACAAAAACAAGGTGTGTGTGTACAAGACCCACAACATAATCAAATAAATAACATTTGCACTATTGAAGAAAATGGCCAAAAATAAAAGCCCATTTGAGAACCCAGGAGACAGCTAAAAGAAACACAAGCAGTAAATCAAATGACATTTTAAAATAAACATTTATTTTAAAAGTGTATGACACATTTGCTGCCATATTAATGGCCCCCTACCCGCATAATACTCCAGATATTTTTATCTCACTTTGCGGGCGCTTTGGGGGGGCAAGCCAGGACAGTCAGCTTCAAGTGCCGTCAGGGTTGAATAATCAGGGAAGCCGCCCTCAGTCCCAACTGAGGCAACATAGTTTGTTGCATTTTTGCATAAAGTAGATAATTGTACATAATGAAGCAAGCAAGCACAATATGGTTCAGTTTATATTCTGCCATGTGGATTGATGTCAGAAATAGGGGGAACCGGTTGGCCATTATGCCGAAAGCATTCTCCACCACTCTTCTGGGTATGGCCAGTGAGTAGTTAAAAACTCTATGGTTGGGGGTGAGGGTCCTCATCGGAAATGGCCTCATGAGATAGTCACATAGCCCAAACACTTCATCAGCGACAAACACAAATGTAAGACCAGCCCTGTTGTCTGACGCAAGTGGCAAGCCCAAGCCACCATTCTGGAGCCATCTGTAAAACTCAGTCTGGCCAATGACTTCATCATCCGACATCCGGTCATTCTTCCCTGCTTCCACATACAAAAACTCGTATGTCACAGACACCACCGCCAAAATCACAATACTATTAAACCCTTTATAATTATAATAGTATGACCCTGAGTTGGGGGTGAGACAATGTGGACGTGTTTCCCATCTATTGCTCCGCAGTTAAGTCCCACCACTGGGCAAAGTGGGATGCCACAGTTTGCCATTCCTGTGGGTTTGAAGGAAACTGTGGAGTCAAACAAGAAAAAAAAATAGTACTTTTGCACATAACATTGCAAGCAGATTAGACAAAAACATTCTGGGCCAGCATCAGTATAACATTTATTGAAATACATTTTTTCTGATGGATTTTGGCACGAACTTGTCTTGCATACACACGGTCACACAAAGTTGTTGGAAAATCCGATTGTTCAGAATGAGGTGACGTAGAACATGTAAGACGGGACTATAAAGAGGCCAGTAGCCAATAGCTTTCGTCTCGTAATTTATTCTGAGTAGGGATGAGCTTCGTGTTCGAGTCGAACATTGGCTGTTTATCCGTTCGGCGAAGTCCGAACATTTTGGTCCGTTCGCGCCAAATTCGTGTGGCGCTCACGGCCCACAATGCACTGCGATGGCGCAGTGCATTGCTGGCTCATGATTGGCCAAGCATGCACTGTGACCACGCATGCTTGGCCAATCGCAGCGCCAGCAGCGAGGAGAGCCATGATTGGCCACAGGCAGGATGCCTGTGGCCAATCATAGCTCAGGCTGTGTAGTGCACACCCTACACTATATAAGGCCGCCAGCGCGGCGGCCTTGTGTAGTGTGTTGGCGTCTGAAGCAGTGGGTGTTCTGTGTACCTTCAACACAGTACACACCGATCGTTTTCGGACGATTTTCGATCTTGCTGTTGTGTAGTGGTTATTGTCTGCGTGCCCTGACCACAGTATACACCGCTATATTCACCTCACCTATATAGCTAGTGATCTATCTTTTATAATAGAGCTTGCAGTCAGTAGTGTTAGGAGATAGTGCGTGCTGTCTGCGTGCTCTGTACCCAGTACATACCGCTATATCCACCTACATAGCTGTTCTCTATTTGAGCCCACTTGCCATCTGCAGGAGTTATTGGAAGTTGTGTGTGCCTCCAGCACAGCACAGTATACATCTGTATATACCCCTTTATCTCTGGTGTTCTCTGGTTATTGTCTGCGTGCCCTGACCGCAGTATACACAGCTATATTCACCTCACCTATATAGCTAGTGATCTATCTTTTATAATAGAGCTTGCAGTCAGTAGTGTTAGGAGATAGTGCGTGCTGTCTGCGTGCTCTGTACCCAGTAGTGTTAGGAGATAGTGCGTGCTGTCTGCGTGCTCTGTACCCAGTACATACCGCTATATCCACCTACATAGCTGTTCTCTATTTGAGCCCACTTGCCATCTGCAGGAGTTATTGGAAGTTGTGTGTGCCTCCAGCACAGCACAGTATACATCTGTATATACCCCTTTATCTCTGGTGTTCTATAATAAAGGCATCTGCAGGAGTTAGTGGGTGTTGTGTGCCTCTAGCACAATATACACTACCCAACTGCTTTTTTACCCAACTCCCTTCAGGCCATTACCATGTCTGGAAGGCCAGCAAGGAGAGGCAGACAGGCGCGAGCCGATAAAAGAGGGCAAGCAGGCTCTGTGTCTAGAGACAACAGTGCTGGTCGTGGACGCGGTGCATTGTCATCAGCACGTGGCCATGGGACACGCTTGTCCTTCTTTTCGGCAGCTGGACATGTTGAACCGCAACATGCCAACGACTTGGTAGAGTGGATGACCAAGCCCTCTTCATCCTCCTCATCCTCTCTCACCCAGTCTCAGGGTACTAGCAAAGCAGCTGCCAACGCATCGTCTTCCCTCCTCTCAATGTCATCATCAGTGACTCCTTCCCTAGACCCACCACGTCCTCCTGAGGAGTCTCCTGAACTCTTTGAGCACAGTGTTGGGTACATGCTCCAGGAGGATGCCCAGTGTTTTGTGGGCTCTGATGATGACACTCAGCTAGAGGAAGGCAGTAGCGTGAGCGCAGAGAAAGGGGATGCTCAAGAAGGACAGCAATCTGGCAGTCATGTTCCACAAGCTGCAGCATACTGCCAGGTTTGCTACAGCGATGAAGAGGGAGGGGATGATGAGGGCACTGACTCCACGTGGGTGCCTGGAAGGAGGGAGGAGGAGGAGGAGGAGGAGGAGGAGGCACATGTCCAACGAGGCAGGATGCCCTCCGGGGGCCAGCTTAGGGGCAGCACACTGACTGAATCACACCGCAGAGCTCCGCCTGTGCAGAGCGCTGCCTCTGCGCGTTATTCTAAAAGTTATTTGGTGTGGGCCTTTTTTGAGACGAGTGCATCAGATCGCACCGCTGCTATTTGCAACATATGTCTCAAGCGTATCTCACGTGGCCAAAACATCAGCCGCTTGGGCACCACATGCTTGACCAGACATATGTTGACCTGCCATGCAGCTCGTTGGCAAGCGTACCTCAAAGACCCACACCAAAGAACAAAGCAGACCTCTCCTTGCTCCTCATCAGCTGGCATCTCCAACCCCACTAGACCTTCAGTCCTCTCTGAAACCTGCTCTGAGAGGAATGAAGGTGTAGAATTAGGTGTGTCACAGCCAAGTGCTTCCGGGAACTCTGCTAGCGGTACACCCACATCCGATTATAGCAGGCAAATGTCCCTGCCCCAGCTGCTGGACCAGCGGAAGAAGTTCACTCCCAGCCATCCACATGCCCAGCGGTTGAATGCTAGCTTGGCTAAATTGCTAGCACTTCAACTGCTGCCTTTTCAGTTGGTAGACTCGGCCCCCTTCCATGAGTTTGTACAATGTGCGGTTCCTCAGTGGCAGGTCCCCAAACGCCACTTTTTCTCACGGAAGGCGATTCCGGCTCTCTACCAGCATGTGGAAGGCAATGTCCTTGCCTCGCTGGACAGGGCGGTCAGCGGTAAGGTGCATATTACCGCTGACTCATGGTCCAGCAGGCATGGACAGGGACGTTACCTGTCTTTCACGGCCCATTGGGTCACTCTTCTGGCAGCTGGGAAGGATGCAGGACAAGGTGCAGTAGTGTTGGAGGTTGTTCCGCCACCACGCCTCCAAAATGCTACTATTGGTTGTGACACACCTCTCTCCTCAACCCCTCCTCTTCTTCTTCCTCCATGGCCTCTTCCAGTGCTCTGTCCTCAGAACCAGTGGTGCTTCGTAGGCGTTCCAGGGGCTACGCAAGTACGCAGGCAAAACGATGCCATGCCGTGCTTGCGCTGGTTTGTTTGGGGGACAGGAGCCACACTGCGGATGTTTTGTCAGCTCTGCAGGGGCAGGCCGAGAGGTGGTTGACGCCACGCCAGCTTAAGCCAGGAATGGTGGTTTGTGACAATGGCACCAACCTCCTCTCCGCCCTCCGACAGGGACAACTGACCCATGTGCCCTGTGTAGCTCACGTCCTTAACCTGGTGGTGCAGCGGTTCTTGGGCAGGTACCCCGGCTTACAGGATGTCCTGAAGCAGGCCAGGAAAGTCTGTGTGCATTTCCGCCGATCATTTAATGCCTGTGCTCGGCTGGCTGAGCTCCAAAAGGAGTTGAACCTGCCCAAGAACCGCCTTATATGTGACATGCCCACCAGATGGAACTCAACATTGGCCATGCTGCAGCGGCTGCACACGCAGCAGAGGGCCATCAATGAGTACCTGTGCGACTACGGTACCAGGACAGGGTCAGGGGAGCTTGGTTTTTTCTCACCACGCCAGTGGGGCATGATCAGGGATGCATGCACTGTCCTGTCACCGTTTGAGGAGGCCACAAGGATGGTGAGCAGTGACAGTGCATGCATCAGTGACACTGTACCTCTTGTCCACCTCTTGGAGCATACGCTGCGTGGAATAATGGACAGGGCACTTGAGGCAGAACAGAGGCAGGAAGAGGAGGACTTCCTTGCCTCTCAAGGCCCCCTTTATCCAGACAGTGTTCCTGCTGTGCCACCCATCACACAGGAAGAGGATGAGGAGGAGGAAGAGGAGGAGGAGGATGATTGTGTCAGCATGGAGGTGGAGGCTGGCACTCAGCATCAGCAGCAGCAGTCTTGTAGGGATGATTTACAGTCCCAAGAAACACGTGGACTTGTACGTGGCTGGGAGGAGGTAGCTGCGGATCATGTTGTCCTTAGTGACCCAGAGGACTCCGGACCGAATGCCTCAGCTAACCTACGCTGCATGGCCTCCCTGATCCTGCAAAGCCTGCGGAAGGATCCTCGTATTCTTCGGATCAAGGAGAGGGACCATTACTGGCTGGCCACTCTCCTTGATCCACGGTACAAGGGTAAGGTTGCCGACCTTATCTTGCCATCGCAGAGGGAGCAGAGGATAAGATATCTCCGGGAGGCCTTGCAGAAAGGTCTGTGCAACGCGTTCCCAGAGACTGGGAGGTTACAAACTCCTGGTCCTGGACAACGTGTTGCTGAGGCATCGGTCAGAAGGAGCGGTGGAGAAGGTGGCCGTCTGACTGATGCTTTCAGACATTTTTTTAGTCCGCAGCCCCAAGGTATGATCGGTTCCAGCACCCATCGCCAGCTTCTGATTTACATGGTGCAGGAATACCTAGGGGCAAGGTCAGACTTGGACACCTTTCCCACCGAAAAGCCTCTGGCTTACTGGGTCTTGAGGATGGATCACTGGCCAGAGCTTGCACAGTATGCAATTGAGCTACTGGCCTGTCCTGCATCCAGCGTTCTTTCTGAACGCACCTTCAGTGCTGCTGGTGGCTTTGTTACCGATCACAGGGTGTGCCTGTCCACCGAATCAGTTGACCGACTGACCTTCATCAAGATGAATCAGTCTTGGATCACCCACAGCTACCAAGCACCTGAAGCTGATGTAACAGAATAATTTTTTTTGAAATATCACATCCCTTCAAGACTGCCTATGCTGATGCTGAGTGACTGTCCTGTTATGTTGATTGTCTATCCTCTTCCTCCTCCGCTGATATTTTGGAAGAACATTTCTGGTTCTGGTTGATGCCATCAGCCCAATTTTTCTGCCCCTGTTTAACAGGGGCGTTTAAGTACAATTTTTGATGCAATGCTTTGCAGCAGGGCTAATTCCTGCAATCAAACAAGAGTATATGGGAGAGGTTGCAGTGTGGTGGCACCAGCACCAGTGCCTAAGGCCCAATTTTTCTGCCCCTGTTTAACAGGGGCGTTTAATTACAATTTTTGATGCAATGCTTTGCAGCAGGGCTAATTCCTGCAATAAAACTAGAGTATATGGCAGAGGTTGCAGTGTGGTGGCACCAGCACCAGTGCCTAAAGCCCAATTTTTCTGCCCCTGTTTAACAGGGGCGTTTAATTACAATTTTTGATGCAATGCTTTGCAGCAGGGCTAATTCCTGCAATAAAACTAGAGTATATGGCAGAGGTTGCAGTGTGGTGGCACCAGCACCAGTGCCTAAGGCCCAATTTTTCTGGCCCTGTTTAACAGGTGCGTTTAATTACAATTCTTGATATAATATTTCACAGGAGGGCCCCTTCCTGTGCCCACCCAGAGTAACGGTGAGGACTTATAGTGTTGTGGCACCAGCACCACAACCACCAAAGGTCAATTTTTCTACCACTGTTCAACAATGGCATGTAATTCCAAATCTTGATATAATCGTTCACAGCAGGGCGCTCCAGCGCCCACCAAGAGTCACTTTGAGGGCTTACAATGTTGTGGCAAAACCAACACCTTGTTCCGCCATTTCTGCAGAGCATATAGGGCAGGCCCCTACTTTCAAACATCCAATTTACAAACATCTCCTACTTGCAAACGGAAGGAGACAACAGCAAGTGAGATGAAAAAAGATGGACGACAAAACAAATTATACAGGGGTGATAACACTTCCCTATGTTTTCCAAAAAGCTTAAAAATAGTTTTTTTGACTGGAGCTACACTTTAAAAATGTACCAGTTGAAAATTACAAACAGATTCAACTTAACACAACAAACCTACACAGTCCCTGTCTTGTTTGCACCGCCTGTATACTGCTGTTCTGAGTATATAGGGCCTGGGGGCCACACGCATTTCCTTTTTTTAATATGGGTACGGGGTTCCCCTTAATATGCGTACAAGACCTAAAGGGGCTGGTAATGGGCAGGGAGGGCTACCCATGCCATTTTTCTCAACGATTTTCTACCATATTGCAGGAACCAGATATAACATTAAAACCGCAAGCAGTTTTAAATGGTGTTATTTCCGTTTAATGTCATTTTGTGCAGGGACTGTTCTAAACACGGGAAACACGTGGCACTTCACAGGCATACTACAGACACCCCCCAGGCACCATATTTAAAGGAATATTTCACTTTTTTTTTTCACTTTAATCGTCATTAAAATCAGTGCTCCCGCCAAAACGGCCATTTTGAAAAACATTTTAGGCATTGACCCATGTCCCCTGGGGCAGGAGCCAGGTCCTCAAACCCTTTTTAGGACAGTATCTTGCATATTAGCCGTTAAAATTAGCACTTTTCATTTTGAACGTTCGAGTCCCACAGACTTCAATGGGGTTCTAAAGTTCGTTCGAATTTGGGGTCCGTTTGAAAGTTCTGGTGCGAACCGAACCGGGGGGTATTTGGCTCATCTCTAATTCTGAGCATGCATGGCACTTTGTCAGTCGGAATTGTCTACACACGATCGGAATTTAAATGATCGGATTTTGTTGTCGGAAAATTTTAGATCCAGCTCTCAAACTTGTGTGTCAGAAATTCTGACGGAAAAAGTCAGATGGAGCCGACACACGATCGGATTTTCCGACAACACGATCGAACATTTTCCGTCAGAAAGTCTGACCATGTGCACAGGGCATAAGGGCACCTGGGTCCTGCCCCAGAGGACATGTATCAAAAAAAGTTTTAAAAATGGCAGTTTTTTCAGGAGCAGTGATTTTAATAATGCTTAAAGGGAAACAATAAAAGTGAAATATTCCTTAAAATGTTGTACCTGGGGGGGTGTCTATAGTATGCCTGTAAAGTGGCACATTTTTTTCATGTTTAGAACAGTCCCTGCACAAAATGACATTTCTAAAGGAAAAAAAGTAATTAAAAACTACTTGTGGCTATAATAAATTGTCTATGGGAGAAATCAAAAGTGCTAATTTTAAAGGCATATATGCACAGTATTGTCATAAAAAGTGTTTGGGGAACCAGGCCCTGCCCCAAGGGACAAGTATCAATGCAAATTTTTCAGGATCAGTGATTTTAATAATGCCTAAAGTGAAACAATAAAAGTGAAATATTCCTTTAAATTTCATACCTGGGTGGTGTTTATAGCAGGGCTCAAAATTTCAAGTCCTGAGCTACTAGTCAGGCCTCAAGGGTTACTCGCCACCAGCTGCCCCACCCAGCCCACCCATCCCTAATTCCGCCCCTAATTCCGCCTCTAAACACACCCTCATAAATTATCTCATGAAATGACACTTAAATGTATTATACAGAATTAAGTTATAAAAATAAGTATTAACAACAACTGTATCCGTGCCCACCAATGCAGGCTGCGTGTGTCCACAATGCAGCCTTGTGCCCACCAATGCAGCCTTGTGTCCATCATGCAGCCTCGTGCCCACCAATGCAGCCTTGTGTCCACCATGCAGGCTTGTGCCCACCAATGCAGCCTTGTACCCAGTGCCCACCATGCAGCTTTTTGTCCACCATGCAGCCTTGTGCCCAATGCACACCAATGCAGCCTTGTGCCCACCAATGCATCCTTTTGCCCACCATGCAGCTTTGTGCCCACCAATGCAGTCTTGTGCCCACCAATGCAGCTGTGTGCCCACCATTCAGCCCGTGTCCACTATGCAGCCTTGTGCCCACCAATGCATCCTTTTGCCCACTAATGCAGCCGTGTGCCCACCAATGCAGCTCTGTGTCCACCATGCAGCCTTGCGCCCAGTGCCCACCATGCAGCTTTGTGCCCACCAATGTAGCTTTGTGCCCACCATGCAGCCTTGTGCCCACCATGCAGCCTTGTGCCCAACAATGCAGCTTTGTGTCCACCATGCAGCCTTGTGCCCACCATGCAGCCTTGTGTCCACCATTCAGCCTGTGTCCACTATGTAGCCTACCTGTGCAGGGGAGGTGAGGAACAGGAGAGCTGCCCAGGTGTTCAGAGCTCAGCGTGGGGAACATAGCGATAACAGGTTTCATTTCAATTGCCGTGTTCCCGCCACACAACGTCATATACAGCTCCGCCCCCTGGCCAGGGAACTTTGATTGACAGATCACCCATCACTGGGATTGGACGGGTGATCTGTCTATCAAAGTCCCAGGACCAGAGGGCGGGGCTGTATATGACAGTGAGCGGTGGGGAACACAGCTATTGAAATGAAACCTGATATTGCTGTGTTCCCCTTGGTGCACTCGGAACACCTGGGCAGCCCTCACTCTCTCTCTCTTCCCCTCCATGATCGCTGGGAGAAATACTCCCATTCCAAGTCATTTAAAACTACTAGCGGCTATAATGAATTTCAGGTCCTGGCAATACAGATAAAAGTCATAAAGAAAATGGTATGGGATCCCTCCAATCCATTACCAAGCCCTTCAGGTTTTTTTAAAAATGGCGTAGGGGTCCCCCTCAAAATCCATACCAGACCCTTCAGGTCTAGTATACATTTTAAGGGGAACGCCGCACCAAAATGTAAAAAGAATTTACGTGGGGTCCCCCCAAAATTCCATACCAGACCCTTATCTGAGCATGCAACCTAGCAGGCCGCAGGAAAATGGGGGGAGGACGAGATAGCGCCCCCTCTCCTGAAACGTACCAGGTCACATGCCCTCAACATGGGGAGGCTGCTTGTGTTTTTTTTATAACATTTTCACACTTTTTTGTGAAATGGTATGGGTACAATTTCAATGGGTTACCATTTCAAACAGAGGGGCCAGGATCTGAGGTCCCCTTGTTAAAGGTGGCTTCCAGATTCTGATAAGCCCCTGCCCGCAGACCCCCACAACCACTGGGCAAGGGTTGTGGGGATGAGACAAGGTGCTTTGGGGGCTACCCCAAAGCACCCTCCCCATGTTGAGGGCATGTGGCCTGGTACAGTTCAGGAGGGGGGCAATCTCTCGTCCTCCCTTTTCCTGTGGCCTGCCAGGTTGCGTGCTCGGATAAGGGTCTGGTATGGATTTTTGGGGAGACCCCGTGCCATTTTTTTGTTTTGATGCAGGGTTCCCCTTAAAATCCATACCAGACCTGAAGGGTCTAGTATGGATTTTGAGGGGGACCCCTATACCATTTTTTTAATTTGGCACAGGGTTCCCCTTAATATCCATACCAGGCCCAAAGGGCCTGGTATGAAATTTGGGGGGGCACACAAGCACATTTTTTTAATTTAAGTTTGGGGTTCCCCTTAATATTCATACCAGACCCAAAGGGCCTGATAATGGACTGGGGGGATTCCATGCCATTTTTTTCAATGACTTTTATCTGTATTGCAGGGACCCAACAATTCATTATAGCTGCTAGTAGTTTTAAATTACTTTTTTTGCTTTAGAAATGTCATTTTGTGCAGGGACTGTTCTAAACACGGGAACAATGTGCCACTTTACAGGCATACTATAGACACCCCCAGTAACGAAATTTAAAGGAATATTTCACTTTTATTGTTTCACTTTAAGCATTATTAAAATCACTGCTCCCGAAAAAAAATTCAGTTTTTAAAACTTTTTTTGTATTGATACATGTCCCCTGAGGCAGGACCCAGGTCCCCAAGCACTTATTATGACAATAACTTGCATATAAGCCTTTAAAATTAACACTTTTGATTTTTCCTGTTAATGTCCCATAGACTTTAACAGTGTTCGGGTGGCTTTGGAATTTGCCCCGAACACCGCATATTGTTCGGTGTTCACAGAACATCCGAACAACCAAAGTTCGGCCCAAACTTATGCTCAGGCTGAACCGTTCGCCCATCCCTACTGAATGCACAAATAATCTGTATTACTTTGGCCAGCCCCTCTTACTTACACTATTGGCAACCAACTGGACAGAAAAGAAGTGTCATAATACAAAAATATGAATACACTGTACAAATTGACAGACATTTTTACATTCTGCAATTACCTATCAAGATAATAGGAGAACAAAACTTGAAACCGTATCATTTGAAAGTAATCAGGCAGGCTCTTGCACTACATGATTTGGTGAATTCATCCATAAATATTACAACAAAAGAGGTAGGTATAATATGTATGGGTTTGCAAAGTCAGCAGATAGAGGATTGGTATCGGTTGACTTAGTGGTTGGGGGGGGGGGGTTACAAATGAGTTTGGACCCTCAAAAAAAAAAAATTGCACTCTGCCTGAATTTATGGACAAAAATAACATTTAAACACATTTTAGGAGGTGTTTAGGGTAAGCAATGCAATGGAGCTGACAAAATACTTTGTTAAGTGACTAGGCTAGGTGTGTATGGGCCCAGGATAGCATGCTGGGGAGGGTAGTGAAGGCAAATATGCATGAAGGACAAAAAAGGAGCAACTTATGTGTGTAATTATATGTCAGTATTACATTGTATACCCCTGTATGTTGCGGTCGTTCAGGTGCTTATCTAATAGTTTCTTGAAACTATCAATGCCCCTCGCTGAGACTACCGCCTGTGGAAGGGAATTCCACATCCTTGCTGCACTTACAGTAAAGAACCTTCTACGTAGTTTAAGGTTAAACCTCTTTTCTTCTAATTTTAATGAGTGGCCACGAGTCTTGTTAAACTCCCTTTTGGAAAAAAGTTTTATCCCTATTGTGGGGTCACCAGTATGGTATTTGTATATTGAAATCATATCCCCTCTCAAGCGTCTCTTCTCCAGAGAGAATAAGTTCAGTGCTCGCAACCTTTCCTAATAACTAATATCCTCCAGACCCTTTATTAGCTTTGCTGCCCTTCTTTGAGGACTGGTGCCCAGAACTACACAGCATACTCCAGGTGCGGCCGGACCAGAGTCTTGTAGAGTGGGAGAATTATCATTTTAT
This sequence comes from Lithobates pipiens, assembly GCF_037356315.1. Classification (NCBI taxonomy): domain Eukaryota; kingdom Metazoa; phylum Chordata; class Amphibia; order Anura; family Ranidae; genus Lithobates; species Lithobates pipiens. The sequence continues at coordinate 398,989,420 of NW_027507718.1, read as the reverse complement.
CTCTGGAGTTGATCCCCTTAATGCATGCCAATATTCTGTTTGCTTTGTTAGCAGCAGCTTGGCATTGCGTGCCATTGCTGAGCCTATAAACTACTAGGGCCCCCAGGTTCTTTTCCATCCTAGATTCCCCCAGAGGTTCTCATCCCATTGTATAGATTGCATTCATATTTTTGCCACCCAAATGTATTATATTAAATTTTTCTACATTGACCCTCATTTGCCATGTAGTTGCCCCCCCCCCCATTAATTTGTTCAGATCTCCACATCCTGCGGAGAAGTTACTGCCTTGCTTAGCTTAGTATTGTCCGTAAATACAGAGCTTGAACTGTTTACTCAATCCTCCAGGTCATTTATGAACACATTAAATAGGATTGGTCCCAGCACAAAACCCTGGGGGACCCCACTACCCACCCCTGACCATTCCGAGTACTCCCCATTTATCACCACGCTTTGAGCTTGTCCTTGTAGCCAGTTTTCAATCCATGTACTCACCCTATGGTCCATGCCAACAGACCTTATTTTGTACAGTAAACATTTATGGGGAACTGTGTCAAATGCTTTTGCAAAATCCAGATACACCACGTCTACGGGCCTTCCTTTATCTAGCTGGCAACTCACCACCTCATAGAAGGTTAGTAGATTAGTTTGGCAAGAACAATTCTTCATGAATCCATACTGATTACTTCTAATGATACCGTTCTCATTACTAAAATCTTGTATATAGCCCCTTATCATCCCCTCCAAGAGTTTACATACTATTGATGTTAGGCTAACTGGTCTGTAATTCCCAGGGATGTATTTTGGGCCCTTATTAAATATTGGTGCTACATTGGCTTTTCTCCAATCAGCTGGTTTGGACAGTAGACTGTCAGTAAAAATTAGGAACAATGGTCTGACAATTACTTGACTGAGTTCCCTAAGTACCCTTGGGTGCAAGCCACCTGGCCCCGTGATTTATTAATGTTAAGTTTCCCAAGTCTAATTTTAATTAGACATGTGCAGAGTAAAATATTTCGTTTCGGAATTTCGTTTTCGTCCGAAAGCTTAATTTATTTAGTTACTCCCGAAATTCGTTTTTATTTATTTCGTTTTTCGTTCAAAAATTGCATTCGTCCGAAAATCCACATGAATTACGGTCGAATCTGTCTTGGAAGGCTTATGGTGTCTGTCGAATGTATAAAGAAGATTCGACGGAGCTAACTATATAGCATACTTTAGAACCCTATTAAAGTCTATGGGACTCCAACGTTCAAAATCTAAAGTGCTAATTTTAAAGGCTAATTTGCAAGTTACTGTCCTAAAAAGTGTTTGGGGACCCGGGTCCTGCCCCAGGGGACATGGATCAATGCAAAAAAAAGTTTTAAAAACGGCCGTTTTTTCGGGAGCAGTGATTTTAATAATGATTAAAGTGAAACAATAAAAGTGTAATATTCCTTTAAATTTCGTAGGGGGGGGGTGTCTATAGTATGCCTGTGAAGGGGCGCATGTTTCTGGGGCTTAGAACTGTCGCTGCACAAAGTGTCATTTATGCAGGAAAAAAAGTCCTTTAAAATCACTCGCAGCTATAATGAATTGTCGGCTCCCGTAATACAGAGAACACTCATTGAAAGTCATTGATAAAAAAAAAAAAAAATAAATAAAAAAAAAAAGCGTGGGGGTCCCCCAAATTGAATTACCAGGCCCTTCAGGTCTGGTATGGATATTAAGGGGAACCCTGCCTCAAATTTAAGAAAAAATTTGACGTGGGGTTCCCCCTAAATATCCATAACCAGACCCTTCAGGTCTGGTATGGATATTAAGGGGAACCCCGCGTCAAATTTAAAAAAAAATTGACGTGGGGTTCCCCCTAAAAATCCATACCAGACCCTTTATCCGAGCACGCAACCTGGCAGGCCGCAGGAAAAGAGGGGGGGACGAGAGAGCGGCCCCCCCTCCCTCCTGAACCGTACCAGGCCACATGCCCTCAACATTGGGAGGATGCTTTGGGGGTCCGTGAAACGGAAACCTGCCTGTGTTACATCAGAGGGGTGCGGGTCACCTATACGTCACAGGGAACCCCGGGTTTCCCCTTGCGTCAGAGGGGGGCGGGGTCAGGTGACGGGTGGCCCCGCCCTCCGTATTTAAGAAACGTCAGCCAGCCGGAATCCCTGCATTGTCTCCTCTGCGGAGACAGAAGAACGAAGGATTCGCTGCGCTGGATGACATGACATCGCGGGAGAGATGACCGTCCGTCGCTGGATAGCAAGAGTGGATTACCACCGCTGGAATCTTTTTTTTATTTTTTTATTTTTTTATTTTTAATAAAGGAATTTTTCAAAAGTGTGTTTGTTTTATTTAACCATTTTTTTACACTTTCTTTGTGAAATGGTAGGGGTACTTTTGTACCCCCTTACCATTTCAAACAGGGGGGGGGCCGGGATCTGGGGGTCCCCTTGTTAAAGGGGGCTTCCAGATTCTGATAAGCCCCCCGCCCGCAGACCTCCACAACCACCGGCCAGGGTTGTGGAGATGAGGCCCTTCTCCTCATCAACATGGGGACAAGGTGCTTTGAGGGGTCACAGACCCCCAAAGCATCCTCCCAATGTTGAGGGCATGTGGCCTGGTACGGTTCAGGAGGGAGGGGGGGCCGCTCTCTCGTCCCCCCCTCTTTTCCTGCGGCCTGCCAGGTTGCGTGCTCGGATAAAGGGTCTGGTATGGATTTTTAGGGGGAACCCCACGTCAATTTTTTTTTAAATTTGACGCGGGGTTCCCCTTAATATCCATACCAGACCTGAAGGGTCTGGTTATGGATATTTAGGGGGAACCCCACGTCAAATTTTTTCTTAAATTTGAGGCAGGGTTCCCCTTAATATCCATACCAGACCTGAAGGGCCTGGTAATTCAATTTGGGGGACCCCCACGCTTTTTTTATTTATTTATTTATTTATTTTTTTATCAATGACTTTCAATGAGTGTTCTCTGTATTACGGGAGCCGACAATTCATAATAGCTGCGAGTGATTTTAAAGGACTTTTTTTCCTGCATAAATGACACTTTGTGCAGCGACAGTTCTAAGGCCCAGAAACATTCGCCCCTTCACAGGCATACTATAGACAACCCCCCCCTACGAAATTTAAAGGAATATTACACTTTTATTGTTTCACTTTAATCATTATTAAAATCACTGCTCCCGAAAAAACGGCCGTTTTTAAAACTTTTTTTTGCATTGATACATGTCCCCTGGGGCAGGACCCAGGTCCCCAAACACTTTTTAGGACAGTAACTTGCAGAATCTTTTCTCTCCGTCAAATCTTTTCTCTGTCGAATATTTTCTCTATATAATCTTGGACTAATAGAGGTAAGGTTAGGCACATTCGACCATAGGTTCTATAAACACGTTGTCAGAGTCATGTCGAATCTCCTATTCTATATCGAACTGTTGTAACAACGAAAACGAAAATAAAGCATTTATTTATGTCGGATCTTTCGTTTTTCGGATTTTGTGCTTTCGTTATCGTTTGTCAAAACGAAAACGAAAATAGCTGAAATTCGGACGAAAATGCATTCGGACGAAAACGAATGCACATGTCTAATTTTAATTCTGTCCTCTGTTAACCATGTAGGTGCTTCCTGTGATGTGTCATGAGTATATACACTGCAGTTTTGGTTACCGATTTCCTCTTGAAGATTGAGGAGAATAATAAATTCAATACTTTTGCCATCTCCCCATCCTTTGTAACCAGATGCCCTTCCTCATTCTTTATGGGGCCAATATGGTCTGTCCTCCCTTTTTTAATTTTTACATACTTAAAGAATTTTTTTTTTTTATCTCATCCACTATGTGTATTTCGTGTTCTATCTTAGCCTTATTGCACCCTTACATTTCTTGTTGCATTCTTTATAAAGTCTGAATTCTGATGATGATCCCTCAACCATGTATTATTTGAAGCCCTTCTCCTTTGCTTTGATATGCATTTTTACATTGGAGGTAAGCCATGCAGGACTTTTGTTCGCTCTTTTAAATTTATTACCCAATGGGATGCATTGGCTAATGCACTTATTTAATATGCTCTTAAAGCAAACCCATCTCTCCTCCGCGTTCTTTGTTCCTAAGATTTTATCCCAATTTATGCCTTCTAGTAAGGTTCATAGTTTAGAGAAGTTGGCTCTTTTGAAATTCAGTGTCTTTGTATTCCCCTTATGTTTCCTATTTGTGTGATTTATACAGAAGCCGATTGACCTGTGATCACTGTTCCCTAAATTGCCCCGTATTTCCACATCTGTGATCAGGTCTGTATTGTTGGTAATCAGTAGATCCAGTAAAGCTTTATTTGTGGTTGATGTGTCTACCACCTGACCCATAAAATTATCCTGCAAGACATTTAGGTGCCCACCTTTAACTGGTGAGCCTTAGATGAATGCGCGGTTCCCTCCGCCCAGTCTATGTCTGGATAATTAAAATCCCCCATTACGATAACACTTCCCATCCTTGCTGCTAATCCAGGAGATTAGGTGATAGGAGAGCTGTCTCCCCTTCCTCCCTCAGGTTATGGGGCCTATAGCATACTCCAAGCATTATTTTCCCCTTAGCTTCATCCCTTTGGAGCTCTACCCATAAGGATTCCACCTCCTCCCTAGCTCCCTTGGTTATGTAATTTCTCACATTCATGTGTACATTATTATTATTGATATATAGGCATACCCCTCCCCCTTTTTTACCCTCTCTATCCCTGCGATAAAGGGTATAAAGGATAAAGGGTATACCCTTGAATGTTTGCCAGCCAATCATGAGAGCTGTTGAACCAGGTCTCTGAAATTCCCACAAAATCCAAATCCTCCTCGTACAATAGTATCTCTAGTTCACCCATCTTGTCCGCCAGACTCCTGGCATTAGTGAACATGCCACGTAGTTGAGACCGGTCGCATATTATCCTCTTATTGGGTGTTCTGAGATTGCAACTAGGACTTTCTACTATACTTACCTTGAGTTTATGTGCTTTGGTCAATCTAAAGCCTCATACACACGATCGGACTTTGTACAAACTTTCCCGTGGACTTTTGTACAAAGGGCGTGGTCCACAAGTTTGTATTGCATGCACACGATCGGACTTTTTGACAACAAACACGAACGTAGTGACGTCACAACGTACTGACGACACTTCAAAAGAGGACGTTCAATGACTCCAGCGCCACCTTTGGTCAACTTCTGTATTGTAGTCTGATCTTTTGCATTGGTTCTGAGCATGTGTGTTTGTACCTTGTACAAAAGTCTGATGCTTTTGCGTACACACGATCGGACTTTGCTCCATCGGACTTATGTTGTCAAAAAGTTTGTCCGTTTGCACAGCCAACAAAAGTCCGATGAAAACAGAAAAAGTTTGTCCGATGGAGCGTACACACGGTCGGATGATGCTCCAAAACAGCTAATTTGCATGTTTGTTGTCAAAAAGTCAGACCGTGTGTACGGGCCTTTACACTAATGCCCCAATACTACCCTCTGGAATATGTTCCACACTGACTATCTCTACCTCTGGACCCTCCACCCCATCACGTAGTTTAAAAACCCCTCTAACTTCTCTGCCATCTTCATTCCCAACTGGTCTGCACCCTCCTCATTTAGGTTCAGTCCGTCCCTTCTATAGTGCCGGTTATCGACTGAGAAGTTGGCCCAGTCCTCCAGGAACCCAAACCCATCCTTACTACACCAGCTTTTCAGCCACTTGTTCACTTCCCTAATCTCCCTCTGCTTTTCTGGTGTGGCTCGATGTACCAGTAGTATTCCTGAGAATACTACCTTGGAGGTCCTTTTCCTCAATTTAGCTCCTAGGTCCCTAAAATCGTTCTTTAGGACACTCCATCTGCCTCTGAATTTGTCATTGGTGCTAACATGCACCATGACAGCTGGGTCTTCCCCAGCCCCTGCCTGTAATCTATCAACCAGATCAGTCATGTGTCAAACCCAAGTGCCCGGTAGACAACAAACTGTTTGGCGCATCAGGTCTTTGTTACAGATTGGCCTCTCTGTCAGTCTAATGGCCCATACACACTATCAGACTTTTTGACAACAAACATGCAAATTAGCTGTTTTGGAGCAACATCCGACCGTGTGTACACTCCATCGGACAAACTTTTTTGGTTTTCATCAGACTTTTGTTGGCTGTACGAACGGACAAACTTTCTGGTACTTATTGGGATGCTCCAGCCTTGGATCGACCTCCCTGGCACTTACCCCTTTACCCTTCCTGACTGTCATCCATCTAGTCTTTGCTAGTGCCTGCACCTCTTTGTCTCCACCTGCCTCTGTGCTGGCCCCTACTGGCACCTGCCGTATACGTTCCTGGCTCTCCTTTAGTATGGAGGGACTTCTCAGTGCTGACAGTTGCTTCCCCAGATTCAGAACCTGGGCTTCCAGGGAAACAAATGCACATTTTGCACAGCTGTATTAACACTTCGGTTGATGTACAACAAGATCACAAAACAACAACAAGGTACAAAAGTCGCCTCGCCACACCCGCCGGGCATTATACCTATTAAATTGAATGAGGGTTGGGGATTATACCCTGTCCAAATGACCTAACAACTAGCTTCCTGACACTAATACTCAAGACCAGGGGTCTTCAAACTACGGCGCTCCAGTTGTTCAGGAACTACAATTACCATCATGCCTAGTCATGTCTGTGAATGTCAGAGGTTTACAATGCCTCATGGGATGTGTAGTTCCGGAACAGCTGGAGAGCCGTAGTTTGAAGATTCCTGCTCAAGACAATACACAGGTACTCAACAAGACAATACAAAGGTACTTGCAGACCACTCGTAGACCTACATGCACTCACAGACCTACGTGCACTTGCAGACCACTCGCAGAACTACGTGCACTCGCAGACCACTCACAGAATTACGTGCACTCGCAGACCTACGTTCACTCACAGAACTATGTGCACTCTGTCAGGGAATTAGTAGATCAGACCGTGTGACTGAATTAGGTGACAAGCAAGTGAATAAAACAGTGCACTACCAACCACAAGACCCACAAGCAACAAATAATATATACAATAATGGGAGATACCAGAATCATAAACAAAAGCCAGGCCGGGATCATACACAGGGAGATCAGCAGGTGGGTAAGGACGGGAAACCAACAGGAAAGGGAGAGGGTGGATGGATAGGCTGCAGAGCAGGGATCCAAGGTAATCAGGTAAAAGGAGGGACAGGTCCAGGATGGGCTCAGGATAGGGATCGGTGAGATCAGATCAGGTCAGATCAGGACAGATGTGAGGGCTTGCCGGGTATTTATAAAACTGCCAGTAATTGTCCTCACGTCACACCTGAGCGCAGGAAGTGTTGTCTGCTCCATACTGCCGGAATACCCCTGCTGGTGGACACCGGTACTACGGCCCGAGGATCCAACAGTGCCACCAGCAGGTGAGTCCTCTTATTACAGATCCTGGGTGTTGGAAGACATCCACTGATGGACACTGGTACTGTGATCCAAGAGGCCGACAGCGCCACCAATGGGTGAACCTTTTCATGACACACTCACAGACCACTCACAGAACTACGTGCACTCGCAGACCACTCGCAGAACTATGTGCACTCACAGAACTGCGCGCACTCGCAGACCTACGTGCACTCACAGACCACTAGCAGAACTACGTGCACTCGCAGAACTATGTGCACTCGCAGAACACTCGTAGAACTATGTGCACTCGCAGAACTACGTGCACTTGCAGACCACTCGCACTCACAATACACAAGTACTAACGATCCAAACACACACTACTCAGACAACACTCACACTGCACAGGTACTATGACCCCTGTTATAACCTCCTGTTTTAAACTCTAGTTTTAACTCACCACTTAGACCAGTTCCACTTGGACAGAGTTCCAGCAGACTCAAAGATGAGCAGGCTCACAATGAGTTCTACACAAGGTTATATAGGCCTCAAGCACCTGTGACTAATTAACCACTCCCCTTAATTAGTAGGCTGAAGGAAGCAAAGAAAAAAAACTGTTTAAAAAGTGTCAGAAAAAGGTGTTAAAAAGCTATATGGAAAAGCCCCAAAAAGGTCCTAAAAATGCAACCCAGCCATCACTAGCAGTCAAAAAGCAAGACTTGTTCACTCTCCACTCAAGGTCCCCACTGTTTAACCTCCAACCAGCAGTTTATATAAGTCTGCAAAGCTTCCAATTCAATTTCTGATAGGTGTAAAATCCGACCAAAAGGGATTTCAGTTCTTGGTAATAATTTGATAGGACAATCGTAAGGCCACTGAGGTGGGAGTTTGACGGCTTGTTTCTTGTCAAAAATGTCCATGAATTCTTGGTACACGGGAGGGACATTCTGATGTTAAGAACTGTCAGCCAGATGTATTTTAAGGCTCGGTTTTTTGTCATAAAGCAGAATACAACATCGCTTTGCCAGGAAGAGTCCAGGAAACAGCTGCAAGCCCCTAAGTCAATGAGGGCCTGGAACCAGATTTCCGCAACATGTAAGGAGACAGGCAGGATAAGATTAGAGGCGGAAGGACTAGTAACTGGAAATTTCACTGGATGTGGTTGACGTGACTTACTGGGTCATATAGGACAACTTCGTAGGAAGTGGCTGGCCCCTCCACAGTATAAGCAAAGGTTCTCCTGACGGCTGCGTTGTCTTTCTTCGGAAGTCAATGGGGAATGGACCAGACCAAGTTGCATGGGTTCAACCTCATAACTGACAGTGGAGGAAGGACTAGGTGATGTGGAGTGAAATGGAGAAAGCTTGGGTGACACCCAGGTAGGGCGGGGGTCCAAAAGCGTTCGGACCGCGGCTCCCGAAGGCACCTGTCAAGTTTATAATAGATGGATAGCATACTTAGGTAGGGCTGGGCTGCTGCCTCCCCTAGGTGCTCCACTAGTGCAGCACCAGAAGAATTCATGTGTATATACGCAGGGATAGATGGTGCTGCCTTATCACCTGGAGAGTGACCCCCAGTGTTGACTAGCAGTTGCAGATGTAAGTCCTAATTGGACTGCTTGGTGGTGTGGGCTGGGGTAATGCATACCACTGCCTTTCCCCTGGAGGGTGGCCTCCAAGAGGGGTATGTGTATTAAGAACTAATTATATATATAACTACTTATATATGAAAGGTTGTTTATATAAATATATATATATATATATATATATATATATATATATATATATATATATATATATATATATATATATAACCCACCATAAAATAATTGTGATATCAAGGAGGAACGATTATTAAGGGTGTAAATTGTTTCAACCAAAGAGCCCGTGTTAAAGTGCTAGTATCTGAAGTGACCTATGCCTCCCCACCTATATATAAAAGTGCATATTACATTGAAATTTATTTAAGTTGTGAAAAAAAAAAATATAAACTCCACATAAGCTGGAGTTTCATGTGAGTTCATCAAAAGAAAAAAAAATGAATTAAAATGAATAAAAGTATCTTGTGAAAACCAGTCTTAAATTGTAATACAAGTATGTATGTTCAATCTACAGTGCTTATTGCTCATAGACCAATCCAAGTGCAAAATCCTGGGCAAATAGCATGAGGTGACATCCGTGCTCCCCTTTAGTTCCCCACTCACCAGATTTTTATACCCCTGCAAGGGTAAACCGCATAAAGTTTGGGTCTTTATCTGGAGCCATCTTCCTCCTTGTTAGATCCGACCTTTAGGATGTCCTGAACTTATGTTCCTGCTAAGGATGAACGATGGTGAACATAACTACCAGTTCCTGCATGAATGCTTTTTTGTGGCACTTCAAGCCCTTGGGGTATCAATTATAATTTTTTTCACTTCCTGCTTGAGTGAGGCACTGATGATGTAATCCTGGCCTCACCACTACATCCTGGGAAATTTCTGTCACTTGATCTAGGAGACACACCCAAAGAATCAGGAAGTAAGAGGAGATGGATTCATCTGCTTTTAGTTAAAATTGCCACTGAGTGCTTTCCACAGGGAGAGAGAAGTCTGTTTCTGAGGGTCTCAACTAGGCCTCATCTGTTGTCAAGTTTAATGGCAAGTTGGATGAGCCCCTCCATGGTAGCAGGAGTTTCAACTCGAGCTGGTTCATTTTTAAGTTTCTCTTAGAGCCCCTGGCGATATTGATATTTAAGAGCTGCCTCGTTCCACCCGGTATCAACAGACCATTTTTGAAAGTCCACAGTGTAGTCCTCAACTGAACATTTTCCCTGGGGCAGAGTATGCAGAATGGTCTCAGCAGTAGCCGTGCATTGTGGATCATCATAGAGTTGTTCCATTGATTCAAAGAAAGTATCCACGGAATTTAGTACAGGGTCCTTTTGCTCGAGAAAGCTGTGGGCCCAAGCTTGGGGTTCTTCAGACAACAAGGAAATTATGAATCCCACCTTTATAGTTTCTGTAGAAAAAGGTTCTGGGTTGGAAGGCTAGGTACAGCTGGCAAGCGTTTTTAAAGGATCTGAACTTCTTTCGATCACCCCGGAATTGTATAGGTGTTGGGACTCTCGGTACAGGAGGAGGCATCATTACTGTGGAATTAGAGTTGACACATTTCTGTGAAGAAGAGACTGAGGCCACGCTGGCAGATGATGCACCGGGGTCTGCAGGAACAGGGGATACAGTCAAGTGCTGCAAACGTCCTTCTAATAGGAAGTAGCCCTGTTGAAGCTGCTGTACTGCCGGAGTGAGGGCTGTGACCTGCTGGCATAAGGCTTTTGAGTGGGGAACCAACTCTGTCGGCCTCTGACATGGCAGAATTGTATTGTCACATACCTTATCCAAGGCCAAGATGCTGAGAGAGGCTCCCCTTGTGGCTGAGAGCAGTATACCCCTGGAGGTGGAACAGAAGGTATAATGCTCAAAGATGCACGGGTTGCCAGCAGGGTGAAGAAGACTGGAACAGGTGATTCCTGAAAGCCACTTGAGACTGGTGCAGGAGTAAGTCTTTAGAGAACCATGATGAGCGCAGAGGGCTTGAGAATCCAAGCAGCTTGGTAAAAGCCTGGCAGAGGATCTAGCACGGTGGATCAGGTAGCAGCTGCTGCAAGTGGGATCCGTATGGCAAGCTGAGGTTAAGTATGATACACGAGAGATAGCAAAGTCCTTCAGGCTGGCCGGGGGGACATACAGGTGATCAAGCAGGTTTAAAGCAGAAGCAAAGTCCTTAAGACAAGCCAAGGTCATTCAAAGGTGGTCAGGCAGGTAACTCACAAGCCAGGATCGGAGGTACAAGAATATCAGAGCAGGCCACAGGATAATATGGGTCACAACAGGAAGCAGATCAGGTTTCAGGAACAGCTGAAGACAATCCAGCAACTTGGGTCAGACATAAGCAGCCTTATAAAGGCCAGCAGGGGGAACCATCTGTCACATGTTTTTTCTACTGACAAGATTGCCAGTACTTCCACAGCTTATTCCCTGACAACTAGGCACTGTATAAAAAGATGGTAATTGGCACTTTAGTCTCTGGTCTAGTACATAGCTTAATTTTGACTGTGTGTGCACAATGTTTGACTTTTGCATATTCTTTTGCATTTTCAAATTGTGGTTTAATAATGTATGTAATTGTGCACATGAATTCATTTTTTTCCAATATGATATTAATAATAAAAATGTAAGTTAATTTCCAAATAGTATTTAATAACTCCCAATGCATTTCCATAATGACACCACCATGAATGGCATATTAATGGTACCTCATGCTAGGCACCCTAATGCATTTAACTAATGGACCTTCAGTACCATAACTACTATGCATTGTGGTATGCTGTATTAAAAAAAAAAAATAGTGCAGGTGTGAATTGTGGTCCATTATGGTGTGTTGGCAGTCCATTTAAATCCTGAGCTTGTTAAATCACCATATCAACCCATACAAGTATGAAGAGGCCTAATGCCACGTACACATGACCGGACTTTCCAGCAGACTAGGTCCGAAGGGATTAGTCCGTCTGACAAAATCCGATCATGTGTGGGCTAGTCCGATCGTTTTTTGGAAAAAAAATCTGACAGACCTAGAAATAGAACATGTTTCAAATCTATCCGATGGACTCAATTCCGACAGACTAAAATCGGGAAAACCGTTCATCTGTGTGCTGGTCCGACGGACCAAATATGACGCAAGGAAAGCTATTGGCTACTGGCTATTGAACTTCCTTGTTTAGTCCCGTCTAATGTCATCACATTCAAAAAGAATGGACTTTGAAACAGACTTAGTCTGTTCGTATGTGGCCAAGTCCGTTCGTTCGGAAAGTCAGTCGGACCTAGTCTGGCAGAAAGTTTGGTCGTGTGTATGCAGCATTAAAGTAGGTTCATAAATAACAAAATTACATCTGCCATGGAATTAGCTTGCGTTCTCTAAATCCAGATCTGGATTAATAATACACATGTAAACAGTGAAAAAAATAAATACTGTAGATAGAAATGCCAAATAAACAGTAAATGCATATTTCTTAATTCCTAAATATTTAAAATCTGGTGGAAAAAAAGGAGCGCAAGTAACCAATATGCAAGAGAGGTAACACCAAATTTAAAATCAAAGGAGTAATTACATAAGATAACATAAAAGTGCAGAATTACACAGTGATATCCCTAATCAAATAACAGTCAATGATAATGAAAGTATGAAAAACAAAAAAAACAAATATGTGAAAGATGATTGCATGAATATATTGTAAAAAATGAAATAAATAATACAGGAATAAGTAATAAACAAATGAATGAAGTGTCACAAAGACTAAGCATTCTCTGAAGAATAAGACAATGAAGAAGCTAGGTTAAATGAGAAGACTAATTCATGAAGAATTAAATGAAAACAGGATTAATAAGCAGCTTTTCTTCCAAAGTGAAACCAGAACACAGAAGCCATAAACATAAGATAGTTCACATCATTAAAAATATTTCTAGGCTAATGTTTGTTATTGTATACAGCAGTTTCTCAACTCCAGTCCTCAAAGCGCGCCAACAGGTCATGTTTTCAGGATTTCCATTATTTTGCACAGGTGATTTAGTCAGTTGCACTGCCTTAGTAATTACCACAGCCATTTCATTTGAGGGAAATCCTGAAAACATGACTTGTTAGGGCGCCTTGAGGACTGGAGTTGAGAAACACTGATATACAGTATATGCAAAAAAATAAAAATATGAAAAAAGAACAGTTATTTATCCCAAGCCTGACAGTTTTTACTGAATTTTACACAAAATGACAAAAAATATGAAGGCTTAGAAAGTCTATCAGAAACACTTTTTTTTACCTGCGTTATTGTGCCTTTTAGTAAAGTGTGAGGTTCTATCAACTTTCCCCTTCCTGTTATTGGACAGTGAAGGGCAATCAGTTCACTAACAAGGTGATCACTTTGCTTTCTTCTCCTGTTAGGATGCTAAAACTACTTATTGACAGCACTTTGCAAAAATAGAACTCTGATTGCCTCACACTGTTGTCAGCCTCTCTCCTACTTTAGGTGATTTCAGGATTCTGATCTATTGGGGCATGTGAAGTTCCTCTTTGGCCATTGAATTGACATTAATGAACTCCTGTGCATACCAGGCTCTGGTCTCAACATGCCAAGACTGAGATTGGATGTACACTCTACAGCACATGCTGCATTCAGTGTACATAAGAAAATAAACATTTTGAGGAACTGGGGCAAAGATATTTGCTAAAAAATACTTTAACTAAGTGTTTGCTGCTGAAATCCTACTGGATAACTTCTGTGTGCCCAACAGAGAGCAATTCATTAAAACCTATGCTGAGTGTGCAGCTCAGTGTACAGATAGGAAAATAATTATTTGATCCCCTGCAGATTTTGTAAGTTTGCCTACTTACAAAGAAATGAATGGTCCATCATTTTTATCATATGTGTATTTTAAATGATAGAGACAGAATATCAACCAAAAATCCAGAAAAAAAACATGATACAAATGTTATAAATTGAGTTGCATTTTAGTGAGTAAAATAAGTATTTGATCCTCAAGCAAAACATGACTTTTGTTATTTTAACGTAAAGTTTACAAATCTAACGAAAATTCGTATTTCGCACGAATCCGAATTGAATTTCGGACACGAATTACAAAATCCGTTTTTTTTTTAAAATATGAAACGAAACGGAACGAAACAAAACAAATTTTCTGATAGCGTCCATGTCTAGTGTAATTTGGATGGATCAATAAAGGACTTATATTCATCATCTTGGAGTGCAGCCATTTCTTCCTTTTTGCAGTTTGTGCAACGGGCGAGCCATGGCTAGCACCCTCGAGAGGAGTCCTTCAATTCACTTTACTAATCTATTTATCTGGATTCACCCACCTGAGCAGTGTTTCTTGTTTTTTCCTAAACACAGAGGTAAGATGTTTTTTGTAGTTGGATACCAGGTTTGCACACATCTCAGGAGGGATATTGGTCCACTCTTCTTTACAGATCTTCTCTAAATCCTTAATGTTTTTCAGCTGTCACTTGGTTAGTCGAGTTTCAGCTTCCTCCATAAATTTTCTATAGGATTAAGGTATAGAGACTGGCTAGGCCACTCCATGACCTTAATGTGCATCTTCTTGAGACACTCCTATGTTGCCTTGGTGGTGTGTTTTGGGTCATTGTCATGCTGCAAGACCCATCTACAACCCATCTTCAGTGTTCTGGCTGAAGGAAGAAGGTTCTCATCCAAGACTTTACAGTACATGGCCCTGTCCATTCGCCCCTCCATGAGACAAAGTTGGCCTGTACCTTTAGCAGAGAAGCAACCCTAAAGCATAATGTTTCCACCTCCGTGCTTGACTGTAGTGACGGTGTTCTTAGGGTCATAGTCAGCATTTTTCTTCCTCCAAACATGGTGAGTAGAATTAATGCCAAAGAGCTAAATTTTGGTCTCATCTGACCACAGAACTTTCTCCTAAATCTTTTCTGAATCATTTAAATATTCATTGCCAGACATTAGATGGGCCTGTACATGTGCCTTCTTGAAGAAGGGGGCCTTGCACGTGCTGCATATTTCAATCCATGGCAGTATATTGTGTTACCAATAGTCTGTTTGTTGACTATGGTCCCCACTGCCTTGAGATCATTCACAAGCTCCTCCCATGTAGTTCTGGGCTGATCCCTTACTTTTCTCATTATAATCCTTACCCCATGAGGCAAAATCTTGCATGAAGCTCCAGACCAGGGGGCGATTGATAGTTATTTTGTATTTCTTACATTTGCCAATAATTGCTTTAACAGTTGTCTCCTTCTCGCCAAGCTTCTTGCTGAAGGTCTTGTAGCCCATTTCAGCCTTGTGCAAGTCTACAATCTTATCCCTGATGTCCTTTGTCAACTATTTGGTCTTCCCAATGATCATGAGGTTTGAATAGAAGCAAGAGATTCTGTGGACAGGTGTCTTTTAGGCACATAATGTGTTGCCGTTAGGAGCACCTTCTTAAATTGACAGGACTAATCTATGTACCACATGAGCACATACTGTAGCCAGAATTGTGGGAGCCAGAATTATTGTTGGTTGGTAGGGGGGTCAAATACTTATTTTACTCACTGAACTGCAACTAAATTTATAACATTTGTATCATGTGGTTGTTTTTTTTTCTTTCTGGATTTTTGGTTGATATTCTGTCTTTATCATTTAAAATACACCTATGATAAAAATTATAAAGCCTTCATTTCTTTGTGAGTGGTAAAACTTACAAAATCTGCAGGGAATCAAATAATTATTTTCCCCACTATACATTCAATAGAAGACTGTGAGCAAGCAAGCAGGTAAGTGTGTATTAATTCAGAAGAGATAGCATTTCTCTTAGGCAATAAAGAGCTGCCAGCTCACAGTTTTGTACAAGATAAGTCTAGTTGCACTTTATGATACCTGCAATATCTCAAAATGGTTGTTTGAGCTTTCTTGCATTTCTAACACAATTAGGTCTGGCCAATGTTTATGTCAAACAATGTTTTAATAACTATGAAAATTGTGCATGTACACCAAAAAAACTGCATGGTTTTAGGACTAGGAGAGTTACAATTGTTGTGCATTTCTGTCTACACACATCTGGCTTAAGCCTTATTCACATGGATACTAAGGCTTGTAGCCTGTAAATGGGATATGTGTTTATGTGGCATGAGATGTCTGATTCTGTGTGGAGGCAGTCCATGTAAGTGTATGAGAACACAGAAAATACACAGACACAGCCACATATACTAATTTGACAGGCGTGCATGTGTGGTTGAGCAGCCCTCAATGCACACTGACTGTTTTTAAGATCACTCACCAGCATGCCTAAGCAATTAGGACAAGTGGCTGTGTCTGTGCCGCTGTTGTGTCCCAATACTTGGACTGTGCCTTGCGGCGCCTTGTTGCTCAAGTCACATGAACACATGGCCTATTTCCAGACGATGGGCATTAGTGCCCATGTGAATGAGGCCTTAGTTGCAAATTTGTTATTATTTATATTATTACACATTCTTGTATCTTGTATTGCACAAATTTATCCGCACAAAAATCTGTAAACATTAAACTGTCATGAGTTACAACGTACCTGCAAACCGTGTAAATTAAATATTTTCTTTCAGCTCCATGGGTCATCTTTGATGACAACAAATTGGCCTGTTTTTGTTTTTTATGTTTTAAATGAGAAAATGAATCCACTATGTGTGGCATATACTGAAAATGCATAAGTCAGCAATCATTTTATAACATTGTTGACATTAATCAAACCTTGAAATTATATATTATAAATGAATCCCTGCATGTAACTCAAATGTCATTCCTATAAAAATATGACAACATGATTGCCATGAGGGGGCACAAAGCGAATATCATGTATTTGTTATGTTTCTGTTTATATTTACAGAAGGACAAATCATTAATATATTCATTTCTGAGTGATCAAGAAATGTCAGAAAATGTCATACATTTAACTTTTGCCAAAAGGTAAAATTGTTAGCTTATTAAACAAAATTACTTTAGTTCTTTATGACCACAGAGAGTGCTTATCATCATTATACCACATAACAATGCACTGCTTGAAAATCAACAAAGTGAGCATGACTCATAACGGCCTTATATATAGCCCATCAGTGACCTTACCATGTGGGTATCCCCCAACGAACGTATAATCACAAGTCAAGGTTCGCCTGCATGATCGGCAGCATTTAATTTCTATTCGCAATCCGTTCTCAATGCCTGAAATGCACGCCGCCATGTTTACGTTCCAGGCAAAAGGAAGGGACGGGTCCGACGTCACTTCCTATGCTCCATTTGACGAGCGACGGATGCCGCATAGGAAGTGACGTCGGACCCGTCCCTTCCTTTTGTCTGGAATGCAAACACAGCGGCGTGCATTCCAGGCATTGAGAACGGATTGTGAATAAAAAGGAAATACTGTCGGTCAGCAGGCGAACCTTGGCTTGCTATTATACGTTCGTTGGGGGATACCCACATGGTAAGGTCACTGATGCGCTATATATGAGGTCGTTATGAGTCATGCTCACTTTGTTGATTTCGAGCAGTGCATTGTTATGGTGTGTAAGTGATAAGCACTCTCTGTAGCCCTATGCGGCACATGTTATTAGATGTAGTGAAAGCCAATTGATGCCCATGCAGTGGGAGTTCCACTGTTGGGGGCCACCCACCGGGGAAAGTGGGAGGGGCCAATATGCTGATGGTTTGACTGATTAATCATGGGAGTCTATGTGCATACACATGAGGGGTTATTCACTGTTAAGCTCTGAGGAAGAAGGGTCAGTCCCTTCAAAACGCGTCAGCTGGCAGTGACCTTTTTAATAAATATCATCCAAAGGATAATGCACAAGGCTGGTGCGCCCTCTTTTCTTCTATTTTTCCCTGTATTTAGCACCATCCATCTTTCCCTCATCTCTGACAAGTTTCCCAGTCCGACTGCTGAAGAATATCCCCACAGCATGATGCTGCCACCACCATGTTTCACTGTGGGGATGGTGTTCTTTGGGTGATGTGTTGGGTTTATGCCAGACATAGCAGTTTCTTTGATGGCCAAAAAGTTCAGTTTTAGGAACTCTGCAGCTCCTCCAGGGTTACCTTAGGTCTCTGTGCTGCCTTTCTGATTAATTCCCTCCTTGCCCAGTCCGTGAGTTTTGGTGTGCGGCCGTCTCTTGGCAGGTTTGCTGTTGTGCCATGTTCTTTCAATTTGGTTATGAAAGATTTGATGATGCTCCTAGGGATCATCAAAGATTTGGATATTTTTTTATAACCTAACTCTGACTTGTACGTCTCAACAACATTGTCCCATACTTGTTTGGAGAGTTCCTTGGTCTTTGTCAGGGATCCGCTCGTCCTGCGCGATCGGCTCTCCGTGCGCGCGTGCACGTTCGTGCAGCGGGTCGTCGTAGGTACGAGCGTCTTCCAACGCGCGCGGGTGCACGCCGTTCGTGTGTGCGCGCGGTACACGCACGCACGGGCGAGCGTTAGCACGATTGGCGCCAGTAGCCCTTTTTAAAGGCACAGTTGCAGCAGCTCTGTGCTGTCTCGTCTGCAGCTTGTGCCTGTGTATACCTGCTTGTCTACCTGCTACCTACCTGATATCCGACCCGGCTCCGTCTGACCTTGTTGACCTCTCCTGCTTCGACCCCGGCTTGTTTTGACCCTTCTTGAACTGATCTCCTGTTGCCGAACTCTGCTTGTACCTGACACCTCTGCTTGTTCCTGCATCGCTACCCTGTATCCTGAGGACCCATCCAACCTGATCCAGTGGCCTGCAGTCCTCAGCCTTCCTACTACAGAGAGTCCCTGCTTCTGAGAACCCTCATCTCCGGATACCTGCTACTGCTCCTGGCTGGACTCTCCTACCCCACTGCGCTCCGGTCTCCCTGTTCCCATTCCAGTGAGACCAGAACCAGAGCCGTAAGAGAGGTCCCCTTCTACTAAGACAGACTCAATACCTGAAGTTCCTAACAGTACGAGACAGCCATGTCTGAGTCTGCAGAAGGGGCCTCCGCCATGAAGGAGATTTGCTCTCACCTTGCGGCTCTCACCCAGGCCGTGAAATCCCTTCAAGACGGCTACACCAGATTGGAAGAGCGGGTCCAACATCTCTCCATTTCGGGATCCCCGGACACTGCACCTCAGTCTCCTCCAGTCCAGCCTGCAACTCATCCGGCAGTCGTGATGCTCCCACCTGAGCCTAGGGTTCCCATTCCGGAAAAATTCTCTGGGGACCGTTCCAAGTTTCGGGGTTTTCGTAATGCTTGCCAGCTTTACTTTGCCCTCCAGCCCAGGACTTTTTCGCTGGAAGCAACTAAGGTGGGATTTGTCATTTCTCTCCTGCAAGAAGAACCTCAGTCATGGGCCCACCATCTCCTGGAGAATGACAGTCCTCTTACACAGACTCTCTCTGCCTTCTTTGAAGGGATGGCACAACTCTATGATGACCCCCAGCGGACTGCCACCGCAGAATCCGCATTAACTGCGCTCCAGCAAGGCCGTAGGACGGCCGAGGACTATGTCTCGGACTTTAGGCGCTGGAGTGCAGATACCTTATGGAACGAGTCGGCCCTTAGACACCAATTTCGCATGGGCCTGTCTGAAGGCCTCAAGGACGAACTAGCCCGAGTTGGTATCCCAGATGCCTTAGAGGACTTAATTGCCCTAGCCATCCAGATCGATCGTAGACTCCGTGAGCGGAAGGCCGAACGCTCTTCTCAACCTCTGAGACCTGCCTGGATGACCGCCAGAACCCCGTCTCCCAATCCGTTCTTCTCTCCGCCCCCTCAAAAGGGGCCTGCCAGTACCTCTCTTGCTCCTGAGGAACCTATGCAGCTTGGACTACTCCGACCTACTCTGTCTCCGGAAGAGCGTGCCCGTCGTCGACATATGAACTTGTGTCTATACTGTGGCGGCTCCGGACATTATGTGGCCAACTGCCCTGTGAAGCCTCGTAAGTGCCTCTCTTCTGTGTCCCGCAGTTTCGTTAACTCACCTTCCAACTCTCTACATGTTGCCCTTCTGCTTTCTTTTCAGCTTCATGGAAGAACGATTCACGTCAACGCCATCCTTGACTCCGGAGCCTGCGGTTGCTTCATCGACGCTGCCTTCACCAACCTGCATTCCATTCCACTTCAGCCAAAATCTCATGGACTTTCTATCTTCTTGGCCGATGGTTCTCAGATCAAGTCCGGCCGGGTCACCCATGAGACCCTTCCTCTACCCACCTCCACCTCCTGCCGACATACGGAACTACTAACTCTTGATGTCATTTCATCACCACTCTTTCCTGTGATTCTGGGCATACCATGGCTGCAAGCCCACAACCCCTCCATTGACTGGTCCTCTGGGGAGGTAAGATTCCTCTCCGCCTACTGTCAGGACCACTGCCTCTCTGGGGCTCCTGCACAATCCAGAACACTTCTCTGTCTAGATCCAGACCTGGACCTATGTCAATCGGTTCCAGAGCCTTATCATCAGTTTCTGGATGTCTTCAGTAAACGGGGGGCTGACTCCTTACCTCCGCATCGTCCTTACGACTGCCCCATTGAGCTCCTCCCTGGGGCTGAGATTCCTTTTGGACGTGTCTACCCCTTATCCGAGAAGGAGCAGGAGGCTCTAAAGGCATACATCTCCGAAAACCTCAAGAAGGGGTTCATCCGTCACTCCACATCCCCTGCCGGGGCTGGGATATTTTTCGTCACTAAAAAAGACCAGACCCTCCGACCCTGTGTAGACTATCGGGAACTGAACAGAGTCACGATTAAAAACCGCTATCCCCTACCTCTGATCCCAGAACTTTTTCAAAAATTGAGGTCGGCTGTTATCTTCACCAAACTTGATCTGAGAGGAGCCTATAACTTGGTCCGTATACGAGCAGGCGACGAGTGGAAGACTGCGTTCCGAACTCGTTTTGGGCATTACGAGTATCTGGTGATGCCTTTTGGATTGTGCAATGCCCCAGCCACCTTCCAGCACTTGATTAATGATGTCTTCCGGGACTTCTTGGACATTTTTGTCATCGTTTATCTTGACGATATCTTGATCTTCTCCAGGTCCCTGGAACAGCACCGGGGGCACGTCAGCAGAGTTTTACTTCGGCTCAGGCAACATGGACTATACGCCAAAGCCGAGAAATGTAAGTTTGAGCAACAAGAGATCCAATTCCTTGGCCTTGAAATCTCCCCAGCAGGCGTCAGGATGGATCCGCAAAAGGTCGCTGCTGTTCTCGAGTGGCCAGCCCCCACCGACAAGAAAGGCGTCCAGCGCTTTGTGGGCTTCGCCAATTTCTATAGAAAGTTTATTAAAGGGTTCTCGGCCATTATCTCCCCCATCACCCAGCTTACTAAGCAGAATATGCGCTTTCTTTGGAGTCCTGAAGCCCAGGTCGCCTTTGAAAAACTCAAGGACTTGTTCACCTCTGCCCCCATCCTCAGTCATCCGGATCCTTCTAGACCCTATATTCTGGAAGTAGACGCCTCTGAGATAGCAGTAGGGGCGGTGGTCTCCCAACGTTTTGGTAAAGACGACCTGATGCACCCCGTAGGGTTCTTCTCCCGAAAACTCTCTCCAGCGGAGAAGAATTATGATGTAGGAGATCGGGAACTACTTGCCATTAAATCGGCCTTGGAGGAGTGGAGATACTTACTGGAGGGGGCGGTACACCCCGTGCTCATCTACACGGATCACAAAAATCTCGAATACCTCCGCACCGCTAAACGACTGAAACCTCGGCAGGCCCGCTGGGCCCTCTTTTTCTCCCGATTCAGTTTTCACATCACCTATCGCCCTGGATCAAGAAACACCAAGCCGGATGCACTCTCTCGCATGTTTGACAATCCTAAGGACTCTGCACCTCCGGATACTATCCTCCCTGCTAACTCCTTTCTTCTCATCCAACCGGGCCTAGTTTCTCTGCTCAAGAGTGCCTCTTCCACATCTTCCTGTCCCCCAGGAATCTCATTAACATCCAGAGAGGGCCTGCTCTGGAAAGACAACCTAATCTTCGTTCCTGAGGAGGTGAGAGTTAAGGTTTTGGGGCTCCTCCATGACCATCCACTCGCGGGACACTTTGGTGTCCGCAAGACCTTAGAGCTGATACAACGTTCCTTCTGGTGGCCAGGCATGAGGGAGTTCTGCAAGCAGTACGTGAACTCTTGTCCAGTATGTTGCCGGAATAAGATTCCCAGGAATCGGGCCTGGGGCCTGCTTAAGCCTCTCCCCGCACCCGACCGCCCCTGGCAGATGATTACTATGGATTTCATCGTAGAACTCCCCCCCTCTGAGAACTGTACCGCCATCTTTGTTGTGTGTGACCGTCTGTCTAAGATGGCCCACTTTCTTCCCTTGAAGGGGACTCCTTCTGCTACCGAAACGGCTCACGTTTTTATTAAGGAAATAATCAGGCTTCACGGGGTACCCACCAACATTGTATCTGACAGAGGAGTGCAGTTCACCTCCCGTTTCTGGAGAGCCTTATGCGGAGCCCTGAAAATTGAATTGGCCTTGTCCTCCGCCTACCACCCACAGACTAACGGGCAAACAGAACGCACCAACCAAACCCTCGAGCAGTATATCAGATGTTTCTCTTCCTTTGTCCAGGACGATTGGGTTTCCCTGTTACCTTTGGCGGAATTCGCCTACAACAATGCCAGCCATGCTACCACCGGGCAGTCCCCGTTCTTTTCCAATTATGGTTTTAACCTGTCTTTTCTTCCCGATATCCCTACAGAATCGCATGTACCAGCAGTTCAGGACACAGTATCCTTTCTTCAGCAGAACAACCGGATCCTGCAGGAGGCTATAACCAAGGCTCAGGCTGACAGCAAGAAGAGTTTCGATCAAGGAAGAAGGGGAGAGTTGATCCTTCAAGTCGGGGACCAGGTATGGCTGTCTTCCTCTAATTTAAAATTAGCATGTCCCTCCAGGAAGTTGGCACCAAAGTTTCTGGGTCCATTTCCTGTTAAAAGGAGGATTAACGAGGTTTCTTATGAGTTGTCTTTACCCGATTCCATGAGAATACACCCAGTCTTCCATGTAGCTCTACTTAAGCCTGTCATACCTGACCCCTTCCCTGGTAGAGGAACAAGACCACCCGATCCTGTGCTGATTGATGGCAGTGAGGAGTTCGAAGTGGAGGCCATCTTGGATTTCAGAAGACGACGGGGACAAGGTCAGTTTCTGATTAAATGGAAGGGCTATGGCCCAGAGAGTAATTCATGGGAACCTGCTACTAACATACATGCCAATAGACTAATACAGGCCTTCTTTGCTGCACACCCAGAGAAAAGAGCTACTAGGGGCACCCGGAGGTTGCCCCTTGTGGGGGGGCAATGTCAGGGATCCGCTCGTCCTGCGCGATCGGCTCTCCGTGCGCGCGTGCACGTTCGTGCAGCGGGTCGTCGTAGGTACGAGCGTCTTCCAACGCGCGCGGGTGCACGCCGTTCGTGTGTGCGCACGGTACACGCACGCACGGGCGAGCGTTAGCACGATTGGCGCCAGTAGCCCTTTTTAAAGGCACAGTTGCAGCAGCTCTGTGCTGTCTCGTCTGCAGCTTGTGCCTGTGTATACCTGCTTGTCTACCTGCTACCTACCTGATATCCGACCCGGCTCCGTCTGACCTTGTTGACCTCTCCTGCTTCGACCCCGGCTTGTTTTGACCCTTCTTGAACTGATCTCCTGTTGCCGAACTCTGCTTGTACCTGACACCTCTGCTTGTTCCTGCATCGCTACCCTGTATCCTGAGGACCCATCCAACCTGATCCAGTGGCCTGCAGTCCTCAGCCTTCCTACTACAGAGAGTCCCTGCTTCTGAGAACCCTCATCTCCGGATACCTGCTACTGCTCCTGGCTGGACTCTCCTACCCCACTGCGCTCCGGTCTCCCTGTTCCCATTCCAGTGAGACCAGAACCAGAGCCGTAAGAGAGGTCCCCTTCTACTAAGACAGACTCAATACCTGAAGTTCCTAACAGTCTTCATGGAAGTGTTTGGTTAGTGGTGCCACTTGCTTAGGTGTTGCAGCCTCTGGGGCCTTTTAAAAAGGTGTGTATATGTAATGACAGATCATGTGACACTTATATTGTACACACGTGGACCTCATTTCACTAATTATGTGACTTCTGAAGGTAATTGGTTGCACCAGAGCTTTTTATGGGCTTCATAACAACAAAGGGGATGAATACATGCGCACATGCCAATTATCAGTTTTTTATTTCTGAAAAATTGTTTATGTATTGTAATATTTGGGGGTTATTTTAGCTTAAAGGTAGAGCTTACCAGTGAGCTGGATCCACACCAGATGTCGTTTAAGGGCTCGTAGGCCCACTTTTATTAAAGAAAGAAAAGTCAGATAACAAAATAGTTGCCCACACAGGGGTTTCAGCTTTCCACAGCAGTAATGTATGTAGAACCAAAAATACCAAGCCACCTGGCTCTCTTTAGCAGCACTGCTGCTCAGACTTCTGCTGCAGCCCTCTTGGCTCTTTAACAGAGTTCCTGTACACCCAGTACCTCAGCACTCTTTAACAGCTTCTCTTTCAGCCCACAAGCTTGGACCCTCTGTCTACTCTGACAGACCGACCTGTGCAGACATGCACACTTCTTCTCCCTTACACGCCTGGACTCCTCGGGAGGGTGGAGCCCAGAACCATGGTGTTGGCTTTGTTTTAAGCCCAAGACCCACCTGTGCAATCATCCAGCCAGACTGCTGGCTGTTCCCAAAACCCGGTCCCAGGATTGGAGATTCACCACATATCCCCCCCCTTTGTTTCGACCCAGAGGGCGGAACACCCAAGTTACTTTTGGCACCTCTGTGCCAGATACCATTTACAGAAGTACCCTCCTGTCCAACCTCGCTTCTCCTAACGGGGAACTCCACCCAATGCCTCCTTTGGTGTCTCCCTCTAAGCCTTACTGTCACTCTGCTATGCGCTTTGATGCGACCTTCCCAACTTTTCTTCCGAGTGAATTTCCATAAGCACTTCCTCTCCTGAAATCTAAATGGGTTCCCGTTGATCTTTCTACCAACCCTTCTGCCTCCACGCTTCAGTTTCCCAGGTTTCCCCAAAACTCTCTCAGCAGTACTGTTCTGAGACTGTAGGGGGCCCATTTCTATAGTGTTTAGAACGGAAACCCACCTCTTATTTCTGGTACCTGACGCAGCAGTCACTAACTGATTACCAGGTTTACCTGTACCTTTGGACACCACATTATCATGTACCATTAACACATTATTTGGTTCATCATTGACAGACATATTCAAACCAACATTAGACCTCTCAATGTTGCACATGTCACCAATGCCTTTTTTTTCAAAATTTGCTAGGGCAGAGTCTGCAGAGGGCACACATACTGGAGGGCCGCCATCACCCACAGGAACCTCACAGGACGCCACCTCCCCTGGGTTCACCCACTCTGCAGGCAGCTGTCCTATCACTTGACCCGTTCTGATGCCATCTGTATTTTTATCCACCGGAACAGGCAAGCTCTGGTCTGATCCACATACAATTTTTACCACGCTCCTTGTCCATTCCCCTGTCCCGGGGACCTTATTAGGTTTGTCACCTAAACCAACCAATGGACTGGGGACCCCAGTCTCTTTAACCACCTTTGTTTGAGCCCTGGTCAGGATCTCTGCTGCTTTCAGGTCCACACATGGCCCTTCCACCTCATGTGGTTTTTCTACTGGTGCAGTATACACGCCCTTCACCAACTGACCAGCACCACACTGGACCATAGCAGCAGAAATGCTTCCCATCTGGCTGTTAGGAGGTGTAACCACAGGCAATTTAGGCTTATTTTCAACTTCTCCAACGTCTGTCTCAAATATTTCTTCTGCACGTAGTCCAGCAGCATACGTAGCAGCAACTTTTAACAAAAGTAGCAAATTTAGGAATAAACCATTCCTGTCCTGTTTTGCTTTGCTCTGTACAGCCTGCCATACAGTGCTCCACCTAGTGGTACTGCGCAGTACCAGCCCATCAGACTGTGGAGGAGACACACTAGTATAGATTGGCTGTACATCCCAAAGTTCAAGCATCTCTTTTAATGCTTCAGTTATAAACCAGGCCCTTGACTCCAGACCTAAGTCCTTCCTGGGGACTTTCATGACACTGGGGATGCAGAGAGACTCACTTGCTGAGACTTGAAAAGTTGCAATGGTTAACGGAACCTCCTCCCGGCTGGAGGTAAACACAGCCTGGTGCTCCACCAGAGCGCTGCCAATTGTTGGACTCATACGCAACTTCTCAGGCTCAGCATCAGTGAACTGCTCCAGAACATTACCAGTGACGTCACGTTGACACTCCATGTCAACCTCAGTTTTGTGGGTCACGGACAATGTCTCTGCTGTGCCCTTATTTGGTTCATCCTGCTCACCAGGGTTAACTCCTGCAGCAGCCACCGCGCCCTCAGGTACAAGCTGTTCTGCAGCCCCTCCTGCTGGCCCAGCAGAAACCGTGTCCACCTTATCTTTGTGCATAAAAGCCTTATCTATCAGGGAGATAAGATCTCTGCTCCAACTATCCCAATCTGTTGTATGTGCGCTCCCTTCTGCGGTACTCCTCAGCACCAATCCATCTGCCCAAGGAGACACATATGAACAGACTGGCTCAGCTGCAGACTCATTACACCAGTCATTGTAAATCACGTCAGACTGTGGTAGCACAGGTTGCAATACACCATATTCACCACCTTGCTCTGCTTGCATTTCATAAGCCTCACACACCTTTGCATTTTTCACAGGTTGTGTTAATCCACCATTTACCTGCACATTTTTAGTACTAGCAGCTTGCACTAACACCTTACCATTACATGGTACAGTTCCATTCTGTCCCACCAGAGTGACATCGCAGTTGTCCAGGGCAACCTCTGACTCCAACACATGAAGTTCCCTGGAGATTCCTGTGGACAACTGTGCTGTCTTACCGCCAGTTGCTACAGGCAACGGCCCATTTTTGATAACCCCAGGTTCTTTCAGAACAAAAGTTTTCCCAACAGCATTAAACTTTTCATTAACAGTAACATTTATAGCATTTTTAGCATTTGTAGGCCTTCCTAGCCCATGGTCAACTTGAGCCTGACAGTCATTAAACACAGCACTTTTAGTCATCAACACAGGTTCTATTTGGATTTTAACCCTTGCATTCCCACTATATAGGGAAAAGTCATTCTCAGGTGCACATTCAGTGGCCCCACTAACTGGGGTCACTCTCACATCGTCATGGACAGTCTCGTAACCAGTCCTTTTACACACGAAATCAGCAGTTCCAGCCATCACTTCATTAAAGACAGTCTTACCCACCGCAGTAGTTGGGGTCACCATCTTCATTTGAGTACGTCGTCTTATGCACCAGTCCTCTGCTGCACTTTTACTGGCCAACTCCTCCTGGTGGCCATGGGATGAAACTACAGCAGGCATCTCCCACCGTTTAGCACCCCCTGCAGGCACAACAGGAAACTTCTTGTTGCTAGGGGTGACTGCAAACATATTTCCACCGGAATCTGGGCCTACAGACAAAACTTTCTCAGCAACATTGTCTCCAGCCGTATTCCACAACCTAGGGCAAGAAAAAATGCCATGCCCCAGCTGGCCACATTCCAGGCATGGTACTGGACGATTTTTTCCCAAAGCGATTCTCTCCTGGTGATTCCCAGCTGGCCGGAATGCACAGGCCTCTTTATGGGGACGCTGAACCAAACCTCTACTGCAGCTCCTTTCAGGCATAAATTTCACTCCGGTTGCCATGGGAGACCGCACTCTCCCAGCAGAACTTTGCTGGCTCTCTCCAACATGAAAAATTGGCTCCTCCTTAAGCTGCTTTCCACGATCCTTATTAGACATAGCCCATGGTACAGAGACAGCCCGACTGGCTTCCTTTGCGTTGCTATGGGCAAGCACTCTCATCCTCAGCCTTTGATCAGCCTCGCTCCTTGCATATAGCATGGGCTTCTCTCTGCTGGATCCCGTCTCATGCTGTGACACATTCACATCTTTCACATTAGCTGTTTTAACTGCATCAGCTTTGCCAGGGGCAACAACAGCCCTCTTCCAGTTATGGACATCCAGCGGCTTTCCCCTTGCACTGAGGGTTGGCTTCCTTTCCTCTGTAGCTTGGTCCAGTGCTGCTAAATGCCGCTTGCACTAATCCACTGCAGATTCAAATGCTGGTGGACTCTCCATAACAGCAGTCACCTGTGCACTCATTGCACCAGGGTTGCTAGGGACAACCCCAGCCCTTTTTCTCCTTGATACACTCTGATCAGGTATGTATGGGGCTCGTTTGGGTGGTAACAACCCCTCCAACCACAGAGCTCTGTCTCTCATTTCAGCAAGTTGCTTTTCTCTTAATGCAAGCTTTCCTCACCTGCACATTGCACACACTGATTGTGCTGTCTCATGCACACAAACACAGTTCATAGCAAGAGAAAAAAAAAATTTGACTTTTCATTCACAGGTACACCACCTGCAACACGGAATGCCTTTTGCCTGGCTGCACTTTCACACACAGCCAATAGTTCCTGACTTGAACTTACTGTGGAGCAAGGACCCGGATTCCACCGTCTTATGCCCGCATTCGAACACCACTTGTAATATTTGGGGGTTATTTTAGCTTAAAGGTAGAGCTTACCAGAGAGCTGGATCCACACCAGATGTCGTTTAAGGGCTCGTAGGCCCACTTTTATTAAAGAAAGAAAAGTCAGATAACAAAATAGTTGCCCACACAGGGGTTTCAGCTTTCCACAGCAGTAATGTATGTAGAACCAAAAATACCAAGCCACCTGGCTCTCTTTAGCAGCACTGCTGCTCAGACTTCTGCTGCAGCCCTCTTGGCTCTTTAACAGAGTTCCTGTACACCCAGTACCTCAGCACTCTTTAACAGCTTCTCTTTCAGCCCACAAGCTTGGACCCTCTGTCTACTCTGACAGACCGACCTGTGCAGACATGCACACTTCTTCTCCCTTACACGCCTGGACTCCTCGGGAGGGTGGAGCCCAGAACCATGGTGTTGGCTTTGTTTTAAGCCCAAGACCCACCTGTGCAATCATCCAGCCAGACTGCTGGCTGTTCCCAAAACCCGGTCCCAGGATTGGAGATTCACCACAGTATATATTTTTCTAATTTTACTTCACCAACTTAGACTATTGTGTTCTGATCCATCACATATAATTCAGATTAAAAAAAACATTGAACTAAAGTTTGCAATGTAACAAAATAGGTAAAAAGCCAAGGGGGGGGGGGGGGTCTGAATCCTTTTGAAAGGCACTGTATGCTGGATGGAAAGTGGTTAATTGCCTATACTCCAGGAAGAATAAATCCAGTTCAACTAATTTTTCCTTATAATTAAGGTCCTCCATGCCCCTTAGTCAGTTAGCCTTGTTATCCTTCTCTGTACTCTTTCCAGTTCTTCAATATCCTTTATGTGAATTGGTGCCTAAAACTGAGCCTTGGATGCCCTTTAATATAAAAGACACATCAAAGAATGTTTTAAAGTGTGTCAATCCAAAACTTTTCTTGTTTTAGGTATGATGATGTCTGTTTTTACTGAACTTCATTGGAGAGACGTTCCTTCATTTACTGTCCTACTGAGAATGGTTCTATCAAACAGGAAGTAAGGATAAATCTGTAATAGGAGCACAAACAGAAATAAGATGTCTAGCCTAGCCCTACGATACTAAAAAATATTGTTTTTTCTTTCTGTGATTGTTTCTGTAGGAGAGTTCCCCTCATTCTAGTAACAGAGCTCAGGTTGGAGGTAAAAATCTGACAGGAGACCCTTCCTTCTTTTATCCAAAGTTAATAAAAAAAAATTGGTATGGCATACACGTTAATGTTTTTTTCATCAGGTAGTACAATCCCTGTCACAGTTATCTTAGCATTTCCTAGCATTCCTGTGGCAATTTAGCAGATGGCTGAGAATTTTCTAATTTTGTACTGTAAATGCCTATAGACAGTTCTGATAGGTCACATACTGTAGCTTTGTTGGGTATGTAGGTATTAAAAAAGAGGGGATTGGGGAAATTGGGACTTTGAGTGAAGCCATGGCTGGGTAGAGTCATGTGCCTCCATCCCTATCATTTGAGAACAAAAGCGTCACCGCGGCAAGGAGCAGCGGTGGTGCAAAAAAGAAGAAAGTGGGACTTTAAATGAAGCTCAGGATGACAAAAATGAGTAAAATGGTGGAAAATAAAGATTTAATAATGCATAAAAACAAGTTTACATACAATTCATTCCATGTACACAGAAATGCACCCATAACATGGTGCCAATTTGTAACCTGGCAATAATTGATAATAACATGTTTACAACCATTGATATTCGAGATAAAACAAGAGGGGCCACCATACTCATAGTTGGATACATATGTTGAGATAATATCTGCACTGTCAGTAGGCTTAAGAACCCAAATATGTTAGAAGAAGTATAAACACATATCATGGTGGTTGTGTAACTTGTACACCAGTAGCTCGATGCGTTTCGCGGCTTTAAACCGCTCTTCAGGAGCAGACATGTAAGATATCTGCAATAAGAAAATATTTGGCTAGGTAAGCATACTAAGTCAGGGTAGGGGAGGATGGATAAAGCCCCCCAAAAACCGTATAAAACAAGATGGCTTACAAATATGTGTGCGCTGGAAGGCAGGGCGCCAAGGACCTCGGACCACCCCAGAGCATCAGTGTCGGGTGCCAAGAGGGCATGTATAGGGCGCGATCATCACAGGCAGACGTCCGGGCGAGCTCCAAGCACCCCGAGCACCCCTAGTGTAAATGTGGGAAATGGTGAGGTGTAGTGAAAGCAGTAATTGAAAACAAAAAGCAAAAAACAAACCACAACAAAAAAAACAAAAACAATGTTAAGGGTGAGTGTATGGGATGTGACACCAGTGAATAAAGAGTGAATTGACGGTGGGAGACCATGGTAAGAGATCATCACCGAAACATTCAATGGATAAAGAATTAAGTGAAGATGAGGTGTAAGATGTACCTGTGTTAGAAAGAAAAGGGAATCAGTCCATAAATAATGTGAAGCCAATGTGACGGAGGGATCAGAGAAACTCAGAGCATACCCGGACCACCGCCATAAATACACGCCACCACAGCCACGCCCCCTACACCACAGCCACAGACATGAAGGGGACTGCGAGGACGTCGATGCCCGGATGTAAATACGCCAGTCAGTCGGCGCCAGTCCAGCCCCACCTACAGTCGGGAGAATGGATAGTACTGGGCCGTAAGGACCACGCAACAGAGGCGCCGCACAACCGGCACGTACATGTGACGTCGACACACAGTGGTGGCAGATCCACCCCCCGAGCGTCAAAAGCGGGCGGGCGGGAGGAAAGCCCCAGTGTGCGTCACAGCTCCCGCACCAATTGAACACGAGCAGCAAAAAAGCCAAGACTCCTAGACAACCAATGCACACAATATTGGGAATAACAGTATACAATGTTATACCATAAGGTAACCACAGTAGTTATAGGTAAAAATATTATACACTTAAAACAATTATGCAGATAGTCAGGGGAAAGCCAATATTGAGCCAGTAAGGCTAGGTGCAGAAATGACAGTTACAGCAATAAAACCATAGATGTCATCGAGAGCTTCCATCCCTAATAAATACTAAAAAAGAGGGGATTGGGGAAATTGGGACTTTCAGTGAAGCCATGGCCTCCATGTGATGTGCCTCCATCCCTATCATTTGAGAACAAGGATATGTAGGTATGTTGGGTATGTAGGTATCAATACGCACAATAGCAGAGTACAAAGCATTTCAGAAACTCTACATTTTCTACCTATATTTGTGTTTCCTTTGAGTAAGGATTCGTGTTAAGGTTGCTTCCACAAAATAAAAACATAGGGATCATTCCAATCCATATGCTCGGATTGTATAGTACACTGATTTATTGCTAATATATTTTGTATGCATGTGGTAGGGACACATACTTGACTATATTTTTTCCAGGAAATAATTTCTAGGACATTATAATTGGTCATTCTAGATAAAATGCTACAAAGTAAAAAAGTACACAAAAGCAAATAAAAAAAAGGAAATTAGTTAAAATTGTTATTAATCTTCTAAGTAATAAAAAGTAAATATGATGATCTCATATTTCTTGGTAGAAGCCTCAAAATTAAACTATAATTACAAAGAAATATAATATGCACTCATCCATGCATCTAAGCACAGGTTTAAAGATTGGAAAAACTATTACTTTAATATTGATATTCTGTAAAATGCTCTGCTTTCAAGCATCACGCTTCAAGTTCAAGTGTGCAAACACAGTTCACAAAATTCAAGGAAAATGTATGATTGCTATTTAGTCTCTTTCACTGAACTAATTAGAATTTTTGTGTCATCTTGTTTTACCATCTAAATTCTCAATATATCCTTATTTTGTATAATTATTTATATTTTTTTGCTTTTCTCTGGTCTGCTCTGTTTTGTGTGTTTGTCTTCAGCTCTTAAAAAGACTTTATTGAATTTCTGTTGAGTCAATGGTAACAAAACCTTTGTTCTCTTTGATAGGTTTCATCAGGGTTCATTAATTTTCCAGCATATATTTCAAGTTGTAATATTCCAGCAAGCCATCTAACATCAGTAGACACATTAAAGTGAATAGTTTAATTGGTGCTATGTTCTTCTTAAAAAATATTGATCCTTTGTAGATAACTTCTGTTTCTAACAGTACATGTTATGCAATAGCCACTATTAATATATTAGGCATGTGCATAATTAACCAGTTCCGGACCAGCCGCCGCAGTTATTACTGTGGCAGGTTGGCTCGGCTGGGCGAAGTGACGTTATTCTACATCGGCCGCGCTGATCGGATTCGCTTCAGAACCGATCAGTCTCCAGGCCCAGGTCAATGATTTCTGACCTGGACCTGGTAATCGGTTCTGGTGAATGAAATCCTTCTCCTGCCCGTGTAAGTGTAAGCACAGGCAGGGGAAGTGATGTCATCTCCCCTCATGGAACTATTTTCGTTCCAGAGAGAGTAGAGAAGACATCTCACAGTAAGTTGCACCAACACTACAGTAACACCAGTACATGTAGGTACACTTTTCATCCCCCAATCGCCCCCCCCCCAGTTAACCCCCTTCACTCCCTGTCACAGTGTCACCCAGTGCAGTGTTGATATTTTTATTTGATCACTGTACTTGTGTCATTTGTGACAATAATCAGTGTTAGGGTACTTAGTAGTAGGCCCAGATAGGTCTAGGGACCCCCCTTAAACCCCCCTAATAAAGGTTTAACCCCTTGATCACCCCTATCACCAGTGATCACCATATTAGTGTCATGGGTGACGCTGGTTAGTTCGTTTTTTTTTATAGAGTCAGGGCACCCGCCATATATTACCTAATAAAATGTTTAACCCCCTGATCACCCAGCGGGTGATATCAGTTAGGTTTTAGCGTCAGTTAGGGTCTGTGTCACCCCAGGCAGCATCAGCTTAGTGCCAGTAGCACTAACATCCACACAAGCACCATACACCTCCCTTAGTAGTATAGTGTCTGAATGGATCGATATCTTTAATTCGATAAGAACTATATTAGCGTCCCAATAGTTTAGGGTTCTCAAAAATGCAGCATCAGTGGGATCAGCCCAGATACCTGCTAGCCCCTCCATCCAGCCCAGCCCAGCCCAGCCCACCCAATTGCAGTAAAAATCAATCACTGTCACTTACAAAACACTAAACACATAACTGCAGCATTCACATTCACAGTCAGGTGCTCTTTTTTCCTGTGAGTCGCACTAGGGTACCAGTAAATTTAGAGGCCAAAATGTCCAATCAAGGTACACTAGTGAAGAGGCCTAACCGGTAGACAGAAGCAGCACCCAGACAGATAGCTCTGATGACAGAGTAGTAATCCCTGGTCAGGCATACCTGACCCCTTTCTTCTGCTGTTGTTGAGGTGCAAGAACCGCAGGACTCTCGTATGGAGCAGAGAGCAAGTACTAGTGCCGCTCATCCTTCTGGTGAACTGACAAGCACAAGCGGCCTAGTACATCCTGGTCGTACATCCAAAACTGCAGTAACACTTGGTGACATGGCGAGTCCTATAAGCGCAGTTCAAGCGAATGAGGTGGCTAGCACAAGTAGAGTCTCGCAGCCACCAAGAAGACAAACACAGGCCTGTTGAGCCCATAGTGTCCTTCCTGCTACATTTGCCAATCTGAATTTAGAGCCCACCACTTCTGTAGCACCCATACTTCCCCCATTCACTGGCCAACCGGGGAATTCAGATTGAAACATACAGCATTTGATTTTTATTCGCTCTTATTCATGGAAGATCTCTATAGATCTGTTGTGGACCAAAGCAATTTGTATGCTGGTCAATTCATCGCTGCTAATCGCCAGTTAACCCTTGCCACAGATCGGAGACCTGTCTCTGAATTTAAGACCTTTCTAGGCCTGTCCCTCCTCATCGACATAGTTAAAAAAAGTGAGTTGTGGTCATATTGGTCCACTGACCCAATTTTCCATATGCCCGTGTAGTGTAGATACCCGACTTAGACAGGGAGAGAGAGCCTGCTTGAAATATCTCTGTCCATGAACACAACCTTAACATGGGAGGGGTGGACCTCAACGACCAGTTGTTGGTGCCGTACCTAATTGCCCGTAAGGCCAGATGCTGGTACAAAAAAAAGTGTCTGTATATTTATTCAAATTGGCTCTGCTGAATGCCTATGTACTATACAAACTTTTGGGATGAACTGGATCCTTCCTTAATTTCCAGGAAGAGATCATCACAACCCTTTTTTTTTCAGATGGCGCTGTGACCCACCTTCCCAACGCAAATGCAGTGAGCCGACTGCATGAGAGACATTTTCCTTATGTCCTCCCTGGTACCCCTAC